>NC_086117.1:52892255-53517255 GCF_963921235.1 Mobula hypostoma | reverse complement strand
GACAGTACGGGAGTGGGCAGACATGGAGTCCGTGCTGAGTTGGGCACTGGAGACAGTACAGGAGAGGGCAGACATGGAGTCCGTGCTGAGTTGGGCACTGGAGACAGTACGGGAGCGGGCAGACATGGAGTCCGTGCTGAGTTGGGCACTGGAGACAGTACGGGAGCGGGCAGACATGGAGTCCGTGCTGAGTTCGGCACTGGAGACAGTACAGGAGAGAGCAGACATGGAGTCCGTGCTGAGTTGGGCACTGGAGACAGTACAGGAGAGGGCAGACATGGAGTCCGTGCTGAGTTGTGCACTGGAGACAGTACAGGAGAGGGCAGACATGGAGTCCGTGCTGAGTTGGGCACTGGAGACAGTACGGGAGAGAGCAGACATGGAGTCTGTTCTGAGTTGTGCACTGGAGACAGTACGGGAGAGGGCAGACATGGAGTCCGTGCTGAGTTGGGCACTGGAGACAGTACAGGAGAGGGCAGACATGGAGTCCGTGCTGAGTTGGGCACTGGAGACAGTACGGGAGCGGGCAGACATGGAGTCCGTGCTGAGTTGGGCACTGGAGACAGTACGGGAGCGGGCAGACATGGAGTCCGTGCTGAGTTCGGCACTGGAGACAGTACGGGAGAGAGCAGACATGGAGTCTGTTCTGAGTTGTGCACTGGAGACAGTACGGGAGAGGGCAGACATGGAGTCCGTGCTGAGTTGGGCACTGGAGACAGTACGGGAGCGGGCAGACATGGAGTCCGTGCTGAGTTGGGCACTGGAGACAGTACAGGAGAGGGCAGACATGGAGTCCATGCTCAGTTGTGTACTGGAGACAGTACGGGAGAGGGCAGACATGGAGTCCGTGCTCAGTTGTGTACTGGAGACAGTACGGGAGAGGGCAGACATGGAGTCCGTGCTGAGTTGTGTACTGGAGACAGTACGGGAGAGGGCAGACATTGAGTCCGTGCTCAGTTGTGTACTGGAGACAGTACGGGAGAGGGCAGACATTGAGTCCGTGCTCAGTTGTGTACTGGAGACAGTACGGGAGAGGGCAGACGTGGAGTCCGTGCTGAGTTGTGCACTGGAGACAGTACGGGAGAGGGCAGACACGCTGTGCCTTCTGTCGGTGCTGGCCTCCAGTGTTCGCTTAGTGGAAGACAAGCTGGATTGCCTTCATCTGCAGACTGCTATGGGTTTCTTCTTGCCAACAATATCCATGCACCATCAGTCAGGGTCTTGGGCTATATTATATTATTTTGTGTGACTGGATGTTTACTGCTATCTTACAAGCAATGTGCAAAAGTCTCAGGCACACGTATATTGCTAGGGTGCCAAGACTTTTACACTGTACTATATTTGTCAATGTAGAGCGGAGAGCGAGTTTGTAAATCTGGCAGGAGCAAAGGATGTCGGGAATGGGGAGGGTGGAGTGCCATAGGAGGGGTGTGGGACAGGTGTCAGAGGAGTGCCAGGGCGGGAGAGGGGCGGTGGGTAGTGCACAGACACACCCAGCCCTGAGACACCAGACAAGGTCATTCGATTCCAAACAATTGGTTTACTAATCATTACAGAATGTCACTCTAGTGCTTCCCTCTCCCTTCCCCTTTTCCCAACCATGATCCCCCTTCTCCCTGCCTCCTTCCCATTCTCAGTCCGCAATAGAGACCCAGATCAGAATCAGGTTTATCATCACTCACATGTCATGAAATTTGTTTTTTTTTTGGCAGCAGCAGTACAATGCAGTACATAAAATTACTACAGTACTGGGCAAAAGTCAGGCACCCTAGCTTTATATCTTTACCTGAGACCTCTGCACATTACCGTATGTAGTATACATGCCTTGTGCTGTGTGTGACAGTTGATACTGCGTTTTGCACCTCGGCCCCAGAGGAACACTGCTTCATTTGACCGCATACATGTGTGTGATCAAATGATAATTAAACTTGAACATCAGCGAGGAGGTATCAGTGACAAGTGGAAAACCACAAAAAGCTACAGTCTAATCTAGAGTTTGTGTGTGAGTCAATACCCCAACTGATTACGTAACCACAAGGGAGAGGAACGATGGATGCGTTCCTAAACAGAGGTAGCTTCACTCCACATGAGGTGAGACTGTGATGTAGACAGAAAGAACTGTCAACAAAGTCACCAGAGATCAAGAGCAGGACTATTCATTTGCAGTTAAAGGGACTTTGATGCTGGGAAGCTAAAGAGATTAGAAATAGGTTAACTGGTCTCTGTTCTAAATATCAGAATCAGGTTCAGTATCACTGGGATATGTTGTGAAATGTTGTGTTGTGGCAGTAGTACATTGCAATACATAAAATACATTCAAAACTATAAAATATAATTTAAAATACACATAGCTTATTGTAATTTATAATTTTTTCTAATATGGTAAAGTTCCTCCCTGCAGCTTGTTTGGTGCATTGGGGTGCAACCTTACCGTTTCTTTAGTTTCGTCTGTTTTGCATGGCTGAGTTGTGAGCTCGATGCTCAACCCAGCACAGATGGACAATGTGTAAAGAGCCGGCCGGATTCGAACCCAGGCCATCGTGTTCTTATGTCCGGTTGCGGATACCACTGCATCACCGGTACAGACACACCGCTTATAAATTAAGCAGTGCGAAAAACAAGAATGTTAAGGTAGTGCTTACGGGTTCATTTTGTATTCAGAAATTGGATGGTGGTAGAGAAGAAGCTGTTCCTGAATCATTGAGTGTATGTGTTCAGGCTTCTGTACCTCCTTCCTGATGGTGGCAATGAGAAGAGGGCATGTCCTGGGTGATGGGGGCCGCCTTTTTGAGGTATCGCCCTTTAAGGACATCCTCGATGCTGGGAAGGCTGGTGCTGGCAGAGTTTACCACTTTCTGCAGCTTTTCTGATTGAAACGTATAAAATCCTAAAGGGATTGGACAGGCTAGATGCAGGAAGATTGTTCCCGATGTTGGGGAAGTCCAGAACGAGGGGTCACAGTTTGAGGATAAAGGGGAAGCCTTTTAGGACCGAGATTAGGAAAAACTTCTTCACACAGAGAGTGGTGAATCTGTGGAATTCTCTGCCACAGGAAACAGTTGAGGCCAGTTCATTGGCTATATTTAAGAGGGAGTTAGATATGGCCCTTGTGGCTACGGGGATCAGGGGGTATGGAGGGAAGGCTGGTGCAGGGTTCTGAGTTGGATGATCAGCCATGATCATAATAAATGGTGGTGCAGGCTCGAAGGGCCGAATGGCCTACTCCTGCACCTATTTCCTATGTTTCTATGTTTTCCCAATCCTGTGCAGAGGACCCTCCACACCAGATGGAAGAAACTGCCAAAGGCAACCTCACCAACCTCTGAGCATGAGACGGACCTGACCATCAGTAGTCAGTCCCAGCATCCTCTGTATAACACTGTGGTAAATGTACAAAACACAGACTCCTCTATACAAATACTTCAGCCCGAGTCAGTAGTGAACTGAGAGCTACATAAATGAATGTTGTTCAAATGAGGATGAACCAAATGTTGTGGCAACGGCTGAGAACAGATGGATTATTGAAGGCAAATTTCCTCACATCTATTAACCTATAAATCTGTTGTGAGAGACAGTCAACATTCCAAATATTAATGGTAGGGTAGTGGGTAGTATAATACTTCACTGTGCTAGCGATCGGGGTTCAATTCCCACTGCTGTCTGTAAGGAGTTTATACATTCTCCCCACGATTATATGGGTTTCCGACAGGTGCTCTGGTTTCCTCCACAGTCCAAAAGATGCACAAGTTAGGCTTAGTAAGGCACTGCATCTTGAATATACTGTATCCTTGATGCTGGAGAGGCCAGTGCCTATGATGAAGGGGTGCAAGTGGGAAGTGCAGTGGGGAGCTGAGACAGATCTGAAGAAGCTACAGAAGTGATTTAGTAAAATGGTTTTCAGGGATGAGGGATCTTAGTTTGCTGGACAGAATGGAGAAGGTGGGGTTGTATGGGGAGGTTAGGAGGGGATGTAAAGGTTTAAGGATGTAAATGTAGAGAAACTGTATCCATTGCCAGAGGCATCAAGACACAGAAGACACAAAATGAAGATCAACACACGAGTTTGGACTGGATGACTGGATACAGAAGCCTGGTGGTGAGTCTGCCTGTGCTTGAACTCAGGACATGTGATGACCCAGGCTTATCGAGAAGCAGTAACGCCCTGATGAGGTGTGAGTTTCAGTCAGTAGGTAGTCCTGTTGATTTTGGACCAGAAGGCATAGGAGTAAAACTAGGCCATCCAGCCCATCAAGTCTTCATTGTGGCTGATTTATTTTCCCTCTCAGCCTCAATTTCCAGCCTTCAACCCATGACCGTAGATGCCCCAACTGATTAAGTACCTGACACAAAATGTTGGAGGGACTCAGCAGGTCAGGCAGTATCAATGGAAAGGAATAAACAGTTGATGATTCTGGCCAAGACCCTTCATCAGGACTGAAAAGGAAGGGGGAAGATGCTAGAATAAGAGGGTGGAGAGGGGAAGGAGGACAAACTAGGCGATAGATGAAGCCAGGTTGGGGGAAGGGGAGGGGGGAGAAAGAGCTGGGATGAAGTAAGAAGCTGGGAGGAGATAGGTGGAAAAGGTCAAGGGCTGTAGAAAGGGGAATCCGATAGGAGTGGAGAGTGAACCATGCAAGAAAGGGGAGGTGGAAGAGCACCAGGGGGAGGTGTTAGGCAGGTGAGGAGAAGAGGTAAGAGGCCAAACCAGGGAACTGAAGGAGGAGGAAGGGAGAATTACCGGACAATGGAGAAATCAATGTTCATGCTATCAGGTTGCATTGAAGATCATTGGCAAGAAACCAAACATTTTGCAAGAAGCTTTTTTTTCATTAAAGCACTCAGCAAGTGGTTAGGATCTAGAATACATTACAGAGAGTTGGGCAAGAAAGAATTGGTAGGGAAATTGAAGGTGGGGGAACGGGAACTGCTGAGTGCTCTTAGCGCCAGTACAGACTTTAAAGGGCTGAATGGCCTTGTTCACACCAACTATTCTGTAATTCTGTCAGAGAGACCAGCCTACAAGATGGCTGTGTAAAAACTCTTACCTTTTAGCTTATTTCGAACTTTGTTCGCTGTTGCCTTGATCGAGAGTGTTAGCTCCTCCAGTTCTTCTTTCGTTTCTATAAAATGAGAAGTTTTAATTAAACTTCCAAGCTTACAGAAAGGGAATTTTTGTTCAATATATTCATTTCATCATTACACTTGGCTGCAGCTCATAACATGTATTAACATCTGCCCAATATTAAATTCCAAATATGCTCAGCTTTTTATTTGCTGGTTTTGAATGGAAAACAGATTTAATTACAAAACATTGTCTGTTGTTGTTTGTCATCTATGTCAATGACCTGGATGATAATGTGGTTGACTGGATCAGCAAATTTGTGGATGACACCAAGACTGGGGGTAAGGCGGACAGCGAAGACTATCATGGCTTGCAGCGGGATCTGGACCAGATGGAAAAATGGGCTGAAAAATGGCAGATGAAATTTAATGCAGACCAAGTGTGACCTGTTGCACTCTGGGAGGACTAACCAGGGTAGTTCTTACACAGTGAACAGTAGGGCACTGAGGAGTGCAGTAGAACAAAGGGATCAGGGAATACAGGTCCATAATTCATTGAAAGTGGCATCACAGGGAGATGGGGAAAGTTTCTGACACATTGACATTCATAAATCAAAGCACTGAGTACAAGTGATGGGATGTTATGTTGAAACTGTATAAGGCGTTGGGGAGGCTTAAATTGGACCACTGTGTGCAGTTTTGGTCACCTACCTACAGGAAAGATGTAAATAAGGTTGGAAGAGTACAGAGAAAACTTACAAGGATGTTGCCGGGTCTGGAGGACCTGAGTTATAAGGAAAGACTGAATAGGTTAGGACTTTTTACCTTAGAACATAGAAGACAAGAGGAGATTTGATAGATACGTACAAAATTATATGGGGTAGAGATAGGGTAAAAGCAAGCAGGCTTTCTCCACTGAGGTTAGGTGGAACTACAACTAGAGGCCATGGGTAAAGGGTGAAAGGTGAAAAGTTGAAGGGGAACATGAGGGGAAACTTCTTTACTCAGAGGGTGGTCAGTGTGGAATGAGCTGCCTGCGCAAGTGGGGCATGTGAGCTTGATTTCAACGTTTAAGAGAAGTTTGGTGCATGGATGGTAGGGGTATGGAGGGCTATGGTCCTGGTGCAGGTCGATCGACAGGAGCTTAAATGGTTTCCGCATGGACTAGGAGGGCTGAAAGGCCTTTTTCTGTACTGCATTTTTCTATGACTCTGTGACATCTAACAACTAGTTAAATACGGTCCATCCTACACCGTTAGGAAATGTAACCAACCCACTGCGTCGAGCCATTTCTGGGAGACGGCATTGAGGTAAATCGCGGAATTAACTTGACTGGCTGACAACTTGTTGAAAACTTCACCATTCTGGGTTTTTGATTCTCCTTCAAGAGCTGGAAATCATGTTTGGACAGAATTGTATCCTTTCTACTTACCACGGCACTCATTCCAGTGATTTATTAACATTTTACTGGAGCATCACTATTTCCATAAGACCATAGGATATAGGAGCAGAATTAGGATATTCGGCCCATCGAATTTGCTCTGCCATTTTATCACAGCTGATCCATTTTTCCGCTCAGCCCCAATCTCATGCCTTCTCCCCATACCCCTTCAAGTCCTGACTAATCAAGAATTTATCAACCTCTGCCTTAAATCTACCCAATGACTTGGCCTTCACAGCCACCTGTGACAATGGATTCCACTGTCTCACCACCCCATTGGCTAAAGAAATTCCTCCTCATCTCCGTTCTAAAGGGGCGTCCCTCTATTCTGAGGCCGCGTCCTCTAGCCTTAGACTCTCCCATGATAGGAAACATCTTCTCCACATCCACTCTGTTGAGCCCTCTCAACATTCAATAGGTTTCATTGAGGTCATCCCTCATTCTTCTGAATTCCAGTGAGTATAGGCCCAGAGCCATCAAACGCTCCTCATACGACGAGCCTTTACTACTGGAATCATATTTGTGAATCTCCTTTAACCTTCATTCCCTGCATTGTGAACTTTTGAACGAGGCATTTCCCTCCCGAGTGCGTCTGTTACTAAATACAATCTTTAGTCACATATTTGTGGTTTATTATTATTGTGTTACGTTATTGTGTTTTGCATCAGATCTAGAGTAACAATTATTGCACTCTCTATTAAGCAATCTTGAATCATCAAGGACTCCACACCAGCGATACTGGGGCACACTTTTAATATTGGGTGGGGGAGGGGGGATGAAGAAGGTGGGAGATGATAGGTGGAAAAGGTAAAGAGGACTGTGGGAGAAATCCAATAGGTGAGGAGAATGGACCATGGGAAAAAGGGAAGGAGTATGATGGGCAGATGAGAAGGGGTGAGAATGGTGAACAAAAACAGAAGGGGGAGGGAAACAAGATACCAGAAGTTAATGATCTTATTCTGTTTCTTTTTTGTGCTCCATCGGATCCAGAGTAACGATTGTTTTGTTCTCCTTTACACTTGTGTACTGGAAATGTCATTAAATAATCTTGAACAGGAGGGATGTGATTAAGCAGAAGATGGCACAGAGAAGGTTCACAAGGATGTCACCAGCAGAAGAGGGCTTGAATTAAGGAGAGACTGGACAGGTTGGGATTTAGTTATCTGCAGCTTAGGAGGCTGAAAGGTCACCTCGTACAGGGGTATAAAATCATGAAGGGCATATGGTATATCAGGTGAATGGTCACAGGCTTTTTCCTGTTGTAGCGGACTCAACTCTAGATGGGTGGCAATCTTGTATCCGAACACCTCAAAACTGTCCTTGTCCAGAGGACTATGGAAGTCCTTAATCACTGGGGTTGCTGAGTCCAGTGAAGTGGTCAGGTAAACAGAATTCTTCAGCAACACACACAAAATACTGGAGAAACTCAGCAGGTCAGGCAGCATCTATAGACATAGATACAGAAAGGTGCCAGAAAAGGGCCAGTAACATCATGAAGGATCCCATCCACCCTATTCATGAGGGAGGAAGCTATGTAGCATCCACGCCAGGAATATCAGACTCAACAAGAATTACTTTTCTCAAGCAGCAAGGCTGATCAACACCTACACCCACTAAACCACCCCCAACCACAACTACTTTATCATTTCCTGTCAGAGCTGGCAGGCTGCACAGCTCAGATCATAACTGTGCAAGCAGCTGCAAGATCTACCCATCATTCTGCACTTTGCACTCACCCATGCTGGGATCAGAGCACCTGGTAGGGTGGGGTGTGTGTGTGTGTGTGTGTGTGTGTGTGTGTGTGTGTGTGTGTGTACGTGCGCGCATATGTATAACTTTCTGGAATTCCTGACGTTTCCCTCTGCATCAATAAATTGCCATGGTTAGCACATTATTTCAGCTTGGGGCGTCAGAGATTGGAGTTCAATTCTGACGTCCTCTGTAAGAATGTTTGTATGTTCCTTCCCATGTGCGTGTGGGTGTTCTCTAAGTCATCCCTATGGAATGTATGAGTTTCCTCCAGGTGCTTCGCTTTCCTCCCACAATCCAAAGATGTACTGGTTAGTCAGTCAATTGGTCATTGTAAATTGTCCTGTGATTAGCCTAGGGTTAAATAAGTGGCTTTTGCGGCTCATTAGGTCATAAAGGCCTGTTCCGCACCGTATCGCTAAAGAAATTAAAATGGAATAGTGCAGCACCAGACAGGCCATCCGTCCCACAATATTGTACTGATCTTGATGCCAATTGTCAAATCAAATAAGAATCAATTTATATCAACGTGGCAGTTGTCGTCGTCTTGGCTATCCCTCGAGGTTGAGGATGATGGTCTTCGTTCTGTTGATCTACTTATGGGCTCTCAAGTGGCTTATGAGTCCAATCTTGGCTTTGAAAGTTCTTCCGCATTCAGGACAGGTAGTTCCAGATGGCAGATCGGGCTTTGGTTGTTGCTGCCTCTCTTTCCATTTTCTTCTCTTTTCTTCTAATTCTGCACATCTGTTGGCTTTGAAAGTTGCTGTTCCTTCTCGGATGATGGCTTGCCAGAGTTTCCTGTCCTTGGCATTAGTTTCCCAATTGTTGATGTTGATGTAACATTTCTTCATGTTGGCTTTTAAGACGTCTTTGAATCTCTTCTGTTGTCTGCCTCTTTTATGTTTGCCTTCTTTAAGCTGGGAGTAGGAGATTTGTTTCGGCAAACATTCGGAATGTGGCGGTATATCCAGAACAAATGGGCAATGGACTTCTTAATTATTTCATTTTTAAAGAGGGAAGTTGTCTGTGTGTGACAGTCTCTCACGGATTCGGAACAGCATTCTCGCCAGCATTGCTTAAACACGTGCCTGTGAGCAGCTGTTTGCAAGATGAGTTCTAAGGTACCAGAAAAGCCTAAAAGAGCTTGTAAGGGTGTTACACTTAGTGTAAAACTAGACATAATTAAGTGTTTTAATCATGGTGAACGAAGTAAGGACAAGGTGAGTTTGGCTTGTGGAAGTTGACGAAGATGATGTTGAAGAGGTTTTGGCATCCCATGACCAAGAACTGACATATGAAGAGCTGGTGCAGTTGGAAGAGGAAAGGATAACAATTGAAACGGAATGAGTAAAGATAAAGTACGACTTTAATTTTGAAAGGGTACGTCGGTTTAGGGCATACAGTATTTGCAAGATGGCTTGAGTCCTTTCAAAGAATTCTATGATCTAAAAATGCGCGAGGCTAAGCAGTCAAGCAAGCCTTCCACATCAGCCACAGCAGATGACAAACCTCGACCTTCGACATCGAGGCAGGCAGAGATAGGAGATGATGACCTGCCAACCCTCACGGAAACAGACAACGATGAGATGACACCCTAGTGTCCCACCACCACAACCCCCAGGCCGCAGATACCGATTCATGGAGAATGCAGCAGTAGCCGGGAGGCACACAGCACATCTTTAAGAAAAAAGCCGAAATAAACATGCTAATTAATTAGGTGCCGCCCGGCACGTAAATGTTAGCCCAGATCAGAGGCGATGCAATTGGCAATCGCTTCTGATCTGGGCCGACAATTACGTGCCGGGCAGCACCTAATTAATTAGCATGTTTATTTCGGCTTTTTTCTTAAAGATGTGCTGTGTGCCTCCCGGCTACCGCTGCACCCCTGCTTGCTTCGCGGATCAGTATCGGTTCGCTGCCTGGAGGGTGGGGGCTACTGTACCGCCCCAAACTCCAACGACTCAGTCTAACATACTATCATCATCAGTGTGCTCTGCGCTGTCTTCCCAATTCCCATAAGTGATACTACACTGTACATACACTATTTCTACTTTATATAGGCTGTGTATTTTATGTGTTGTTTGGTATAATTTGGCAGCTTCGTAGCTTAGGTTACTGGAGAGCGCTTGCGCCATGTTTTTGCCAACAGCGCTTTCGTGAGATTTTCACTATGGAGAACAGTTCAGGCAATGATTGTGGAAAAGTATTTCTACTTTATATAGGCTATGTATTTATCATATCATTCCTGCTTTTACTATATATTACTGTTATTTTAGGTTTATGTGTTATTTGGCATGATTTGGTAGGTTATTTTTGGGTCTGTGAACGCTCACAAAATTTTCCCATATAAATAAATGGTAATTGTTTCTTCACTTTACGACATTCTGGCTTACGAACCATTTCATAGGAACGCTCTACCTTCGGATGGCAGGGGAAACCTGCATTTGTTATTTTTTGTGCATGTGGCAGGGAGTTGACTTTTTTTTTTGGAACAGCTTCCATGGTGCTTTTTTTTTGCTTCAAGACCGTCTGTAGAAGAATGGACCTTGAATGTACATTGAAACACTGTGAAATACGTCTTTGGCTTCAACGACCAATACAGACCACAAATGCACTGAGGGCAGATCGCAAGTGTCGCCATGCTTCGGATGCCAAAGTAGCATTCCCAGAATTGACTAACCCTAGCAGAATGTGGAAGGGTAACTGGAGTAACAGAGGAAACCCCGGCAGTCACAGAGAGAACGTACAAACTCCTTACACCCAGCAGCAGGAATTCAACCCTGATCATTCGCTGGCACTGTGAGGTGCATTCTCCCGTGCTCAATTCTAGTGGTATTTGGTCACATACTGAAGTTACAAGCTATTAAAGATATTAACAGTGCAACTTCAAAAATCACCTTCAGACAGGAATCCATGAATTGAGAGATTGCTTGCTGTGGAGGCGGTCATTGGGTATATTTAAACCAGAGGTTGATAGATATGTAATTATAAACACAAGAGATTGTGCAGATGCTGGAATTGTTTCCCCCTCTCCCTTCTTCTATTCCCCACTGTGACCTCAACCTCTTCTCCTCACATACCTATCAACTCCCCTTATACCCTTCCTCCTTCCCTTTCTTACATGGTCCATTCTCCTCTCCTATGGGGTTCCTCCTCCTTTACCTTTTCCACCCATCACTTCCCAGCTTATTCCATTCCTGTCCCCAACCATCTGCCTTCACCCATCACCTTCTAGCTTGTCCTTATCCCCCTCCCCTTCTTAGTCTGGTATCTTCCCTCTTCCTTTCCAGTCCTGATGAAGGCTCTTGGCCCGAAACATCAACTGTTTATTTATTTGCATAGATGCTGCCTGACTTGCTGAACTCCTCCAGCATTTAATGTGTTATCCATCGTCAGTGATCCCCACCACTACCCTGGCCATGTTCTCTTCTCGCTGCTGCCATCAGGTAGGAGGTACAGGAGCCTCAGGACTTGCACCACCAGGTTCAACAACATTTATTACCCCTCAACCATCAGGCTCTTGAATAAAAGGTGATAACTACACTCACTTGCCCCACCATGTTCCCACAACCAATTATCTCACTTTAAGGACTCTTTGTCTCATTAAGGGCAGAGCTACAATGATGCTTAACAACGACTCCTTCCAGTTCATTTGCAGAAACAGCTTAATTTCTGCCTTTGATGCCCATCTTTTTCCTTTTCAGGATGGATGGATGTTCTGTCCTGTGAGACCCTGACCTGGAGTTACACCCAGTCTTGGGTTCTTCGCGGTAATGGGACCCACTCCTGGGGGCGGGGGGGAGGGGGCGCGTTCACAACTGGCCACTTTTCAAAATCCCAGGGACATGGCTGAGAGGTTCCAAGGCTTCACAGCCCTGTGGATGAGCTGATTCAATGCCTGTGCCACTGAATGAAACATCACAGGAGAGAATTGAACACTGGGAACAGCAGATCAGCTGTAGGAGACCATGTACTCGGTGAGTCGCTCGCACGCTCTCTCGCTTTTGTGGAGGAGAGTTTGTTGCCAATTCTAGAGTCGGAGAACTCGGAAAAAAGTGATACAGCAGACATTTTGTTATGTCGCCCCTCTTGCTGTGAAAGGGGACACCGCTTTCCCTTTATTAGGAAGAGAGAGCCTGCGGTATGTCAAATTGTCAGGCGAATAATTAGTTTTTGTTGTACTGCAGATCATGGTCTTTCGTGGGAGCTTTGCTATTGCTTGCTTGGTGGAGTGTGCTGATGCTTTTTGCTGTAGTAAGTGGGAGGTGGGGAAGGGTTGATGCTTTGCTGCTGTTTGTGCGTGGGAGGGGGAGTAGGGGGCTTTGGGGTTCTAACATTTTTACTGTCACTCATTCTTTGGACACTGTTTTTCATGGATCTCTGTGAAGAACAAGAATTTTGGTTGTATACTGCATACATTTCTCTGATAGTAAATGGAACTATTGAACCATCTTATCTTCATCATTTATTGTTATTTACTTATATTTGCATTTGCATAGTTTGTCGACTTCTGCACTCTGGTTGATCTTTCATCGATCCTGTTATAGTCACTATTCTATAGATTTGCTGAATATGCCCACAGGAAAATGAATCGCAGGGTTGTTTATAGTGACACATATGTACTATGATAATAAAATGTACTTTGAACCTTGAACTAATAAAATATAATTCAAATTGCATGTAAAATGCACAGCACAGATAAGCAGTAAACAGCTTGCAGTGCTAGTGATGAGACTTTGGTGGTGCCAGGGTATTCATTAGTCTCACAGCCTGAGGGAAGGAGCTGTTACCCAGTCCGGCAGTCCAGAGAAGGCAATGAGTGTCACCCTGTGTGAGGATTTAAGACAGACCCAAGGTTCATATGTACTTTCCACCCAGAATGCTTTGCCACTACCTAGTAAATGTTCTCACTGGTGTGTGCCTCAAACAGCCTCTGTCAACCGTCCAACTCCTAGCCTTCATGTGTGACTTAGCTACTAAGCCCGGCAGAACCCTTTCTACCGACAGGGGAAGGGGTAAAGGCGGGTTACTGGTGCCTTCAAACCAGTCGCTTCAGGCAGGTAGGGCTTGTCAGCCGTGGTCGGCAGCTTACCCAGAAGGAAAACTCTGACCTCAAACCTCCGCTGCCTTGTGGCTATACCCACTCATGGGGAAGGCTTCAAAAGTAAACACCGGGGAAAAATCCGGAGCCGAAGTTCTGAAGGCAGTTCTATGACGAGTTCAACACTGACTGACAATTCCTGCAACGTCACTGGTACCAAAATTCATCAGGCTCTGCCGTCCCTTTGGATTCATCAGCTGTGTGGAAAGGGGGAGCCTGCTGTATGGGCAACAGCTCGCTTCCCACATCGCACTGCCCTGGCCTGCATATCGTGTTAACAGTTAGGATGCTAAATCCATGGTCAACCCTGACTAATGGAAGACCTCAAGATATCACTGAACCCTTTTTCCACTACCCTTTTAGCTGGGGTCTGCAAGAACACCATGAGGATGACAAAAGGTTTATGTCCCTTCTGGGTCTCTTGCTGGTCGTCCTAAATCTGTGCACAGCCAGAGACGTTTGCCCAGGGCACAAATGGCTAATTCAAGGAAGCATAATTTTAAGGTGACTGGTGGAAAGTATAGACGGTGATGTCAGAGGTAGTTTTTTTTTTAAAAGCACACAGTGTTGGGTGTGTGGAACGCACTGGCAGGGTGGCAGCAGAAACAGATACATTAGGGACATTTAAGAACTCTTAGACAAGTACTGGAGATGGAAATCAATGTGGGAAGGAAGGCTTTGATTGATCTTTGACTAGATGAAAGGCTTGGCACAACATCGCAGACTGAAGGGCCGGTACTGTGCTATAGTGATCCCTGGTGTATGGGTCTACTGTAATGTCTGGAGTACCGTGCAGAAGTCTGAGGCACATATATATAGCCAGGGTGCCTCGGACTTTTACACAGTACCGTATTTGTCAACGTGGAGCGGAGTGTGGGTCTGTAAATCTGGTGGGAGCAGAGGATGTTGGGAATGGTGAGGGTAGAGCACTGTGGGAGGGTGTGGGACAGGTGGCAAAGGAGTGCCAGGGCAGGGGGTGGAGTGGGTACAGACACACCCAGCCCTGAGACACCAGGCAACATCATTTGATTCTAAACAATTGGTTTATTGATCATCACAGACCGTCTCTGGTGCTCCCCTCTCCCTTCCCCTTTTCCCAAACCTCCTTCCCACACTCAGTCGACAATACAGATCCATATCAAAATCAAGTTTACCATCAATCACGTCACGAAATTTGTTTCTTTTTTTGCAACAGCAGAAGTGCAATACACAAAAATACTACAGTACTGTGCAAAAGCACTAGGGAGAGGGTTGAAAGGAGACTCACGAAAATGATTCTAGGATTGAATGACTTGTCCAACAAACATCGTTTGATGGTTCTGGCCCTGTATTCACTGGAATTCAGAAGAATGAGGGGTAACCTCATTGAAACCCATCAAATGTTGAAAGGCCTTGACAGCATGGATGTGGAGAGGATGTTTCCAATGGTGGGGAAGTCTAAGATGGAAGACACAGCCTCAGAATAGAGGGACATCCATTTAGAACCGAGATGAGGAGGAATTTCTCTGGCCAAAGAGTGGTGAATCTGTGTAATTTGTTGCCACATGCAGATTCAAAATTACTTAATGTCATTTCCAGTACACAAGTGTAAAGGAGAATGAAATAATTGTTACTTTGGAGTCAACACAGAACAAAAGAAACACAAGGGAAAGAACACATAAGATTGTTTAGATATAGAGATTAATTGCATGTCCATAAAGTGAAGCTAGGCACAGGAATGGCTGTCCGCAAGGTGACTGACAGGAAATGATAAAGTAGTGGTGTTGGGGGTGTGGAGAGGTGGGTTAATGGGTGGAGATGTTGATCAGCCTCACTGCTTCGGGAAGTAACTGTTTTTGAGTCTGGTGATCCTGGTGTTCATGCTGCTACCAGCTGCACTCTGTCCACTCTTACAGCTGTCACTGTGTTAACAGGGTATGACGCAACACTCTGGAGAAAATTCTCAACTGCTCATGCAACACAGTTCCCAGCCTGTCACTGAGGCTACATTACTAAACAGGCAGGAGGGGTGAACTTCCCCTTTCGCACTGTTCCTCTCCCTGAGCCGAACGCATTGCCCCAGCACAGGCCGAGCCCGGGTGGCAAAGAGCAAGAGGCAAAGAGAGCCGGGGGGCGGGGGGGTGGGGGAGAGAGGGGGGCAGATAGAGCCAGTGGAGGGAAACACTACAGAGTCATACAACAAAGAAAAAGGCCATGCTGAACCATTTAAACTGCCTACTGCCATCCACCTGCACCCAAACCGGACCATAGCCCTCCATACCCCTACCATCCACGTACTTCTCTTCAATGTTGAAATCAAGTTTGCATCCACCACTTGTGCTGGCAGCTTGTTCCACACTCTCACCGCTCTCTGAGTGAAGTATCCCCTCGTGTTCCCTTTAAACTTTTCACCTTTCACCCTTAACCCATGACCTCTAGTTACAGTCCCACCCAGAAAGCTTAGAAAAAGCCTGCATGCATTTACCCTATCTATACCCTTCATAATTTTGTATACCTCTACATTTCCTCTCAATCTTCTATATTCCAAGGAATAAAGTCCTAACCTATTCAATTTTTCCTTGTAACTCGGATCCTGCAGACCTGGCAACATCCTCGTATTTATGGGGCATCTCAGGAAGAATGAGGAATAGTATAACATTGATCCACTGGTAGTCTCAGCTAACCTCATAATCCTGATGACCAACATGCTGCTTCCGGGATTGAAAGGATTGTCTTACGAGGAGCATTAGATAGCTTTGGGCCTGTACTCAATGGAACTCAGGATGAGAGCTGACATTGAAACCTATCTAATGGTGAAAGGCCATTGATAAAGTGGATGCGGAGATGTTTCCTATGGTGGGGGAGTCTAGGACCAGAGGACTCAGCCTCAGAATAGAGATACGTCCTTTTAGGACAGAGATGAGGAGGAATTTATTTAGCCAGAGAGTGGTACATCTGTGCAATTTATTGCCACGGGCTGCTGTGGAGGTATAGTCATCGGGTATATTTAGTTTTCCTTATTTATCGACGTACAGCACAGAATAGGCCGAGCCACGCCACCCAGCAATCCCCCAAGGTAACCCTAGTCTAACCACATGACAATTTACAATGCCCAATTAACCCAACTGGCACGTCTTTGGACTGTGGGAGGAAACCCACGTGATCACAGGGAGAATGTATAAACTCCTTACAGACAGCGGAGGGAAATGAACCCGGGTCACTGGTACTGTAGTTGTGCTAACCACTATGCTACCATGCCACCCAAGGCAGACTGATAGATTCTTGATTAGTCAGGGCCTGAAGGGATGGATACGGACAGAAAGCAGGAGATTGGGGCTGAGAGAGAAACGGATCAGCCATGATAAAATGCTGGAGCAGACCCGATGGGCCAATTGGCTTAACTCTGCTCCAATACCTTATGGTTTTATATTAATCAATTGGAGAATAATGAGCAACAATGCAAAACCTCTGGGGACTGCAAAGAGGACCCGCATCAACAGGCTGTCCCTCAGGGGGACACAGCAAGACAAACATCAGCTCGGTGACAGATGCACTTTGGCCTGTCTGAAACTCAGTCTTCCTGGACCAGTGGACTCCTGCCATCTGCAACATTCCAGAGCGCAGCAGGACGTGCTGAGGAACGCACTGAAGCTTGGTACAGCCACCGCAAAAAGCTTTCAGTTAAGGCAATGGACCAGGACAGGGGTTCCCAACCTTTTTTATGCCAAGGACCAATACAGGGGTCCGAGGACCCCAGGTTGGGAACCCCTAATCTAGGATATTTCCGCAAATGGTCACAGTCTGGTGTAATGGCCTCTCAAACACTTCATGGGAGTATTGATTACGGAGGAAGCATTAGAGACCTTGATGCATGCTAAGAGTCCTGATGTCTGCCAGTCTGGGCCAAGGACTGGAGGTCTAGAGGCAGCCTGTCATGAGGTTGAACATGGGCATGCTCTGTTGGTGCCAGAATGTGTTGTGTCTTTTTTTAAAAAGTCATAGGAAAGTACAACACAGGAAAAGGCCCTCCAGCACTTCCAAAACCATTTAAACTGCCTACTCCCATGTGAAAGCGTGAATGCGTGTGTTAGGGTGCCTACGAATTTTGCACAGTACTGATGCAATTTTATTTATTGCATTGTACTACTGCTGCAAAAAAACAACAAAATTTCATGACATATGTGAGTGATGATAAACCTGATTCTGATCTGGGTCTCTGTTGAGGACTGAGAGTGGGAAGGGGACAGGGAGAGGGGAATCATGGTTGGGAAAAGGGGAAGGGAGAGGGGAGGGAGTGGGAAGCACCAGAGAGACATTCTGTAATGATCAATAGACCAATTGTTTGAAATCAAATGGCCTTACCTGGTGTCTCCGGGCTAGGTGTGTCTGTGGTCTCGCCACCATCCCCCTGCCCCTGGCACTCCTCCTCTGCCACCTGTGCCAAACCCCTCCCATGGCACTCCACCTTCACCATTCCCAACATCCTTTACTCCCACCAGATTTACGAACTCTCTCCACTCCACATTGACAAAATACAGTACTGTACAAGGTCTTAAGACACCCAAGGTATATACATGTGCCTGACCTTTACACGGTACTGTGATAAATCTGAATGTCTGATAGCACAATTTTAAAGATGTGGACTCATTGCATTTCCTGTAAATTCTCTATATAAACAAAGTATACTTTCAAAATTGTCTTTGAAGATGTATCTCATTTCCCAGACCACTCCCCACCCCCCCAGTTTCTCCCCAGCCTGCTCAGCTGACAAGGTGGCTTGCGCAGATTTAGGACTGAGTCAGCAAATACTCTCAGATTTCTATAGAGGTAGAGTGGAGAGCAGTTTGACTGGTTGCATCACCATGTGGTACGGAGGGGACACTGCACAGGATCAAAAAGAGATTCATAAAGTTGCACTCTCAGCCAGCTTCATTGTGGGCACTAGCCTCTCCAGCAGAGAACACCTTCAAAAAGCAATGCATCACAAAGGTGGCATCCATCATTGAGGACCCCATCACCCAGGACATGCCCTCTTCTCATTGCTACCATCAGGGTGGTGGTACAGGAGCCTGAATACTCATACTCAACATTTTAGGAACAGCTTATTCCCCTCTGCCATCAGATTTCTGAATGGGCAAGAACCCATGTGTACGAACTCAATTTTTTTTTCTTGCACTTACTTTGTTTTTTTATACAGTATATATACAGTACTTGCAAACATCTTAGTCACATATACACACACACTCAGTCCACAATAGAGACCCACATCAGAATCAGGTTTATCATCATTCACGTGTCATGAAATTTGTTTTTTTCTGTGGCAGCAGTACAATGCATAAAATTACCACAGTACTGTGCAAAGGTCTCAGGGACCCTATCCATATACTGTATATGTGCCTCACGCACATACAACACAATCACAGTGGATTTAATTTGGCTTTTTTGACACTGTTCAACAGAAAAAGATGTTCATGTCAAAGTGAAAACAGATCTTTACAAAGTGATCTAAATTAATTACAAATATAAAACACAAAATAATTGATTGTATTTACTAGATGCACCTTTGGCAGCAATTACAGCCTTCAGCGTGGATCGGTCTCTATCATCTTTGCACATCTGGACACTGCAATCTTTCCCCATTCTTCTTTACAGAACTGCTCAAGCTCTAACAGATTGCATGGGGATCCTGAGTGAACAGCCCTTTCAAATCCAGCCACAAATTCTCAATCGGATTGAGAACAACACTCTGACTTGGTCACTCCAGGACTTTAACTTTGTTGTTTTTAAGCCATTCCTGTGTAGCTTTGGTTTTATGCTTCGGGTCATTGTCTTGCTAGTGAGTCAGTAAACTAATTTGCAAGGGGGATCGGACCCAGAGCGATCGAGCAGTGAAAGAAGTGCATGGAGTAAAGCCAGATCTAACATATAGAAAGGCTTTGAGGAAAGAGAAGCAGAATAAACAGTGTAAAGGTAGTAAGGCAGAAGGGCTGAAGTGTGTGTACCTCAATGCAAGAAGCATCAGGAACAAAGGGGATGAACTGAGAGCTTGGATACATACACGGAATTATGATGTAGTGGTCATTACAGAGACTTGGCTGGCACCAGGGCAGGAACGGATTCTCAATATTCCCTGATTTCAGTGCTTTAAAAGGGATAGAGAGGGGGGGAAAAGGGGAGGCATTACTGGTCAGGGATACTATTACAGTTACAAAAAGGGTGGATAATGTAGCAGGATCCTCTTTTGAGTCAGTATGGGTGGAAGTCAGGAACAGGAAGAGATCAGTTACTCTACTGGGGGTATTCTATAGGCCCCCTAGTAGCAGCAGAGATACAGAGGAGCAGATTGGGAGGCAGATTTTGGAAAGGTGCAAAAATAACAGGGTTGTTATCATGGGTGACTTTAACTTCCCTAATATTGATTGGCACCTGATTAGTTCCAAGGGTTTAGATGGGGCAGAGTTTGTTAAGTGTGTCCAGGACGGATTCCGGTCACAGTATGTGGGCAGGCCAACTAGGGGGAATGCCAGTCTAGATCTAGTACTAGGTAATGAACCGGGTCAGGTCACAGATCTCTCAGTGGGTGAACATCTGGGAGACAGTGACCACCGCTCCCTGGCCTTTAGCATTATCATGGAAAAGAATAGAATCAGAGAGGACAGGAAAATTTTTAATTGAGGAAGGGCAAATTATGAGGCTACAAGGCTAGAACTTGCGGGTGTGAATTGGGATGATGTTTTTGCAAGGAAATGTACTATGGACATGTGGTCGATGTTTAGAGATCTCTTGCAGGATGTTAGGGATAAATTTGTCCCAGTAAGGAAAATAAAGAATGGCAGGGTGAAGGAACCATGTGAGGTGGAAAATCTAGTCAGGTGGAAGAAGGCAGCATACGTGAGGTTTAGGATGCAAGGATCAGATGGGTCTATTGAGGAATATAGGGAAGCAAGAAAGGAGCTTAAGAAGGGGCTGAGAAGAGCAAGAAGGGGGCATGAGAAGGTCTTGGCAAGTAGGGTAAAGGAAAACCCCACGGCATTCTTCAATTATGTGAAGAACAAAAGGATGACAGGAGTGAAGGTAGGACCCATTAGAGATTAAGGTGGGAAGATGTGCCTGGAGGCTGTGGAAGTGAGCGAGGTCCTCAATGAATACTTCTCCTTGGTATTCACCAATGAGAGGGACCTTGATGATAGTGAGGACAATATGAGTGAGGTTGATGTTCTGGAGCATGTTGATATTAAGGGAGAGGAGGTGTTGGAGTTGTTAAAATACATTAGGACGGATAAGTCCCCGGGGCCTGACAGAATATTCCCCAGGCTGCTCCATGAGGCGAGGGAAGAGATTGCTGAGCCTCTGGCTAGGATCTTTATGTCCTCATTATCCACGGGAATGGTACCGGAGGATTGGAGGGAGGCGAAATGTTGTCCCCTTGTTCAAAAAAGGTAGTAGGGATAGTCCAGGTAATTATAGACCAGTGAGCCTTACGTCTGTGGTGGGAAATCTGTTGGAAAAGATTCTTACAGATAGGATCTATGGGCATTTAGAGAATCATGGTCTGATCAGTGACAGTCAGCATGGCTTTGTGAAGGGCAGATCGTGTCTAACAAGCCTGATAGAGTTCTTTGAGGTGACCAGGCATATAGATGAGGGTAGTGCAGTAGATGTGATCTATATGGATTTTAGTAAGGCATTTGACAAGGTTCCACACGGTAGGCTTATTCAGAAAGTCAGAAGGCATGGGATCCAGGGAAGTTTGGCCAGGTGGATTCAGAATTAGCTTGTCTGCAGAAGGCAGAGGGTCGTGGTGGAGGGAGTACATTCAGATTGGAGGATTGTGACTAGTGGTGTCCCACAAGGATCTGTTCTGGGACCTCTTTTTGTGATTTTTATTAACGACCTGGATGTGGGGGTAGAGGGGTGGGTTGGCAAGTTTGCAGACGACACAAAGGTTGGTGGTGTTGCAGGTAGTATAGAGGATTGTCGAAGATTGCAGAGAGACATTGATAGGATGCAGAAGTGGGCTGAGAAGTGGCAGATGGAGTTCAACCCGGAGAAGTGTGAGGTGGTACACTTTCGAAGGACAAACTCCAAGGCAGAGTACAAAGTAAATGGCAGGATACTTGGTAGTGTGGAGGAGCAGAGGGATTTGGGGGTACATGTCCACAGATCCCTGAAAGTTGCCTCACAGGTAGATAGGGTAGTTAAGAAAGCTTATGGGGTGTTAGCTTTCATAAGTCGAGGGATAGAGTTTAAGAGTCGCGATGTAATGATGCAGCTCTATAGAACTCTGGTTAGGCCACACTTGGAGTATTGTGTCTAGTTCTGGTTGCCTCACTATAGGAAGGATGTGGAAGCATTGGAAAGGGTACAGAGGAGATTTACCAGGATGCTGCCTGGTTTAGGGAGTATGCATTATGATCAGAGATTAAGGGAGCTAGGGCTTTACTCTTTGGAGAGGAGGATGAGAGGAGACATGATAGAGGTGTACAAGATAATAAGAGGAATAGATAGAGTGGATAGCCAGCGCCTCTTCCCCAGGGCACCACTGCTTAATACAAGAGGACATGGCTTTAAGGTAAGGGGTGGGAAGTTCAAGGGGGATATTAGAGGAAGGTTCTTTACTCAGAGAGTGGTTGGTGAGTGAAATGCACTACCTGAGTTAGTGGTGGAGGCAGATACACCATTGAAATTTAAGAGACTACTAGACAGGTATATGGAGGAATTTAAGGTGGGGGGTTATATGGGAGGCAGGGTTTGAGGGTCGGCACAACATTGTGGGCTGAAGGGCCTGTACTATGCTTTACTATTCTATGTTCTATCCTGGCAAAAACTACGGCTTGAAGACAAAAGAACACTCCAACCAACTCTGCGAAAGTGTTTTTGAAAAGCACGTCAGGAGATGTATACAAGAAAATTTCCAAGTCTTTTCCCTAGATGCAGTTCCCTTGCAGACTGCATCAGGTTTTCCTCCAGGATTTCCCTGTATTTTGTTGCATTCTTTTCTCCTCTACCTCCAAAAGCCTTCCAGGGCCTACTGCAGTGAAGCATTCCCACAACATGATGCAGCCACCACCATGCTTCACAGTAGGGATGGTGTGTTTTTGATGATGTGCGGTGCTTGGTTTATGCCAAACATAGCATTTAGTCTGATGGCCAAAAAGCTCAATTTTGGTTTCATCAAACCATTGAATCTTCTTTCAGCTGACTTCAGTCTCCCACATGCCTTCTGGAAAACTCCAGCCAAGAATTCATTTGAGTTTATTTCCCCCAACAGTGTATTTCCCTTTCTCACTCTCCCATAAAGCTGCGACAGGTGAAGCACCCGGGCAACAGTTGTTGTACGCGCCGTCTTTCCCATCTCAGCCACTGAAACTTGTAACTCCTCCAGAGTTGTCATGGGTCTCTTGGTGACCTCCCTCACTAGTCCCCTTCTTGCATGGTCACTCAGTTTTTGAGGATGGCCTGCTCTAGCCAGATTTACAGCTGTGACATATTCTTTCCATTTCTTGATGATCGACTTAACTATACTCCAAGAGACATTCAGGGACTTGGAAATTTTCTTATATACATCTCCTGACTTGTGCTTTTCAATAAACTTTTCAAAGAGTTGCCTGGAGTGTCTTTTGCCAGGATACTGACTCACCAGCAGTTAGAACTTCCAGATACAGGTGTATTTTTACAACAATCAACTGAAAGACCTTGACTCCAGCCGGTCATCTCCACTTAACTAATTATGTGACCTTTAAAGTCAAATGGCTGCACCAGTGATGATTTGGTGTGTCATATGAAAGGGACTCTATATAAGCACTCTATAATGTATAATATACTATATATACAAAACATAACACATACATATATACATATACACATGCACGCACTTACAGTTAGTGTAATTTATAGCTTTTATTATGTATTGCTGTCTCAAAACAACGAATTTCACAACCTCTGCCGGTGATATTAAACCTGATTTTGATTCTGAGTGGAGCTACACAGCACTAAAGAGTTGGAAACTCCCAGAGGCGGGAGTTATTTATAGATCACCAAACAGGAGATCATATTGTAAACGAGGAGAGACAAGAGGTGCACGCAACAGTACGCATTGCGCTTTAACCCATCAGGTCAGTCAAATTAGTGCTAACAGAGGATAAGTTCCTGGAATGTATACCCGATTGATTTTTTGACGACTGTATTGAAGGACAAAACAGGAAACAGTTATTTCAGATCTCACACTGTACATCAAGGGCTAATAATACCACTGTGGATTTCAACTTCCTCAATTTGAACTGGAACTGCTTCAGTGTGAAAGGCTCAGTGGGGTGGGGAGGAGGTGTGGAGTTTCTTTAAAAAAAGTGTCTAATTCTGGATTAGGGAACTTTTTTTTAATGAGGAAACGTTGTGTGAGCTATGGCTTTTCTCTTTGGAGTGAAGGAGGATGAGAGATGACTCAATTGAGGTTACAAGATGTATAAGAGGAGAAGATGAGGGCGCCCAGTAGCATTGTGGTTAACACGACACCACCATAACACAGGGTGTCAAGAGTTCAGAGTTCAATTCTAAGGTAATCTGTAAGGAGTCTATGACCTCCCCATGGAACACATGGGTTTCCTCTGGCTGCTCCAGTTTCCTCACAGTCCAAAGGTGTACCGGTTAGTAGGTAAACTGGTCGTTGTAAATTGTCCTGTGATTAGACATTAAGACCATAAGATATCAAAGCAGAACTAGGCAATTTGGTCCATCGAGTCTGCTCTGCCATTTTATTATGGTTGATCCATATTCCCTCTCAGCCCAAATCTCCTGCCTTCTCTCCATATCCCTTCATGCCTTGACTAATCCCTCTCCCAGTTTCACCTATCACCTTGTACTTCTTCCTCCCCTCCCCCATCTTCTTACTCTTTGTCATCTTTTTTTCCAGTCCTGATGGAGGGTCTCAGCCTGAAAAGTTAACTGTTTACTTTTCCATAGATAGTGCCTGGCTTACTGAGTTCCTCCAGCATTTTGTGCATGTTGCTTGGATTTCCAGCATCTGCATATTTTCTCGTGTTTGTAATCAAGAACCCATCGATCTCTGCCTTAAATATACCCAATGACTTGGCTTCCATAGCGGCCTGTGCCAATTGCAGATTCACCAATCTGGTTAAAGAAATTCCTCCTCATCTCTGAGGACATCCATCTATTCTGAAGCTGTGCGCTCTGGTCTTAAGACTCCCCCACCATAGGAAATATCCTCTCCACATCCACTGTATCAAGGCCTTTCAACATCCGCTCGGTTTCAATAAGGTCACCCCTCATTCTTCTGAATTCCAGTGAATACAGGCCCATAGCCATCAAACGTTCATATGATAAGCCCTTCAATCCCAATCATTTTTGTGAACCTCCTTTGAAACCTCTCCAATATCAACACACCCTTTCTTAGATAAGGCGCCCAAAATGACTCTCAATACTCCACGAGGGCTCACTAGTGCTTTCTAAAGCCTCAACATCACATCCTTGCTTTTATGTCCTAGTTCCCTCAAAATGAATGCTAACATTGCATTTGCCTTCCTCACCACCAACTCAACCTGCAAATTAATCTTTAGCGAATCCTGCACAAGGGCTCCCAAGTCCCTTTGCACCTCGGATTTTTGAATTTTCTCTCCAGGCTAGGGTTAAATTGGGGGTTGCTGGGTGGCGCTCTGCCAAGTGTGGTGGTAGGGGCAGATACATTAGCTGCATTTAACAGACTCTTAGACAGGCACATGGATGATAGAAAAATGGAGGGCTATGTGGGGGGCGGGGAAGGGTCATATTGATCTTAGAGAAGGTAACATTGTGGGTCAAAGGGCCCACACTATTCTATGTTCAAGCACGTTTGAGCTATAAGTAGACAATTATATTGAAGCTGGGCTTGAGTTCGTCACAGGAACACAGCCAGACAAGTTGATAAATTGTCATTGGGAGATTATTTCAGAGGTAGCAGCTACAGCTTGAAATCTCAAAGCTAGTTATGGAGAAAGGCAAAGGTAGTCTAGAAATTAAGGCTCTGGATTGGCCAATTTCAGTACCTTTAGACTCCACTGTGCAAAAGCAGGATGGAAGTAGAGCTACTTGGTCACTGTAGACAATAACCTATCCCTCAATGTCAGCAAGACGAAGGAATTGGTTGTTGACTTCAGAAAGAGTAGCGGACCGCACAACCCAATTTACATTGGTTGTGCGCAAGTGGAACAGGTCAAAAGCTTTAAGTTTCTCACGGTCAATATCACAAATGACCTGACTTGGTCCAACCAAGCAGAGTCCACTGCCAAGAAGGCCCACCAGCACCTTTACTTCCTGAGAAAACTGAAGAAATTTGGCCCATCCCCTAAAACCCTCACTAATTTTTATAGATGCACCGTAGAAAGTATTCTTCTAGGATGCTTCACAACCTGGTATGGAAGTTGTCCTGTCCAAGACCAGAAGAAGCTGCAGAAGATCGTGAACACAGCACAGCACGTCACACAAACCAATCTTCCATCCTTGGACTCACTTTACACCGCACGCTGTCAGAGCAGTGCTGCCAGGATAATCAAGGACACGACCCACCCAGCCAACACACTTTTCGTCCCTCTTCCATCCGGGAGAAGGCTCAGGAGCTGGAAGGCTCGTACGACCAGATTTGGGAACAGCTTCTTTCCAACTGTGATAAGACTGCTGAATGGATCCTGACCTGGATCTGGGCCGTACCCTCCAAATATCAGGACCTGTCTCCAGGTTTTTTTTGCACTACCTTACTTTCCATTTTTCTATTTTCTATTTATGATTTATAATTTAAATGTTTAATATTTACTATCGATTTGTAATCCAGGGAGCAGGAAACACAGAATCAAATATCACTGTGATGATTGTATGCTCTAGTATCAATTGTTTGGCGACAATGAAGTATATAGTTCACCCGCCAGTACAGGTGAGTCACAGGATAACCAGGCTGGAGTTGAAGGGCTTGAGAGAGTAAGATGCCAGAGGGATTAGAACATGGAAATGTGAAGAAGCTCAGCCTTGGTCTTGTGGAATGCACAGCAGCCTTGAGGGGCTGAATGGTCCAGCACTGCTCCTGTTCCTCACGTTAAACTGCACATTCAATCCTTATACAGAGAAGTACCTTGTATTCCTCCATGTTCAAGTTAAACAGGAAAACTTCACACATTTGCCCCATCATTTAAATGTTCCCACAACCAATGGACTCACTTTCAAGGATTCATCTCATGTTCTTGGTACTTATCGATTATCTATTATTTCTTTCTTTTGCACACCGGTTGAACTCCGAAGTTGGAGCGGTCTTTCATTTGTACTGTGGTTTTTGGATTTATTGAGTATGCCCACAAGAAAATGAATCTCAGGGTTGTATATGGTGACATATGCAGCACGCTTTGGAGGGTTAATGGCACCTAACGGCGACTCCTTTGCTTGTACCTTCTGAAACAGCTCTATCTCCACCATTAATATCTTTATTTTTCCCTTTCAAGGTTCTTTTGAAGACCCTGTCCTGGAGTTACACACAGGCTTTGGTTCTTTGCAGGAATGGGACCCGTTCTTGGGGTTCCACAACTGGCCGTTATTCGACATGCCAAGGGTTTGGCCTGAGAGTCTCGCTCGTGTTTGGAAGCCTAAGATCTCAGGGCTCTGGAGACTGGCAGATCGAGGGTCAGTGTCACGGCACAAGACTCGTGTGTCGTCGGGGAGGCCGGAAAACCTTTCGCTGTGGGCCTGAAGACCCGAGGTCTTTGCAATCTTTGGACACAGAGCTCGAAAAGAGTGACAAAACAGACTTTTAACATTGTAAACCAGCGGGTTGTTATGTCTCCTGCTCACTGTGAAAATGGGGGACACCTCCCTCCCCTTGCCAGGGAAAGAGAGAACCTGTGGTTTGTTTAATGTTTAATGAAAGCCTTTGCGGTAACTTTGGTCTTTGTCTTTGCTATTGCTTAGGCTCGGTGACGGTACCGATGTACCTGTTTTTTGCTGGTGGGGGGGAGAGGGGATTGTTGGTTGCTACCGCCTACACATGGGGGGGGAGTTGGGGGGGACTTTGGGGTTCTCATGTTTAACTGTCATTTATTCCTTGGGGCACTTCTCTGTTTTCGAGGATGTTTGCGAAGAAAAAGCATTTCAGGATGTATATTGTATACATTTCTCTGACATTAAATTGGACCTTTGAACGTACTTTGATAATAAAATTGACTTCGAACTTTGTCTATTTTGTAACACAGATACCACTTCCAGGCCACAGCATCCACACACTCTCCATGATCCACAGCTCACTCACACAGTGGGGGAAGTACGAGGACCTGCAATGTGTCTGTACACCCAGCTCCAAACCCAAACTCACCTGGTGCTCTGGAGAAAGGAACCTGTGCACTAACAAACACATGGCAAGGTTCTGTGTTAACTCCTTCCACATACAGAGGTTCCCAGCTTTTTTTATGCCATGAACCAATACTATTAAGCAAGGGGTCCAGGGACCCCAGATTGGTAAACCCTGATTTGCATATGATACCACTATAGTGGATCACATATCAAATAACGATGAGTCAGAGCACAGGAAAGAGATAGCGAGCTTAGTGACACATCGTCACGATGACAACCTTTATACTCAATGTCATGAAAACAAAAGAGCTGGTCATTGACTTCAGAAGGAGGTGGGTTCTCTGGTCTACAACAGTGCTGAGGTAGAGAGAGTTGAGAACTTCATGTTCATTGCTGTGAACATCACCAACAGCCTGCCCTGGTCCAACTACGTAGACACCACAGTCAAGGCTCACCAATGCCTCTACATCCTCAAGTAATCTCTGAAGTAATTTGGTACGTCTCCTTCGATTCTCACCAATTTTTAAATCGATGCATTACAGAAAGTTTGGGGTGGCGGGGTGGAGATACATCTCTACCACAGGAGATGTAAGGTACTCCTTTCCTCCACTGGCCTGCAGGTCACCCTTGGGCAAGGTGTAGCCCCTACTTAGCCCCCCCTCCACCCCCACCAGCAATCAGGGTCAGGTGACCATGGGAGCAGGTGGTGATGGTCGTTTGAGCAGCTGGTGCAGATCACAAGTCCTGGTCATGTGACCACTGACACCAGGCGGACAATCTTTGAAGAGTATTGATAATGGCTGCGGTCACCCGTCTTGTAAAGACACTGCCCAGAAGGCAATGGCAAACCACTTCTGTAGAAAGATTTGCCAAGAACAATCATAATCATGGAAAGACCATGATCACATAACAAACAAACGAACTACAGAAAGCATCCTATTCAGATGCATCAAGGCATGGTATAGCAACTGCTCTGCTTGAGACAGCAAGAAACCGCAGAGACACGTTTTAGAAACCAGCCTCCCCTCCACGGACACCAAGACAGATGGCGCCAGCCAACAACGCAACCAACGGTGACATCTTGCAGAGTGTTCATAAAACTACTTTTACTTCTTTCAAAGATAATTCTGCTACTATAGACAATAGGTGCAGGAGTAGGCCATTCGGCCCTTTGAGCCAGCACTGCCATTCACTGTGATCATGGCTGATCATCCACAATCAGCACCCCGCTCCTGCCTTTTCCCCATATCCCTTGACTCCACTATCTTTAAGAGCTCTATCTAACTCTTTCTTGAAAGCATCCAGAGAATTGGGCTCCACTGCCTTCTGAGGCAGAGCATTCCACAGATCCACAACTCTCTGGGTGAAAAGTTGGAAACTGTTGATCTATATTTTGATGGTGTGTTTTCAGGCCAATTAATCTGGCACTTTGTTGAATCTGAGGGGCTACAGTGAAGCTTCAAGAGACATGTACCACCTGGAAGCAAAGAAGCTTGGAGATGGGGTGCAAGCCCATGATCGACACCATTTCTCACCAATTAAAGTGTCAAGGAAGACTGAATTCAATGGGGATGAGAGTGGAAGCCGAGCGAGTGTTCAGTGCTGTCTGCCTGCGACTGTCCCTCTCACTCACTGCTCCTGGTGGAAGGTCCCTAACTGTCTATCCGTCTCTCTCTCTCTCATTTACTGCTCCAGGAGGAAGGTGCCTATATTCGATTGGTCTCTCCCTCTCACTCAGTACTGCCGGAGGACGGTGCCGGAGTGTTGGGTCTTGGGCAAGGTTTAATCACTGCGGTCTGCGGATTGGACTCTGTTGTTCACGTTATGTGTTTCTGGTTTCTCCTTTGTTGCTGTTTTGTAGCAATTCTGATCGGGGCAGACCGGCTCTGCGGTCTGCAGTCCACGAATGACACACTGGTTTGAATTGAACATTCTTGGACTGTTCCATTGACTTTGTGGTTTGATGTTTTATATTCTGCGTTTTTCACATTTTTTGTGTTGTTCCCATGATTTGTTCTTTATGTGTGCTGGGTGCTTGATGTTTTTCTTTGCCTGGGTACCATTTTTTTTATTTCATGGCTGTCTGTGGAAAGACAAATCTCTGTATACTACATAGATATTTTGATAATAAATGCATTTGACTTTAATATGAAGCAAATTACAATGTTGGAAGACAGAAGCTCTTTTAATGCCAAGAGTTCAAGGCAAAATGCCATTCACAATTTCCGAATGAAAACTCAGCTGAAACTTGAGAGTTCTGTTTGTAGATGCGAGGATTTCATAGTTACTGTTGCATGTAAATTGATCCCCAGTGTGTCAGATTTTTTAAGGCTCTCAACAACATAATCAGAGATGCTACACATCCCAGACATTCTCTGTCCTCCCTCCCACGGGGCGGAAAATACAAAAGCCTGAAACCATGTACAGCTTCGATCCTGGTTATCAGACCCTCGTACGAAAAGATCATACTTAATTATGATCTTGCACCTTATTGCCTGCACTTCCACTGTAACTGTAACACTTTATTCTGCATTGTATTGTGTGGGCACGTGGCCAAGTGGTTAAGACATTGGACTAGCAACCCAAAGGTCGTGAGTTCGAGCCCCAGCCGAGGCAACATGTGTTGTGTCCTTGAGTAAGGCACTTAATCACACATTGCTCTGCGACGACACTGGTGCCAAGCTGTATGGATCCTAATGCCCTTCCCTTGGACAACATTGGTGTCGTGGAGAGGGGAGACTTGCAGCATGGGCAACTGCGGTCTTCCATACAACCTTGCCCAGGCCTGTGCCCTGGAGAGTGAAGATTTTCCAGGCGCAGATCCATGGTCTCGCAAGACCAACGGATGCCTTAATTTTTCCTTGTACAACCATAACACACTGATGTGAAGAAATAATAAGACCATAAGACACAGGAGCAGAATTAATTTGAGGAAATTAGGTGGCCACTGGGGAATCCTGCTTTTTGTGGCGGACGGAGGGAAGGTGCTTAACAAAGTGGACTATGTTGGGTGCCGCTTTATTCCATCCGCCACAAAAAGAGGGATTTCCTTGTGGCCACCCATTTCAATTCTACTTCCCGTTCCTACGTCAGTCCATGCTCCACCCTCCTCTCCTTCACCATTCACATTTCCCTCTCTCACTTTATCACCTTACCTTCCCATCACCTCCCTCTGGCACTCCTCCCTCTTCCTTTTCTTCCATGGTCTTCTGTCCTCTCCTATCAGATTCCCCCTCCTCCAGCCCTTCATCTTTTTTTTACCAGTCGACTTCACCCATCCCCCCTCCTAGTTTCACCTATCACCTTTCTCCCCTCCCTGACCCTACTCTGACTTCTCATCTAATTTTCCAATCCTGATGGAAGGCCTCGGCCAAAACCGTTGACTGTTTATTCTTTTCCACAGATGCTGCCTGACCTTCTGAGCTCCTTCAGCATATTTTTTGTATTGCTCTAGATTTCCAGCATCTGCATCTCTTGTATCTAATCAAAAACCTAGTAAAACTATAGACAAAGGAACAGAATCAGACCATTCAGCCCATTCTATATGGACTACTTGCAGAAGATTTTCACTGTACCTTGGTACATGTGACAATAATAAACCAACTTAAGTGATTAATTCATCACATTATATTTTCTGGACAATCTACACTCTCTACTTTACCAGAACAGAGCGCCTGGACACATGAACAGCTCCTCAGTTCGTGAACAGACTGAACGTGGACGGGAGCAGTCACAGCCACCAGTAGCCGTTCTTCCATTCACTTTGACTACTCCTGATCTGTACTTTAACCCACTTATCTGCCTTTGTTCCACGGGAATGGCACAATAGTGTAATACTATTCCCGTGCTAGGACATTGCCTCGAAGTTGCCAAGCAAATTGATAGGGTGCTTAAGGCAGCGTATGGTATATTGGCCTTCACGTTGGGGGATTGAGTTCAAAAGCTGTTAAGTAATCTTGCCGCTCCATAAAACCCTGGTTAGACCACATTTGGAGTATCGTGTTCAGTTCTGGTTGCCCTCATTATAGGAAGGATGTGGAAGCTTTCAAGAAGGTGCAGAGGAGATTTACCAGGATGCCAACTGAGGGCAGGTTGAGTGAGCCAGGGCTTTCTCTTTGAAGTGAAAGAGGAGCAGAGGTATACAAGACGGTAAGAGATATGGGTCAAGTGGACAGTCAGAGACTTTTCCAGCCAAACTGAAAATTGCTAATACCAGGGGGCAGGGGGCAAAGTATTTGGGGATGTAAGAGGTGGGAGGGGAGTGGTGGGGGCGTGAACTACTGGCTCCTTTCCTGTCCTGATGGAGGGTCTCGGCCTAAAGCACCAACTGCTTATGTGCCTTTAACAGAAATTAGTTCTGTCACTGAAGTACAGATTTGCATTGCAGTGTGAAACCATCAGTAAGATAGAGCAGTGGATTAAAGAGTTTTCTGGAAAATAAATGAGATGGTGGAAAGCACCGTCTGATATGAAGCAGTTGATTCAAGGGCTTTGAGCTGAGAATTCTTGTGGTGCATGCAAGCTCAATTTCCACATTTAAGGGAAGTCTGGATAGGTACATGGATAGTAAGGGTATGGAGGGCTGTGGTCACTGTGTAGATCGATGGGAGCAGGCATTGTAAATGGTTCAGCATGAACGAGATAGATGGGCCAAAGGGCCTTTCTCTGTGTCGTACATTTCTATGACTATGACTAATTCTTGTTTCAAGTGTTTTCATGAATACTATCAACTTGGAGATGGAATTCCACTTAACGAATAAAATGAAATAATTAGTAATAAACACGAGATTCTACAGATGCTGGAACTCCAGGGCAACATACACAAACTGCTGGAGCAACTCAGGATGTCAGGCCGCATCTATGGAGGGGAATAAACAGTTGATGCTTCGAGCTGAGACCCTTTGTTAGAACTGGTAAGTCTATTTTAAAGCAGAGAGTGGAGGTGGGTGTGTGGACCATTAAGACAGTGAGCAGCCGACATTTCCTTCTGAATTATGGGAAGGCACTGGTTAAGCCCCTTCAGCACACTTGCTAATTCCAAACAGATTTTCATCGCTCTGGCTTCCAGCACACATGACGTCAGTGTTAATCTCCAAGCAGAACTTTGATACAACATTAGCTCTTAACCATTTCAGGCCAATACTCACTGCCATCAGGGTTGGGCGCTGATAGGATGATGCTATGCTTCTTCTTCACTTCTTCCACGTCGTCAGAGATGTGATCGATACATCCTCGGATCTCCTCAACCTGCAAAATCAACCCAGTCTCTAATTACGGACTGTGCTCACGTGTGAAGCAAAGGGCACAGAGTTACAGAAACAACTAGACTGCATGTTCATGCATGGTTCCTCTCAGCTACCGTTCTGCTCAGCCTCTATCATAAACACATGAAATTCTGCAGATGCTGGAAATCCAGAGTGACACACACAAAATACTGGAGGAACTCAGCAGGACAGCATCTATGGAAATGAATAAACAGTTGATGTTTTGGGACCCAGATCCTTCTTCAGGAATGGAGAGGATGGGGACAAAAGCCAGACTGTGAAGTTGGGAGAGGAGTGAAGAGAGTTTAGTTTTCTAGCTGTGGCTCCTTCCTTTCCAGTCCTGATTAAGGGTCTCGGCCCGAAACCTCAACTGTTTATCCCCTCCAACAGAAATTAGTTCTGTCATTGAAGTACAGACTTACATTGCAGTTTGAAAGCATCAATAAGATGTACGAGCAGTCGACTAATTAGTTTTCTGGAAAATAAATAAGATGGTGGAGAGCACACTCTGATATGAAGCAGTTGATTCATGGGCTTTGCACTGAGAATTCTTGTCTCCAGTATTTCCATCTACAGTAATTCCACTTATTGAGTAAACCAAAATAATTAGTAATAAACATAAGAGATTCTGCAGATGCTGGAAATCAGAGCAACACATACAAAATGCTGGAGGAGCTCAGCAGGCCAGACAGCATCTATGGAGATGAATAAGCAGTCGACATTTCGGGCTGAGACCCTTCATCAGGAATGGAAGGGAAAGGGAAGGATGCCAGAATAAGGTGGAGGAGGGGGGAGGGGAAGGAGGACAAGCTGGAAGATGACAGGCGAAGCCAGGTGGGTGGAGGAGGGGGGGATGAAGTAAGAAGCTGGGAGGTGATAACTGAAAAATGTAAAGGGTTGGTGAAAAAGAAATCTGATTGGAGAGGAGAGTGGACCATGGGAGAAAGGGAAGGGGGGCACCAGGGGGAAGTGATAAGCACGTGAGGGGAAGAGGTAAGAGGCCAGAGTGGGGAAATGAAGAGAAAAGGGAAGGAGAAAAATCACCGGAAGTTGAGAAATTAATGTTCATGCCATCTGGTTAGAGGCTACGTATGAGGAGTTGCTTCTCATGGCAGAAGAGGCGGCCATGGACTGACATGTCGGAACAGGAATGAGGGTAGTAATTAAAATGGTTTATCACTGTATCTGGTGCATGGGACGATAATGCAGCAACTTCCAATTACCAACTACCTACCTGCTGGAAGAAGTCATCCATAAAGTGATCTTTCTCCACAGTAATCGTCACTTCATCTTCAAAGTTTTCTTTGTACTACATATAGACAGAAACAAAAAAATCATCAAATGATTGTGCAAATTCTCAAAGAGCTATGGCAGCACATATTTTCTAGCTCAATTTGATTTACCTTCAGCTAGTTCAATGTTGGACTTCTAAGAGAGATCTTCATCAGTCGGAGGCGACCATGGATGTCGCATCCTGGCTGTCTATATGCAAGCCAGGGCAGTACAATATGGAGAGCAAGTTGGTGCCTATGTAGCAGGCTCCCCCTCTCTATTCAGCTGGAACGGCAGAGACCAATACAGTTTGACATCAGCGGCGTCACAGCAGTTGCCAGTCAGCATTGAACTCAACACAGGAGTCTTAGGGGCCTCAGCTCAGGATTTTTCCTTGGGATTTACTCCCAAAGCCTTCCCCCATCAGTGGGTACAGCCCCACAGCAGAAGGGCATTGGACTTCTAAACTTAACCAAAATTTGAATCAAAGATGGTGATGAATCAGCATATAGGAGGGAGATTGAAAATCTAGCTGCCACAGCAACCACCTTTCACTCAACGTCAGCAAGACCAAAGAGCTGATTATTGACTTCAGTAGAAGGAAACCAGAGGTTATGAGTCAGTCCTTAATGGAGGATAAAAGGTGAAGGTTACTAACTTTAAATTCCTATGTGTTATTATTTTGAAGGGCTTGTCCTGAGCACAGCATGTAAGTGCAATTATGAAGAAAGTACTGCAGCTCTTCTACTTCTAGGAGTTTGTGGAGATTTGGCATGACATCTAAAACTTTGACAAACGTATGGTGGCGAGTATAACTAACTTGCTGCACCTCAGCCTGGTATAGAAACACCAAAGCCCTTGAAAAGAAAACCCTACAAAAAGTAGTGGATACAGGCCAGTGCATCACAGGTAAAGCCCTCCCCACCACTGAGCACATCTACATGAAACACCATCGCAGGAAAGCGAGCAGCATCCATCATCAGAGATCTCCACCACCCAGGACATGCTCTCTTCTCACTGTTACCACCAGGAAAGTGGTGCAGAAGCCTTAGGTTCTACACCACCAGGTTCAGGAACAGTTATTACCCCTCAACCATCTTGAACCAGAGGGGATAACTTCACTTGCCCCATCATTGAAATGTTCCCACAGCCTACGGACTCACTTTCAAGGACTCTTCATCTCATGATCTTGATATTTATTATTTATTACTATTTCTTTCTTTATTTGCACAGTTTGTTGTCTTCTGCACTTTGGTTAAACACCCAAGTTGGGAGATCTTTCATTGATTCTGTTATGGTTATTATTCTATAGATTTATTGACTATGCGCACAAGAAAATGAATCACAGGGTTGTATATAGTGACATATATGTACCTTGATAATAAATTTAATCTGTAATTTGAAAATCTTAACAGCCATCTTAATTGAATTTTACAGGAGCATTGGACCAGAAGACCCTGCAACAGCTGAGAGGATCATAGGGGTCTCCTCACCATCCATCAGGGACATTTATTAGGAGCGTTGCATACACAAGGCCTTTAGGATCCCACCCATCCATCCATCATCCTCTGACTTTCTACCACCAGGCAGGAGACACAAATACATAAAAACAAGAACTGTCAGGATGGGAAACAGCTGCTTCCCTCAGGCCATTAGGCTTCCGAACTCCTTGCCACATCACATTCAGTGTCACTGACTAATCTGTTTTGTACCTGACAATGTTTAATTTCTGCACTCTAGTTTGTTATTTGTGTGTGATTCATCTGTAGATTTTATCCTTTCCTTTATAAGTTATCATGTGTTATGTGTACTACTGTGCTCTACACCCTGGTTTGGAGAAGCGTTGTCTCATTTCTATATACATTATATTATATAAATGTATATAGTTAGATGACAATAAACTGCACTTGAACTTTTTACCTCGTATTACACTACTCTAGCCGTATTCCTCACCACTTTACCAAAGCTCCGTAAGACCAAAACATCAAAACCTTCCAGCACAATCTCAGGTGTGTTGGCTCTTAACACAAATTATATATCGGTGATAATTTATCCAATTCTGAAGTTTAACCAGTTGGTGCAAAACAATTTTCCAAAACAGGACTTGGACAATGTGGTGTGGGTGTGGGTCCCAGCACAACAGCTAGTGATGAATCAGCATTTCAGAGGGAGTTTGAAAATCTGATTGCTGCCATAGCAGCCCAGCCACCTTTCCCTCAATGTCAGAGCTGATTATTGATCACAGGAAGAAGATACCGGAGGTCCACGAGCCAGTCCTCATCAGGGGATCGGAGGTGGAGAGGGTCAGCAACTTTAAATTCTTCGGCATCATTTCAGAGGATCTGCCCTGGGAACCAGCATGCAAGTGCCTTTACAAAGAAGGCACAGCAACCCCTCTACTTTCCCAGAAGTTTGTGCAGATTTGGTGTGTCAGCTAAAACTTCAACAAACTTGTAGAGATGTACGGTTGCATCATGGTCTGGTATGAAAACACCAGTGTCCTTGAACAGGAAATCCTACAAAAAGTAATGGATACAGCCCAGTCCATCACAGGTAAAGCCCACCCCATCATTGAGTACATCTACATGGAACATTGTCACGTGAAAGCAGCATCCATGATCGGGGACCCCCAACACGCACAACATGCTCTCTTCTTGCTGCTGCCATCAGGGAGGTGGTACAGAAGCCTCAGGACTCACACCACCAGTTTCAAGAACAGTTATTACCCGTCAGCTATCAGGTTCTTGAACCAGCATGGATAACTTCACTAACCTCAACTCTGAAGTGATTCTACAGCCTATAGACTCACTGTCAAAGCTCTCCAACTCATGTGCTCAGTATTATTCATTTAATTAGTATTTACACAGTTTATATTCTTTTGCACATTGGTTGCTTGTTAGACTTTGTAGTTTTTCATCGGTTCTGTTGTATTTCTTTGTTTTACTACAAATGCCTGCAAGAAAATGAATCTCACATTTGTGGTGTTTGTCTGTCATACCCAACGATGTGTGGGAGAGTTTTTAAAGTGGAAAGGCTGGGGTCTGCCTTGGTTACAGTGGATGACCATGACATCTTCTGTGCCATGTCACGCCCTTCTCTCTCCACAGAGCATTGTAGAACCACTTCCTTAGGCATTGGAACTCACTGTAGATCTCACCCACCCATCTGCTGGAGCTGACTTTACATTTTAGTACAAGCGCGTCCCTATCTCACCAGGGTATGAGGCCCGCCAGCTACTCTCACCTCGTTTAGCATTGTATACAGTAATATAAACATATTTCAATAAGTTTACTTTGAATTTTGAATACTGTAGATCATTGAATCATTGAAAGCTTGCTTGAAGCCAAAACTGAAAAACAGAAATACATCTGATGGCTGGCTGAGGGTATCTACAGGCATTTGCCAACAGTCACAAAGACTCTTTGGGTGCTGGACTGGAGAATGATAAACAATTCAATAAACTTCATCTTGAACTCGTAGTGGGAAGTCCGCTGGGATGCCTTGTCAGAAGCAGCTCCGCCCCTGGCCCCAATACAGGTCCACAAACATTCATACTTTCCTGGACTATCTGACAGCTTTGTGGGTCGAGGCTACAGGAAATTAAATTCAAAGAAGCTGGAGTGAAAACAAGGTGGAAGTCAACAGCTTTCTGTAGTTTGAATGTCACACTGTGATCTTTACTCAATACTCTGAAGCTCCCCTGATCTTATCACAACTTTCTCCACCCAACTGCTTCTCACTGTTATTGTCAGTGTTAGCAGAGTGGCCTGAACCAGTGCCACGAACAACACGAAGGTCCAATTCACAAAACACCACGGCATGCACCAAGTTCAAATTCACAATAGTGCACATTTCAGAAACACTGCCAACTTCAATATTTCTTCTGGATTAATCCAAGCTGCATTGAAAAGTTGTAGATTTTTCTGTTGTTTGCTACGGAGCGTTCAGATAAAGGACAAGTGGTGCAGTATTAACATTTTCCCTCAAGTGTACCCGATGTTCTATAAAGTCCACAGTATCAGAATCAGGTTCATTATCACTGACATATCAATTTTGTTGTCTTGCTGCAGCAGTACAGTGCAAGACATCATAAACTGATGTTACAGTTTTCGCCGAGCTTGACAATTAGCTTGCTGACGTTTCATCACCAGTCAAGGTGACATCCTCAGTGCACAGTTGTTGGTGTCTCTTTAGGAGCACCTGCATTTCTATAGGCCCCCATTTGCTCGGATTCTAACTCCATAAACAAACATATTGAAATAGACGCCAACTATGAACCCCCAAGGGCCAAAGAAATGCGAACCAACAGAATTAAAAGGTCAACTGAAGGGGTAGCCAATCAGGACCAAAGCAAGTGAGACACCAACAACTGTGCGCTGAGGGTACCAACCTGATTGGTGATGAAACGTCTGCAAGCCAATTGCCAAGCATCAAACGCCTCAACCTGAGCTACTAATATTCACCACCATCTTAAACATAATAAATTAGTATACAAGTTACAATAAATATATTAAAAATAGTTTAAAAACAAAACATAGTGAGGTAGCGTTCATGAACTGCTCAGATGGCAGAAGGGAAGAAACTGTTCCTAAATCATTGAACGTAGGTCTTCAGGCTCTTATACCTCCTCCTTGATGGTAGCAACGTGAAGAGGGCATGTCCTGGGTGATGGAGGTCCTTAATGATGGACGCCGTCTTTTTGAGTCATTGCTTCTTGAAGATGTTCAGGAAGCTGGGTAAGTGTTGGACCCGAGTTAGATTCTCAGAGATACTGACACCCAGCAACTTGAAATGGTGAAGATACGGTAGTAAAGAATGCATGTGGCATGCTTTGCCTTCATACAGCAGGGCTCAGAATCAGGCTTAACATCACTGGTATATATGGTGAAATTTGCTGTTTTGCCGTAACAGTACATTGCAATACATAAAAATAACTATAAATTACAATAAGTATATATATATATATATATATAAATCAAATTAAAGCAAAAAGACAGAACATTAAAAATGTGTAGTAAATTTTTTTAAAAGTAGCAGCAGCAAGAAGAGAGTATGCACTGGGCAGTGGAGGTCCTTGATGGATGCTGCTTTCCTACAACAATGCTCCATGTAGATGTTCTCAGTGTGGGAAGGGACTGAGTCAAATCCACTACTTTCTGATGGCATCTTCTACCTCTCTGATTTACCTTCTAGCTCGCTCAGGAATTCAAGATTCAAGATTTTTTTCTAAATCCTGCAGCGGTAAGCACCAAAGGGTTGTTTCTCGGAGCAACCTGACATCAAAGTGACATGATTGGCAAGTCCTGAGGTCAAAGGCCGAATGCATTAAGTCCAGAAGCTGAAGGCTTAATCTCTGCAGGTCTGGGGCCAGGGACTCCAGAGGTGGTCTGTGTTGTGGTTGGAGGGATGGGTGGGTGGCTGCACGCACACACACATGCAGGGGTAAAGGGACTTGGTCAACTGTTGTTGCTCGTGTTGTTCTACCGGGCATTGTGGACACACTGTGTTAGCACTGAAATGGGTGGTGACACTTGTAGGCTGCCCCAGCACATCCTTAGGCTGTGCTACTTATTAACACAAAAAAACACATTTCACTGTATCGTTCAATATATCAAAAGACCACAAGACACTGAAACAGAATTAGGCCATTTGTTCCATTGAGTCTGCTCTGCCATTCAATGATGGCTTTTATTATCCCTCTCAACACCATCCTCCTAATATCTCCCTGTAACCTTTAACTCCCTGACTATAAAGAGCACATCAACCTTCATTTAAGAATACCCAAAGACTTGGCCTCCACAGCCACCTGTGGCAACAAATTCCACAGACACACCACTCTTTGGCGAAAGAAATTCCTCATCTCTGTTCTAAATGGACATCCCTCTATTCTGAGGCTGTCTTCTGGTCCTAGACTCCCCCACCACAGGAAACGTTCTCTTCACATCCACTCTATCCAGGCCTTTCAATAAGAGATGGCTTTCAATGAGATCTCCTCTCATTCTTTTAAACTCCAGTGAGTACAGGCTCAGAGTCGAACGCTCCTCATATATTAAACACGATAAATAAATCTGAATCTGATCTGAACCTGAGCTTCTGGACTCCCGCCTGATGACACTTCCCTGGGAAGCTACAATGTGTCAAAGTCTTTATTTTTTACCTTTATTTATTTAGAGATACAGCGTGGTGGAGAGTATATTGACTGGTTGCATCACGGCCTGGTACAGAAACAACAATGCTCTTGAACAGAAAATCCTACAAAAAGTACTGGATATGGTCCAGTCCATCACGGGTAAATCTCTTGCTACCATTGAGCATATCTACGTGAAACGCTGTCACAGGAAAGCAGCATCCATCATCAGGGACCCCCACCACCCAGGACATGCTGTCTTCTTACTGCTGCCACCAGGAAGAATGTACAGGAGTACCAGGACTCTCACCACCCAGTTCAGGATCAGTTATTACCCTTCAACCATCAGGCTCCTGAACCAGAGGGGATAACTCACTTGTCCCATCACAGAACTGTTTCCACAACCAATGGAGTCACTTTCAAGGACTCTTCATCTCATGTTCACGATAGTTATTGCTTATTTATTATCTTCTTTTGTATTTGCACAGATTGTCCTCTTTTGCACACTGGTTGATGCCCTGTTGGGTGCAGTCTTTCATTGATTCTATTATGATTATTGGATTTAATGAGTATGCCTGTAAGAAAATGAATCTCGGGGTTGTGCATGGTGACGTGTATGTACTTTGATAATAAATTCACTTGGAGCTTTTGAACTTTATTTGGGACAACTCTTAAAGACCAAATACTAATTGAGAAAGCAGCCAGGATTTCCTTTGTTTATTTGGGACATTATGCCTGTTAATTGGAACAGGAGAATGTTGGTGCCAAACAGTTTGTAACTAGCATCAGTTACATCCACTTAATTGTCCATTAGACACTACACCGCGCTTAAAGCAAATATTTTTTAAAATAGCGTCAATTGTGGCACTTGCATTCAAAAAGCAGTGTTTTGTCACTGGTAATTAGCGAGAAATAAGCAGCAAGACAATTCAGAACCGTTTCGCTCACTGCGGTTTCAGGCATTCAGGCTTGGAGATGCTTGAAAATGGCCAGAAGTGAAAATGAAATTATTTCACTACTTCCGACAAGTTAGGAACTAAGAATTTGAAGGTGTTGACAATTTTCTTGAATGTTACAATGAAAATGAAGATTTGGAGGATGCGATCATCGAAGGGAGCCTAATATCTGCACTAGGTGTCTGCGCTGATTTTGCTCATTTATAGTCAATCAAGAGAACATGGCGGCGTACACTGGGCGAATTCCTCATTACTGAGGCCTGACATGGTCATTTATAGTCAATCAAGAGAACACAGCAGCGTACACTGGGCGAATTCCTCATTACTGAGGCCTGACACAGTCATTTTGTGAGAAACCTCAAAGCAGGGGGTCATGGTATAACTGAGGGGGCCTTGGGAAGACCGGATTGAGGCGTTCAAGCAGGAGCTGGTAGGGCAGTTCCTTTGACAGGGTGGAGGGCACAATGCGAGACTGTAGAGGGGCGTGTAGAGGTTATGCCAGCTGCTCGCTCTGCAGAACCTACTCTCTCCTTGACATTGCAGGGTTATACAGAGGCGCCCTCAAGACCAACATGGTAACTGCTGAGCGAGCCTGCAGATGGCTATGGATCATGAGGTGTGACCCGTGGACCAGAGCTGCTGGGACACAAGTCAGGGACTGATCAACCCTTGGCTGAGTCACCTGGGTGAGGGCATTTGATGTTGAAAGACCTGAAACACTCAATGATCCTGGGTTACATCATTGGTGAGGTGCCCCAGTGTGTCCTAGGATGTATCTCAGTATTTCCATCGATAACTATTAGGAACCAACAGTTTCATAGCATTGTAGTACACAGTTTTCTAATTTGTTCAGTATTTCACTTAAATATATAATTTGTTACTCAGTTAAGTGATAGCATGTCTTTATTATACCTTTTTAACTATTTCCATGAACTCTAGCTAATTAAAACAGCTGCTTAATTTGGCCAAAATACACTCTGATGCATCCCAATTAACCAGAATCGACTGTATTTGAAGACAAAAGACAGAAATCTAACAACTGCAAAACCTAAAAGCAAAAGACTGCTTACAAAGTTCACTCCTTTAAAACCACACTGTGGTTTACAACTCTCACAATTCACGTGTAACCTCAGACTCTTCAGCAAAGTTCTGTGGCAACAACCTCAGCACTGTCTGCACAGAATTCACATCATAGATTCGTTGGTATAATCAGTGCCCTCTGGACAAGATTTCACCGTCAAAGGCATAATTTGTTAAACAGATGCTGAGTGTTTCAGTGGAGCAGCGTGAACCTCAGCACTGTTTCCAGGTAACTTTGTGGTGGACGGTCCCAAGTAGGCCTGTTAAAGGAGGAGGGCTGGGCATGGAGCGAACAGCCCCATCCTGTAAAAGCCCTGAGCTACAGAAACACCAACAGGAGCCTCAAAGACCTCATCCCTGGGAGAGGAAGGGTCTTCGCCTGGAAGCTGAATGAAGTCGTGTGGTGAACGTGAAGGCCACATGACCAATCAAACTCTGGCCCAGGACAGAGGACTCTGGCCAGATATGCCTCAAGTAGGGGTGATGGGCTTACGAAAAAGACTTTCCAGGTAAAACTCCAAAGTTCTGTCCAACAGAATGGCTGCTGCACTTCCCAGCTTGCAACAGTGACCACACGGCAGTGCAGTTTCCTCAACGCCAAATACATTGGAACAACGCTCCAGGGAGTGAGGGGGGTGTGGGTGGGTGAAAGGACACAGCGCCCCGAGGAGTGGTTGACAGCGCGTATGCGTTACTCAGGGGTCAGAATGCCGGGACACTTTACCCGGGAAGGGTGGAGAAGGCGGAAAAAAAACGGTGGAGGACGGGTGGGGAGGGAAGGAGACATAATTCCCAGGAGATGGGACAATACATTGCCTGAGGATGGGGGGTGGGGAGGGGAAGAGAGCCACATTACATTAGGGAAGACAATCCCGGTGGAGTGGGGGGGGTGATATTACTCAGGGGAGGTGGGGAAGATAGCACCGGTGGAGAATGGGTGGGTGGGTGGGGCGATACATTGCCTGAGGGTGGGTAGACACATTACCCAGGGGAGATAGGGAAGACAATCCCGGTGGAGTGGGGGGGGTGATATTACTCAGGGGAGGTGGGGAAGATAGCACCGGTGGAGAATGGGTGGGTGGGTGGGGCGATACATTGCCTGAGGGTGGGTAGACACATTACCCAGGGGAGATAGGGAAGACAATCCCGGTGGAGTGGGGGAGAGAAGAAAGACACATTACATTAGAAGGGATGGGGAAGTCGACAATACCGTTGGAGAATGGGTGGGTGGGGCGATACATTGCCTGAGGGTGGGTGGACACATTACCCAGGGGAGGTGGGGAAAACAATACCGGTGGAGTGGGGGGTGGAGGAGAACACATTACATTGGAAGGGGTAGGGAAGGCAACAATACCGGTGGAGAATGGGTGGGTGGGGCGACACATTGCCTGAGGGTAGGTGGACACATTACCCGGGGTGGTGGGAAAGACGACAATACTCCTGGAGCTGGTTGGAGAAGGGGGAACGGCGAACAGCGACTACCCGCGGTCGGACCGCCGGGCCTCCGCCTTCCAGTCCCGGGTAACGGTCCTGCGTTTGTCCGACGAGCGGGAAGGGGAGCTGTTGTCAGGGAGTCAGGGTGGAGGGGGAGTGGGGGTGAGTGTTCTGGTCTCCGGCCGCCACTCACTCACCGCCCGCAGGTCACCGAGCCGGTCCTTCATGTCGAAGCCACCACCGTCGCCGCCGCCGGCACCTGCACAGGCCGCCTTCAGCAGCGCCGGCAACCGCACATGCGCGCCGGCGCCTCGCGGCAGCGGACCCCGCCCCTCTCCCTTACTCTGCAGCTGCAAACCCCGCCCCTCCTGCCCAGCAGCGGCAAACCCCGCCCATACCCGTCTGTCCCCGCCCACGACACCAAGCCACGCTCCTCCTACCCAGCGGCCGTAAGCCCCGCCCCTCCTGCCCAGCAGCGGCAAACCCCGCCCATACCCGTCTGTCCCCGCCCCCAGCCCCAAGCCCCATCCTTCTTTCACTTTAGTACCAAGCCTTGTCCATGTCCCATCTCACATGGACTCCCCCCTCTGTCTGTGATCTCATTCACAACAAGCCCCATCCCTTGTCCCACCTACAGCTCTGTTAATGTCCCAAACCCAGCCTGCCATTAGCGTTCTTCACATTAACGCCCACCCTATTCCTTATCTGGTCTGCCAATCAATCTTGGGATTGACCCGCCCTTCTCCAGCCCCCCACCCCTCCCACAATGTCCCCAAAAGTCCCAACCTCAAAACCAAACACAGAGCTGAACCCTCCATCAAGCAGCATCAGAATCAGGTTTCATATCACTGGCGAATGTTGTAAAAAATTATTGTTTTGCAGCAGCAAATTGCAATACATAATCATTTTAAACATATAAATTACAAAAAGAAATGTATTTTTAAGAATAATGTGAGTAGTGCAAAGAGAGAGCAAAAAATGATAAGGTAGTGTTCATAGGTTTATTATCCATTCAGAAATTTGATGTCAGAAGGGAAGAAATTGTTCCTAAATCGTTGAGTGTGTGTCTTCAGGCTCCTATATCCCTCCCTGATGGTGGCAATGAGAAGAGGACATGTCCTGGGTGATGGGGGTCCTTAATGATGAACACTGCCTTTTTGAGGCACAGCTCCTTGAAGATGTCCTTGACACTAGGAGATTAGTGCCCTTGAGTTTACAACTTTATGCAGCTTTTTCAGATCCTGTGCCGTGCCCCCTCCCCTCATACCACAAAGTGATGCAACCAGTTGGAATACTCCCCACAGTACAATTACTACAGTGAGAGTCTTTGGTGTCATACGAAGTCTCCTCAAACTCCCAGTGAAATTTAGCCAGATAACTCAGCACTGCATTTTACAGCTTCATGTCACTCACGTTCTCCGCCTTCTAACCTTATTGCAATCGCAATGAATCATTGCAGCAAGCCCCACCTCACCTACCCTGCAGCCGCAAACCCCAACCACACCACCAAGCCCTGTCCCCACCCCAAACCTGCAAGACCTGCCACAGCCCCAAGCCCCATCCTTTCTGCTAATCTGCTTAGCATTCTTCACCAATCTGTCTTTCACATTTGCATCGTGCTCTTGCTCTCCAGCCCATTGACAAAGTGACAGCATCACCCGCTTATCCCCATCACAAGCCTGAACTTAACTGTCACCGATATTCCCTTTCTCCTATCCGTCCTTTCCACAGCCTCTCTGCAACTTCAAGCTGACTTTTCTCTCTCTTTCCCAATTCTGATGAAGGCTCCCTGCCATGAAATGTTAAGTCTGCTTCTCTCTCCACAGATGCTGCCTGTCCTGATGTGGAATTTCTGTTTTCTGCCCAGACTTCCCACACCTGCAGTTCGTTGATTTTCATTCATTGCGATTGGAAGGAGATATGCTCCCTGTATGCTCGGGTTTCCTCCCACATTCCAAAGACTTAATTGGACACATGGATGTAATTGGGTAGAAAGGACTTGTTTTCATGCTGTATCTCAAAATAAAATGTTAAAATATTTAAAATTAAAAGCAGAAGATGGAGGAAAAGAAATGCTGGAACAATAAGTGCGAGGAATACAATACTGCAGATTCAGGAATAGTGAGGTACAAATCAGAGGAGAATTACAATACTGCAGATGCAGGAACATTGAGGTACAAAGCACAGAACAAGCAAAAAACTGCAGGTACTTGAGCAGTGAGGTACAGGGCACAGGAGAAATACAATACTGCAGATGCTGGAAAAATGAGTTTAGGGAAATGCAATACTGCAGATGCTGGAATACTGAGTTACAACATAGTGCAGAACCACAATACTGCAGAATGGAATGGTGAGGCACAAAGCACAGGGAAATAAAATACTGCAGATGTTGGAATGGAGAGGCACAAAGCACAGGGAAATAAAATACTGCAGATGTTAGAATGGTGATGTACAAAACATGGGAAATGCAATACAGTACCGCAGATGTTGGAATGGTGAGGCACAAAGCACAGGGAAATACAATACTGCAGCTGTGTCAGCCGAAATAGCTCAGTTGGGAGAGCGTTAGACTGAAGATCTAAAGGTCCCTGGTTCGATCCCGGGTTTCGGCACTGGGACTTATTTATTGGGTATCGCAGTAGTATAGCAGTTGGTGTATAGTGGACACTATTAACATCTCGAGTTCAGAGTTCAATTCCGACATCCTCCATAAGCAACTTTGGACACGTCCTTCCCATGTGCACATGGGTTTCCTCCGGGTGCTCCGGTTTCCTCCCACAGTCCAAAGACCTACTGGTTAGTAGGTTAATTGGTCATTGTAAATTGCCCTGTGATTAGGTTAGAGTTAAATCGTTGGATTGTTGGTTTGGTGGACCAGAAGGACCTGTTCTGTGCTGTAACTCTAAATAAAATATAATAAATTAAATTCTGGAACAGTGAGATAGAATGCAAAGAAGAGCCACAATCCAACAGGTACAGCAACAGTGAGGTACAAGGCACAGGAGGAGGAAAATACTTCAGACACCAGAATGATGAGGTACAAAACACAGGGAAATATAATACTGCAGATGCTGAAACGGTGAGGTACAAAACAGAGGAGAAACACAATACCGCAGATATATCAGCCAAAATAGCTCATTTGGGAGAGCGTTAGACTGAAGATCTGAAGGTCCCTGGTTCAATCCCGGGTTTCGGCACTGGGGCTTATTTATTGGGTGCCACAGTAGCATCACAGTTAGCATGACATTATTACAGCTCAGGGCATCAGAGTTCACAGTTCAATTCTGACATCCTCTGTAAACAAGTTTGTACATCCTCCTGGTATATATATGTGTTTCTTCTGGTTTCTCTGGTTTCCTCCCACTGGCCAAAGACAAACTGGTTAGGTAAGGTAGTTGTTCATTTTAAATTGTCCCGTGATTAGGTTGGGGTTGCTGTGCGGTGCTGGGAGGCATGGCTTGGTGTGCCAGAATGGCCTGTTCTGTGCTGTGTTTCTAAATAAATAAATAAATAAAATTCTGGAACAGTGAGGGACAAGGTAAAGGAGAATCACAATACCGCAGATACAGCAAAGCTGAGGTACAAGACACAGGAGGAGCAAAATACCGCAGATATGAATACTGAGATACAAAGTGAGAAATACAATATTGCAGATTCTGGAAAGGTGAGGTACAAGGCAGAGGAAAATACAATACTGCAGATGCTGGAAAGGTGAGGTACAAGGCAGAGGAAAATACAATACTGCAGATGCTGGAATGATGAGGTACAAAGTGCAGGAAAATACAATACTGCAGATTCTGGTACAGTGAAGTACAGAGCATGGGAGAATCATAGTAAGTGGGAGAGTGAGCAGCCAGAGGTCATGGTCCATGTAGGTACCAATGACATAGGTAGGAAGAGGGATGAGATTCCCCAAAGTGAGTTCAGGGAGTTAGGTGTTAAATTAAAGGATAGGACCTCTAAGGTTGCTACCCATGCCACCTGCTAGTGAGGCCAGAAATAGGAAGATCATACAGTTTTACATGTGGCTAAGGAGTTGGTGTAGGAGAGAGGACTTCAGATTTATCGATCATTCGGCTCTCTTCCAGGGAAGGTGGGACCTGTACAGAAGGGATGGTTTACACCTGAACTGGAAGAGGATTAATATCCTGGTGGGAGGGTTTGCTTATGTCGGACGGGAAGGAGGAGAGGAGGGAAGTATTTAAACTAGAGTTGCAGGGGGATGGGAACCAGTGCCAGAACAGGTAGTGAAGAGGTTGTGGAGACAGATGTTGTTAAGACCTCAGACAAAGTCAGGAATCAAAAGGTTGAGCATGGTGCAACTAATGTCCTGAACTGGGTATACTTTGATGCAAGAAGTATTGTAGGGAAGGCAGTTGAGCTCAGGGCATGGATCAACATATGGCATTATGATATTGTATCCATTAGTGAGACTTGGTTGCCGGAAGGGCAGGACTGGAAGCTCAATGAAATAGATAATGAGAAATAAGTACCAACTTTGCTGGGTGCATTGGGGGTTAAAGGCGTACAGTTTCCTTTAAAGTTTAACTGCTCCAACCAAGCCATCCGAAATGAGCTTTGCTGATTTTGTGAAGGTGATGCAGGAACACTTAGAACTAAAGCCATTGTTGATTGCGGAATGTTTTAGGTTTCATAAGCAGAATCAAAAGGAAGGGGATTCCATTTCAGCTTACGTGGCTGAATTGAAGAGATTGTTTGAACATTGTCAGTTCTGTATTGGGCTTAATGATGCACTGAGAGATCATTTAGTTTGTGGAATCTTACAAGAAAGCATTAAAAAAAAAACACCTAACTAAATTATGCTTACATTTAAAAGAGCAGTTGAAACTCCTGTTTCAACGGAAACCACAGACAGAGACACAATTGAGTTGCACTCTGGAATGTAAGTGAGTGTGAGCAAAATTGCAGCAGCTAGACAGATGCCTGCCTGGCCGAACAAATTGTGTTACTGTACATTGTGGCAGGGCTCATATACACTAGATCAATGCAGATGTAAAGGTGAAACTTGTAGAACATTTAACAAAGTAGGACACATACAAAGAGCATGTCAGACAGACAAAAATAAATGGACCGCACAGGAAAAAGAAAAAGATAAAAATTCAAGTTGCAGTTTGAAAAAGAGCACTAAACTGCATGCTGCTGATGAAAAATCTGATAATGATGAGAGTGACACAGGACTGTGTGGCCTTGAGATTTACAATGTGAAAGCTAACAATAGACAAGAAATATGGCTTACTGCAGAAGTGAATGGCAAATTAATTAAAATGGAATTGGACACTGGTTTGGCAGTTTCAGTTCTTCCACAAAATGAGTTTGAGTGGCTTTTCAAAGATACTAAACTGGAGCCTACAGATACCCAACTGAGAACTTCCACTGGAGAAAAGATAAATTCTGTGTGAATAACAGTTGTAACAGTGAAATACAACAACCAACAAGCCGCATTGGTATTGTATGTGGTAAAAAAAAAGGAAGGCTGGCATTGTGGGGACATGAGTGACTGAGACAACTACAACTTGATTGTAGATCCATCCACCATTTGCATGCCACATCCCCAGCAATAGAGTCACCGAAACCGAATTAAGAAAGGTACTGGATGACATCACAATTGTCTCCATGCTGTACACCATGAACCATTGTCAGAGGACAAACAGGTGTTGGTGCTAACCTCTGTATCTCTATTGGACCAAGGAAGGACCATGCTGCTCAGGGGGATTATGAAAGTAATGAAAGCAGTGGTCCAACTGCAACAGTTTTTGTAGGCCACATATCTGAGAGAGCTTCTAATGTGTTAATCAGACAGTTACTTGTGAAATGTGGCTTAGTTTTAAGCTGGAAGCGAGTTCAAAGAGCTTCCAGAAAGTTGCAAGCATTCGGCTTTTGTGAGTATAAAGAACCAGAATCTACTCTGCGTGCATTAAGGTTGTTACATGAACTTCAAGAGGAAGACAAAAAACTGCTTGAGAAAGTAAATGCACAGACCAAAGCCCAGCTGGATGAATGGAAGGCCAAAAAGAAAGGAGTCAATGGAGATACAAAAACAGAGGATTTGTGAGATCATGTTGTGGATGAAGAAAGCAAAAGGAGAAATCAGATCGTAAAGGGAGCAATAGAGGGATTAAATAAGAGAATACTCCAGTGAACTAAATGCATCTTCCCAAGGTCCAGGTGCACAAACTGGAAGAAGAAGAAAGGTGGTTACTGCTGTCAGAACCTCCTCCTGCAATCTCAGAATCAACTCCCACAACCACCGCAGAGGATGCCCCAGCACCTGAGATCATTTCACAGCCACAAGTCTCACCTGCCAAGCCAAGTGACCCCCTTGACAGGAAAGATGTTTCCCCACAAGAGTAAGAAATCCTCCACAGTAATTAAATCTTTAGGCCTGAATGGGACAATGTAAAATTTATTATGCTGCAGATGTCTGTATGTAGTGGTTGTATTATGTAGTATATTGTGTATGTAATTGAGATGAATTCTCTATTGAGTTGGAGTTTATAGTTAAGCAGGGATGAGAGTTGAGTATTTAATATTTAAGTAAGATTTCAGCAATCTTGTGTAGATATTGATTGATACTGAGATACGTGTGCCTCATTTAAAGTAAACAGAAAGTTAGACCAGCATTTCAGACTTCTGTCTCTTCCTTTGAATGTTTTCAAGTTATAAAACATAACGGGAATCACCACAGAGACGTTCTGTAATGATCAATAAACCAATTGTTTCGAATCAACTGACCTTGTCTGATGTCTCTGGGCTGGGTGTGTCTGCACCCACACTCCTCCTCCCCACCCCCCCTGACCCTGACACTCCTTCTCTACCACCTCTCCCACACCCCTCCCACGGCACTCCACCCTCGCCATTCCCAACATCCTTCGCTCCCACCAGATTTACAAACTCGTTCTCCACTCCACATTGACAAATACAGTCCTGTGCAGAAGTCGTAGGGACCCTGGCAATATAGAGACCTTTGCACACTACTGTACGTTCAGAGTCTGGGCCACGCAGTGTCACGGGGGCAGGTGTGGATTGAAGCAGCGATTTTTTCGATGATTCACTGAAAACCGTAACCATAGAAACAAGCTCAGCACCCTCCTGACTGCACGCACCCAAGCCTTGGATGGTGGGTCTGCGTTAATCAGATGCCAGGGAAAGCGAACATCTTTAATTAGCAATACAGAGTGGATCAGGCCCTTCCAGCCCTTCGAGTCGTGCCACCGAGCAACCCATCAATTTAACCCCAGCCTCATCGTGGGACAATTTACAAAGACCAATTAACCTACTGACTGCTACATCTTTGGACTGTAGGAGGAAACCAGATCACCCGGAGGAAACCCACGTGGGCGTACCAACTCCTTACAGAGGAAGTTGGGATTGAACTTCAAACTCCGACACGCTGAGCGGTAATGCGTCGCACTAACTGCTATGCTACTGTGGCACCCACAATCAGTGGGACATTGGCTGCTGCACCCAAAAATTATCCCCAAAACCTGCTGGGGGTGGTGGTTAGCATGGAGTAGGTGGGCTGGAAGGCTTGATTCTGTGCAGTACTTTGGGAGTAAAGGCTGAGCGAGCTACGGCTTTTGTCGTTGAGGGAAGAAGGATGAGAGGTGACTTGGTGGAGATGTACAAAATAAGAGGTAAAGATAGACTGGATAACCAGTGCTTTTCTCCCCAGGGCTGAAATGCAAAATTCGAGGGGGCATAATTTTATGTGGGAGGGAGGGTGGAGATACATCTCTGCCAAAGGAGGTGTAAGGTGCTCCTTCCCTCTACTAGCCTGCAGGTCACCCTGGGCAAGGAGTAGCACCAGCTTAGCCTCCCCTGATGTGAAGCCATGGGAGCAGGTGGTGGACGGTCATTTGAGCAGCCGGTGCAAATCACAAGTCCTGGTGATCTGACACCAGGCAGACAATCTCTGAAGAGTATTGATAAGGGCTGGGGTCACCCGTCTTGTAAAGACACTGCCCAGAAGGCAATGGCAAACCACTCCTGTAGAAACATTTGCCAAGAACAATCATGATCATGGAAAGACCATGATCACCCACTTCATACGACACTGAACATAATGATGATGATGAAAGGAGAATCAGTGGGTGTTTTTCAGAAGGTCTTTGACAGGTGCCTCACATGGAAGACTGTGATCGTCATACAACATGGCACATAATGAAAGCAATGACAATAATTTTAAGGTGATGGGAGGAAAGTATGGGGGTATGTTAGAGGTAACTTTTTACGCAGAGAGTGGAGATACTAGAGACAGATACATCAGGGACATTTAAGAGATTCTTAGATAAGAACGATTGAAAAATGGTGGGCTATGTGGAAGGGAAGGGTTAGATTGATCTTGGAGTAGGTTATAGAGTCGGTACAACATCATGAGCCAAAGGGACTGGAATGTGCTGTGCTGTTTTTTGTTCTAAAGCAGGTAGAGGTGAATAGTGCTGGAAGAACTCAGCAGCTGATCTGCTCTCAGGCGAGAGGAGAGGCTGCGTTAGAGCAGAGAGCACTCAACAATTAAGCCATTGAAGTATAAAGCCCGTTGGGTGGGGAGTGCAGGAAAAGGACCGGGGGACCTGTGACTAGGTGAATTAATGGGACCACCAATGAAAATTGAGATTGTTGGGTGGTAGTCACACAAGGCCACAGGGAATATTGGTGTTGGTCACAGCTTTGGGTCAGGCCGCTGTAGAGATGATGTTTTGGCTGTTCCACGAGGTTTACTCAGTCTTGTGCTGAACCAAGAGGCATGATGTTAGAGGGGATAGCGCTGACCAGGTCACGACAACTGTTCCTCTCCTAATCTTTGAAATGGAGTCATGGGACCTCCTGTACTCACTCGAGGAGCTTGGTTAACCATCCTAGATGAAGGAAGACCTCCCAATTTGCTACGTTAGGGTTAGAGTTAGTGTGTAGATTGAGATCTAATCTTAGTTGTCAGATGGACAGTACAGAACTCCCTCCACTGTACAGTGTGTGATTGCTCTCTCAGTACTGCTCTCCTGTAGGTAAGATGCTCAGACAAACTCTGTCTACTGCCCTCAACGATCCCAAGTTCAAGTTTATCCTCACCTGACTGTACATATATACAACCAAATGAAATAATGTTCCTCCAGACTGCAGTGCACCCACAAAACATAGATCACACACAGCACATAAAACAAAATATTACCACAAATACAGTGAGTTAATAAAATATAATTCAAAATGCATATGAACTGTGCAGCACAGGTAACCAGTAAAAAGCAAATAGCTCGCTGTCCCGGTGACGAGACCTCAGTGGTGGCAGGGTATTCATTAGTCTCACAGCCTGGCAGTCCTAGTCCTGATGCTCCTGTACCTCCTTCCTGGTAGTGGTGGGTCAGAGAGATTGTGGGATGGGCGGTCGGGATCCTCCACAATACTTCGGGTCCTTTGTCTGCAACGTTTCCGGTAAATGTCACAAATGGGAAGAGGAAGGAGATCCCGTGGGAATATTTTCAGAATCAGGCTCATTATTACTGACATATGTCATGAAATCTGTTGTTCTGCAGCAGCAAGACAGAGCATTACATTAAAAATAACATAAATTACAATAAGAATCTGTAAAAATAGTGCAAAAAGAGAGCAAAATCGTGAAGCTATGTTCGTGGGTTATTCAGAAAGCTGATGGTGGAGGGGAGAAATCTGTCCCTAAAACATTGAGAGTGTGTCTCCCTCCTCTCTGATGGTAGTAATGAGAAAAGGGTATGTTGTCTCTGTCGTGACAGATCCTCTGGAATTGGGTTTTGGAAAGGTTCTTGATGGTGGGGATTCTAGTGCCCTTGATGGAGCTGGCTGTGTTTACAACTTTCTGAAGCTTTTTACCAATCCTGTGCACCAGATCCTCTATAGCAGACGGTCAGAATGTCTACTGTGGATGGGAAGGCTCTTCATGGTACTTCTGTAGACATTTGCTAAGAATCTTTGGTAACATATTAAATCTCCTAAGCTCCTGCTGGCATGCCCCCTTTGTGATTGCAGCAATATGTTGGGCCAGGATGGGATTGAAGATTAGGGACTGAGCAGGTGACCAAGGCTCCAGGACACGGGCCATACAGAGACCGAAGAGGTTCAGGCCAGGCACCCACCTGCTCTGGTAGGCCAGTGAGAGACCTGCTGATCGAGACCTTTCGAATGGCCTACTGTTCCTGTGGCATGGATGACTGGACTGCACGCTGCACTGGGCCTGACTGGGTCAGGGTGTCAGGGCCCGTGGCTAGGGATGGGCCGCTTCAGATCGCTGCTCTGTGCTGTTTACTCAGCTCCGTGCTGAACTATGGGTCAGTGGACGGACTCTCTCTCCGGGCCACTTCAGAACATATCTGCTTGTGTTTATTGCTTGCATGATTTGTTTTTTTTCCTCTCTGCACATTGGGTGCTTGACAGAATTCTTTGGTTTTAATGGTTTCTTTCAGGTTTCTGTAAGCAGACAAATCTCAAGGCTGTATGATTTATACATTCTTGGATAATAAATGTACTTTGAACCTCCTGACCTTTCTGCTTCTCACAGCCTGAGGGAAGCTCATCTTGTACGCCAGGGGTTGGCAAGCTGCTGCGGGCTGCATTGCTGCTCAGCGAGAGCTGCACCGGAGCTGCAGGAGCTGCATTAGTGACCAGAGAGCTGCGTTGGAGCTGCAGGCTGCATGAGTGACCCGGAGTCATACTGGGCAGCGAAACGATTAACCCCGCAAGTTACGGAGGGTCACAAACCCGGCTGCAAAAGGTGGAGGGTTGGCCATGGGGCTGGCAGCCCTATCCTGTTAGAACCCAGCACTACAGAAACACCAACAGAAGCTCCAAGGGCCTCCTCCCTGGGAGAGGAAGGATCTTCAAGGGGCTACGCTTTTGAAAGACTGGCCCAGAACAGAGGACTCTGATGAGCTGCTAATGGCAGCCTGTCCCCAGTAGGAATGATGGGTTTAAGAAGAAGTGCAACAATTAGTATTTCATAGACAACCCTGAGCTACCAGCATTTAATACTGAAAGCCCATGAAGTCACCTTGCCCGAACGTTGTTTGCTGCTTGAATCAACATTCATCTGTACAAGAGGCCCTCTTTCTGTATAAAGCAGATCAATAGTGGAGAGCTCCTGGTATGAAGGACCTGTTCTCTGAGCATCCAGCAATTCAGTGCAGAAGATGGATTGTCAGCGGAATATTTTAACTCTCGTACTGCCAGAAGATAGCAGTCCACGCCAGGACCACCAGACTCAAAAGCAGTGAATTTTCCCAAGCAGTGAGGCTGATCAACACCTCCACCCGCTAACCCACCCCTCCACACCCCCAACCACCCACTGACCCACCCCTCCACACCCCCAATCACCCACTGACCCACCCCTCCACACACCCCCAATCACCCACTGACCCACCCCTCCACACACCCCCAATCACCCACTGACCCACCCCTCCACACCCCCAATCACCCACTGACCCACCCCTCCACACCCCCAATCACCCACTGACCCACCCCTCCACACCCCCAATCACCCACTGACCCACCCCTCCACACCCTCAATCACCCACTGACCCACCCCTCCACACCCCCAATCACCCACTGACCCACCCCTCCACACCCCCAATCACCCACTGACCCACCCCTCCACACCCCCAATCACCCACTGACCCACCCCTCCACACCCCCAATCACCCACTGATCCACCCCTCCACACCCCCAACCACCCACTGATCCACCCCTCCACACCCCCAATCACCCACTGACCCACCCCTCCACACCCCCAATCACCCACTGATCCACCCCTCCACACCCCCAACCACCCACTGATCCACCCCTCCACACCCCTAATCACCCACTGGCCCATCCCTCCACACCCCCAATCACCCACTGACCCACCCCTCCACGCCCCCGATCACCCACTGACCCACCCCTCCACACCCCCGATCACCTACCGACCCACCCCTCCACACACCCCCAATCACCCACTGACCCACCCCTCCACACCCCCAATCACCCACTGACCCACCCCTCCGCACCCTCAATCACCGACTGACCCACCGCTCCACACACCCCCAATCACCCACTGACCCACCCCTCCACACCCCCAATCACCCACTGACCCACCCCTCCACACCCCCAACCACCCACTGACCCACCCCTCCACACACCCCCAACCACCCACTGATCCACCCCTCCACACCCCCCCAATCACCCACTGACCCACCCCTCCACACCCCCAACCACCCACTGATCCACCCCTCCACAACCCCAACCACCCACTGACCCACCTCTCCACACCCCCAATCACCCACTGACCCACCCCTCCACACCCCCAATCACCCACTGACCCACCCCTCCACACCCCCAATCACCCACTGACCCACCCCTCCACACACCCCCAATCACCCACTGACCCACCCCTCCACACCCCCAATCACCCACTGACCCACCCCTCCACACCCCCAATCACCCACTGACCCACCCCTCCACACCCCCAATCACCCACTGACCCACCCCTCCACACCCCCAATCACCCACTGATCCACCCCTCCACACCCCCAATCACCCACTGACCCACCCCTCCACACACCCCCAATCACCCACTGACCCACCCCTCCACACCCCCAACCACCCACTGACCCACCCCTCCACACCCCCAACCACCCACTGACCCACCCCTCCACACCCCCAATCACCCACTGACCCACCTCTCCACACCCCCAATCACCCACTGACCCACCCCTCCACACCCCCAATCACCCACTGACCCACCCCTCTACACCCGCAATCACCCACTGACCCACCCCTCCACACCCGCAATCACCCACTGACCCACCCCTCCACACCCCCAATCACCCACTGACCCACCCCTTCACACACCCCCAATCACCCACTGACCCACCCCTCCACACCCCCAATCACCCACTGACCCACCCCTCCACACACCCAATCACCCACTGACCCACCCCTCCACACACCCAATCACCCACTGACCCACCCCTCCACAACCCCAATCACCCACTGACCCACCCCTCCACACCCCCAATCACCCACTGACCCACCCCTCCACACCCCCAATCACCCACTGACCCACCCCTCCACAACCCCAATCACCCACTGACCCACCCCTCCACACCCCCAATCACCCACTGACCCACCCCTCCACACCCCCAATCACCCACTGACCCACCCCTCCACACACCCAATCACCCACTGACCCACCCCTCCACACCCCCAATCACCCACTGACCCACCACTCCACACCCCCAATCACCCACTGACCCACCCCTCCACACACCCCCAATCACCCACTGACCCACCCCTCCACACCCCCAATCACCCACTGACCCACCCCTCCACACCCCCCAATCACCCACTGACCCACCCCTCCACACCCCCAATCACCCACTGACCCACCCCTCCACACACCCAATCACCCACTGACCCACCCCTCCACACCCCCAATCACCCACTGACCCACCCCTCCACACCCCCAATCACCCACTGACCCACCACTCCACACCCCCAATCACCCACTGACCCACCCCTCCACACCCCCAATCACCCACTGACCCACCCCTCCACACCCCCAACCACCACTTCTTATCATTTCCTGTCAGTCACCTTCTGTACAGACACTCCTGTGCCCAGTGTCACTTTATGGGCATACAATCAATCTATGTATATAAGCTCTTATGGATTTATATTTATTGTGTTTTTATAATTATTATTGTGTTCTTTATCTTATTGTGAGTTTTTTTTGTGCTGCATCGAATCCGGAGTAACAATGATTTTGTTTTCCTTTACACTTGTGTACTGGAAATGGAAATCCTTGGTGATGAACTGGCAGAAATGAACAAGCGACTGAGTCTCTGAAGCTGTTGGAAGCTGTGGCCGTCCGGTTCAGGGACAGGACAGGACAGGACAGGACCGGTCCGATGCTGACCAACGCAGCTGAACACCGTACGTGCGGAGATCTGCGGATGCCGGGAATGGTGAGCCTGACTGGCATCACCGACAGCTCCATGTCTGAGCTGCAGATTATTACATCAGGAATGTGAGATTCTACCTTGCATACACATCACCCAGAGTAGTGAGCACTCCACAAGTCGTGCCCCTGATCTCCTGACCTTTCTATCACAAATGATAGCTCTATGTTACAACATTGAAAATTACAGCACAGTACAGGCCCTTCAATTCACAGTGTTGTGCCAACCTTTTAACCTACTGTAAGATCAATCTAACCCGTCCCTCCTACACAGCCCTCGATGTTTCTATCATCCATGTGCATTAGAGCCTCTTAAACGTCCCTAATGTATCTGCCTCTACCACCACCCCTGGCAGGGTTTTCTATTCACCTACAATTCTCTGTGTAAAAAACTTACTGCTGCCTCCACCCTATACTTTCCTCCAATCATCTTAAAGTTACGTTCCCTTGTATTAGCCATTCTTGAAAAGGTCTCTGGCTGTTCTCTCACTCTGCTTATCACCTTGTCCATCTCTACCAAGTCATATCAATTTAAACCTGCAACTTTGGCAGAGCTTGAGAAAAACTAATCTGCTGTTTCTCCAAAAGAGCAATTTCCAACAGCGGCAGCCTCACCTGTAACCTGGGCTCACAACACAACGTGCTGAACTGAAATATCTTTTTGCCCGGGGACTCTCGGTGATGTGCCGGATGGATTCTGCAGGAAGAGTTGACGGTGGGAGCTGAGACTGTTACTGATTGTTGAGTCTTTTGATTTGAATGGGCATCCCCTCCTGTGGCAGCAAGGCATCGTTGCACTTTGTATGGGGAAAACTCGAACAAGTGTCAGGAATAATTGTATTTCATAAATTCTGCTCAGTTCGTGATGACACAGATTGAAGGAAAAGCCATTATGATAGATTCCTTGTGCAGTAACAGCTTGTTAGACCCTCAGCTTTAGATTAGGAGAAAATATCACTCATCTTGCAATACCTGTTGTAGTCAGATTAAATGTTTAAATGTGTATATACGTTAGGTTTTAAAGACTGCACGGTTGTTTTAAAAGAAGATTCCAGAAGAAACTAGTGACTGTTTTTAACTCTCTTATAAATATGACATTTACTGTTTTGCTAATCATGAAATGCGAGCATTAATATAAACTCAATATCCAAATCCAATTAAACTATTGTAACAACACAGAGAAACTTGGAGACAGGTGCTGGGTCATTAGACAATAATATCAAAGAGGATACCAAAATATTTTCAGATATAAAAAGAGTAAAAGAGAGGTGAGAGAAGACCAGGCCACTGAAAAATTGAACTGGAGAGGTAGGAATGGGGGACAAGGAATGGCAGACAAACTGAACAAGTATTTTACATCAGTCATCACTGTTGAAGTCACTAGCATAGCAGTACACCAGAAGTTCAAGTGTGTCAGGGATCAGAGTGGGTTTAGTTGCCATTACTAGGGAGAAGGTTCATGGGAAACTGGAAGCTCTGAAGGTAGGTAAGACACCTGGACCAGACGATATGCACAGTTTGGTTCTGAACAAAGTGGCTGAAGAGATTGTGGAGGCATTAGTAATGACCTTTCAAGAATGAATAGATCCTGGCATGGGTATATTTAAGGCAGATCTTGATTAGTCAGGGTGTGAGGAGGCAGGAGAATGGGGCTGAGAGGGAAGTAGATCAGCAATGGAGCAGACTTGATGGGCTGAATGGCCATATTCTGCTCCTATGTTTTATGGTCCAGAATGAGTTCATCATTATATGTAGATGTTCACTTGTGCTTAGGGTACAATGAAATGCTTCCATGCAGCTGTATCACAGGCACCTGGTTCAAAGTAAATTCATTATCAAAGTACACATACGTCACCATATACAGTTTCACTGGGCGCTTGGGGAGACTTGGCACAGTACTGTGCAAGAGCTTTAGGCACAAGTATATAGTGAGGGTGTCTTACTGTATTTGTCAACGTGGAATGGAGAGCGAGTTTGTAAATCTGGCGGGAGCAAAGGGTGTTGGGAATGGCGAGGGTGGAGTGCCACAGGAGGGGTGTGGAACGGGTGGCAGAGAAGGAGTGCCAGGGTGGCAGGGTGGGGTTGTGGGTCCAGACACACCCAGCCCTGGGACATCAGGCAAGGCCATTTGATCTTCCCACTCCCTGCCCTCTCCCTTCCCCCTTTCCCGACCACGATTCCCCTCTCCCTGCTCTCTCCCTTCCCCCTTTCCCGACCACGATTCCCCTCTCCCTGCCCTCTCCCTTCCCCCTTTCCCGACCACGATTCCCCACTCCCTGCCCTCTCCCTTCCCCCTTTCCCGACCACGATTCCCCTCTCCCTGCCCTCTCCCTTCCCCCTTTCCCGACCACGATTCCCCTCTCCCTGCCCTCTCCCTTCCCCCTTTCCCGACCACGATTCCCCTCTCCCTGCCCTCTCCCTTCCCCCTTTCCCGACCACGATTCCCCTCTCCCTGCCCTCTCCCTTCCCCCTTTCCCGACCACGATTCCCCACTCCCTGCCCTCTCCCTTCCCCCTTTCCCGACCACGATTCCCCTCTCCCTGTCCTCTCCCTTCCCCCTTTCCCGACCACGATTCCCCACTCCCTGCCCTCTTCCTTCCCCCTTTCCTGACCACGATTCCCCTCTCCCTGCCCTCTTCCTTCCCCCTTTCCTGACCACGATTCCCCTCTCCCTGCCCTCTCCCTTCCCCCTTTCCTGACCACGATTCCCCTCTCCCTGCCCTCTCCCTTCCCCCTTTCCCGACCACGATTCCCCTCTCTCTGCCCCCTTCCCACTCTCAGTCCACTAAAGAGACCCATATCAGAATCAGCTTTATCATCACTCACATACGTTATGAAATTTGTTTTTTTTTGTTTGTGGAAGCAGCACAGTGCAATACATAAAATTACTACAGAACTGTGCAAAAGTCTTAGGCACCCTCGCCATATATATATGTCTAAAACTTTTGCACAGTGCTCTATTTCTTTCTGTAACTTACAATTTCTGTTCTTATATATTGCAAAGCACTGCTACTGCTGCAAAACAATGAATTTCATGCCACATGCCGGCGATATGAACCCTGATTCTGCTGAGAGTCAGAGCCACCGATCCGTTATCGTCTCCAGGGAGGACACTTCCCCAGCAGTACCCAGTAAACCATGCTGGTTTGATCCGTGCCTCCTCGGGGAACACCCCAGTCTCCCGGCAACTGTGTCCCGGAGAAAACAGCAGCTGCCTCGCTCGATGAGGATGGAGGTAAACAGCCCTCCTCAGCCATATAAACATCCCCACATGGCACGGTCCCGGTACCTGCGAGAGACTGGAGCCACAGCTGGATCTCAGCTTACAGCTGTTCCCAACTCACCACTCATCCAGATGTGGTTCAACATCAGAACCAAAATCAGGTTGAGAGTCACCAGCTTATGTCCTGAAGTTTGTTGTCATGAGGCAGAATTGCAATACAAAAACGTAAACTTTATACTTTATTGTCGCCAAACAATTGGTACTAGAACGTACAATCATCACAGCGATATTTCATTCTGCGCTTCCCACTTCCTAGATTACAAATATTAAATATTAAAAATATTAAAAATAGTAAAAGTTAGTAAATATTAAAAATTTAAATTATAAATCATAAATAGAAAATAGAAAAATGGAAAGTAAGGTAGTGCAAAAAAACCGAGAGGCAGGTCCGGATATTTGGAGGGTACGGCCCAGATCCGGGTCAGGATCCGTTCAGCAGTCTTATCACAGTTGGAAAGAAGCTGTTCCCAAATCTGGCCGTACGAGTCTTCAAGCTCCTGAGCCTTCTCCTGGAGGAAAGAGGGACGAAAAGTGTGTTGGCTGGGTGGGTCGTGTCCTTGATTATCCTGGCAGCACTGCTCCGACAGCGTGCGGTGTAAAGTGAGTCCAAGGATGGAAGATTGGTTTGTGTGATGTGCTGCGCTGTGTTCACGATCTTCTGGAGCTTCTTCTGGTCTTGGACAGGACAACTTCCATACCAGGTTGTGATGCACCCTAGAAGAATGCTTTCTACGGTGCACGTATAAAAATTAGTGAGGGTTTTAGGGGACGGGCCAAATTTCTTTAGTTTTCTCAGGAAGTAAAGGCGCTGGTGGGCCTTCTTGGCAGTGAACTCTGCTTGGTTGGACCAAGTCAGGTCATTTGTGATATTGACCCCGAGGAACTTAAAGCTCTTGACCTGTTCCACTTGCGCACCACAGATGTAAATTGGGTCACGCGGTCCGCTACTCCTTCTGAAGTCAACAACCAATTCCTTCATCTTGCTGACGTTGAGGGATAGGTTATTGTCTTCGCACCATGCCACCAAGTTCTTAATTTCCTCTCTGTACTCAAACTCATCATTACCTGAGATATGGCCTACAATTGTTGTGACATCAGCAAACTTATATATTGAGTTTGATGGAAACTTGGCTACACAATCATGTGTGTACAGTGAGTACAGCAGGGGGCTGCGTACACAGCCTTGTGGGGCACCGGTGCTCAGAGTGATTGTAGAGGAGAGCTTGTCCCCTATTTTTACAGCCTGGGTCCTGTCTATGAGGATGTTGAAGATCCAGCTGCAGATCTGAGTACTAAGGCCCAGGTTCCGGAGCTTAGGAATCAGTTTATTTGGAATGATGGTATTAAAGGCAGAGTTGTAGTCAATATATTACAAGAAGATAGAAATATATAGTTATACATATACACGTGTGTGTTTGTGTATATACACATACATGCACACACACACACACACACACACAAAATTCATTTATATATTTATTTATTGAGATAGCACGTGGCCAAGTGGTTAAGGCATTGGACTAGTGACCTGAAGGTCGTGAGTTCGAGCCCCAGCCGAGGCAACGTGTTGTATCCTTGAGCAAGGCACTTAATCACACATTGCTCTGCGACGACACTGGTGCCAAGCTGTATGGGTCCTAATGCCCTTCCCTTGGACAACATTGGTGTTGTGGAGAGGGGAGACTTGCAGCATGGGCAACTGCTGGTCTTGCATGCAACCTTACCCAGGCCTGTGTCCTGGGGAGTGATGACTTTCCAGGCGCAGATCCATGGTCTGGATCTGGTCCGCAAGACCAACGGATGCCTTTAAAAGCACAGATAGGCCCTCCCAGCCCTTTGAACTGCACTATCCAGCAATCCCCACGTTTAATCTGAACCTAATCATGGGACTAATTAATCTTCCAACCAGCACATCTGGACAACCCTCATGGGACTGCACAACCCTCATTGGACTGAGGGAGGAATCTGGAGCACCTGGAGCACCCACACAGTTCAAGGGGAGAATGTACAAACTGCTGACAGGCAGTGGTGGGAGTTGAACCCGGGTCGCCTGTACTGTAAAGCGTTGTGCTGACAGCTACACTGCCGTGCCACCCACAACATATATATATAATTTTTTTAAATATTGAGATAGTGTATGTGGTGTCAATGTCCATTCATATACCGGATGGCAGAGGGGAAGAAGCTGTTCCTGAATCATCGAGTGTGTGTCTTCCGGCTCCTGTACCTCCCTCCCTGATGGTAGCAATGAGAACAGGGCATGTCCTGGGTGGTGGGGGTCCTTAATATTGGACGCCACCTTTTTAAGGCATCATCGTTTGAAGGTGTCCTCGATGTTGGGGAGGTTAGTGCCCATGATGGAGCCAGCTGAGTTTACAACTTTCTGAAATCCAGAGCAACTCTCACAAAATGCTGGATGAACTCAGAGGGTTAGACAGCGTCTATGGAAACGAATAGACAGTCGACATTTCGGGCCCAGACCCTTCATGAGCATCGGTAAAGGGTCTCAGCCCGAAAAGTCGACTATGTACTTTGTGTGTTGTCCTGATTCAAGATTCAAGATTGTTTAATGTCATTTTCCAGTACATAATTGTAAAGAAGAATGAAATAATTGTTACTAGGGGTCTGATGAAGTATAAGAAAACACAATGAGATAAAGAACATAATAATAATAAAAACATAATGACTATAAATGCATAAGACAGCTTACATACATAGATTGATTGTAAGTCCAGAAAGTGACACTGGGCACAGGAGTGTCTGTACAGAAGGTGACTCTACAGGAAATGATAAAGTAGTGGTGGTTGGGGGTGTGGAGGGGTGGGTTAGTGGGTGGAGGTGTTGATCAGCCTCACTGCTTGGGGAAGGGAACTGTTTTTGAGTCTGGTGGTCCTGGTGTGGATGGAATGTAGCCTCCTCCCTGATGGGAATGGGACAAACAGTCCATGAGCAGGGTGGGTGGGTTCCTTCATGATGTTCCTGGCCCTTTTCAGCACCTTTCTGTATCTATGTTCTTGATGATGGGCAGGCTGCTGCCGATGATGCATTGGTCAGTTTTGACTTCCCATTGTAGAGCTGGTCTGTCCGCCGCTGTGCAGTTTCCGTACCAGGCAGTGATGTGAATCACGATTAACGACACCCAGTTTATTACTGGCTCAGGAGCTGTCTCATATCTTCATAAACACAAAATAATCTGCAGATGCTGGGGTCAAAGCAACAGTCACAACACGCTGGAGGAACTCAGCAGGTCGGGCAGCATCCGTGGAAACGATCAGTCAACGTTTCGGGCCGGAACCCTTCGTCAGGACTGTAGAGGGAAGGGGCAGAGGCCCTATAAAGAAGGTGGGGGAGGGTGGGGAGGAGAAGGCTGGTAGGTTCCAGGTGAAAAACCAGTAAGGGGAAAAATCAAGGGGTGGGGGAGGGGAGGCAGGGAGGGGATAGGCAGGAAAGGTGAAGAAGGAATAGGGGAAAACACAATGGGTAGTAGAAGGAGGCAGAACCATGAGGGAGGTGATAGGCAGCTGGGGGAGGGGGGCAGAGTGAAATAGGGATAGGGGAAGGGAGGGGGAGGGAATTACCAGAAGTTGGAGAATTCTATGTTCATACCAAGGGGCTGGAGACTACCTAGACAGTATATGAGGTGTTGCTCCTCCACCCTGAGGTTAGCCTCATCATGACAGTAGGGGAGGCCATGTATGGACATATCTGAATGGGAGTGGGAAGCAGAGTTGAAGTGGGTGGCTACCAGGAGATCCTGTCTGTTGTGGCGGACGGGGTGGAGGTGCTCGATGAAGCGGTCCCCCAATCTGCATCGGGTTTCACCGATGCAGAGGAGGCCGCACCGGGAGCACCGGATGCAATAGATGACCCCGACAGACTCACAAGTGAAGTGTTGCCTCACCTGGAAGGACTGTTTGGGGCCCTGAATGGTGGCAAGAGAATTCATGATGGCATCGGTCCCTCCGCGACTCCCTGATCCACACGTCCCTCCCCACAGATCTCCCATCCGGCACTTACCCCTGTAAGCGTAAGTGCTACAGCTGTCCCTACACCTCCTCTCTTGCCACCATTCAGGGCCCCAAACAGTACTTCCAGGTGAGGCAACACTTCACCTGTGAGTCTGTTGGGGTCATCTATTGCATCCGGTGCTCTCGGTGCGGCCTCCTCTACATCAGTGAAACCCGACGCAGATTGGGGGACCACTTCGTCAAGCACCTCCACTCCGTCCGCCACAACAGACAGGACCTCCTGGTAGCCACCCACTTCAACTCTGCTTCCCACTCCCATTCCGATATGTCCATACATGGCCTCCTCTACTGCCATGTTGAGGCTAAACTCAGCTTGGAGGAGCAACACCTCATATACTGTCTAGGTAGTCTCCAGCCCCTTGGCATGAACATTGAATTCTCCAACTTCCGGTAATTCCCTTCCCCTCCCTTCCTCTATCCCTATTTCACTCTGCTCCCTCCCCCAGCTGCCTATCACCTCCCTCATGATTCCGCCTCCTTCTACTACCCATTGTGTTTTTCCCTATTCCTTCTTCACCTTTCCTGCCTATCCCCTCCCTGCTTCCTCTCCCCCACCCCTTTATCTTTCCCCTTACTGGTTTTTCATCTGGAACCTACCAGCCTTCTCCTTCCCACCCTCCCCCCACCTTCTTTATAGGACCTCTGCCCCCTCCCTCTACAGTCCTGGCGAAGGGTTCCGGACCGAAACATCGACCGATCTTTTCCACAGAAGCTGCCCGACCTGCTGAGTTCCTCCAGGTGTTGTGAGTGTTGCTCATATCTTCATGTTGTGTCTGTCTGGCGATGCCCTGCCTTTAATCACTTTAATCAGGGATCCCACTGACCACCGGTGTCCGAATAACTGACTGCTCGTTTCCTATCCGATTCCACTCTTGAAGAGTTTTCCAGTGCCGGGGGACCCGCAGAAATTTGGGGGTTTACAGCCACTGATCCACCGCCTCTGTAGTCACCTGAGCGGGACAACGGCCATTAGATGGGGGAGCGGCAGAGGGGTTTGTGAGGTTGCTGGTCGGTCTTTAGACCCATGGGTACCCTGGATGTTGTTCACCAGAGGGGAGATTGCTTGAAAATCCTCCCTCCCTTCTCCAATGATGCTTGGAAAGTTTTAACTGTCCTCTACTGAAGACCAATCCAAAAATTCATTAGAATCTCTGCTTTTCTCGCATGTCGTTCTTCAGTTAAAGATTTTGAGCCTTTTCCTTCAATCAGACGCCTCCCCGAGCTCACAGAGGTGTCCGTGGATTCACTGTCGTGTTTCCCTCAATTGTGACCGCACTGGACGTGAGCAAACCCTGAGACGATAACGGGCGCTACAGAAAGGCAGGCGTGAGGCAGAGAAACCCCTCCAGCTGCAGTGGCGGCAGGTGGTCAGCAGGGGGCAGCACAGACCACAGGGTGACTGAGACTCTCCTACCTGAGGCTTCCTCACCCCTTGCCCTCACCCTCGCCTTTATTTTTTTATTATTATAAATAGAGCCCTTAACAGGCCCAAAGCGGAAAAGCATTTGATGGCTTTTAGCCTGTGCTCGCTGGAGTTCAGAAGACTGAAGGGGGATCTCATTGAAACCTATTGAATATTGAAAAGTCAGGATAGAGTGGATGTGGAGAAGATGTCTGCTATAGTGGAGAACCAGAGAGCACTGCCTCAGACTAGAAGGACATCCATCTAGAACAAAGATGAGGAGGTATTTCTTCAACCAGAGGATAGTGAATCTGTGGAATTCATTGCCACAGACAGCTGTGGAGGACAAGTCACAGGGTTTATTCAAAGTGAAGCTTGAGAAATTGTTTTGCACAATACTGTATTCATCAATGTGGATCGGAGAGCGAGTTTGTAAATCTGGCAGGATTATTGGGAATGATTGGTCAGGGTGTCAAAGGTTATGCGGAGACCGCTGGAGATGGGGTTGAGAAGGAAAATAAATTAGCCTTCACGGAATAGCCTTCCTCACTGTCCACTACACCCCCAATTTTGGTGACATCTGCAAATTTCCTGGTTGAGATGATATTGATGATAACTGGCACCGATCGCTGTGGCACAACATGCTGGATATAGTCAGTGTGTCAGGCGACAGTTTTGCAAAGTCAGAGTTCCAGCTCTTCCAGAATGTTCCTCGGACACAAGGGATCGAGTTGCCAGGAAAGGTGGGCCAGACTGGTGCTTGATTCCAGAATGAGATGTGGTCTTAGAGAAATACATAAAATCATACAGGGCATAGACATGGTATTTACCCCAGGGTTGGGGGTATAAAGAACTAGAGGGCATAAGCTTAAGGTGAGGGGAATGATTCAATATAAACTGGAGGGTCAATATTTTATACAGGGTGGTACGTATGTTGAATGAGCTGCCAGAGGAAATGGTTGAGGCAGGTGCAATATCAACTTTTAAAAGACAGTTGGACCGGTACACGGATTGGAAAGGTTTACAAGGTTATGGGCCAAATGTTGGCAAAAGGGACAATGTAGAGGGGCATCTTGGGTAGCATAGACCAGTTGGGCCGAATGGCCTGTGTCTGCACTGTATAACTCTTTGATTGCTGACGGATTCACCGTCAGTCCATCAGTTTGTTCTGCTGCTCTTCTCCCATCCCTGTGGAAAATGGAACAGCCTGATCCCTGTCACCAAGGGAGGAGGTATCCATGACGAAGGCAGAAGGTCAAAGGTAACCTTTAGTCAGGGCTGTTCACTTTAGACAGACCTGTTCACCTCGTGGGACAGTCGGAGTGTTCAGGGCAGGATCCCAGGAGTGGGATGGAGGTCACAGGAAGTTCACGGAAGTGTGACTGTGCTCACAAGGGGTCCCAAGTGTAAGAATGTATTCAGCGTGTCAGCAGGGAGAGGGTCCGTGTTCACAGAAGTTCATCAGTAACTTCACTGTGTTTTCCTGGGGGCTACTGACAGTGGGACAGTGTTCACAAGAAGCCCCCAAAAACGTCATTTTCATTATTAATTTATATTTTCCATACAATATTCAACTTTATTTCTCAATTCTTTGAGGTTAACTTAATCTGGGAATAATTTAGAATATTTTGTGCAATGTCTCAGACATTCCTTGTTCCCAAGCACCATTTTAGCACCGAATGTCCCTTAACCTGGACAAGGGGTCAGGGAGAATGAACAATCCCACCTCTACCATTCCCAAGGTCAAAGACCCAGGGTCACCATGGAAACCAGTTACTCCTATCACCTCCAGCACGTCATTATAATCCAGCCAATGACCAAGGCTTTTGCTAAGTATGGATAGGTGACCCTCAGGGAGAGGTCAAACCCTGACATCACAAGGTCACCTTGACACCAGTGGGACACATCACAATGAGATGCAGCATCCTGACCAGATTCAGACTCTGGTCACGTGGAGACCAGAGATTCACCACTGCTGGAGGACAGTTTGCTGATCTGGTGGCTGGTGTAGACATGATGTGTTCAAACGTCTCCTTCTGGGCTGCAGATTTCACTGATCCCCGCGATGGTGACATTCAGATTGCAGGAACACCGCGATGGGACAAAAGACCTCTTCCTGAGACTCAGGATCCTGGTCCCCAGTGGGATTTCATCCCAAACTCGACCGACCTTCCTGAACAAAATCTTCAGCATCGAAACTCTGAAGAGGAGAGCCGGACTTGGAGAATAGGTGGAGATGTCTGAAGGGGAAGGAAGAACCCTCCACAAGATGGAGAGTCTCCCTGATAGAGAGAGAACTCCCGTAACAGTGTGATGAAGTACTGATTCCTTCCTTTCATTCAGGGGACAATGATTAGAGTGATTGTCTTTGGGAGTAACATAGATTAGTTGTTGAATTTTGGGGATCTGCCTGGGGTAAATGTGGGCAATTACTGCTTGGAGAAGTAATTACCCATGAGATGGGAGCAGTTCCTTAGCAATGACCCTCTATCCTTGTTGTTCCTGACCGTTGCTAAGGAGATGCTCCCAGATCATCCAACCAGAGGTGATGTCAAAGGTCTTGCAGTGATGTCAGACGGTGCCCATTTTCAAACCACAGACCAGGGAACCAGTCACATTTAATACTCAGGCAGTGACTCGCACTCCATCAGAATCTATAAGTGTAAATGGTCTTGTAGTCGTCTTGTTTTAATCTGCTGTGTGTCTTGTGTTCATATTTCAGAGGAGAATGTAGGCGATAAAGTTAGTTTGTGGATGACACTGAAATTGGAGAGCGGTGAAAGTGAGGGTTGTTTAAGGTTACAATGGGATGGAGACTAGCTGGGAAATGGTCAAGGAATGGCAAGGTGGAACTTAACTGGGACAAGAGTGACGAGATAGCCAGCCCGACAGTAGTTAAACATAAAGGTTTTTGCGTACGGTTTGTGAGGCCAGGAAAGGGTTAACCTGGACCACCATCCACTGTTGGGCTGGTTCAGGAGTCCCAGGAGAATGCCAAGTCACCTGACCTTAAAAGACAAGCCTACCTTCATTCCAACATGACCACACACTGCTGGACACTGCCCAACTGGACCTCAGGGTGAGGAGGACAGACCCTGCGAGGGAACAGAATCTGGCTCCTGGGGCAAACTGATCAAAGTGAGGGTTATTCTGGAACGCCATCACCAGACCCAACAGGAGCTGAACGGTCAGGACATGAACCTGGACACTCAGCTTCGGACGGACTCTGGCTATTTTAAGACAGGATACTCATCGGATTCAGGAATCCCAGCCGCAGGGCGTTCATGAAGAATGCTCACTTTCATCGTGTCGGTCCAGGACACTTTAAGCCTCTCCTCCCAACCAGGCCCCTCCTCCCTCCTCATCCTCTGGGCTGCTTGGTGGGTTGCCAGCAGTGTGTGGAGGATACCAGGGGTGACGTTCAGCTCCCTTGAAAGCTGGTCCTTTGCTCGCTGTTCCCTCGTCAGCTCCTCTTCATTCATCCAGCAACCGGACATTTTGCCCCACCTGGTCGTCCCTTTGGGTTTTGAGGGGGGTGATCGGTCTGTTTTGTTCCTCCTTCTGGGTGTCAACAAGCCGAGTTCTGGAGTGTACTCACAGTTTCCCCAGCCCAGGAGCCAGGGAGGGAGGAGAAAAGCATCATGGTGTGGCCTCTAAAGGAAAAGGATCCAAAATACGCCTTCACATGGAGCTCATGCCTGGAGACATTTTCCCCAAACTGTGCTGACGCTTCCCTTCCCCCATCGTCCCACCCACCAATCATTGGGAGCTGACGTTTCATCCAATCACTGCTGGCTCTAGAGCTCCGGTCCAATCAGCCAGCCCACCCTAAAGGAATGGCATCAGCTGTCAGCCAATCAGCAGCTGTCATCCTTAGCACGGTGGGATAGGATGGGGGAGGGTTTGGGGCCGTCGATGGCCATTGGGGTTCTGTCCACTGCTGGTCGAGGGACAGGACTGGAGACCATCGGGACCAGTCTCTGAGCTCACACAGAGAGAGCGGTCACAGAAAGCAACACCCACAATATAGTTTCAAAGTTTCACTGTGATTTAAAAATAAAGTGGAATTGACCATTTCTGGAGTGTTTGCTGATTTGTGCACAGGGAGATTGGGGGGAGGGGCGCTACAGGCTGCTGACTGTCACCGGGCTCAACTGAGACACACACTGGCTGAGTTGGTTCTCTGAACACTGAGACACACACGGTACCCTGCGGTACCCCACTGGTCACCGCCTGCCATTCCGAAAGGGACCCATTAATCACTACTCTTTGTTTTCTGTCAGCCAGCCAATTTTCAATCCATGTCAGTACTCTGCCCCCAATACTATGTGCCCTAATTTTGTCCACTAATCTCCTATGTGGGACTTTATCAAAGGCTTTCTGAAAGTCCAGGTACACTACATTCACTGGCTCTCCTTTGTCCATTTTCATAGTTACATCTTCAAAACATTCCAGAAGATTAGTCAAGCACGATTTCCCCTTCGTAAATCCATGCTGACTCGGACCAATCCTGTTACTGCTATCCAGATGTGTCGTAATTTCATCTTTTATAATTAACTCCAGCATCTTTCCCACCACCGACGTCAGGCTAACCGGTCTATAATTCCCTGTTTTCTCTCTTCCTCCCTTCTTGAAGCGAGGGACAACATTAGTCACCCTCCAATCCACAGGAACTGATCCTGAATCTATAGAACATTGGAAAATGATTACCAATGCGTCCACGATTTCTAAAGCCACTTCCTTAAGTACCCTGGGATGCAGACCATCAGGTCCCAGGGACTTATCAGCCTTCAGACCCAACAGTCTATCCAACACCATTTCCTGCCCAATATAAATTTAGTTCAATTCATCCATTACCCTAGGTCCTTTGGCCACTATTACATCTGGGAGATTGTTTGCGTCTTCCCTAGTGAAGACAGATCCAAAGTACCTGTTCAACTCGTCTGCCATTTCCTTGTTCCCCATAATAAATTCACCCGTTTCTGTCTTCAAGGGCCCAATTTTGGTCTTAACTATTTTTGTCCTTTTCACATACCTAAAGGAGCTTTTACTATCCTCCTTTATATTCTTGGCTAGTTTACCTTCGTACCTCATTTTTTCTCCGCGTATTGCCTTTTTAGTTACCTTCTGTTGCTCTTTAAAAGTTTCCCAATCCTCCGGCTTCCCACTTGTCTTTGCTATGTTATACTTCTTCTCTTTTATTTTTATACTGTCCATTACTTCCCTTGTCAGCCACGGTCTCCCCTTACTCCCCTTAGGATCTTTCTTCCTCTTTGGAATGAACTGATCCTGCACCTTCCGCATTATTCCCAGAAACACTTGCCATTGCTGTTCCACTGTCATCCCTGCTAGGGTATTGTTCCATTGAACTTTGGCCAGCTTCTCCCTCATAGCACCATAGTTCCCTTTGTTTAACTGTAATACTGACACTTCTGAGTTTCCTTTCTCCCTCTCAAATTGTAGATTTAAACTTACCATATTATGGTCACTACCTCCTAATGGTTCCCTTACCTCGAGGTCCCTGATCAAATCCGGTTCATTGCACAACACTAAATCTAGTATTGTGTTCTCTCTGGTAGGCTCCAGTACAAGCTGTTCTAAGAATCCGTCTCGGAGGGACTCCACAAACTCCCTTTCTTGGGGTCCAGTACCAACCTGATTCCTCCAGTCTACCTGCATGTTGAAATCCCCCATAGCAATTGTAGCATTACCTTTGCGACATGCCAATTTTAACCCTTGATTCAACTTACACCCTACATCCAGACTATTGTTTGGTGTCTGTAGATAACTCCCATTAGGGTCTTTCAACCCTCAGAATTACTCAGTTCTATCCATACTGACTCTACATCTCCTGATTCTATGTCCCCCCTCGCAAGGGACTGAATATCATTCCTGACCAACAGAGCCACCCTACCCCCTCTGCCCATCAGTCTGTCCTTTCGATAGGACGTATACCCTTGAATATTCATTTCCCAGGCCCTGTCCACTTGAAGCCATGTCTCTGTTATTCGACAACATCATACTTACCAATTTCCAACTGAACCTCATGCTCATCCACTTTATTTCTTAATAATATTCTGTAATGGTGAGGGACGAGGGAGAGGAGAACTATTATTCTGCAGATACAGCAACAGTGTGTTATAAAGCACGGGAGAAATACAATTCCGCAGATACAGTAATGTTGAGGTGGAAGGCACAGGAAAGGTACAATAGTGCAGACAGAGCAATGATGAGGTACAAGACACTGCAGGAGCAAACTACTGCAGATAGTTAAATAGTCAGGTACAAGTCAGAGGAGTATACAATACCGCAGACACATGAACTGAGGTACAAAGCACATGGAAAGAATACTGCAGGTGCTGGAATGGTGAGGAGCAAATCAGGGGAAATGCAATTCTGCAGATGCTGGAATGGCGAAATGAAAATCAGGGGAAATACAATTCTGCAGATGCTGGAATGGCAAAATGAAAATCATGGGAAATGCAATATTGTACTGCAGATGCTGGAATGGTGAGTTACCATGCAGAGGGAAATACTAGACTGCAGATGTTGGAATGTTGAAATATGCAGAACGGTGCAGATATGTCCGCTGAAATAGCTCAGTTGGGAGAGCGTTAGACTGAAGATCTAAAGGTCCCTGGTTCAATCCCGGGTTTCAGCACTGAGACTCGTTTATTGGCACCGTGGTTGCGTGGTGGTTGGTGCATCTCTATTACAGCTCAAGGTCTTGGAATTAAGAGTTCAATTCCGGCGTCCTCTGTAGGTTTCTAAGTACTTCCCATGTGCACATGAGTTTCCTCTGGGTGTTCCTGTTTCCTCCCACAGTCCAAAGGTGTACTGGTTAAGAGGTTAATTGGTTATTTTACACCGTATCACCATAACACCGTCCTTGGACTCACTTTACACCACACGCTGTTGGAGCAGTGCTGCCAGGAAAATCAAGGACACGACCCACCCAGCTAACACACTTTTCATCCCTCTTCCCTCCGAGAGAAGGCTCAGGATCTTGAAGACTCATACGGCCAGATTTGGGAACAGCTTCTTTCCAACTGTGATAAGACTGCTGAACAGATCCTGACCCAGATCTGGGCCGTACCCTCCAAATATCCAGAACTGCCTCTCAGATTTTTTGCACTACCTTACTTTCCATTTTTCTATTTTCTGTTTATGATTTATAATTTAAATTTTTAATATTTACTAAGTTTTACTACTTTTAATATTTAATATTTGTAATTCAGGGAGTGGGAAGCACAGAATCAAATATCACTGTGGTGATTGTACATCCTAGTACCAATTGTTTGGTGACAATAAAGTATAAAGTATAAATACATGAGGGTTAAATCAGAGGGTTCCTGGTTGTCACAGCTTGGTGGACTGTATCTCTCAATAAAATAAAGTAAGTAATATTTTGTAATCGTGAGGGACGAGGAAGCAGTGTTTAACAATAACATGGACACAGCAACGGCGAGGTACAATCCGGAGAGGAGCAATAATACAAACGCTGGAACAGTGAGGAACCATCAGAGGAGAACTACAATACCGCAGATACAGCAACAGTGAGTTACAAAGCACAGAAGTAGTACAATCTTGCAGATACTGCAATGGTGAGGTACAAGGCAGAGGAGTATACAATTCTGCAGATCCAGGAATGGTGAGGTTAATGCAGAGGAGAACCGCAATTCCACATTTACTGGAATGTTGAGGCTCAGAGCACAGGAGAAATACAATGCTGCAGAGTCTGGAAAGGTGAGGTATGAAGGATGGGGAATGCAATACCACTGATGCTGGAGCAGTGAGGTACAAGGCAGAGAGGAAATAAAATACCACACACACAAGAATAGAGAGTTTTAAAGAACAGTCGAACTACAATACTGCCAATGATGGACCGGTGAGTTACAAAGCTCATGGAAATACAACTGTGCAGATGCTGGAATTGTGAGGTACAACGTATAAGAAACATACAATACTGCAGATGCTGCAATGGTGAGGTACACGAGAGTGGAGAACAACAATACTGCAGCTGTATCAGCGGAAATAGCTCAGTTGGGAGAGCGTTAGACTGAAGATCTAAAGGTCCCTGGTTCAATCCCGGGTTTCGGCACTGGGACTTATTTATTGGGCACCATGGTAGCTTAGCGATTATTGTGACACTATAAGCCCTCAAGGCTTCAGAGTTCAGTTGCAGTGCACTCTATAAATAAGTTAGTACGTGCTCATGGGTTTCCTCTGGGTGCTCTGGTTTCCTCCCACAGACCAAACATGTCCTGCTTACTCGGTTAATCTGTTATTTTAAACCATCTCATAATTATGTTAGGGTTAAATCGGTGGATTCCTGGGTGGAACAGCTGGGTGGGCTGGAGAGGCCTGTTCTGTGCTCTCTGTCTCAATAAAAGAAAATAAATAATATTCTGCAATGGTGAGGGACGAGGGAGAGGAGAACTACAATACTGCAGATACAGCAATGCTGAGGTACAAGACAGAGGTGAACCACAAAAATGCAGGCATATCAGCCGAAATAGCTCAGTTGGGAGAGCGTTAGACTGAAGATCTAAAGGTCCCTGGTTCAATCCGGGGTTTCGGCACTGGGACTTATTTATTGTCACCGCGATAGCATAGCAGTTAGTCTGACACTATTACAGCTCGCAGTGTCAGAGTTCGGAATTCCATTGTAGCATTCTCTGTAAGTAACTTTGTACGTCCTTCCCATGTACACAGTCCCTCTCTCCAAAGGCAGACTGGTTAGTAGGTTAATTGTATTTTTTAAACCATACCACAGTTAGGTTCGGGTTAAATCGGTGGATTCCTGGGTGGGCCGGACGGGCCTGTTCGGTGCTCTATCTCTCAATAAAATAAAATAAATAATATTCTGTAATGGTGAGGGACGAGGCGAAGAGCTTTAAAAAGCAAGTTTTCTCAGCGTGAGTCGTGATTGGATTAATGCAAAGACGCAGGAGAAGTGTTCCACACAAGTGTGACAAAAAGCTTTAAAAACCCAGTCTCCATAAAAGACAGGTCCCGTCTAGTGGAGCGGTCATCATCAGAGCGGTCTGAGTCAGAGTGGTAAGTCCTTGGCTCAACAGGGCCAGGTGGTAGGAACAGGCGGGAGCAAGGTCAGTAAGTAAGTTCTCTCCGTACTTCTTGTTTTCTTATCTAACTCTTGAGAGAATAGGGGGTGTGTCTACAGGGCCAATGTTCATCATACATCACGTGGAGAACAGACTTCCATCGTTCCTGATTCCCTCTGCTTGGTAAAATTACACACCGTTTCTGGCTGAAGTTCACAGAGTTTCCCAACCCAAGAGATTGTTATGCCCAACAAACCTGTGAAAGAGCTGTTTAATCAGACCCAGTCCTTGTGCAGTCCTTGTCCCAGGCCCCTGCAGATATTTCTCTGTTCAATCTGCATCCAACCCAGATCAACAAATCTCCTCCCCTCCCCCTCCTCTTCCCCTACCCTCATCACACCGTATCTGCTGGGAAATCCTGTAAACACACATCCAGGTGATACTCTACACCTCCCCAGTCAGTAAGGCTGGTCCAGATCCCACTGCAAGCTTTGATAGACTCCCTCACTGTCCACTATACCCCCAATCTTGGTGAATTCTGCAAATTTCCTGGTTGAGATTATATCGATGATAACTGGCACCGATCGCTGCAGCGCAACATGCTTGATATAGTCAGTGTGTCAGGCAACAGCTTTGCGAAGTCAGAGTTCCAGCTCTTCCAGAATGTTCCTTGGACACAAGGGATCGAGTTATCAGGAAGGTGGGCCAGACTGGGGCTTGATTCCAGACTGAGATGTGGTCTTAGAGAAATACGTAAAATCATACAGGGCATAGACATGGTATTTACCCCAGGGTTGAGGGGGATAAAGAACGAGAGGGCATCAGCTTAAGGTGAGGAGAATGATTCAATATAAACTGGAGGGTCAATATTTTATACAGGGTGGTACGTACATGGCTTGTGTCTGCACTGTATAACTCTTTGATTGATGACGGATTCACCGTCAGTCCATCAGTTTGTTCTGCTGCTCTTCTCCCATCCCTGTGGAAAATGGAACAGCCTCATCCCTGTCACCAAGGGAGGAGGTATCCATGACGAAGGCAGAAGGTCAAAGGTGACCTTTAGTCAGGGCTGTTCACTTCAGACAAACCTGTTCACTTCGTGGGACAGTCGGAGTGTTCAGGGCAGGATCCCAGGAGTGGGATGGAGGTCACAGGAAGCTCACGGAAGTGTGACTGTGCTCACAAGGGGTCCCAAGTGTAAGAATGTATTCAGGGTGTCAGCAGGGAGAGGGTCCGTGTTCACAGAAGTTCATCAGTAACTTCACTGTGTTTTCCTGGGGGCAACTGACAGTGGGACAGTGTTCACAAGAAACTCCCAAAAACGTCATTTTCATTATTAATTTATACTTTCCATACAATATTCAACTTTATTTCTCAATTCTTTGAGGTTAATTTAATCTGGGAATAATTTAGAATATTTTGTGCAATATCTCAGACATTCCTTGTTCCCAAGCACCATTTTAGCAACAAATGTCCCTTAACCTGGACAAGGGGTCAGGGAGAATGAACAATCCCACCTCTACCATTCCCAAGGTCAAAGACCCAGGGTCACCATGGAAACCAGTTACTCCTATCACCCTCAGCACGTCATTATAATCCAGCCAATGACCAAAGCTTTTGCTAAGTGTGGATAGGTGACCCTCAGGGAGAGGTCAAATCCTGACATCACAAGGTCACCTTGACACCAGTGGGACACATCACAATGAGATGCAGCATCCTGACCAGATTCAGACTCTGGTCACGTGGAGACCAGAGATTCACCACTGCTGGAGGACAGTTTGCTGATCTGGTGGCTGCTGTAGACATGACGTGTTCAAACGTCTCCTTCTGGGCTGCAGATTTCACTGATCCCCGCGATGGTGACATTCAGATTGCAGGAACCGCGATGGGACAAAAGACCTCTTCCTGAGACTCAGGATCCTGGTCCCTCGTGGGACTTCATCCCAAACTCGACCGACCTTCCTGAACAAAATCTTCAGCATCGAAACTCTGAAGAGGAGAGTCGGACTTGGAGAATAGGTGGAGATGTCTGAAGGGGAAGGAAGAACCCTCCACAAGATGGAGAGACTCCCTGATAGAGAGAGAACTCCTGTAACAGTGAGACAAAGTACTGATTCCTTCCTTTCCTTCAGGGGACAATGATTAGAGTGAGTGTCTTTGGGAGGAACATAGATTAGTTGTTGAGTTTTGGGGATCCGCTTGGGCTAAACTTGGGAATTACTGCTTGGAGAAATAATTACCCATGAGCTGGGAGCAGTTCCTTAGCAACGACCCACTGTCCTTGTTGTTCCTGACCGTTGCTAAGGAGATGCTCCCAGATCATTCAACCAGGGGTGATGTCAAAGGTCTTTCAGTGATGTCAGACGGTGCCCATTGTCAAACCACAGACCAGGGAACCTGTCACATTTAATACTCAGTCAGTGATTCACACTCTGTCGGAATCTATAAGAATAAACAGTCTGCAGTTTGTCACCTGTTAATGACTTGGAGAAGGATGTAGGTGTGGTATAATTAGTTTTGTGGATGACACTGTAATTGCAGAGTGGTGAAGGTGAGGGTTGTCTCAGGTTACAATGGGATGGAGACCAGATGGAGAATGAGCCAAGGAATGGCAGGTGGGACAAGTGTGAGGTGATCAATTTGGGACGTTGAACCAGAGCAGAACACACAGAGTGAATGACAGAGCCCTGGGAGAGTTGTAGAATGGAGAGACCGAGGGGTACAAATACAGCGTTCCCTGAAAGAGCCTGCACAGGTAGACAGTGGGGTGAAGAAGGTGTGGACGGGTTCCCATGCTGTGTAATTCTGTGACTCTAAGTGTAAATGGTCCTGTCGTTGTCTAGCTGTAAGCCGGTGAACCTTCACCTGCTCTTTCTTCTCCCAGAGGGACATGGCTGCTGGAAACTGTGGCATCTGGTTGAGCACAGGGAAATGGAGGTTTTCACCGTACGAGCCCGTGACGAAGATGGGATTGACCAGTCCACGATGCAATCCTGAGACAGCAGATCCCAACTGTAATCGAACGGTGCTCCTTCCGGTTCATCTGAGTCCCATCCTCATCTTGGTGCGAACTTGACAACCGCTAACATTCCTGTCCAATAATGAACTGAGTCATGGGAACGGTGTGAAAACACCTCTCTCGCCTCAGGACCATTTCCATCTCCTCCATCCTGGGGTCTGAGACTTCACCCTTCCACCTCTACATTTAAAAGTTGCCATTTCCGCGTGCCGATGGGTATTTGTCATCCTGACCAGTTCTGCCTGAAACTGATAGTCTCTTGGTGAAATTCAAGAATGGGTTCTCCCCCGGGTGGGATCCTCACGTCCAGTCTCCGTGTTCCCGCATCGGTGACAGGAACTTTTCCTGCTCCAGCTCCAGGCTCAGCCCGGCACTGGTCCGAGTCACTGCAGTGGCACTGCTGGTCGAGGGACAGGACTGGAGACCACCGAGACCAGGCTCTGAGCTCACACAGAAAGCATCGCCTGCAATATTGTTTCAAAGTTTCACTGTGATTTAAGAATAAAGTGGAATAGACCATTTCTGGAGTGTTTGCTGATTTGTGCTCAGGGAGATTTGGGGGGGTGGGCGGAAGGGCTACAGACTGCTGACTGTCACCGGGCTCAATGAGTTCCTAAACACACAGACGCACTGACTGAGCTGGTTCTCTGAACACTGGGACACACACTGGCTGAGCTGGTTCTCGGAACACTGGGACACACACTGGCTGAGCTGGATCTCTGTACACTGGGACACGCACTGGCTCAGCTGGTTCTCTGAACACTGGGACACACACTGGCTGAGATGGTTCTCTGAACACTGGGGCACACACTGGCTGAGCTGGTTCTCTGAACACTGGGACACACACTGGCTGAGCTGGTTCTCTGAACACTGACACACACTGGCTGAGCTGGTTCTCTGAACACAGACACACACTGGCTGAGCTGGTTCTCTGAACACTGAGACACACTGGCTGAGCTGGTTCTCTGAACACTGGGACACACACTGGCTGAGCTGGTTCTCTGAACACTGGGACACACACTGGCTGAGCTGGTTCTCTGAACACTGGGACACACACTGGCTGAGCTGGTTCTCTGAACACTGACACACACTGGCTGAGCTGGTTCTCTGAACACTGGGACACACACTGGCTGAGCTGGTTCTCTGAACACTGAGACACACTGGCTGAGCTGGTCCTCTGAACACTGACACACACTGGAGGGAACACAGTGTCTCAATCACTTTACAGCACCAGTGATCACCAGTCGAGGTTTGATTCCCACCGTTATCCATAAGGAGTTTGTCCACTCTCCCCGTGACCATGTGGGCTTCCTCCGGGTGCTCTGGTTCCCTCCCACATTCCAAAGACGTACGGGTGAGTGTTCGTACATTGCAGCCATGCTGTGTTTGTGCTGGAGGTGTGGTGACACTCACAGGCTGCTCCCAGCATGTCCCTGCCAGAGGCGATGCATTTCACTGTGTTACCATGTACCTGTGGCCAGTAAAGCTAATCTCTGCAGGCTCGGGTCAGACAGAATCCAGAGTCTACAGGAGTCACTGGTATCCGTGCTTACACACATACACACAGTACAGTGTCTTACCAATTTATATCTATTGTGTTTCTTACATTGTAGATTTTTGGGACACATCGGATCCAGAATAACAATTATTTCATTCTCTTTTACACGTGGGTACTGGAAATGACATTGAACAATCTTGAATCAAAATGTTTACATTTACACATGCAAATCCACTAGACATCCCTCAATAATCTGCACAATTATTAAATGGATTTGCTTCCTGTCACTTGTGGCCAAACTGACCAGTTAAGTGTACTTTCTCATAGATTTTAATATTATGTGCTTAAATTATTGTATTAACTTATTCATAGTATAATATTATTGTTTTGTGTGCTGTGTGTGATGCATGTTGTGTGATTTGCAGCAGCATTGTCTCATTTGGTTGTACTCTACAAAAGTCTTAGGAACATGTAAAAAATTCTGTAAAGCAAAAATATTGAAATGGAAAGTTTCCACATATCAAAAGTTTACCATAAAGAGCAGTAAATTGTAAAAAACGAAATCAAAGCAATATTTGGTGTGAACACCCTTTGCCTGTAAAACTGCATCTATTCTCTCAGGTACACTGTCATGCATTTTTCTAAGAAAATCAGTTGGTGGGTGTTAAATGCATCTTGGAGAACTTGCATAGTTCTTTTTCAGACTTTGACTGTCTCACTTGCTTCTGTCTCTCCAGCTAATTCCAGACAGCCTCGATGATGTTGAGATCAGGGCTCTGTGAAGGCAATACCATCTGAAACGATATAAAAACTCTGGGGTGCCTGTGACTTTTGCACAGTACTGCAGCTTATACACACAGATTGATTGGATATTCACAATGTGATTTGGGAGTGTTCAAAGTTCACATTATTAACCCTCAATGAAAAAGGACTGTTATATAAAGGATAAACACAAGAGATTCTGTAGATGCTGGAAATCTAGAGCAACACATACTAAATGCTGGATAAACTCAGCAGGTCAGGTAGCATCTGTAGAAATGAATAAACAGTCGACATTTCATATCCTGATGGAGCGTCTTGGCCCAAAACATTGACTGCTTATTAACTTCCATAGATTCTGCCGGACCTGCTGAGTTGCTCCTGCATTCTGTGTGTGTTGCTCTGGATTTCTAGCATCTGCAGAATCCCCTGTGTGCACGACTATCAGAGGACAAAGACAGTCAGAGCAGAGTCGGAGTGGGGTGAATGAATGTGATGGGCAATTGGTAGCTCAGTGTTGTCATTGGTGACCAGAATGGAGGTGTTCTGCAAAGAGGTCATCCATTCGGTGTTTGGGTTTTCCAAAGACCTACTGGTTGGTAGGTTAACTGGTCATTGTTGTTACGAGAATACACATAAAATTAAGATGTTTGCTGGCCTGGGCTAGCATCAGTGGCATCAGCAGTTGGTCTGCCACCTGCCCTCAGGGGAAGGAGAGATAAGGAACAATGGAGCAGCGTCTGGAGATGTGTAATGAAGGGATGTGGGAGAGAGAGCTGTCTGGAGCGGCTCCCCCCTTTGAACCCTGAACTGTTTGAAGTGATGGACAGGCGATACCCCAGCAGGGGGATAAAAAGGGACAGGTTCGCTAAGACAGACACACACGCCACCCGAGGTAACGAGACCCTGGAAGCGGTGCGCCTCTCACGAGTGATGAGAAGTACCGGACAACGCACAGGGTGGAAAGGTACGATCAGCGGGAACCCGGTGTGTGTCCGCCCTTGCCTGGGTGCCGGGTTCACTGCAGAGGATCGACCGCATCTGGAGGAGGGGTCACAGTCGGTGACCTCAGGTGACATCACCAAGGACCCGCCCAAAAGCTGTTTGTGAGCCAACCCGCTGGTCTGTGAGTGAAGCTGTTCTGAATGATCAGTTGTTCCTGTTCTATCTCTCTCTTCCCCCACATTGTCCATCGCCATGGCAACGATTACTGCGAACTGAACTACAAACTGGACTGAACTTTGAGTCATTTTGAAATTGGTCATTTAACCCCTAGACAACGATAGAGCTTGATTGATGCTGTTATCTTAATTCTGTGCACATGTGTTTATCATCACTGAACTGTTGCATTTATTATCCTTTCGATTACTGTGTTGCTTGTTTCTTTAATAAAACTTTCTTAGTTCTAGTACTCCAGACTCCAACTGAGTGATCCATTTCTGCTGGTTTGGCAACCCAGTTACGGGGTACGTAACATAAGTGGGGTTCTCGTCCGCGATTTTGAACGCTAAATTTGGGACGGAGTAAATTGATTGGGTTAAAATTCCCGAAAGAAAGAAAAGACAAACAGCAGAAATGGAGGTTGAGGAATTTATAAAGGCGCCGACCTTGGAGGCATTAGAGGATGCCAGGAAATCGGAATTGATAGCTGTGGCAAAACGGGTGAATCTTGCTAAGGTGAAGTCGACAATGAGGAGAGAGGAGATACACAGAGCTATTGTAGAGCACTATGTATCTAAAGGTGTGTTTCCCCAAGGTGAGCTGGGGGAGGTGTCTATTGAAAAACCTGCTGGAGACGCGGTACAGGTACAGCTTGAAAAACTGAGACTCGAGCACGAGTTCCGGGTACGGCAGTTAGAAAGGCAGGAGAAAGAGAGAGAGTTAGAAAGGCAGGAGAAAGAGAGAGAGAGGGACAGACAGTTGGAGAGAGAAGAGAAACAGAGGGAAAGGGAATTTGAGCTGGAGAAGTTAAAGATAAGGGCCGAGCAGGGGCTCGTGCCGAACCAAGGTGGAGGGTTCCGGGCGACCCAGGAGGTTAGGCTGGTTCCCCCATTTGACGATACCGATGTGGATCGGTACTTCCTCCACTTCGAAAAAGTAGCTATAAGTCAGGAATGGCCGAGGGATAAGTGGGTTGTCTTACTTCAGAGTGTACTGAAAGGGAAGGCCCAACAAGCTTACTCCGCCTTATCCGCGGAAGATGCCCAGAAGTATGAGGTGGTGAAGGAGGCCATCCTCAGGATTTATGAGTTGGTCCCGGAGGCATACCGGCAGAGGTTCCGGAATGCGAGGAAGCGGTGGGACCGCACGTATTTGGAGTTTGCTCGTGAGATGCAAACATATTGTGAGCGTTGGTGCGCCTCGAAAGGGGTAGAGGGGGATTATGACAGACTGCTGCAACTGGTTCTGATTGAGCAGTTTAAAGGTTGTGTCCCTGAGGGTATGAGACCCTACCTCGATGAGAAAGAGGCAGCCACGTTAGCCGCAACTGCTAAGTTAGCGGATGAGTATGCGTTGACGCATAAAATGAAGGTTGCCCCGAGTAAAGGCTACCAGAAGGGTAGTCAGGACGGCGGGGAGAGTCCGCCGGAAAAGTCAGAAAGTAAGCCGGGGACTAGTGAAAAGGATAAGGTAGACCGGGAGCAGCCTGGTAGGAAGTCTCCTGGGGTCGTCTGTTATAATTGTGGGAAAGTCGGACACTTTGCGTCCAGGTGCTTTGCCCCAAGGAAGGAGACGGGGAAAGGAAAAGCGGAAATTTTGAATGGCTGTATTGAGCTGTTAAGCGAACCGCTAGGGAAGGACAGGTCTGAAAAAGTCCAGGAAGGGCGCGAGAGGTTTATCTCGGCCGGACTGGTGTCAGTGAAAAAGAGGTTAAAACCAGTTCCAGTGCGGATCTGGAGAGACACGGGAGCGTGTCAGTCACTAATACTGAAGAGTGTATTAGAGTTTAGCTCAGAGACCCAGACTGGGGAGGTAGAGGTCAAAGGTGTTGGGGAAGGGACAGAGTCAGTCCCTTTGCACCAGATACATTTACAGAGCAACCTGGTCTCTGGACTAGTCACGATCGGGGTGAGGTCCGAATTACCGATGAAAGACGTGGAAGTCTTGCTCGGTAATGACATCGCCGGAGGAATCGTGTTCCCAGTCGTGGGATTGACGGGTCAGCCTGCCAGCATGGAGGCCCCGCCCGCGATGGTGAATTTGGCTGACACATTTCTGCCAACCTTGTATGAGACAGGGTGTAGTGAGATAAGAGGTAGTGAGGGAGCTGGGACGGACGTAGCAGTAGCCAGGAAAGAATTTGTGCAGACGCAGGAGCGAGACGAGGGGCTGATGGTTTTGGCCGAGACCGCTCTCTCTGACACAGCCTTGACAAGCTATTGTGCGGATGAGGAGGTGCTAAGGAAGAAAGGGAAATCAAGTACAGCATCCGCAGATGAGGAGTGGGGGGTGGTGCAAAAGAGTTATGGGGATGAGGTTTTTAACATGGCCCACGAGGTACCCCCCGGTGGACATTTTGCGGTGCTGGAGGAAACAGTTGGTGGAATCATGAAAGAGAGTTACCGGCTGCCCAGGGGGAAAAATGTTATTGATCATGACCGACGCGAACTGAGACGGTCACCGGCTTTTGATATGCTAACAAACCTAGTCGGTGTTAGCGTGGAAATCAATGAAGCTAGGGGCCCCCTGATAAGAGGAAAAAACCATTTTGAAAAGATTAGGATGGGATCGGTCAGATGGGAGAAGGCTATTGTTTTGGCCAGGTCTACTGATAAGGTCTCTCCCTTAATCCCCGAACAAAGCGAATCTTTAGAAGGAGTAATTAAACGACTCGCACCTATGTGTTTGATTGTCCCGAGGAAATGCAAAGAACTGGGACGTTGGGTTATGTCTGTTACAATAGGGCGGCCAAGTAAACAACACCCATATTTTTTGAGTAATTCAGTGACTAAAGGGCTGATGAACACAGAGGTGTGTATTGGCAATTTAACACGGCTGTCTGAAGCCAGCTTGATAGTGAACCTTGGAAAAAATGAATTCGGCCACACGAATGTCACTTACCTGGGAATTGTGGTGACACAGGGGCAGCTGGCAGTGATGCAAGCTACAGTGCAGGCTATCGCTGACCTCCCAACCCCGACAGACAAGAGGGCCCTCAGAAGGCTTTTGGAGATGGTGGGGTACTGCAGGAAGTTTTGCAATAACTCTGCGGTCAATACCCGTCCCCCTCCTACTAAGCCCTTGCGAGAGAAAACTGAGTCGGAATGGGACGACCCTTGTTATTGTGGTCCGGGACAAAACCAAATGAGAGGTTACATTGGTCGCAATTCATCAGTGTTTTTGGCCACTATGAAGTTTGCTGAGTTGGAGCCTGGTCTAAGGGATTATTAATAACACGTGTAAAAGGAACAGAAAATGTGATGACTGTCTGTCAAAGTGTTGACAGCTTCAAATTCTCTGTATTAGCTAAATAACTGTTAAAGATGTATATTGTGTATGTATCAGATAATGTAGTCATGTTTGTAATTTTTACCTCCCGGTAAAAATCCTTAAAGGGGGGAAGTGTTACGAGAATACACATAAAATTAAGATGTTTGCTGGCCTGGGCTAGCATCAGTGGCATCAGCAGTTGGTCTGCCACCTGCCCTCAGGGGAAGGAGAGATAAGGAACAATGGAGCAGCGTCTGGAGATGTGTAATGAAGGGATGTGGGAGAGAGAGCTGTCTGGAGCGGCTCCCCCCTTTGAACCCTGAACTGTTTGAAGTGATGGACAGGCGATACCCCAGCAGGGGGATAAAAAGGGACAGGTTCGCTAAGACAGACACACACGCCACCCGAGGTAACGAGACCCTGGAAGCGGTGCGCCTCTCACGAGTGATGAGAAGTACCGGACAACGCACAGGGTGGAAAGGTACGATCAGCGGGAACCCGGTGTGTGTCCGCCCTTGCCTGGGTGCCGGGTTCACTGCAGAGGATCGACCGCATCTGGAGGAGGGGTCACAGTCGGTGACCTCAGGTGACATCACCAAGGACCCGCCCAAAAGCTGTTTGTGAGCCATCTCGCTGGTCTGTGAGTGAAGCTGTTCTGAATGATCAGTTGTTCCTGTTCTATCTCTCTCTTCCCCCACATTGTCCATCGCCATGGCAACGATTACTGCGAACTGAACTACAAACTGGACTGAACTTTGAGTCATTTTGAAATTGGTCATTTAACCCCAAGACAACGATAGAGCTTGATTGATGCTGTTATCTTAATTCTGTGCACATGTGTTTATCATCACTGAACTGTTGCATTTATTATCCTTTCGATTACTGTGTTGCTTGTTTCTTTAATAAAACTTTCTTAGTTCTAGTACTCCAGACTCCAACTGAGTGATCCATTTCTGCTGGTTTGGCAACCCAGTTACGGGGTACGTAACATTGTAAACTGTCCCATGATCAGGCTAGGATTAAATCCGGGGATTGTAGGGCAGCCCAGCTCGAAAGGTCAGAGGGGCCTATTTCACACTGCATCTCTAAATAAAATAAGATAATATTCTGTAATGGTGAGGGACGAGGGAGAGGAGAACTATTGTTCTGCAGATACAGCAACAGTGTGTTATGAAGCACGGGAGAAATACAATTCCGCAGATACAGTAATGCTGAGGTGCAAGGCACAGGAAAGGTACAATAGTGCAGATAGAGTAATGGTGAGGTACAAGACACTGCAGGAGCAAACTACTGCAGTTAGTTAAATAATCAGGTACAAGTCAGAGGAGTATACAATCCCGTTGATACAGAAACTGTGAGGTACAAAGCATATGGAAAGAATACTGCAGGTGCTGGAATGCTGAGGTGCAAATCAGGGGAAATGCAATTCTGCAGATGCTGGAATGGCGAAATGAAAATCAGGGGAAATACAATTCTGCAGATGCTGGAATGGCGAAGTGAAAATCAGGGGAAATGCAATATTGTACTGCAGATGCTGGAATGGTGAGTTACCATGCAGAGGGAAATACTATACTGCAGTTGTTGGAATGTTGAAATATGCAGAACAGTGCAGATATGTCAACTGAAATAGCTCAGTTGGGAGAGCGTTAGACTGAAGATCTAAAGGTCCCTGGTTCAATCCCGGGTTTCAGCACTGAGACTCGTTTATTGGCACCGTGGTTGCGTGGTGGTTGGTGCATCTCTATTACAGCTCAAGGTCTTGGAATTAAGAGTTCAATTCCGGCGTCCTCTGTAGATTTCTAAGTACTTCCCATGTGCACATGAGTTTCCTCTGGGTGCTCCTTTTTCCTCTCACAGTCCAAAGGTGTACTGGTTAAGAGGTTAATTGGTTATTTTACACCGTATCACCATAACACCGTCCTTGGACTCACTTTACACCACATGCTGTTGGAGCAGTGCTGCCAGGAAAATCAAGGACACGACCCACCCAGCTAACACACTTTTCATCCCTCTTCCCTCCGAGAAAAGGCTCAGGATCTTGAAGACTCATACGGCCAGATTTGGGAACAGCTTCTTTCCAACTGTGTTAAGACTGCTGAACGGATCCTGATCCAGATCTGGGCCGTACCCTCCAAATATCCAGAACTGCCTCTCAGATTTTTTGCGCTACCTTACTTTACATTTTTCTATTTTCTGTTTATGATTTATAATTTAAATTTTTAATATTTACTAAGTTTTACTACTTTTAATATTTAATATTTGTAATTCAGGGAGTGGGAAGCACAGAATCAAATATCACTGTGGTGATTGTACATCCTAGTACCAATTGTTTGGTGACAATAAAGTATAAAGTATAAATACATGAGGGTTAAATCAGAGGGTTCCTGGTTGTCACAGCTTGGTGGACTGTATCTCTCAATAAAATAAAGTAAGTAATATTTTGTAATCGTGAGGGACGAGGAAGCAGTGTTTAACAATAACGTGGACACAGCGACGGCGAGGTACAATCCGGACAGGAGCAATAATACAGACGCTGGAACAGTGAGGAACCATCAGAGGAGAACTACAATACCGCAGATACAGCAACAGTGAGTTACAAAGCACAGAAGTAATACAATTCTGCAGATACTGCAATGGTGAGGTACAAGGCGGAGGAGTATTCAATTCTGCAGATCCAGGAATGGTGAGGTTAATGCAGAGAAGAACCACAATTCCACATTTACTGGAATGTTGAGGCTCAGAGCACAGGAGAAATACAATGCTGCAGAGTCTGGCAAGGTGAGGTATGAAGCATGAGGAATACAATACCACTGATGCTGGAGCAGTGAGGTACAAGGCAGAGAGGAAATAAAATACCACACACACAAGAATAGAGAGTTTTAAAGAACAGTCGAACTACAATACTGCAGATGATGGACCGGTGAATTACAAAGCTCATGGAAATACAACAGTGCAGATGCTGGAATTGTGAGGTACACTGTACAAGAAACATACAATACTACAGATGCTGCAATGGTGAGGTACACGAGAGTGGAGAACAACAATACAGCAGCTGTGTCAGCGGAAGTAGCTCAGCTGGGAGAGCGTTAGACTGAAGATCTAAAGGTCCCTGGTTCAATCCCGGGTTTCGGCACTGGGACTTATTTATTGGGCATCATGGTAGCTTAGCGATTATTGTGACACTATAAGCCCTCAAGGCTTCAGAGTTCAGTTGCAGTGCACTCTATAAATAAGTTTATACGCGCTCATGGGTTTCCTCTGGGTGCTCTGGTTTCCTCTCACAGACCAAACATGTCCTGCTTACTCGGGTTAATCTGTTATTTTAAACCATCTCATAATTATGTTAGGGTTAAATCGGTGGATTCCTGGGTGGAACAGCTGGGTGGGCTGGAGAGGCCTGTTCTGTGCTCTATGTCTCAATAAAACAAAATAAATAATATTCTGTAATGGTGAGGGACGAGGGAGAGGAGAACTACAATACTGCAGATACAGCAATGCTGAGGTACAAGACAGAGGTGAACCACAAAAATGCAGGCATATCAGCCGAAATAGCTCAGTTGGGAGAGCGTTAGACTGAAGATCTAAAGGTCCCTGGTTCAATCCGGGATTTCGGCACTGGGACTATTCTATTGTCACCGCGATAGCATAGCAGTTAGTCTGACACTATTACAGCTCGTAGTGTCAGAGTTCGGAATTCCATTGTAGCATTCTCTGTAAGTAACTTTGTACGTCCTTCCCAAGGTGAAGAGCTTTAAAAAGCAGGTTTTCTCAGCGCGAGTCGTGATTGGATTAATTCAAAGACGCAGGAGAAGTGTTCCCACACAAGTGTGGCAAAAAGCTTTAAAAACCCAGTCTCCATAAAAGAGGGGTCCCGCCTAGTGGAGCGGTCATCATCGGAGTGGTCTGAGTCAGAGTGGTAAGTCCTTGGCTCAACAGGGCCAGGTGGTAGGAACAGGCGGGAGCAAGGTCAGTAAGTAAGTTCTCTCCGTACTTCTTGTTTTCTTATCGAACTCTTGAGAGAATAGGGGGTGTGTCTACAGGGCCAATGTTCATCATACATCACATGGAGAACAGACTTCCATCGTTCCTGATTCCCTCTGTTTGGTAAAACCAAATACCGTTTCTGGCTGAACTTCACAGAGTTTCCCAGCCCAAGAGATTGTTATGCCCAACAAACCTGTGAAAGAGTTGTTTAATCAGACCCAGTCCTTGTGCTCTCCCCAGGCCCCTGCGGATATTTCTCTGTTCAATCTGCTTCCATCCCAGATCAACAATTCACCTCCTCCCCCTCCTCTTCCCCTACCCCCATCACACCGTATCCGCTGGGAAATCCTGTAAACACCCATCCAGGTGATACTCTACACCTCCCCAGGCAGTAAGGCTGATCATCACCTCCACCCAATCACCCACTCCACCACAAACCCCAACCACCACTACTTTATCATTTCCTGTCAATGTACAGACACTCAAAGCTCAGAGTAAATTTATTATCAATGTCTCCATATACAACCCTGAGATTCATTTTCTCAAAAATCCAAAAACCATAACAGAATCAATTGAAAGACCACACCAGCAGGATGGACAACCACTGTGCAAAAGACAACAAACTGCAAATACAAAAAGAAAGAAAAATGAAATAATAATGGTCACTAAATAAGCAATAAATATCAAGAACAGAAGATTGCAAGTCTTTGAAAGTGAGTCCATAGGTCATGGAAACATTTCAGTGATGGAGCAAATGAAGTTGAGTGAAGTTATCACCTTTGGTTCAAGAGCTGTTCCTGAACCTGGTGGTCTGAGTCCTAAGGCTCTTGTACCTCCTTCCTGATGGTTGAGGGGTAATAACTGTTCCTGAATCTGGTGGTGTGGGTCCTGAGGCTCCTGTACCTCCTTCCTGATGGCAGCAGCAAGAAATGAGCAGATAATGGGGGAGACTTGGACCAGAGGGCACAGCCTCAGAAAAGAAGGATGTTACTTTAAAACAGAGTTAAGGAGGAATTTCTTTAGCCAGAGAGTGGTAAATCTTGGCTGTGGAGGCCAAGACATTGGGTATATTTAAAGCGGAGGTTGATAGGTTCTAGGTTCGTCATGGTGTCAAAGGTTACGGAGAGAAGGCAGGAGAACAGGGTTGAGAGGGATAATAAATCAGCCTTGATGGAATGGCAGAGCAGACACGATGGGCCAAATGGCCTCACTCTGTTTCTATGTCTCTTGGTCAAAGTGCAACACCTCACACCTATCAGCATTATATCCCATCTGCCATTCTTCAGTCAATTCTTCTTGCTGTTCCAGATCCCACTGCAAGCTTTGATAGATCCCTTCACTGTCCACTACACCCCCAATCTTGGTGACATCTGCAAATTTCCTGGGTGAGATGATATCGATGATAACTGGCACCGATCGCTGTGGCACAACATGCTCGATATAGTCAGTGTGTCAGGCGACAGCTTTGCAAAGTCAGAGTTCCAGCTCTTCCAGAATGTTCCTTGGACACAAGGGATCGAGTTATCGGGAAAGGTGGGCCAGACTGGGGCTTGATTCCAGAATGAGATGTGGTCTTAGAGAAATACGTAAAATCATACAGGGCATAGACATGGTATTTACCCCAGGGTTGAGGGGGATAAAGAACGAGAGGGCATAAGCTTAAGGTGAGGGGAATGATTCAATATAAACTGGAGGGTCAATATTTTATACAGGGTGGTACGTACATGGCTTGTGTCTGCACTGTATAACTCTTTGATCGATGACGGATTCACCGTCAGTCCATCAGTTTGTTCTGCTGCTCTTCTCCCATCCCTGTGGAAAATGGAACAGACTGATCCCTGTCACCAAGGGAGGAGGTATCCATGACGAAGGCAGAAAGTCAAAGGTGACCTTTAGTCAGGGCTGTTCACTTTAGACAGACCTGTTCACCCCGTGGGACAGTCGGAGAGTTCAGGGCAGGATCCCAGGAGTGGGATGGAGGTCACAGGAAGCTCACGGAAGTGTGACTGTGTTCACAAGGGGTCCCAAGTGTAAGAATGTATTCAGCGTGTCAGCAGGGAGAGGGTCCGTGTTCACAGAAGTTCATCAGTAACTTCACTGTGTTTTCCTGGGGGCTACTGACAAGTGGGACAGTGTTCACAAGAAGCTCCCAAAAACGTCATTTTCATTATTAATTTATACTTTCCATACAATATTCAACTTTATTTCTCAATTCTTTGAGGTTAATTTAATCTGGGAATAATTTAGAATATTTTGTGCAATATCTCAGACATTCCTTGTTCCCAAGCACCATTTTAGCAACAAATGTCCCTTAACCTGGACAAGGGGTCAGGGAGAATGAACAATCCCACCTCTACCATTCCCAAGGTCACAGACCCAGGGTCACCATGGAAACCTGCTACACCTATCACCCTCAGCACGTCATTATAATCTAGCCACTGACCAAAGCTTTTGCTAAGTATGGATAGGTGACCGTCAGGGAGAGGTCAAATCCTGACATCACAAGGTCACCTTGACACCAGTGGGACACATCACAATGAGATGCAGCATCCTGACCAGATTCAGACTCTGGTCACGTGGAGACCAGAGATTCAGCACTGCTGGAGGACAGTTTGCTGATCTGGTGGCTGCTGTAGACATGACGTGTTCAAACGTCTCCTTCTGGGCTGCAGATTTCACTGATCCCCGCGATGGTGACATTCAGATTGCAGGAAACCGCGATGGGACAAAAGACCTCTTCCTGAGACTCAGGATCCTGGTCCCTGGTGGGACTTCATCCCAAACTCAACCAACCTTCCTGAACAAAATCTTCAGCATCAAAACTCTGAAGAGGAGAGTCGGACTTGGAGAATAGGTGGAGATGTCTGAAGGGGAAGGAAGAACCCTCCACAAGATGGAGAGACTCCCTGATAGAGAGAGAACTCCTGTAACAGTGAGACAAAGTACTGATTCCTTCCTTTCCTTCAGGGGACAATGATTACAGTGAGTGTCTTTGGGAGGAACATAGATTAGTTGTTGAGTTTTGGGGGTCCGCTTGGGCTAAACTTGGGAATTACTGCTTGGAGAAATAATTACCCATGAGCTGGGAGCAGTTCCTTAGCAACGACCCACTGTCCTTGTTGTTCCTGACCGTTGCTAAGGAGATGCTCCCAGATCATTCAACCAGGGGTGATGTCAAAGGTCTTTCAGTGATGTCAGACGGTGCCCATTGTCAAACCACAGACCAGGGAACCTGTCACATTTAATACTCAGACAGTGATTCACACTCCATCGGAATCTATAAGAATAAACTGTCTGCTGTTTGTCACCTGTTAATGACTTGGAGAAGGATGTAGGTGTGGTATAATTAGTTTTGTGGATGACACTGAAATTGCAGGGTGGTGAAAGTGAGGGTTGTCTCAGGTTACAATGGGATGGAGACCAGATGGAGAATGAGCCAAGGAATGGCAGGTGGGACAAGTGTGAGGTGATCGATTTGGGACGTTGAACCAGAGCAGAACACACAGAGTGAATGACAGAGCCCTGGGAGAGTTGTAGAACGGAGAGACCGAGGGGTACAAATACAGCGTTCCCTGAAAGAGCCTGCACAGGTAGACAGTGAGGTGAAGAAGGTGTGGACGGGTTCCCATGCTGTGTAATTCTGTGACTCTAAGTGTAAATGGTCCTGTTGTTGTCTAGCTGTAAGCCGGTGAACCTTCACCTGCTCTTTCTTCTCCCAGAGGGACATGGCTGCTGGAAACTGTGGCATCTGGTTGAGCACAGGGAAATGGAGGTTTTCACCGTACGAGCCCGTGACGAAGATGGGATTGACCAGTCCACGATGCAATCCTGAGACAGCAGATCCCAACTGCAATCGAACGATGCTCCTTCTGGTTCATCTAAGTCCCATCCTCATCTTGGTGCGAACTTGACAACCGCTAATATTCCTGTCCAAAAATTAACTGAATCATGGGAACGGTGTGAAAACACCTCTCTCGCCTCAGGACCATTTCCATCTCCTCCATCCTGGGGTCTGAGACTTCACCCTTCCACCTCTACATTTAAAAGTTGCCATTTCTGTGTGCCGATGGGTACTTGTCATCCTGACCAGTTCTGCCTGAAACTGATAGTCTCTTGGTGAAATTCAAGAATGGGTTCTCCCCCGGGTGGGATCCTCACGTCCAGTCTCCGTGTTCCCGCATCGGCGACAGGAACTTTTCCTGCTCCAGCTCCAGGCTCAGCCCGGCACTGGTCCGAGTCACTGCAGTGGCACTGCTGGTCGAGGGACAGGACTGGAGACCACCGAGACCAGGCACTGTGCTCACACAGAGAGAGCGGTCACAGAAAGCATCGCCTACAATATTGTTTCAAAGTTTCACTGTGATTTAAGAATAAAGTGGAATAGACCATTTCTGGAGTGTTTGCTGATTTGTGCTCAGGGACATTTGGGGGGGTGGTGGGCAGAAGGGCTGCAGACTGCTGACTGTCACCGGGCTCAATGAGTTCCTAAACACACAGACGCACTGACTGAGCTGGTTCTCTGAACACTGGGACACACACTGGCTGAGCTGGTTCTCTGAACACTGGGACACACACTGGCTGAGCTGGTTCTCTGAACACTGGGGCACACACTGGCTGAGCTGGGTCTCTGAACACTGGGACACACACTGGCTGAGCTGGTTCTCTGAACACAGACACACACTGGCTGAGCTAGTTCTCTGAACACAGAGACACACACTGGCTGAGCTGGTTCTCTGAACACAGACACACACAGGCTGAGCTGGTTCTCTGAACCCTGGGACACACACTGGCTTAGCTGGTTCCCTGAACACTGTGACACACACTGGCTGAGCTGGTTCTCTAAACACTGGGACACACACCGGCTGAGCTGGATCTCTGAACACTGGGACACACACTGGCTGAGCTGGTTCTCTGAACACTGGGGCACACACTGGCTGAGCTGGGTCTCTGAACACTGGGACACACACTGGCTGAGCTGGTTCTCTGAACACAGACACACACTGGCTGAGCTAGTTCTCTGAACACAGAGACACACACTGGCTGAGCTGGTTCTCTGAACACAGACACACACAGGCTGAGCTGGTTCTCTGAACCCTGGGACACACACTGGCTGAGCTGGTTCCCTGAACACTGTGACACACACTGGCTGAGCTGGTTCTCTAAACACTGGGACACACACTGGCTGAGCTGGTTCTCTGAACACTGGGACAGACACTGGCTGAGCTAGTTTTCTGAACACAGAAACACACTGGCTGAGCTGGTTCTCTGAACACTGAGACACACTAGCTGAGCTGGTTCTCTGAACACTGGGACACACACTAGCTGATCTGGTTCTCTGAACACAGAGACACACACTGGCTGAGCTGGTTCTCTGAACACTGAGACACACACTGGCTGAGCTGGTTCTCTAAACACTGAGACACACACTGGCTGAGCTGGTTCTCTGAACACTGGGACACACACTGGCTGAGCTGGTTCTCTGAACACTGGGACACACACTGGCTGAGCTGGTTCTCTGAACACTGGGACACACACTGGCTGAGCTGGTTCTCTGAACACTGGGACACACACTGGCTGAGCTGGTTCTCTGAACACTGAGACACACACTGGCTGAGCTGGTTCTCTGAACACTGAGACACACTGGCTGAGCTGGTCCTCTGAACACTGACACACACTGGAGGGAACACAGTGTCTCAATCACTTTACAGCACCAGTGATCACCAGTCGAGGTTTGATTCCCACCGTTATCCATAAGGAGTTTGTCCACTCTCCCCGTGACCATGTGGGCTTCCTCCGGGTGCTCTGGTTCCCTCCCACATTCCAAAGACGTACGGGTGAGTGTTCATACATTGCAGCCATGCTGTGTTTGTGCTGGAGGTGTGGTGACACTCACAGGCTGCTCCCAGCATGTCCCTGCCAGAGGCGATGCATTTCACTGTGTTACCATGTACCTGTGGCCAGTAAAGCTAATCTCTGCAGGCTCGGGTCAGACAGAATCCAGAGTCTACAGGAGTCACTGGTATCCGTGCTTACACACATACACACAGTACAGTGTCTTACCAATTTATATCTATTGTGTTTCTTACATTGTAGATTTTTGGGACACATCGGATCCAGAATAACAATTATTTCATTCTCTTTTACACGTGGGTACTGGAAATGACATTGAACAATCTTGAATCAAAATGTTTACATTTACACATGCAAATCCACTAGACATCCCTCAATAATCTGCACAATTATTAAATGGATTTGCTTCCTGTCACTTGTGGCCAAACTGACAAGTTAAGTGTACTTTCTCATAGATTTTAATATTATGTGCTTAAATTATTGTATTAACTTATTCATAGTATAATATTATTGTTTTGTGTGCTGTGTGTGATGCATGTTGTGTGATTTGCAGCAGCATTGTCTCATTTGGTTGTACTCTACAAAAGTCTTAGGAACATGTAAAAAATTCTGTAAAGCAAAAATATTGAAATGGAAAGTTTCTACATATCAAAAGTTTACCATAAAGAGCAGTAAATTGTAAAAAACGAAATCAAAGCAATATTTGGTGTGAACACCCTTTGCCTGTAAAACTGCATCTATTCTCTCAGGTACACTGTCATGCATTTTTCTAAGAAAATCAGTTGGTGGGTGTTAAATGCATCTTGGAGAACTTGCATAGTTCTTTTTCAGACTTTGACTGTCTCACTTGCTTCTGTCTCTCCAGCTAATTCCAGACAGCCTCGATGATGTTGCGATCAGGGCTCTGTGAAGGCAATACCATCTGAAACGATATAAAAACTCTGGGGTGCCTGTGACTTTTGCACAGTACTGCAGCTTATACACACAGATTGATTGGACATTCATAATGTGATTTGGGAGTGTTCGAAGTTCACATTATTAACCCTCAATGAAAAAGGACTGTTATATAAAGGATAAACACAAGAGATTCTGTAGATGCTGGAAATCTAGAGCAACACATACTAAATGCTGGATAAACTCAGCAGGTCAGGTAGCATCTGTAGAAATGAATAAACAGTCGACATTTCATATCCTGATGGATCGTCTTGGCCCAAAACATTGACTGTTTATTAACTTCCATAGATTCTGCCGGACCTGCTGAGTTGCTCCGGCATTCTGTGTGTGTTGCTCTGGATTTCTAGCATCTGCAGAATCCCCTGTGTGCACGACTATCAGAGGACAAAGACAGTCAGGGCAGAGTGGGAATGGGGTGAATTAATGTGCTGGGCAATTGGTAGCTCAGTGTTGTCCTTGGTGACCAGAATGGAGGTGTTCTGCAAAGAGGTCATCCATTCGGTGTTTGGGTTTTCCAAAGACCTACTGGTTGGTAGGTTAACTGGTCATTGTAAACTGTCCCATGATCAGGCTAGGATTAAATCCGGGGATTGTAGGGCAGCCCAGCTCAAAAGGTCAGAGGGGCCTATTTCACACTGCATCCATAATAAAATAAAATAATATTCTGTAATGGTGAGGGACGAGGGAGAGGAGAACTATTGTTCTGCAGATACAGCAACAGTGTGTTATGAAGCACGGGAGAAATACAATTCCGCAGATACAGTAATGCTGAGGTGCAAGGCACAGGAAAGGTACAATAGTGCAGATAGAGCAATGGTGAGGTACAAGACACTGCAGGAGCAAACTACTGCAGTTAGTTAAATAATCAGGTACAAGTCAGAGGAGTATACAATCCCGTTGATACAGTAACTGTGAGGTACAAAGCATATGGAAAGAATACTGCAGGTGCTGAAATGGTTAGGTGCAAATCAGAGGAAATGCAATTCTGCAGATGCTGGAATGGCGAAATGAAAATCAGGGGAAATACAATTCTGCAGATGCTGGAATGACGAAGTGAAAATCAGGGGAAATGCAATACTGTACTGCAGATGCTGAAATGGTGAGTTACCATGCAGAGGGAAATACTATACTGTAGGTGTTGGAATGCTGAGATATGCAGAACAATGCAGATATGTCAGCTGAAATAGCTCAGTTGGGAGAGCATTAGACTGAAGATCTAAAGGTCCCTGGTTCAATCCCGGGTTTCAGCACTGAGACTCGTTTATTGGCACCGTGGTAGCGTGGTGTTTGGTGCATCTCTATTACAGCTCAAGGTCTTGGAATTAAGAGTTCAATTCTGGCATCCTCTGTAGGTTTCTAAGTACTTTCCATGTGCACATGAGTTTCCTCTGGGTGCTCTGTTTCCTCCCACAGTCCAAAGGTGTACTGGTTAAGAGGTTAATTGGTTATTTTACACCGTACCACAAATACATGAGGGTTAAATCAGAGGGTTCCTGGTTGTCACAGCTTAGTGGACTGTATCTCTCAATAAAATAAAATAAGTAATATTTTGTAATGGTCAGGGACGAGGAAGCAGTGATTCACAATAATGCGGACACAGCAACGGTGAGGTACAAGCTGGAGAGGAGCAATAATACAGACGCTGGAACAGTGAGGAACCATCAGAGGAGAACTACAATACCGCAGATACAGCAACAGTGAGTTACAAAGCACAGAAGTAATACAATTCCGCAGATACTGCAATGGTGAGGTACAAGGCAGAGGAGTATACAATGCTGCAGATACAGGAATAGAGGAGTTTTAAAGCACAGTCAAATTACAATACTGCAGATGATGGACCGATGAGTTACAAAACACATGGAAATACAACAGTGCAGATGCTGGAATTGTGAGGTACAATATACAAGAGACGTACAATACTGCAGATGCTGCAATGGTGAGGTACACGAGAGGGAAGAACAATACTGCAGCCATGTCAGCTGGAATAGCTCAGTTGGGAGAGTGTTAGACTGAAGATCTAAAGGTCCCTGGTTCAATCCTGGGTTTCGGCACTGGTACATATTTATTGTCACCGCGATAGCATAGCAGTTAGTCTGACACTGTTACAGCTCCTAGTGTCAGAGTTTGGAATTCCATTGTAGCATTCTCTGTAAGTAACTTTGTACGTCCTTCCCATGTACACAGTTCCTCTGTCCAAAGGCAGACTGGTTAGTAGGTTAATTGTATTTTTTAAACCGTACCACAATTAGGTTCGGGTTAAATCGGTGGATTCCTGGGTGGGCCGGACGGGCCTGTTCAGTGCTCTATCTCTCAACAAAAAGAAATAACTAATATTCTGTAATGGTGAGGGACGAGGCGAAGAGCTTTAAAAAGCAGGTTTTCTCAGCGCGAGTCGTGATTGGATTAATTCAAAGATGCAGTAGAAGCGTTCCCGCGCAAGTGTGGCAAAAAGCTTTCAAAACCCAGTCTCCATAAAAGAGGGGTCCCGCCTAGTGGAGCGGTCATCATCAGAGCGGTCTGAGTCAGAGTGGTAAGTCCTTGGCTCAACAGGGCCAGGTGGTAAGAACAGGCGGGAGCAAGGTCAGTAAGTAAGTTCTCTCCGTACTTCTTTTTTTCTTATCGAACTCTTGAGAGAATAGGGGGTGTGTCTACAGGGCCAATGTTCATCATACATCACATGGAGAACAGACTTCCATCGTTCCTGATTCCCTCTGTTTGGTAAAACCAAATACCGTTTCTGGCTGAACTTCACAGAGTTTCCCAGCCCAAGAGATTGTTATGCCCAACAAACCTGTGAAAGAGTTGTTTAATCAGACCCAGTCCTTGTGCTCTCCCCAGGCCCCTGCAGATATTTCTCTGTTCAATCTGCTTCCATCCCAGATCAACAATTCAACTCCCCTCCCCTCCTCTTCCCCTACCCCCATCACACCGTATCCGCTGAGAAATCCTGTAAACACCCATCCAGGTGATACTCTACACCTCCCCAGGCAGTAAGGCTGATCATCACCTCCACCCAATCACCCACTCCACCACAAACCCAACCACCACTACTTTATCATTTCCTGTCAATGTACAGACACTCAAAGCTCAGAGTAAATTTATTATCAATGTCTCCATATACAACCCTGAGATTCATTTTCTCAATAAATCCAAAAACCGTAACAGAATCAATTGAAAGACCACACCAGCAGGATGGACAACCAGTGTGCAAAAGACAACAAACTGCAAATACAAAAAGGAAAAAAAAAGAAATAATAATGGTCACTAAATAAGCAATAAATATGAAGAACGTAAGATTGCAAGTCTTTGAAAGTGAGTCCATAGGTCATGGAAACATTTCAGCGATGGAGCAAATGAAGTTGAGTGAAGTTATCACCTTTGGTTCAAGATCTGTTTCTGAACCTGGTGGTGTGAGTCCCAAGGCTCCTGTACCTCCTTCCTGATGGTTGAGGGGTAATAACTGTTTCTGAACCTGGTGGTGTGGGTCCCGAGGCTCCTGTACCTCCTTCCCGATGGCTGAGGGTAATAACTGTTTCTGAACCTGGTGGTGTGGGTCCTGAGGCTCCTGTACCTGCTTCCTGATGGCAGCAGTGAGAAGTGAGCAGATAATGGGGGAGACTTGGACCAGAGGGCACAGCCTCAGAAAAGAAGGATGTTACTTTAAAACAGAGTTAAGGAGGAATTTCTTTAGCCAGAGAGTGGTAAATCTTGGCTGTGGAGGCCAAGACATTGAGTATATTTAAAGCGGAGGTTGATAGGTTCTAGATTAGTCATGGTGTCAAAGGTTACAGGGAGAAGGCAGGAGAGCAGGGTTGAGTGGGATAATAAATCAGCCTTGATGGAATGGCAGAGCAGACACGATGGGCCAAATGGCCTCACTCTGTTTCTATGTCTCTTGGTCAAAGTGCAACACCTCACACCTGTCTGCATTATATCCCATCTGCCATTCTTCAGTCAATTCTTCTTGCTGGTCCAGATCCCACTGCAAGCTTTGATAGATCCCCTCACTGTCCACTATACCCCCAATCTTGGTGACATCTGCAAATTTCCTGGGTGAGATGATATCGATGATAACTGGCACCGATCGCTGTGGCACAACATGCTCGATATAGTCAGTGTGTCAGGTGACAGCTTTGCAAAGTCAGAGTTCCAGCTCTTCCACAATGTTCCTTGGACTCAATGGATCCAGTTACCGGGAAAGGTGGGCCAGACTGGGGCTTGATTCCAGAATGAGATGTGGTCCTAGAGAAATACATAAAAACATACAGGGATAGACATGGTATTTACCCCAGGGTTGGGGGGATAAAGAACTAGAGGACATAAGCTTAAGGTGAGGGGAATGATTCAATATAAATTGGAGGGTCAGTATTTTATACAGGGTGGTATGTACGTGGAATGAGCTGCCAGAGGAAATGGTTGAGGCTGGTACAATATCAACTTTTAAAAGACAGTTTGTTTTTTTTTCCAAAAATACTTTATTCAGTAGTATTACAAAACAAAGTTATATACATATAAAAAAAACATTTGTTGACCCTGGGTCCTTATTCAATAAATAAAGTTACTTTCAATAAAATTATGCGTTGACTCTCTGTTCATATACAAATGAAAGATGTTTACAATAAATCATTCATTTACTCTCAACCCTTGGTCACGAGTTAAGACTTACTTACAATAAAATTATCAACAATAAAGGCAGGCGTTGGCTCTAATTCCTTTTCCAAATTAACAATTCCAGCCACTCCTGGGGCACCATGTTAAGTCATCTGTCCACACCGCTGATGAGGGTTATTCTCCTCCCCACCCAACCTCTCACACTCCCACGGGTGATGAACCTTAAACTGTGGTCCTTCCCCACCGGGCCTTCGCGGTGGCCGCACCAAGCTTGAGTGCATCCCTCAGCACGTACTCCTGCAGGCGAGAGTGAGCCCGTCGGCAGCATTCTCCCACGGACATCTCCATGTGCTGGCAGACCACCAAGTTTCGGGCAGACCAAAGCGCGTCTTTCACCGAATTGATGATCTGCCAGCAGCAGCGGATGTTTGTCTCCGTGTGCGTCCCCGGGAACAGCCCGTAGATCACGGAGGCCTCGGTAACGCAGCTGCTGGGCATGAATCTTAACGCTGTCCCCTCCATCCTCCTCCACACCTTCTTTGCGAACCCACAGTGTGCAAAGAGGTGAGTTACTGACTCCCCACCCCCCCCCGCCATTACATTCCTCCCGTGGGCAACGGGGTGCGGAGACGACAATCCGGGAGTACAGTTTTTTTTTATTTCAAAATATACTTTATTCAAAAATAAATATATACAATAAACCATTCAATAACTTTTCATCCTTTACATACGTTTCCATTATACTCAGTACATATCCGTATTTATAGCCACCCACGTGGCACTCCAGTAGTTCAGCTTACCATATCATTGTTGAGGGGTATACTCCCCGCCCACCGACCCCTCCCACTCCCGTGGGTGGAGAAACCTATACTGTGGTCCTTGCCACTGGGCCCTTGCGGTGGCTGCACCGAGTTTCAGTGCGTCCCTCAGCACGTACTCCTGCAGCCGAGAATGTGCCAGTCGGCAGCATTCTTCCACGGACATCTCCATGTGCTGGTAGATCATCAAGTTTCGGGCCGACCAAAGGGCGTCTGTCACCGAGTTGATGATCTGCCAGCAGCACCGGATGTTGGTCTCCGTGTGCGTCCCCGGGAACAGCCCATAGATCAGAGAGTCCTCTGTTACGCAGCTGCTGGGGATAAAACGTGACACCAGCCTGTCCATCCCCCTCCACACCCTCTTTGCGAATTGACAGTGTGCAAAGAGGTGGGTCACAGACACCTCCTCACTGCAGTCCTCCCGTGGGCAGTGGGGTGCGGAGACGACATTCCAGGCATACAGGAGGGCTCTGACTGGGAGGGCCTCTCTCACCGCCAGCCAGGCGAGGTCTTGGTGCCTGTTGGTGAGATATAGTTGGACCAGTACATGGATTGGAAAGGTTTACAGGGTTATGGGCCAAATGTTGGCAAAGGGGACAATGTAAGAGGAGAGCAACACACATCAAAGTTGCTGGTGAATGCAACAGGACAGGCAGCATCTCTAGGAAGACGTACAGTCGACGTTTTGGGCTGAGACCCTTCAACCTTCCACAACCAAGATTTGGCCTGCTGCGTTCACCAGCAACTTTGATGTGTGTTGCTTGAATTTCCAGCATCTGCAGAATTCCTTGTGTTTATTTAAATGTAGGAGGGGCATCTTGGGTAGCAGAGACCAGTTGGGTCGAATGGCCTGTGTCTGCACTGTATACAGTAACTCTTTGATTGCTGACAGATTCACCGTCAGTCCATCAGTTTGTTCTGCTGCTCTTCTCCCATTCCTGTGGAAAATGGAACAGCCTGATCCCTGTCACCAAGGGAGGAGGTATCCATGACGAAGGCAGAAGGTCAAAGGTGACCTTTAGTCAGGAATGTTTTGGGAGAAAAGATGGAGTCCTTTAGGAAGCAAGTTACAAGAGATCAACAGGGGAATCATAGAAACCAGCTGACTGGACCTTCACTGTAAACGTTTACTGAAGACAGATGTGTTTACCTCATGTGACAGTCGGAGTGTTCAGGGCAGGATCCCAGGAGTGGGATGGAGGTCACAGGAAGCTCACGGAAGTGTGACTGTGCTCACAAGGGGTCCCAAGTGTAAGAATGTATTCAGGGTGTCAGCAGGGAGAGGGTTCGTGTTCACAGAAGTTCATCAGTAACTTCACTGTGTTTTCCTGGGGACTCCTGACAGTGGGACAGTGTTCACACTCCTGACAGTGGGACAGTTTTCACAAGAAGCCCCTAAAAACATCATTTTTATTATTAATTTATATTTTCCATACAATGTTCAACTTTATTTCTCAATTCTTTGAGGTTGATTTAATTTGGGCTTAATTTAGAATATTTTGTGCAATGTCTCAGACATTCCTTGTTCCCAAGCACCATTTTAGCACCGAATGTCCCTTAGCATGAACAAGGGGTCAGAAAGAATGAACAATCCCACCCCTACCATTCCCAAGGTCAAAGACCCAGGGTCACCATGGAAACCAGTTACTCCTATCACCTTCAGCACATCATTGTAACCCAGCCAATGACCAAGGCTTTTACTAAGTATGGATAGGCGACCCTCAGGGAGAGGTCAAACCCTGACATCACAAGGTCACCTTGACACCAGTGGGATACATCACAATGAGATGCAGCATCCTGACCAGATTCAGACTCTGGTCACGTGGAGACCAGAGATTCACCACTGCTGGAGGACAGTTTGCTGATCTGGTGGCCGCTGTAGACATGACGTGTTCAAACGTCTCCTTCTGGGTTGCAGATTTCACTGATCCCCGCGATGGTGACGCTCAGACAGCAGGAACACCGCGATGGGACAAAAGATCTCTTCCTGAGACTCAGGATCCTGGTCCCTGGTGGGATTTCATCCCAAACTCAACCAACCTTCCTGAACAAAATCTTCAGCATCGAAACTCTGAAGAGGGGAGACGGACTTGGAGCATAGGTGGAGATGTCTGAAGGGGAAGGAAGAAACCTGCACAAGATGGAGACTCCCCAAGAGAGAGAGAACTCCTGTAACACTGAGACAAAGTACTGATTCCTTCCTTTCCTTCAAGGGACAATGATTAGAGTGAGTGTCTTTGGGAGGAACATAGATTAGTTGTTGAGTTTTGGGGATCCACTTGGGCTAAACGTGGGTAATTACTGCTTGGAGAAGTAATTACCCATGAGCTGGGAGCAGTTCCTTAGCAACGACCCACTGTCCTTGTTGTTCCTGACCGTTGCTAAGGAGATGCTCCCAGATCATCCAACCAGGGGTGATGTCAAAGGTCTTTCGGTGATGTCAGACGGTGCCCATTGTCAAAGCACAGACCAGGGAACCTGTCACATTTAATACTCAGACAGTGACTCACATTCGGTCAGAATCTATAAGTGTAAACGGTCTTGTAGTCGTCTTGTTTTAATCTGCTGTATGACTTGTGTTCATATTTCAGAGGAGAATGTAGGCGATATAGTTAGTTTGTGGATGACACTGAAATTGGAGAGCGGTGAAAGTGAGGGTTGTCTAAGGTTACAATGGGATGGAGACTAGCTGGGAAATGGTCAAGGAATGGCAGGTGGAACTTAACTGGGACAAGAGTGACGAGATAGCCGGCCCGACAGTAGTGAAACATAAAGGTGTTTGCGTACGGTTTGTGAGGCCAGGAAAGGGTTAACCTGGACCACCATCCACTGTTGGGCTGGTTCAGGAGCCCCAGGAGAATGCCAAGTCACCTGACCTTAAAAGACAAGCCTACCTTGATTCCAACATGACCACACACTGCTGGACACTGCCCAACTGGACTTCAGGGTGAGGAGGACAGACCCTGCGAGGGAACAGAATCTGGCTCCTGGGGCAAACTGATCAAAGTGAGGGTTATTCTGGAACGCCATCACCAGACCCAACAGGAGCTGAACGGTCAGGACATGAACCCGGACACTCAGCTTCGGACAGACTCTGGCTGTTTTAAGACAGGATACTTATCGGATTCAGGAATCCCAGCCGCAGGGCGTTCATGAAGAATGCCCACTTTCATCGTGTCGGTCCAGGACACTTTAAGCCTCTCCTCCCAACCAGGCCCCTCCTCCCTCCTCATCCTCTGGGCTGCTTGGTGGGTCGCCAGCAGTGTGTGGAGGATACCAGGGGTGACGTTCTGCTCCCTTGAAAGCTGGTCCTTTGCTCGCTGTTCCCTCATCAGCTCCTCTTCATTCATCCAGCGACCGGACATTTTCCCCCACCTGGTCGTCCCTTTGGGTTTTGAGGGGGGTGATCGGTCTGTTTTGTTCCTCCTTCTGGGTGTCAACAAGCCGAGTTCTGGAGTGTACTCACAGTTTCCCCAGCCCAGGAGCCAGGGAGGGAGGAGAAAAGAATCATGGTGTGGCCTCTAAAGGAAAAGGATCCAAAATACGCCTTCACATGGAGCTCATGCCTGGAGACATTTTCCCCAAACTGTGGAAAAACTGTGGAGGATACCAGGGGTGACGCTTCCCTTCCCCCATCGTCCCACCCACCAATCATTGGGAGCTGACGTTTCATCCAATCACTGCTGGCTCTAGAGCTCCGGTCCAATCAGCCAGCCCACCCTAAAGGAATGGCATCAGCTGTCAGCCAATCAGCAGCTGTCATCCTTAGCACGGTGGGATAGGATGGGGGAGGGTTTGGGGCCGTCGATGGCCATTGGGGTTCTGTCCACTGCTGGTCGAGGGACAGGACTGGAGACCATCGGGACCAGTCTCTGAGCTCACACAGAGAGAGCGGTCACAGAAAGCAACACCCACAATATAGTTTCAAAGTTTCACTGTGATTTAAAAATAAAGTGGAATTGACCATTTCTGGAGTGTTTGCTGATTTGTGCACAGGGAAATTGGGGGGAGGGGCGCTACAGGCTGCTGACTGTCACCGGGCTCAACTGAGACACACACTGGCTGAGTTGGTTCTCTGAACACTGAGACACACACGGTACCCTGCGGTACCCCACTGGTCACCGCCTGCCATTCCGAAAGGGACCCATTAATCACTACTCTTTGTTTTCTGTCAGCCAGCCAATTTTCAATCCATGTCAGTACTCTGCCCCCAATACTATGTGCCCTAATTTTGTCCACTAATCTCCTATGTGGGACTTTATCAAAGGCTTTCTGAAAGTCCAGGTACACTACATTCACTGGCTCTCCTTTGTCCATTTTCATAGTTACATCTTCAAAACATTCCAGAAGATTAGTCAAGCACGATTTCCCCTTCGTAAATCCATGCTGACTCGGACCAATCCTGTTACTGCTATCCAGATGTGTCGTAATTTCATCTTTTATAATTAACTCCAGCATCTTTCCCACCACCGACGTCAGGCTAACCGGTCTATAATTCCCTGTTTTCTCTCTTCCTCCCTTCTTGAAGAGAGGGACAACATTAGCCACCCTCCAATCCACAGGAACTGATCCTGAATCTATAGAACATTGGAAAATGATTACCAATGCGTCCACGATTTCTAAAGCCACTTCCTTAAGTACCCTGGGATGCAGACCATCAGGTCCCAGGGACTTATCAGCCTTCAGACCCAACAGTCTATCCAACACCATTTCCTGCCCAATATAAATTTAGTTCAATTCATCCATTACCCTAGGTCCTTTGGCCACTATTACATCTGGGAGATTGTTTGCGTCTTCCCTAGTGAAGACAGATCCAAAGTACCTGTTCAACTCGTCTGCCATTTCCTTGTTCCCCATAATAAATTCACCCGTTTCTGTCTTCAAGGGCCCAATTTTGGTCTTAACTATTTTTGTCCTTTTCACATACCTAAAGGAGCTTTTACTATCCTCCTTTATATTCTTGGCTAGTTTACCTTCGTACCTCATTTTTTCTCCGCGTATTGCCTTTTTAGTTACCTTCTGTTGCTCTTTAAAAGTTTCCCAATCCTCCGGCTTCCCACTTGTCTTTGCTATGTTATACTTCTTCTCTTTTATTTTTATACTGTCCATTACTTCCCTTGTCAGCCACGGTCTCCCCTTACTCCCCTTAGGATCTTTCTTCCTCTTTGGAATGAACTGATCCTGCACCTTCCGCATTATTCCCAGAAACACTTGCCATTGCTGTTCCACTGTCATCCCTGCTAGGGTATTGTTCCATTGAACTTTGGCCAGCTTCTCCCTCATAGCACCATAGTTCCCTTTGTTTAACTGTAATACTGACACTTCCGAGTTTCCTTTCTCCCTCTCAAATTGTAGATTTAAACTTACCATATTATGGTCACTACCTCCTAATGGTTCCCTTACCTCGAGGTCCCTGATCAAATCCGGTTCATTGCACAACACTAAATCTAGTATTGTGTTCTCTCTGGTAGGCTCCAGTACAAGCTGTTCTAAGAATCCGTCTCGGAGGGACTCCACAAACTCCCTTTCTTGGGGTCCAGTACCAACCTGATTCCTCCAGTCCACCTGCATGTTGAAATCCCCCATAGCAATTGTAGCATTACCTTTGCAACATGCCAATTTTAACCCTTGATTCAACTTACACCCTACATCCAGACTATTGTTTGGTGTCTGTAGATAACTCCCACTAGGGTCTTTCAACCCTCAGAATTACTCAGTTCTATCCATACTGACTCTACATCTCCTGATTCTATGTCCCCCCTCGCAAGGGACTGAATATCATTCCTCACCAACAGAGCCACCCTACCCCCTCTGCCCATCAGTCTGTCCTTTCGATAGGACGTATACCCTTGAATATTCATTTCCTAGGCCCTGTCCACTTGAAGCCATGTCTCTGTTATTCGACAACATCATACTTACCAATTTCCAACTGAACCTCATGCTCATCCACTTTATTTCTTAATAATATTCTGTAATGGTGAGGGACGAGGGAGAGGAGAACTATTATTCTGCAGATACAGCAACAGTGTGTTATAAAGCACGGGAGAAATACAATTCTGCAGATACAGTAATGTTGAGGTGGAAGGCACAGGAAAGGTACAATAGTGCAGACAGAGCAATGATGAGGTACAAGACACTGCAGGAGCAAACTACTGCAGAGAGTTAAATAGTCAGGTACAAGTCAGAGGAGTATACAATACCACAGACACATGAACTGAGGTACAAAGCACATGGAAAGAATACTGCAGGTGCTGGAATGGTGAGGAGCAAATCAGGGGAAATGCAATTCTGCAGATGCTGGAATGGCGAAATGAAAATCAGGGGAAATACAATTCTGCAGATGCTGGAATGGCAAAATGAAAATCATGGGAAATGCAATATTGTACTGCAGATGCTGGAATGGTGAGTTACCATGCAGAGGGAAATACTAGACTGCAGATGTTGGAATGTTGAAATATGCAGAACGGTGCAGATATGTCCGCTGAAATAGCTCAGTTGGGAGAGCGTTAGACTGAAGATCTAAAGGTCCCTGGTTCAATCCCGGGTTTCAGCACTGAGACTCGTTTATTGGCACCGTGGTTGCGTGGTGGTTGGTGCATCTCTATTACAGCTCAAGGTCTTGGAATTAAGAGTTCAATTCCGGCGTCCTCTGTAGGTTTCTAAGTACTTCCCATGTGCACATGAGTTTCCTCTGGGTGTTCCTGTTTCCTCCCACAGTCCAAAGGTGTACTGGTTAAGAGGTTAATTGGTTATTTTACACCGTATCACCATAACACCGTCCTTGGACTCACTTTACACCACACGCTGTTGGAGCAGTGCTGCTAGGAAAATCAAGGACACGACCCACCCAGCTAACACACTTTTCATCCCTCTTCCCTCCGAGAGAAGGCTCAGGATCTTGAAGACTCATATGGCCAGATTTGGGAACAGCTTCTTTCCATCTGTGATAAGACTGCTGAACGGATCCTGACCCAGATCTGGGCCGTACCCTCCAAATATCCAGAACTGCCTCTCAGATTTTTTGCACTACCTTACTTTCCATTTTTCTATTTTCTGTTTATGATTTATAATTTAAATTTTTAATATTTACTAAGTTTTACTACTTTTAATATTTAATATTTGTAATTCAGGGAGTGGGAAGCACAGAATCAAATATCACTGTGGTGATTGTACATCCTAGTACCAATTGTTTGGTGACAATAAAGTATAAAGTATAAATACATGAGGGTTAAATCAGAGGGTTCCTGGTTGTCACAGCTTGGTGGACTGTATCTCTCAATAAAATAAAGTAAGTAATATTTTGTAATCGTGAGGGACGAGGAGCAGTGTTTAACAATAACGTGGACACAGCAACGGCGAGGTACAATCCGGAGAGGAGCAATAATACAAACGCTGGAACAGTGAGGAACCATCAGAGGAGAACTACAATACCGCAGATACAGCAACAGTGAGTTACAAAGCACAGAAGTAGTACAATCCTGCAGATACTGCAATGGTGAGGTACAAGGCAGAGGAGTATACAATTCTGCAGATCCAGGAATGGTGAGGTTAATGCAGAGAAGAACCACAATTCCACATTTACTGGAATGTTGAGGCTCAGAGCACAGGAGAAATACAATGCTGCAGAGTCTGGAAAGGTGAGGTATGAAGGATGGGGAATGCAATACCACTGATGCTGGAGCAGTGAGGTACAAGGCAGAGAGGAAATAAAATACCACACACACAAGAATAGAGAGTTTTAAAGAACAGTCGAACTACAATACTGCCAATGATGGACCGGTGAGTTACAAAGCTCATGGAAATACAACAGTGCAGATGCTGGAATTGTGAGGTACAACGTATAAGAAACATACAATACTGCAGATGCTGCAATGGTGAGGTACACGAGAGTGGAGAACAACAATACTGCAGCTGTATCAGCGGAAATAGCTCAGTTGGGAGAGCGTTAGACTGAAGATCTAAAGGTCCCTGGTTCAATCCCGGGTTTCGGCACTGGGACTTATTTATTGGGCACCATGGTAGCTTAGCGATTATTGTGACACTATAAGCCCTCAAGGCTTCAGAGTTCAGTTGCAGTGCACTCTATAAATAAGTTTATACGTGCTCATGGGTTTCCTCTGGGTGCTCTGGTTTCCTCTCACAGACCAAACATGTCCTGCTTACTCGGGTTAATCTGTTATTTTAAACCATCTCATAATTATGTTAGGGTTAAATCGGTGGATTCCTGGGTGGAACAGCTGGGTGGGCTGGAGAGGCCTGTTCTGTGCTCTCTGTCTCAATAAAAGAAAATAAATAATATTCTGCAATGGTGAGGGACGAGGGAGAGGAGAACTACAATACTGCAGATACAGCAATGCTGAGGTACAAGACAGAGGTGAACCACAAAAATGCAGGCATATCAGCTGAAATAGCTCAGTTGGGAGAGCGTTAGACTGAAGATCTAAAGGTCCCTGGTTCAATCCCGGGTTTTGGCACTGGGACTTATTTATTGTCACCGCGATAGCATAGCAGTTAGTCTGACACTATTACAGCTCGCAGTGTCAGAGTTCGGAATTCCATTGTAGCATTCTCTGTAAGTAACTTTGTACGTCCTTCCCATGTACACAGTCCCTCTCTCCAAAGGCAGACTGGTTAGTAGGTTAATTGTATTTTTTAAACCGTACCACAGTTAGGTTCGGGTTAAATCGGTGGATTCCTGGGTGGGCCGGACGGGCCTGTTCGGTGCTCTATCTCTCAATAAAATAAAATAAATAATATTCTGTAATGGTGAGGGACGAGGCGAAGAGCTTTAAAAAGCAAGTTTTCTCAGCGTGAGTCGTGATTGGATTAATGCAAAGACGTAGGAGAAGTGTTCCACACAAGTGTGACAAAAAGCTTTAAAAACCCAGTCTCCATAAAAGACAGGTCCCGTCTAGTGGAGCGGTCATCATTAGAGTGGTCTGAGTCAGAGTGGTAAGTCCTTGGCTCAACAGGGCCAGGTGGTAGGAACAGGCGGGAGCAAGGTCAGTAAGTAAGTTCTCTCCGTACTTCTTGTTTTCTTATCTAACTCTTGAGAGAATAGGGGGTGTGTCTACAGGACCAATGTTCATCATACATCACGTGGAGAACAGACTTCCATCGTTCCTGATTCCCTCTGCTTGGTAAAATTACACACCGTTTCTGGCTGAAGTTCACAAAGTTTCCCAGCCCAAGAGATTGTTATGCACAACAAACCTGTGAAAGAGCTGTTTAATCAGACCCAGTCCTTGTGCTGTCCCCAGGCCCCTGCAGATATTTCTCTGTTCAATCTGCATCCAACCCAGATCAACAAATCTCCTCCCCTCCCCTCCTCTTCCCCTACCCTCATCACACCGTATCTGCTGGGAAATCCTGTAAACACACATCCAGGTGATACTCTACACCTCCCCAGGCAGTAAGGCTGGTCCAGATCCCACTGCAAGCTTTGATAGACTCCCTCACTGTCCACTACACCCCCAATCTTGGTGACATCTACAAATTTCCTGGTTGAGATTATATCGATGATAACTGGCACCGATCGCTGTGGCACAACATGCTCGATATAGTCAGTGTGTCAGGCGACAGCTTTGCAAAGTCAGAGTTCCAGCTCTTCCACAATGTTCCTTGGACACAAGGGATCGAGTTATCAGGAAGGTGGGCCAGACTGGGGCTTGATTCCAGAATGAGATGTGGTCTTAGAGAAATACGTAAAATCATACAGGGCATAGACATGGTATTTATCCCAGGGTTGAGGGGGATAAAGAATGAGAGGGCATCAGCTTAAGGTGAGGAGAATGATTCAATATAAACTGGAGGGTCAATATTTTATACAGGGTGGTACGTACATGGCTTGTGTCTGCACTGTATAACTCTTTGATTGATGACGGATTCACCGTCAGTCCATCAGTTTGTTCTGCTGCTCTTCTCCCATCCCTGTGGAAAATGGAACAGCCTCATCCCTGTCACCAAGGGAGGAGGTATCCATGACGAAGGTGACCTTTAGTCAGGGCTGTTCACTTCAGACAAACCTGTTCACTTCGTGGGACAGTCGGAGTGTTCAGGGCAGGATCCCAGGAGTGGGATGGAGGTCACAGGAAGCTCACGGAAGTGTGACTGTGCTCACAAGGGGTCCCAAGTGTAAGAATGTATTCAGGGTGTCAGCAGGGAGAGGGTCCGTGTTCACAGAAGTTCATCAGTAACTTCACTGTGTTTTCCTGGGGGCAACTGACAGTGGGACAGTGTTCACAAGAAACTCCCAAAAACGTCATTTTCATTATTAATTTATACTTTCCATACAATATTCAACTTTATTTCTCAATTCTTTGAGGTTAATTTAATCTGGGAATAATTTAGAATATTTTGTGCAATATCTCAGACATTCCTTGTTCCCAAGCACCATTTTAGCAACAAATGTCCCTTAACCTGGACAAGGGGTCAGGGAGAATGAACAATCCCACCTCTACCATTCCCAAGGTCAAAGACCCAGGGTCACCTTGGAAACCAGTTACTCCTATCACCCTCAGCACGTCATTATAATCCAGCCAATGACCAAAGCTTTTGCTAAGTGTGGATAGGTGACCCTCAGGGAGAAGTCAAATCCTGACATCACAAGGTCACCTTGACACCAGTGGGACACATCACAATGAGATGCAGCATCCTGACCAGATTCAGACTCTGGTCACGTGGAGACCAGAGATTCACCACTGCTGGAGGACAGTTTGCTGATCTGGTGGCTGCTGTAGACATGACGTGTTCAAACGTCTCCTTCTGGGCTGCAGATTTCACTGATCCCCGCGATGGTGACATTCAGATTGCAGGAACCGCGATGGGACAAAAGACCTCTTCCTGAGACTCAGGATCCTGGTCCCTCGTGGGACTTCATCCCAAACTTGACCGACCTTCCTGAACAAAATCTTCAGCATCGAAACTCTGAAGAGGAGAGTCGGACTTGGAGAATAGGTGGAGATGTCTGAAGGGGAAGGAAGAACCCTCCACAAGATGGAGAGACTCCCTGATAGAGAGAGAACTCCTGTAACACTGAGACAAAGTACTGATTCCTTCCTTTCCTTCAGGGGACAATGATTACAGTGAGTGTCTTTGGGAGGAACATAGATTAGTTGTTGAGTTTTGGGGATCCGCTTGGGCTAAACTTGGGAATTACTGCTTGGAGAAGTAATTACCCATGAGCTGGGAGCAGTTCCTTAGCAACGACCCACTGTCCTTGTTGTTCCTGACCGTTGCTAAGGAGATGCTCCCAGATCATTCAACCAGGGGTGATGTCAAAGGTCTTTCAGTGATGTCAGACGGTGCCCATTGTCAAACCACAGACCAGGGAACCTGTCACATTTAATACTCAGACAGTGATTCACACTCCGTCGGAATCTATAAGAATAAACTGTCTGCTGTTTGTCACCTGTTAATGACTTGGAGAAGGATGTAGGTGTGGTATAATTAGTTTTGTGGATGACACTGAAATTGCAGAGTGGTGAAAGTGAGGGTTGTCTCAGGTTACAATGGGATGCAGACCAGATGGGAAATGGGCCAAGGAATGGCAGGTGGGACAAGTGTGAGGTGATCGATTTGGGACGTTGAACCAGAGCAGAACACACAGAGTGAAAGACAGAGCCCTGGGAGAGTTGTAGAACGGAGAGACCGAGGGATACAGGTACAGCGTTCCCTGAAAGAGCATGCACAGGTAGACAGTGGGGTGAAGAAGGTGTGGACGGGTTCCCATGCTGTGTAATTCTGTGACTCTAAGTGTAAATGGTCCTGTCGTTGTCTAGCTGTAAGCCGGTGAACCTTCACCTGCTCTTTCTTCTCCCAGAGGGACATGGCTGCTGGAAACTGTGGCATCTGGTTGAGCACAGGGAAATGGAGGTTTTCACCGTACGAGCCCGTGACGAAGATGGGATTGACCAGTCCACGATGCAATCCTGAGACAGCAGATCCCAACTGCAATCGAACGGTACTCCTACCGGTTCATCTGAGTCCCATCCTCATCTTGGTGCGAACTTGACAACCGCTAACATTCCTGTCCAATAATGAACTGAGTCATGGGAACGGTGTGAAAACACCTCTCTCGCCTCAGGACCATTTCCATCTCCTCCATCCTGGGGTCTGAGACTTCACCCTTCCACCTCTACATTTAAAAGTTGCCATTTCTGCGTGCCGATGGGTATTTGTCATCCTGACCAGTTCTGCCTGAAACTGATAGTCTCTTGGTGAAATTCGACAATGGGTTCTCCCCCGGGTGGGATCCTCACGTCCAGTCTCCGTGTTCCCGCATCGGCGACAGGAACTTTTCCTGCTCCAGCTCCAGGCTCAGCCCGGCACTGGTCGGAGTCACTGCAGTGGCACTGCTGGTCGAGGGACAGGACTGGAGACCACCGAGACCAGGCACTGAGCTCACACAGAGAGAGCGGTCACAGAAAGCATCGCCTACAATATTGTTTCAAAGTTTCAATGTGATTTAAAAGTAAAGTGGAATAGACCATTTCTGGAGTGTTTGCTGATTTGTGCTCAGGGAGATTGGTGGGGAGTGGGAGGAGGGGCTACAGGCTGCTGACTGTCACCGGGCTCAATGAGTTCCTGAACACACAGACGCTCTGGCTGAGCTTGTTCTCTGAACACTGGGACACACGCTGTCTGAACTGGTTCTCTGAACACTGGGACACACACTGGCTGAGCTGGTTCTCTGAACACTGGGACACAAACTGGCTGAGCTGGTTATCTGAACACAGACACACTGGCTGAGCTGTTTCTCTGAACACTGAGACGCACTGGCTGAGCTGGTTCTCTGAACACTGGGACACACACTGGCTGAGCTGGTTCTCTGAACACTGGGACACAAACTGGCTGAGCTGGTTATCTGAACACAGACACACTGGCTGAGCTGTTTCTCTGAACACTGAGACGCACTGGCTGAGCTGGTTCTCTGAACACTGGGACACACACTGGCTGAGCTGGTTCTCTGAACACTGGGACACACTGGCTGAGCTGTTTCTGTGAACACAGACACACACAGGCTGAGCTGGTTCTCTGAACACTGGGATACACACAGGCTGAGCTGGTTCTCTGAACACTGAGACACACACTGGCTGAGTGGATCTCTGAACACTGGGACACACACTGGCTGAGCTGGTTCTCAACACTGAGACACACTGGCTGCGCTGGTTCTCTGAACACTGGGACACACACTGCTGAGCTGGTTCTCAGAACACTGGGACACACACTGGCTGAGCTGGTTCTATGAACACTGACACACACTGGCTGAGCTGTTTCTCTGAACACGGACACACACTGGCTGAGCTGGTTCTCTGAACACTGAGACACACTGGCTGAGCTGGTTCTCTGAACACTGAGACACACTGGCTGAGCTGGTTCTCTGAACACTGAGACACACACTGGCTGAGATGGTTCTCTGAACACACACACAGACTGGATGAGCAGGTTCTCTGAACACTGGGACACACACTGGCTGAGCTGGTTCTCTGAACACTGGGACACACTGGCTGAGCTGGTTCTCTGAACACAGACACACACAGGCTGAGCTGGTTCTCTGAACACTGGGATACACACAGGCTGAGCTGGTTCTCTGAACACTGAGACACACACTGGCTGAGTGGTTCTCTGAACACTGGGACACACACTGGCTAAGCTGGTTCTCTGAACACTGAGACACACACTGGCTGAGCTGGATCTCTGAACACTGGGACACACACTGGCTGAGCTGGTTCTCAACACTGAGACACACTGGCTGCGCTGGTTCTCTGAACACTGGGACACACACTGCTGAGCTGGTTCTCAGAACACTGGGACACACACTGGCTAAGCTGGTTCTATGAACACTGACACACACTGGCTGAGCTGTTTCTCTGAACACGGACACACACTGGCTGAGCTGGTTCTCTGAACACTGAGACACACTGGCTGAGCTGGTTCTCTGAACACTGAGACACACACTGGCTGAGATGGTTCTCTGAACACACACACAGACTGGATGAGCAGGTTCTCTGAACACTGGGAAACACACTGGCTGAGCTGGTTCTCTGAACACTGGGACACACACTGGCTGAGCTGGTTCTCTGGACACTGAGACACACACTGGCTGAGCTGGTTCTCTGAACACTGGGACACACACTGGCTGAGCTGGTTCTCTGAACACGGAGACACACACTGGCTGAGCTGGTTCTCTGAACACTGGGACACACACTGGCTGAGCTGGTTCTCTGAACACTGGGACACACACTGCTGAGCTGGTTCTCAGAACACTGGGACACACACTGGCTGAGCTGGTTCTCTGAACACTGACACACACTGGCTGAGCTGGTTCTCTGAACACAGACACACACTGGCTGAGCTGGTTCTCGGAACACTGGGACACACACTGGCTGAGCTGGTTATCTGAACACAGACACACTGGCTGAGCTGTTTCTCTGAACACTGAGACGCACTGGCTGAGCTGGTTCTATGAACACTGACACACACTGACTGAGCTGTTTCTCTGAACACGGACACACACTGGCTGACCTGGTTCTCTGAACACTGAGACACACTGGCTGAGCTGGTTCTCTGAACACTGACACAGACTGGCTGAGCTGGTTCTCTGAACACAGACACAGACTGGATGAGCTGGTTCTCTGAACACTGGGAAACACACTGGCTGAGCTGGTTCCCTGAACACTGGGACACACACTGGCTGAGCTGGTTCTCTGAACACTGGGACACACACTGGCTGAGCTGGTTCTGTGAACACTGGGACACACACTGGCTGAGCTGGTTCTCAGAACACTGGGACACACACTGGCTGAGCTGGTTCTCTCAACACTGACACACACTGGCTGAGCTGGTTCTCTGAACACTGGGACACACACTGGCTGAGCTGGTTCTCTGAACACTGAGACACACTGGCTGAGCTGGTCCTCTGAACACTGACACACACTGGAGGGAACACAGTGTCTCAATCACTTTACAGCACCAGTGATCACCAGTCGAGGTTTGATTCCCACCGTTATCCATAAGGAGTTTGTCCACTCTCCCCGTGACCATGTGGGCTTCCTCCGGGTGCTCTGGTTCCCTCCCACATTCCAAAGACGTACGGGTGAGTGTTCGTACATTGCGGCCGTGCTGTGTTGGTGCTGGAGGTGTGGTGACACTCACAGGCTGCTCCCAGCATGTCCCTGCCAGAGGCGATGCATTTCACTGTGTTACCATGTACCTGTGGCCAGTAAAGCTAATCTCTGCAGGCTCGGGTCAGACAGAATCCAGAGTCTACAGGAGTCACTGGTATCCATGCTTACACACATACACACAGTACAGTGTCTTACCAATTTATATCTATTGTGTTTCTTACATTGTAGATTTTTGGGACACATCGGATCCAGAATAACAATTATTTCATTCTCTTTTACACGTGTGTACTGGAAATGACATTGAACAATCTTGAATCAAAATGTTTACATTTGCACATGCAAATCCACTAGACATCCCTCAATAATCTGCACAATTATTAAATGGATTTGCTTCCTGTCACTTGTGGCCAAACTGACCAGTTAAGTGTACTTTCTCATAGATTTTAATATTATGTGCTTAAATTATTGTATTAACTTATTCATAGTATAATATTATTGTTTTGTGTGCTGTGTGTGATGCATGTTGTGTGATTTGCAGGAGCATTGTCTCATTTGGTTGTACTCTACAAAAGTCTTAGGAACATGTAAAAAATTCTGTAAAGCAAAAATATTGAAATGGAAAGTTTCTACATATCAAAAGTTTACCATAAAGAGCAGTAAATTGTAAAAAACGAAATCAAAGCAATATTTGGTGTGAACACCCTTTGCCTGTAAAACTGCATCTATTCTCTCAGGTACACTGTCATGCATTTTTCTAAGAAAATCAGTTGGTGGGTGTTAAATGCATCTTGGAGAACTTGCATAGTTCTTTTTCAGACTTTGACTGTCTCACTTGCTTCTGTCTCTCCAGCTAATTCCAGACAGCCTCGATGATGTTGAGATCAGGGCTCTGTGAAGGCAATACCATCGGAAACGATATAAAAACTCTGGGGTGCCTGTGACTTTTGCACAGTACTGCAGCTTATACACACAGATTGATTGGATATTCACAATGTGATTTGGGAGTGTTCGAAGTTCACATTATTAACCCTCAATGAAAAAGGACTGTTATATAAAGGATAAACACAAGAGATTCTGTAGATGCTGGAAATCTAGAGCAACACATACTAAATGCTGGATAAACTCAGCAGGTCAGGTAGCATCTGTAGAAATGAATAAACAGTCGACATTTCATATCCTGATGGAGCGTCTTGGCCCAAAACATTGACTGCTTATTAACTTCCATAGATTCTGCCGGACCTGCTGAGTTGCTCCGGCATTCTGTGTGTGTTGCTCTGGATTTCTAGCATCTGCAGAATCCCCTGTGTGCATGACTATCAGAGGACAAAGACAGTCAGAGCAGAGTCGGAGTGGGGTGAATTAATGTGCTGGGCAATTGGTAGCTCAGTGTTGTCATTGGTGACCAGAATGGAGGTGTTCTGCAAAGAGGTAATCCATTCGGTGTTTGGGTTTTCCAAAGACCTACTGGTTGGTAGGTTAACTGGTCATTGTAAACTGTCCCATGATCAGGCTAGGATTAAATCCGGGGATTGTAGGGCAGCCCAGCTCGAAAGGTCAGAGGGGCCTATTTCACACTGCATCTCTAAATAAAATAAGATAATATTCTGTAATGGTGAGGGATGAGGGAGAGGAGAACTATTGTTCTGCAGATACAGCAACAGTGTGTTATGAAGCACGGGAGAAATACAATTCTGCAGATACAGTAATGCTGAGGTGCAAGGCACAGGAAAGGTACAATAGTGCAGATAGAGCAATGGTGAGGTACAAGATACTGCAGGAGCAAACTACTGCAGTTAGTTAAATAATCAGGTACAAGTCAGAGGAGTATACAATCCCGTTGATACAGAAACTGTGAGGTACAAAGCATATGGAAAGAATACTGCAGGTGCTGGAATGGTGAGGTGCAAATCAGGGGAAATGCAATTCTGCAGATGCTGGAATGGCGAAATGAAAATCAGGGGAAATACAATTCTGCAGATGCTGGAATGGCGAAGTGAAAATCAGGGGAAATGCAATATTGTACTGCAGATGCTGGAATGGTGAGTTACCATGCAGAGGGAAATACTATACTGCAGATGTTGGAATGTTGAAATATGCAGAACGGTGCAGATATGTCAGCTGAAATAGCTCAGTTGGGAGAGCGTTAGACTGAAGATCTAAAGGTCCCTGGTTCAATCCCGGGTTTCAGCACTGAGACTCGTTTATTGGCACCGTGGTTGCGTGGTGGTTGGTGCATCTCTATTACAGCTCAAGGTCTTGGAATTAAGAGTTCAATTCCGGCGTCCTCTGTAGATTTCTAAGTACTTCCCATGTGCACATGAGTTTCCTCTGGGTGTTCCTGTTTCCTCCCACAGTCCAAAGGTGTACTGGTTAAGAGGTTAATTGGTTATTTTACACCGTATCACCATAACACCGTCCTTGGACTCACTTTACACCACATGCTGTTGGAGCAGTGCTGCCAGGAAAATCAAGGACACGACCCACCCAGCTAACACACTTTTCATCCCTCTTCCATCCGAGAGAAGGCTCAGGATCTTGAAGACTCATACGGCCAGATTTGGGAACAGCTTCTTTCCAACTGTGTTAAGACTGCTGAATGGATCCTGATCCAGATCTGGGCCGTACCCTCCAAATATCCAGAACTGCCTCTCAGATTTTTTGCACTACCTTACTTTCCATTTTTCTATTTTCTGTTTATGATTTATAATTTAAATTTTTAATATTTACTAAGTTTTACTACTTTTAATATTTAATATTTGTAATTCAGGGAGTGGGAAGCACAGAATCAAATATCACTGTGGTGATTGTACATCCTAGTACCAATTGTTTGGTGACAATAAAGTATAAAGTATAAATACATGAGGGTTAAATCAGAGGGTTCCTGGTTGTCACAGCTTGGTGGACTGTATCTCTCAATAAAATAAAGTAAGTAATATTTTGTAATCGTGAGGGACGAGGAAGCAGTGTTTAACAATAACATGGACACAGCAACGGCGAGGTACAATCCGGAGAGGAGCAATAATACAAACGCTGGAACAGTGAGGAACCATCAGAGGAGAACTACAATACCGCAGATACAGCAACAGTGAGTTACAAAGCACAGAAGTAGTACAATCCTGCAGATACTGCAATGGTGAGGTACAAGGCAGAGGAGTATACAATTCTGCAGATCCAGGAATGGTGAGGTTAATGCAGAGAAGAACCACAATTCCACATTTACTGGAATGTTGAGGCTCAGAGCACAGGAGAAATACAATGCTGCAGAGTCTGGAAAGGTGAGGTATGAAGCATGAGGAATACAATACCACTGATGCTGGAGCAGTGAGGTACAAGGCAGAGAGGAAATAAAATACCACACACACAAGAATAGAGAGTTTTAAAGAACAGTCGAACTACAATACTGCAGACGATGGACCGGTGAGTTACAAAGCTCATGGAAATACAACAGTGCAGATGCTGGAATTGTGAGGTACACTGTACAAGAAACATACAATACTGCAGATGCTGCAATGGTGAGGTACACGAGAGTGGAGAACAACAATACAGCAGCTGTGTCAGCGGAAGTAGCTCAGTTGGGAGAGCGTTAGACTGAAGATCTAAAGGTCCCTGGTTCAATCCCGGGTTTCGGCACTGGGACTTATTTATTGGGCATCATGGTAGCTTAGCGATTATTGTGACACTATAAGCCCTCAAGGCTTCAGAGTTCAGTTGCAGTGCACTCTATAAATAAGTTTATACGTGCTCATGGGTTTCCTCTGGGTGCTCTGGTTTCCTCTCACAGACCAAACATGTCCTGCTTACTCGGGTTAATCTGTTATTTTAAACCATCTCATAATTATGTTAGGGTTAAATCGGTGGATTCCTGGGTGGAACAGCTGGGTGGGCTGGAGAGGCCTGTTCTGTGCTCTATGTCTCAATAAAACAAAATAAATAATATTCTGTAATGGTGAGGGACGAGGGAGAGGAGAACTACAATACTGCAGATACAGCAATGCTGAGGTACAAGACAGAGGTGAACCACAAAAATGCAGGCATATCAGCCGAAATAGCTCAGTTGGGAGAGCGTTAGACTGAAGATCTAAAGGTCCCTGGTTCAATCCGGGGTTTCGGCACTGGGACTTATTTATTGTCACCGCGATAGCATAGCAGTTAGTCTGACACTATTACAGCTCGTAGTGTCAGAGTTCGGAATTCCATTGTAGCATTCTCTGTAAGTAACTTTGTACGTCCTTCCCAAGGTGAAGAGCTTTAAAAAGCAGATTTTCTCAGCGCAAGTCGTGATTGGATTAATTCAAAGACGCAGGAGAAGTGTTCCCACACAAGTGTGGCAAAAAGCTTTAAAAACCCAGTCTCCATAAAAGAGGGGTCCCGCCTAGTGGAGCGGTCATCATCAGAGCGGTCTGAGTCAGAGTGGTAAGTCCTTGGCTCAACAGGGCCAGGTGGTAAGAACAGGCGGGAGCAAGGTCAGTAAGTAAGTTCTCTCCGTACTTCTTGTTTTCTTATCGAACTCTTGAGAGAATAGGGGGTGTGTCTACAGGGCCAATGTTCATCATACATCACGTAGAGAACAGACTTCCATCGTTCCTGATTCCCTCTGCTTGGTAAAACCAAATACCATTTCCGGCTGAACTTCACAGAATTTCCCAGCCCAAGAGATTGTTATGCACAACAAATCTGTGAAAGAGTTGTTTAATCAGACCCAGTCCTTGTGCTCTCCCCAGGCCCCTGCGGATATTTCTCTGTTCAATCTGCTTCCATCCCAGATCAACAATTCACCCCTCCCCCTCCTCTTCCCCTACCCCTATCACACCGTATCCGCTGGGAAATCCTGTAAACACCCATCCAGGTGATACTCTACACCTCCCCAGGCAGTAAGGCTGATCATCACCTCCACCCAATCACCCACTCCATCACAAACCCAACCACCACTACTTTATCATTTCCTGTCAATGTACAGACACTCAAAGCTCAGAGTAAATTTATTATCAATGTCTCCATATACAACCCTGCGATTCATTTTCTCAAAAATCCAAAAACCATAACAGAATCAATTGAAAGACCACACCAGCAGGATGGACAACTAGTGTGCAAAAGACAACAAACTGCAAATACAAAAAGAAAGAAAAATGAAATAATGATGGTCATTAAATAAGCAATAAATATCAAGAACATAAGATTGCAAGTCTTTGAAAGTGAGTCCATAGGTCATGGAAACATTTCAGTGATGGAGCAAATGAAGTTGAGTGAAGTTATCACCTTTGGTTCAAGAGCTGTTCCTGAACCTGGTGGTCTGAGTCCTGAGGCTCTTGTACCTCCTTCCTGATGGTTGAGGGGTAATAACTGTTCCTGAATCTGGTGGTGTGGGTCCTGAGGCTCCTGTACCTGCTTCCTGATGGCTGAGGGGTAATGACTGTTCCTGAACCTGGTAGTGTTGGTCTAAAGGCTCCTGTACCTCCTTCCTGATGTTTAACGTGTAGTAACTGTTCCTGAATCTCCTTCCTGATGGCAGCAGCAAGAAATGAGCAGATAATAGGGGAGACTTGGACCAGAGGGCACAGCCTCAGAAAAGAAGGATGTTACTTTAAAACAGAGTTAAGGAGGAATTTCTTTAGCCAGAGAGTGGTAAATCTTGGCTGTGGAGGCCAAGACATTGGGTATATTTAAAGCGGAGGTTGATAGGTTCTAGGTTAGTCATGGTGTCAAAGGTTACGGAGAGAAGGCAGGAGAACAGGGTTGAGAGGGATAATAAATCAACCTTGATGGAATGGCAGAGCAGACACGATGGGCCAAATGGCCTCACTCTGTTTCTATGTCTCTTGGTCAAAGTGCAACACCTCACACCTATCAGCATTATATCCCATCTGCCATTCTTCAGTCAATTCTTCTTGCTGTTCCAGATCCCACTGCAAGCTTTGATAGACTCCCTCACTGTCCACTACACCCCCAATCTTGGTGACATCTGCAAATTTCCTGGGTGAGATGATATCGATGATAACTGGCACCGATCGCTGTGGCACAACATGCTCGATATAGTCAGTGTGTCAGGCGACAGCTTTGCAAAGTCAGAGTTCCAGCTCTTCCAGAATGTTCCTTGGACACAAGGGATCGAGTTATCGGGAAAGGTGGGCCAGACTGGGGCTTGATTCCAGAATGAGATGTGGTCTTAGAGAAATACGTAAAATCATACAGGGCATAGACATGGTATTTACCCCAGGGTTGAGGGGGATAAAGAACGAGAGGGCATAAGCTTAAGGTGAGGGGAATGATTCAATATAAACTGGAGGGTCAATATTTTATACAGGGTGGTACGTACATGGCTTGTGTCTGCACTGTATAACTCTTTGATTGATGACGGATTCACCGTCAGTCCATCAGTTTGTTCTGCTGCTCTTCTCCCATCCCTGTGGAAAATGGAACAGCCTGATCCCTGTCACCAAGGGAGGAGGTATCCATGACGAAGGCAGAAGGTCAAAGGTGACCTTTAGTCAGGGCTGTTCACTTTAGACAGACCTGTTCACCCCGTGGGACAGTCGGAGAGTTCAGGGCAGGATCCCAGGAGTGGGATGGAGGTCACAGGAAGCTCACGGAAGTGTGACTGTGTTCACAAGGGGTCCCAAGTGTAAGAATGTATTCAGGGTGTCAGCAGGGAGAGGGTCCGTGTTCACAGAAGTTCATCAGTAACTTCACTGTGTTTTCCTGGGGGCTACTGACAGTGCGACAGTGTTCACAAGAAGCTCCCAAAAACGTCATTTTCATTATTAATTTATACTTTCCATACAATATTCAACTTTATTTCTCAATTCTTTGAGGTTAATTTAATCTGGGAATAATTTAGAATATTTTGTGCAATATCTCAGACATTCCTTTTTCCCAAGCACCATTTTAGCAACAAATGTCCCTTAACCTGGACAAGGGGTCAGGGAGAATGAACAATCCCACCTCTACCATTCCCAAGGTCACAGACCCAGGGTCACCATGGAAACCTGCTACACCTATCACCCTCAGCACGTCATTATAATCTAGCCACTGACCAAAGCTTTTGCTAAGTATGGATAGGTGACCCTCAGGGAGAGGTCAAATCCTGACATCACAAGGTCACCTTGACACCAGTGGGACACATCACAATGAGATGCAGCATCCTGACCAGATTCAGACTCTGGTCACGTGGAGACCAGAGATTCAGCACTGCTGGAGGACAGTTTGCTGATCTGGTGGCTGCTGTAGACATGACGTGTTCAAACGTCTCCTTCTGGGCTGCAGATTTCACTGATCCCCGCGATGGTGACATTCAGATTGCAGGAAACCGCGATGGGACAAAAGACCTCTTCCTGAGACTCAGGATCCTGGTCCCTGGTGGGACTTCATCCCAAACTCAACCAACCTTCCTGAACAAAATCTTCAGCATCAAAACTCTGAAGAGGAGAGTCGGACCTGGAGAATAGGTGGAGATGTCTGAAGGGGAAGGAAGAACCCTCCACAAGATGGAGAGACTCCCTGATAGAGAGAGAACTCCTGTAACACTGAGACAAAGTACTGATTCCTTCCTTTCCTTCAGGGGACAATGATTACAGTGAGTGTCTTTGGGAGGAACATAGATTAGTTGTTGAGTTTTGGGGATCCGCTTGGGCTAAACTTGGGAATTACTGCTTGGAGAAGTAATTACCCATAAGCTGGGAGCAGTTCCTTAGCAACGACCCACTGTCCTTGTTGTTCCTGACCGTTGCTAAGGAGATGCTCCCAGATCATCCAACCAGGGGTGATGTCAAAGGTCTTTCAGTGATGTCAGACGGTGCCCATTGTCAAACCACAGACCAGGGAACCTGTCACATTTAATACTCAGACAGTGATTCACACTCGTCGGAATCTATAAGTATAAACTGTCTGCTGTTTGTCACCTGTTAATGACTTGGAGAAGGATGTAGGTGTGGTATAATTAGTTTTGTGGATGACACTGAAATTGCAGAGTGGTGAAAGTGAGGGTTGTCTCAGGTTACAATGGGATGGAGACCAGATGGAGAATGAGCCAAGGAATGGCAGGTGGGACAAGTGTGAGGTGATCGATTTGGGACGTTGAACCAGAGCAGAACACACAGAGTGAATGACAGAGCCCTGGGAGAGTTGTAGAACGGAGAGACCGAGGGGTACAAATACAGCGTTCCCTGAAAGAGCCTGCACAGGTAGACAGTGGGGTGAAGAAGGTGTGGACAGGTTCCCATGCTGTGTAATTCTGTGACTCTAAGTGTAAATGGTCCTGTTGTTGTCCAGCTGTAAGCTGGTGAACCTTCACCTGCTCTTTCTTCTCCCAGAGGGACATGGCTGCTGGAAACTGTGGCATCTGGTTGAGCACAGGGAAATGGAGGTTTTCACCGTACGAGCCCATGACGAAGATGGGATTGACCAGTCCACGATGCAATCCTGAGACAGCAGATCCCAACTGTAATCGAACGGTGCTCCTTCCGGTTCATCTGAGTCCCATCCTCATCTTGGTGCGAACTTGACAACCGCTAACATTCCTGTCCAATAATGAACTGAGTCATGGGAACGGTGTGAAAACACCTCTCTCGCCTCAGGACCATTTCCATCTCCTCCATCCTGGGGTCTGAGACTTCACCCTTCCACCTCTACATTTAAAAGTTGCCATTTCTGCGTGCCGATGGGTATTTGTCATCCTGACCAGTTCTGCCTGAAACTGATAGTCTCTTGGTGAAATTCGATAATGGGTTCTCCCCCGGGTGGGATCTTCACGTCCAGTCTCCGTGTTCCCGCATCGGTGACAGGAACTTTTCCTGCTCCAGCTCCAGGCTCAGCCCGGCACTGGTCCGAGTCACTGCAGTGGCACTGCTGGTCGAGGGACAGGGCTGGAGACCACCGAGACCAGGCACTGTGCTCACACAGAGAGAGCGGTCACAGAAAGCATCGCCTACAATATTGTTTCAAAGTTTCACTGTGATTTAAGAATAAAGTGGAATAGACCATTTCTGGAGTGTTTGCTGATTTGTGCTCAGGGAGATTTGGGGGGGTGGGCGGAAGGGCTACAGACTGCTGACTGTCACCGGGCTCAATGAGTTCCTAAACACACAGACGCACTGACTGAGCTGGTTCTCTGAACACTGGGACACACACTGGCTGAGCTGGTTCTCTGAACACTGGGACACACACTGGCTGAGCTGGATCTCTGTACACTGGGACACGCACTGGCTCAGCTGGTTCTCTGAACACTGGGACACACACTGGCTGAGCTGGTTCTCTGAACACTGGGGCACACACTGGCTGAGCTGGGTCTCTGAACACTGGGACACACACTGGCTGAGCTGGTTCTCTGAACACAGACACACACTGACTGAGCTGGTTCTCTGAACACAGAGACACACACTGGCTGAGCTGGTTCTCTGAACACAGACACACACAGGCTGAGCTGGTTCTCTGAAACCTGGGACACACACTGGCTGAGCTGGTTCTCTGAACACTGGGACACACACTGGCCGAGCTGGTTCCCTGAACACTGTGACACACACTGGCTGAGCTGGTTCTCTAAACACTGGGATACACACTGGCTGAGCTGGTTCCCTGAACACTGGGACAGACACTGGCTGAGCTAGTTTTCTGAACACAGAGACACACTGGCTGAGCTGGTTCCCTGAACACTGGGACAGACACTGGCTGAGCTAGTTTTCTGAACACTGGGACACACACTGGCTGAGCTGGTACTCTGAACACTGGGACACACACTGGCTGAGCTGGCTCTGAACACCAAGGCACACTGGCTGAGCTGGTTCTCAGAACACTGGGACACACACTGGCTGAGCTGGTTCTATTAACACAGACACAGACTGGATGAGCTGGTTCTCTGAACACTGGGAAACACACTGGCTGAGCTGGTTCCCTGAACACTGGGACACACACTGGCTGAGCTGGTTCTCTGAACACTGGGACACACACTGGCTGAGCGGGTTCTCTGAACACTGAGACACACTGGCTGAGCTGGTTCTCTGAACACTGGGACACACACTGGCTGAGCTGGTTCTCTGAACACTGGGACACACACTGGCTGAGCTGGTTCTCTGAACACTGGGACACACACTGGCTGAGCTGGTTCTCTGAACACTGGGACACACACTGGCTGAGCTGGTTCTCTGAACACTGAGACACACACTGGCTGAGCTGGTTCTCTGAACACAGAGACACACACTGGCTGAGCTGGTTCTCTGAACACAGAGACACACTGGCTGAGCTGGTTCTCTGAACACTGGGACACACACTGGCTGAGCTGGTTCTCTGAACACTGGGACACACACTGGCTGAGCTGGTTCTCTGAACACTGAGACACACTGGCTGAGCTGGTCCTCTGAACACTGACACACACTGGAGGGAACACAGTGTCTCAATCACTTTACAGCACCAGTGATCACCAGTCGAGGTTTGATTCCCACCGTTATCCATAAGGAGTTTGTCCACTCTCCCCGTGACCATGTGGGCTTCCTCCGGGTGCTCTGGTTCCCTCCCACATTCCAAAGACGTACGGGTGAGTGTTCGTACATTGCGGCCATTCTGTGTTGGTGCTGGAAGTGTGGTGACACTCACAGGCTGCTCCCAGCATGTCCCTGCCAGAGGCGATGCATTTCACTGTGTTACCATGTACCTGTGGCCAGTAAAGCTAATCTCTGCAGGCTCGGGTCAGACAGAGTCCAGAGTCTACAGGAGTCACTGGTATCCGTGCTTACACACATACACACAGTACAGTGTCTTACCAATTTATATCTATTGTGTTTCTTACATTGTAGATTTTTGGGACACATCGGATCCAGAATAACAATTATTTCATTCTCTTTTACACGTGTGTACTGGAAATGACATTGAACAATCTTGAATCAAAATGTTTACATTTGCACATGCAAATCCACTAGACATCCCTCAATAATCTGCACAATTATTAAATGGATTTGCTTCCTGTCACTTGTGGCCAAACTGACAAGTTAAGTGTACTTTCTCATAGATTTTAATATTATGTGCTTAAATTATTGTATTAACTTATTCATAGTATAATATTATTGTTTTGTGTGCTGTGTGTGATGCATGTTGTGTGATTTGCAGGAGCATTGTCTCATTTGGTTGTACTCTACAAAAGTCTTAGGAACATGTAAAAAATTCTGTAAAGCAAAAATAATGAAATGGAAAGTTTCTACATATCAAAAGTTTACCATAAAGAGCAGTAAATTGTAAAAAACGAAATCAAAGCAATATTTGGTGTGAACACCCTTTGCCTGTAAAACTGCATCTATTCTCTCAGGTACACTGTCATGCATTTTTCTAAGAAAATCAGTTGGTGGGTGTTAAATGCATCTTGGAGAACTTGCATAGTTCTTTTTCAGACTTTGACTGTCTCACTTGCTTCTGTCTCTCCAGCTAATTCCAGACAGCCTCGATGATGTTGAGATCAGGGCTCTGTGAAGGCAATACCATCTGAAATGATATAAAAACTCTGGGGTGCCTGTGACTTTTGCACAGTACTGCAGCTTATACACACAGATTGATTGGATATTCACAATGTGATTTGGGAGTGTTCGAAGTTCACATTATTAACCCTCAATGAAAAAGAACTGTTATATAAAGGATAAACACAAGAGATTCTGCAGATGCTGGAAATCTAGAGCAACACATACTAAATGCTGGATAAACTCAGCAGGTCAGGTAGCATCTGTAGAAATGAATAAACAGTCGACATTTCATATCCTGATGGAGTGTCTTGGCCCAAAACATTGACTGTTTATTAACTTCCATAGATTCTGCCGGACCTGCTGAGTTGCTCCTGCATTCTGTGTGTGTTGCTCTGGATTTCTAGCATCTGCAGAATCCCCTGTGTGCACGACTATCAGAGGACAAAGACAGTCAGAGCAGAGTGGGAATGGGGTGAATGAATGTGCTGGGCAATTGGTAGCTCAGTGTTGTCCTTGGTGACCAGAATGGAGGTGTTCTGCAAAGAGGTAATCATTCGGTGTTTGGGTTTTCCAAAGACCTACTGGTTGGTAGGTTAACTGGTCATTGTAAACTGTCCCATGATCAGGCTAGGATTAAATCCGGGGATTGTAGGGCAGCCCAGCTCGAAAGGTCAGAGGGGCCTATTTCACACCGCATCTCTAAATAAAAAAAAATAGACAATAGACAATAGGTGCAGGAGTAGGCCATTCGGCTCTTCGAGCCAGCACCGCCATTCACTGTGATCATGGCCAATCAACCACAATCAGTATCCAGTTCCTGCCTTATCCCCATAACCTTTGAATCCGCTATCTTTAAGAGCTCTATCCATCTCTTTCTTGAAAGCATCCAGAGACTTGGCCTCCACAGCCTTCTGGGGCAGAGCATTCCATACATCCACCACTCTCTGGGTGAAAAAGTTTTTCCTCAACTCCATTCTAAATGGCCTACCCCTTATTCTTAAACTGTGGCCTCTGGTTCTGGACTCACCCATCAGCGGGAACATGCTTCCTGCCTCCAGTGTGTCCAATCCCTTAATAATCTTATATACTTCAATAAGATCCCCTCTCAGCCTTCTAAATTCCAGAGTATACAAGCCCAGTCGCTCCAATCTTTCAACATATGACAGTCCCGCCATCCCGGGAATTAACCTTTTCAACCTACGCTGCACTCCCTCAATAGCAAGAATGTCCTTCCTCAAATTTGGAGACCAAAACTGCACACAGTACTCCAGGTGTGGTCTCACCAGGGCCCTGTACAGCTGCAGAAGGACCTCTTTGCTCTTATACTCAATTCCCCTTGTTATGAAGGCCAGCATGCCATTAGCTTTCTTTACTGCCTGCTGTACTTGCATGCTTGCTTTCAGTGACTGATGTACAAGAACACCTAGATCTCGTTGTACTTCCCCTTTTCCTAACTTGACTCCATTTAGATAATAATCTGCCTTCCTGTTCTTACCAACAAAGTGGATAACCTCACATTTATCCACATTAAACTGTATCTGCCATGCATCTGCCCACTCAGCCAGCCTGTCCAAGTCATCCTGCATTCTCATAATATCCTCCTCACATTTCACACTGCCACCCAGATTTGTGTCATCGGCAACTTTTCTAATGTTACTTTTAATTCCCGCATCTAAATCATTCATATATATTGTAAACAGCTGTGGTCCCAGCACCGAACCCTGTGGTACCCCACTGGTCAACACCTGCCATTCCGAAAGGGACCCGTTAATCGCTACTCTTTGGTTTCTGTCAGCCAGCCAATTTTCAATCCAAGTCAGTACTCTGCCCCCAATACCATGTGCCCTAATTTTGCCCACTAATCTCCTATGTGGGACTTTATCAAAGGCTTTCTGAAAGTCCAAGTATACTACATCCACTGGCTCTCCCTTGTCTATTTTCATAGTTACATCTTCAAAAAATTCCAGAAGATTAGTCAAGCACGATTTCCCCTTCGTAAATCCATGCTGACTCGGACCAATGCTGTTACTGCTATCCAGATGTGTCATAATTTCAACTTTTATAATTGACTCCAGCATCTTTCCCACCACCGACGTCAGGCTAACCGGTCTATAATTCCCTGTTTTCTCTCTTCCTCCCTTCTTGAAGAGAGGGACAACATTAGCCACCCTCCAATCCACAGGAACTGATCCTGAATCTATAGAACATTGGAAAATGATTACCGATGCGTCCATGGTTTCTAAAGCCTCCTCCTTAAGTACCCTGGGATTCAGACCATCAGGTCCTGGGGACTTATCAGCCTTCAGACACAACAGTCTATCCAACACCATTTCCTGCCTAATATAAATTTCCTTCAATTCATCCATTACCCTAGGTCTTTTGGATACTATTATATCTGGGAGATTGTTTGTGTCTTCCCTAGTGAAGACAGAGCCAAAGCACCTGTTCAACTCGTCTGCCACTTCCTTGTTCCCCATAATAAATTCACCCGTTTCTGTCTTCAAGGGCCCAATTTTGGTCTTAACTATTTTTTTCCTTTTCACATACCTAAAGAAGCTTTTACTATCCTCCTTTATATTCTTGGCTAGTTTACCTTCGTACCTCATTTTTTCTCTGCGTATTGCCTTTTTAGTTACCTTCTGTTGCTCTTTAAAAGTTTCCCAATCCTCCGGCTTCCCACTCGTCTTTGCTATGTTATACTTCTTCTCTTTTATTTTGATACTGTCCATTACCTCCCTTGTCAGCCACGGTCTCCCCTTACTCCCCTTAGGATCTTTCTTCCTCTTTGGAATGAACTGATCCTGCACCTTCCGCATTATTCCCAGAAACACTTGCCATTGCTGTTCCACTGTCATCCCTGCTAGGGTATTGTTCCATTGAACTTTGGCCAGCTTCTCCCTCATAGCACCATAGTTCCCTTTGTTTAACTGTAATACTGACACTTCCGAGTTTCCTTTCTCCCTCTCAAATTGTAGATTAAAACTTACCATATTATGGTCACTACCTCCTAATGGTTTCCTTACCTCGAGGTCCCTGATCAAATCCGGTTGCACAACACTAAATCTAGAATTGCATTCTCCCTGGTGGGCTCCAGTACAAGCTGTTCTAAGAATCCATCTTGGAGGGACTCCACAAACTCCCTTTCTTGGGGTCCAACACCAACCTGATTCCTCCAGTCTACCTGCATGTTGAAATCCCCCATAACAACTGTAGCATTACCTTTGCAACATGCCAATTTTAACCCTTGATTCAACTTACACCCTACATCCAGACTACTGTTTGGTGTCTGTAGATAACTCCCATTAGGGTCTTTCTACCCTTAGAATTTCTCAGTTCTATCCATACTGACTCTACGTCTCCTGATTCTATGTCCCCCCTCGCAAGGGACTGAATATCATTCCTCACCAACAGAGCCACCCTACCCCCTCTGCCCATCAGTCTGTCCTTTCGATAGGACGTATACCCTTGAATATTCATTTCCCAGGCCCTGTCCACTTGAAGCCATGTCTCTGTTATTCTACAACATCATACTTACCAACTTCCAACTGTGCTTCATGCTCATCTACTTTATTTCTTAATAATATTCTGTAATGGTGGGGGACAAGGGAGAGGAGAACTATTATTCTGCAGATACAGCAACAGTGTGTTATAAAGCATGGGAGAAATACAATTCCGCAGATGCAGTAATGTTGAGGTGGAAGGCACAGGAAAGGTACAATAGTGCAGACAGAGCAATGATGAGGTAAAAGACACTGCAGGAGCAAACTACTGCAGATAGTTAAATAGTCAGGTACAAGTCAGAGGAGTATACAATACTGCAGATACAGGAACTGAGGTACAAAGCACATGGAAAGAATATTGCAGGTGCTGGAACGGTGAGGTGCAAATCAGAGGAAATACAATTCTGTAGATGCTGGAATGGTGAGGAGCAAATCAGGGGAAATACAATTCTGCAGATGCTAGAATGGTGAGGAGCAAATCAGGGGAAATACAATTCTGCAGATGCTGGAATGGTGAGGTGCAAGTCAGGGGAAATACAATTCTGCAGATGCTGGAATGATGAGGTGCAAATCATGGGAAATACAATTCTGCACATGCTGGAATGGCGAAGTGAAAATCAGGGGAAATGCAATACTGTACTGCAGATGCTGGAATGGTGAGTTACCATGCAGAGGGAAATACTATATTGTAGATGTTGGAAAGTTGAGATATGCAGAACGGTGCAGTATTTCAGCTGAAATAGCTCAGTTGGGAGAGCGTTAGACTGAAGATCTACAGGTCCCTGGTTCAATCCTGGGTTTCAGCACTGAGACTCGTTTATTGGCACCACGTTAGTGTAGTGGTTGGTGCATCTCTATTACAGCTTGAGGTCTTGGAATTAAGAGTTCAATTCCTGCGTCCTCTGTAGGTTTCTAAGTACTTCCCATCTGCACATGAGTTTCCTCTGGGTGCTCCTGTTTCATCCCACCGTCCGAAGGCGTACTGGTTAAGGGGTTAATTGGTTATTTTACACCGTATCACCATAACACCGTCCTTAGACTCACTTTACACCGCACGCTGGCGGAGCATTGCTGCCAGGAAAATCAAGGACACAACCCACCCAGCTAACACACTTTTCATCCCTCTTCCCTCCGGGAGAAGGCTTAGGAATTTGAAGACTCATACGGCCAGATTTGGGAACAGCTTCTTTCCAACTGTGATAAGACTGCTGAACGGATCCTGACCCAGATCTGGGCTGTACCCTCCAAATATCCAGACCTGCCTCTCGGTTTTTTTGCACTACTTTACTTTCCATTTTCCTATTTTCTATTTATGATTTATAATTTAAATTTTTAATATTTACTAAGTTTTACTGCTTTTAATATTTTTAATATTTAATATTTTGTAATCCAGGGAGCAGGAAGCGCAGAATCAAATATCACTGTGATGATTGTACGTTCTAGTACCAATTGTTTGGTGACAATAAAGTATAAAGTATAAATACATGAGGGTTAAATCAGAGGGTTCCTGGTTGTCACAGCTTGGTGGACTGTATCTCTCAATAAAATAAAGTAAGTAATATTTTGTAATCGTGAGGGACGAGGAAGCAGTGATTCACAATAACGTGGACACAGCAACGGTGAGGTACAATCCGGAGAGGAGCAATAATACAGATGCTGGAACAGTGAGGAACCATCAGAGGAGAACTACAATACCGCAGATACAGCAACAGTGAGTTACAAAGCACAGAAGTAATACAATTCCGCAGATACTGCAATGGTGAGGTACAAGGCAGAGGAGTATACAATTCTGCAGATACAGGAATGGTGAGGTTAATGCAGAGGAGAACCACAATTCCACATTTACTGGAATGTTGGGGCTCAAAGCACAGGAAAAATACAATACTGCAGGGTCCGAAAAGGTGAGGTATGAAGCATGGGGAATACAATACAACTGATGCTGGATCAGTGAGGTACAAGGCACCATGGTAGCTTAGCGATTATTGTGACACGATAAACCCTCAAGGCTTCAGAGTTCAGTTGCAGTGCACTCTATAAATAAGTTTGTACGTGCTCATGGGTTTCCTCTGGGTGCTCTGGTTTCCTCCCACAGACCAAACATGTCCTGCTTACTCGGTTAATCTGTTATTTTAAACCATCTCATAATTATGTTAGGGTTAAATCGGTGGATTCCTGGGTGGAACAGCTGGATGGGCTGGAGAGGCCTGTTCTGTGCTCTATGTTTCAATAAAACAAAATAAATAATATTCTGTAGTGGTGAGGGATGAGGGAGAGGAGAACTACAATACTGCAGATACAGCAATGCTGAGGTACAAGACAGAGGTGAACCACAAAAATGCAGGCATATCAGCCGAAATAGCTCAGTTGGGAGAGCGTTAGACTGAAGATCTAAAGGTCCCTGGTTCAATCCCGGGTTTCGGCACTGGGACATATTTTTGTCACCGCGATAGCACAGCAGTTAGTCTGACACTATTACAGCTCATAGTGTCAGAGTTCGGAATTCCATTGTAGCATTCTCTGTAAGTAACTTTGTACGTCCTTCCCATGTACACAGTCCCTCTCTCCAAAGGCAGACTGGTTAGTAGGTTAATTGTACTTTTTAAACCGTACCACAGTTAGGTTCGGGTTAAATCGGTGGATTCCTGGGTGGGCCAGACGGGCCTGTTCTGTGCTCTATCTCTCAATAAAATAAAATAAATAATATTCTGTAATGGTGAGGGACGAGGCAAAGAGCTTTAAAAAGCAGGTTTTCTCAGCGCGAGTCGTGATTGGATTAATGCAAAGTCGCAGGAGAAGTGTTCCCACACAAGTGTGGCAAAAAGCTTTAAAAACCCAGTCTCCTTAAAAGACAGGTCCCGTCTAGTGGAGCGGTCATCATTGGAGTGGTCTGAGTCAGAGTGGTAAGGCTTTGGCTCAACAGGGCCAGGTGGTAAGAACAGGCGGGAGCAAGGTCAGTAAGTAAGTTCTCTCCGTACTTCTTGTTTTCTTATTTAACTCTTGAGAGAATAGGGGGTGTGTCTACAGGACCAATGTTCATCATACATCACGTGGAGAACAGACTTCCATCGTTCCTGATTCCCTCTGCTTGGTAAAATTACACACCGTTTCTGGCTGAAGTTCACAGAGTTTTCCAACCCAAGAGATTGTTATGCCCAACAAACCTGTGAAAGAGTTGTTTAATCAGACCCAGTCCTTGTGCTCTCCCCAGGCCCCTGCGGATATTTCTCTGTTCAATCTGCTTCCGTCCCAGATCAACAATTCACCTCCTCCCCCTCCTCTTCCCCTACCCCTATCACACCGTATCCGCTGGGAAATCCTGTAAACACCCATCCAGGTGATACTCTACACCTCCCCAGGCAGTAAGGCTGATCATCACCTCCACCCAATCACCCACTCCACCACAAACCCCAACCACCACTACTTTATCATTTCCTGTCAATGTATAGACACTCAAAGCTCAGAGTAAATTTATTATCAATGTCTCCATATACAACCCTGAGATTCAGTTTCTCAATAAATCCAAAAACCATAACAGAATCAATTGAAAGACCACACCAGCAGGGTGGACAACCAGTGTGCAAAAGACAACAAACTGCAAATACAAAAAGAAAGAAAAATGAAATAATAATGGTAACTAAATAAGCAATAAATATAAAGAACATAAGATTGCAAGTCCTTGAAAGTGAGTCCATAGGTCATGGAAACAATTCAGTGATGGAGCAAGCAAAGTTGAGTGAAGTTATCACCTTTGTTTGGAGAGCTGTTCCTGAATCTGGTGGTGTGGGTCCTGAGGCTCCTGTACCTCCTTCCTGATGTTTAAGGGGTAATAACTGTTTCTGAACCTGGTGGTGTGGGTCTCGAGGCTCCTGTACCTCCCTCCTGATGTTTAAGGGGTAATAACTGTTCCTGAACCTCCTTCCTGATGGCAGCAGCAAGAAATGAGCAGATAATGGGGGAGACTAGGACCAGAGGGCACAGCATCAGGAAAGAAGGATGTTACTTTAAAACAGAGTTAAGGAGGAATTTCTTTAGCCAGAGAGTGGTAAATCTTGGCTGTGGAGGCCAAGACATTGGGTATAGTTAAAGCGGAGGTTGACAGTTCTCGATTAGTTATGGTGTCAAAGGTTGTGGGGAGAAGGCAGACGAATGGGGTTTAAAAGGATAATAAAAAGTAAGTGCGCATGCGCCGGTCGTGCACGCAGCCTGGTACAGCCGTTCCCATCTATTCTTACTTTCTTCTTCTTACTTTTTAATTTACGTTACTTTTTGTATTTTTTCCTCTCATGGTAACACGTGGAAGCTGCACCCTCTCTAACATGCTGGTAGAGAGAGTTTTATTTGGGTTTTCTTTAGCGCTGGAAATGGTTACATCCCGACACGCGGGACAGAAGCAAGGTCGCATTGTGTATTCCACGGACCAGCAAAGACCGGTCGGCTTAGCGAACAGAGCAGTGGACACCCCTGCTGAAATCCGGAGGAAAACACACAGAGGGGGATCACAAAGCCGAGGAAAGAGGACCGGGTCGAGACAACAGAGACTTTTGGAGAAGAGGAGTTCGGTGGGTAATACCGTTCCGGCTGACCGGAAGTGCACTGAGAGCGGTAAGCGTAAAGGAGTTGGGTGCTTACTGTTCTGGCTAACAACGGATGGTGCAATCCGGGGTATATTATGATCGAGGAACGTGTTTGCAGACTGGATATTGAACTTTTTACTGTTGGACTTCGGCCACATCCCACCGTGATACAACACTTGGCGGCACGGGAGGTCGTTCCTGCCTGTGGCCGTTGAATGTGCAACCAACCCGTGGAGGGTCAGACACCCTGAGCCAATGGACTTATTTTCCATCTGGCATAGTTTGCATTTTGGTGTTTGATTGTTGGGGTTTTTTGTATTGCTATATCTATGCTCTATTCTTGGTTGGTGTGGCTGTAACGAAACCAAATTTCCCTCGGGATTAATAACGTATATCTATCTAAATGAGCCTTGATGGAATGGCAGAGCAGACACGATGGGCCAAATGGCCTCACTCTGTTACTATGTCTCTTGGTCAAAGTGCAACACCTCACACCTATCTGCATTATATCCCATCTGCCATTCTTCAGTCAATTCTTCTTGCTGTTCCAGATCCCACTGCAAGCTTTGATAGACTCCCTCACTGTCCACTATACCCCCAATCTTGGTGACATCTGCAAATTTCCTGGGTGAGATGATATCGATGATAACTGGCACCGATCGCTGTGGCACAACATGCTGGATATAGTCAGTGTGTCAGGCGACAGCTTTGCAAAGTCAGAGTTCCAGCTCTTCCACAATGTTCCTTGGACTCAATGGATCGAGTTATTGTGAAAGGTGGGCAAGACTGGGGCTTGATTCCAGAATGAGATGTGGTCTTAGAGAAATGTATAAAATCATACAGGGCATAGACATGGTATTTACTCCAGGGTTGAGGGGGATAAAGAACTGGAGGGCATAAGCTTAAGGTGAGGGGAATGATTTAATATAAACTGGAGGGTCAATATTTTATACAGGGTGGTACATACATGGAATGAGCTGCCAGAGGAAATGGTTGAGGCAGGTACAATATCAACTTTTAAAAGATAGTTGGACCGGTACATGGATTGGAAAGATTTACAAGGTTATGGGCCAAATGTTGGCAAAGGGGACAATGTAGGAGGGGCATCTTGGATAGCATAGACCAGTTGGGCCGAATGGCCTGTGTCTGCACTGTATACAGTAACTCTTTGATTGCTGACGGATTCACCGTCAGTCCATCAGTTTGTTCTGCTGCTCTTCTCCCATCCCTGTGGAAAATGGAACAGACTGATCCCTGTCACCAAGGGAGGAGGTATCCATGACGAAGGCAGAAGGTCAAAGGTGACCTTTAGTCAGGGCTGTTCACTTTAGACAGACCTGTTCACTTCGTGGGACAGTCGGGGTGTTCAGGGCAGGATCCCAGGAGTGGGATGGAGGTCACAGGAAGCTCACGGAAGTGTGACTGTGCTCACAAGGGGTCCCAAGTGTAAGAATGTATTCAGCGTGTCAGCAGGGAGAGGGTTCGTGTTCACAGAAGTTCATCAGTAACTTCACTGTGTTTTCCTGGGGACGACTGACAGTGGGACAGTGTTCACAAGAAGCCCCCAAAAATGTCATTTTCATTATTAATTTATATTTTCCATACAATATTCAGCTTTATTTCTCAATTCTTTGAGGTTAATTTAATCTGGGAATAATTTAGAATATTTTGTGCAATATCTCAGACATTCCTTGTTCCCAAGCACCATCTTACACCAAATGTCCCTTAACCTGGACAAGGGGTCAGGGAGAATGAACAATCTCACCTCTACCATTCCCAAGGTCAAAGACCCAGGGTCACCATGGAAACCAGTTACTCCTATCACCTTCAGCACATCATTATAATCCAGCCAATGACCAAGGCTTTTGCTAAGTATGGATAGGTGACCCTCAGGGTGAGGTCAAACCCTGACATCACAAGGTCACCTTGACACCAGTGGGACACATCACAATGAGATGCAGCATCCTGACCAGATTCAGACTCTGGTCACGTGGAGACCAGAGATTCACCACTGCTGGAGGACAGTTTGCAGATCTAGTGGCTGGTGTAGACATGACGTGTTCAAACGTCTCCTTCTGTGCTGCAGATTTCACTGATCCCCGCGATGGTGACGCTCAGACAGCAGGAACACCACGATGGGACAAAAGACCTCTTCCTGAGAGTCAGGATCCTGGTCCCCAGTGGGATTTCATCCCAAACTCGACCGACCTTCCTGAACAAAATCTTCAGCATCGAAGCTCTGAAGAGGAGAGATGGACTTGGAGAATAGGTGGAGATGTCTGAAGGGGAAGGAAGAAACCTCCGCAAGATGGAGAGACTCCCTGATAGAGAGAGAACTCCTGTAACACTGAGACAAAGTACTGATTCCTTCCATTCCTTCAGGGGACAATGATTAGAGTGATTGTCTTTGGGAGAAACATAGATTAGTTGTCGAGTTTTGGGGATCCGCTTGGGCTAAACTTGGAAATTACTGCTTGGAGAAGTAATTACCCATAAGCTGGGAGCAGGTCCTTAGCAACGACCCACTGTCCTTGTTGTTCCTGACCGTTGCTAAGGAGATGCTCCCAGATCATCCAACCAGGGGTGATGTCAAAGGTCTTTCAGTGATGTCAGACGGTGCCCATTGTCAAACCACAGACCAGGGAACCTGTCACATTTAATACTCAGACAGTGATTCGCACTCCGTCGGAATCTATAAGTATAAACTGTCTGCTGTTTGTCAGCTGTTAATGACTTGGAGGAGGATGTGGGTGTGGTATAATTAGTTTTGTGGATGACACTGAAATTGCAGAGTGGTGAAGGTGAGGGTTGTCTCAGGTTACAATGGGATGGAGACCAGATGGAGAATGAGCCAAGGAATGGCAGGTGGGACAAGTGTGAGGTGATCGATCTGGGACGTTGAACCAGAGCAGAACACACAGAGTGAATGACAGAGCCCTGGGAGAGTTGTAGAACGGAGAGACCGAGGGGTACAAATACAGCATTCCCTGAAAGAGCCTGCACAGGTAGACAGTGGGGTGAAGAAGGTGTGGACGGGTTCCCATGCTGTGTAATTCTGTGACTCTAAGTGTAAATGGTCCTTTTGTTGTCTAGCTGTAAGCTGGTGAACCTTCACCTGCTCTTTCTTCTCCCAGAGGGACATGGCTGCTGGAAACTGTGGCATCTGGTTGAGCACAGGGAAATGGAGGTTTTCACCGTACGAGCCCGTGACGAAGATGGGATTGACCAGTCCACGATGCAATCCTGAGACAGCAGATCCCAACTGTAATCGAACGGTACTCCTTCCGGTTCATCTGAGTCCCATCCTCATCTTGGTGCGAACTTGACAACCGCTAACATTCCTGTCCAATAATGAACTGAGTCATGGGAACGGTGTGAAAACACCTCTCTCGCCTCAGGACCATTTCCATCTCCTCCATCCTGGGGTCTGAGACTTCACCCTTCCACCTCTACATTTAAAAGTTGCCATTTCTGCGTGCCGATGGGTACTTGTCATCCTGACCAGTTCTGCCTGAAACTGATAGTCTCTTGGTGAAATTCAACAATGGGTTCTCTCCCGGGTGGGATCCTCACGTCCAGTCTCCGTGTTCCCGCATTGGCGACAGGAACTTTTCCTGCTCCAGCTCCAGGCTCAGCCCGGCACTGGTCGGAGTCACTGCAGTGGCACTGCTGGTCGAGGGACAGGACTGGAGACCACCGAGACCAGGCTCTGAGCTCACACAGAGAGAGCGGTCACAGAAAGCATCGCCTGCAATATTGTTTCAAAGTTTCACTGTGATTTAAAAATAAAGTGGAATAGACCATTTCTGGAGTGTTTGCTGATTTGTGCACAGGGAGATTGCGGGCAGTGGTGGGCTACAGGCTGCTGACTGTCACCGGGCTCAACTGAGACACACACTGGCTGAGCTGGTTCCCTGAACACTGGGAAACACACTGGCTGAGCTGGTTCTCTGAACACTGGGACACACACTGGCTGAACTGGTTCTCTGAACACTGGGACACACACTGGCTGAACTGGTTCTCTGAACACAGAGACACACACTGGCTGAGCTGGTTCTCTGAACACAGACACACACTGGCTGAGCTGGTTCTCTGAACACTGGGACACACACTGGCTGAGCTGGTTCTCTGAACACTGGGACACACACTGGCTGAGCTGGTTCTCTGAACACTGGGACACACACTGGCTGAGCTGGTTCTCTGAACACTGAGACACACACTGGCTGAGCTGGTTCTCTGAACACTGAGACACACACTGGCTGAGCTGGTTCTCTGAACACTGGGACACACACTGGCTGAGCTGGTTCTCTGAACACTGAGACACACACTGGCTGAGCTGGTTCTCTGAACACTGGGACACACACTGGCTGAGCTGGTTCTCTGAACACTGAGACACACTGGCTGAGCTGGTCCTCTGAACACTGACACACACTGGAGGGAACACAGTGTCTCAATCACTTTACAGCGCCAGTGATCACCAGTCGAGGTTTGATTCCCACCGTTATCCATAAGGAGTTTGTCCACTCTCCCCGTGACCATGTGGGCTTCCTCCGGGTGCTCTGGTTCCCTCCCACATTCCAAAGACGTACGGGTGAGTGTTCGTACATTGCGGCCGTGCTGTGTTGGTGCTGGAGGTGTGGTGACACTTACAGGCTTCCCCTAGCACGTCCCTGCCAGAGGCGATGCATTTCACTGTGTTACCATGTACCTGTGGCCAGTAAAGCTAATCTCTGCAGGCTTGGGTCAGACAGAGTCCGGAGTCTACAGGACTCACTGGTACCTGTGCTTACACACACACACAAACTCCTCTCTCATCTCACTTTCCACATACCATCAAAGAGACATGGCCACGTGAGGTTAGACCATCACCTCAGCTCTAGTTGTGCATTCCCTCCTCGTATCATTGCAATCTCATTCGTTCAATCGCCATGAACTCTTTAGGGACTCGGTCAGCTGCTCTGTAAGTGATCACACTACACAGTCTCCATGTGTTCAGAACATTCCTCACTACTCACACTCTCTTCTCACTTCTACCATCGGGAATGAGAAGCTCTCCAAGTCAGGCAGTGTCAATGGAGGAGAACAAATAGCTGATGTTTCATGTCCTGATGAATGGCGGGGGGGGGGGGCGGCCTGAAATGCTACTGTATATTCCCCTCCATGGATGCTGTCTGACTTGCTGAGTTCCTCCAGTGTTTTGTGTGTGTTGTTCTGGATTCCCAGCATCTGCAGAATCTCTTGTGTTCACAATAATCCAAACGTGGTCTGACCAATGCTTATGAAACCTCAGCATTACATCCTTGATTTTCTATTCTCGTCCTCTAAGAGGTCAGAGTGCAGATGAGTTGAATAAAAGTGACGGACAAGCAGTAACTCAAGGTCGTCCTTGGTAACTGATTGGGGGTGTTTCTGCAAGGAGGTCATCCAATCCGTGTTTGGTTTCTCCAAAGAAGTTCCAGCTGGTCATTGTAAATTGCCCCATGATTATGCTAGAATTACATTGGAGGCTTACTGGGCAGCAGAAGGGACTCTTTCTTGCTGTATCTCAATAAATAAATATTTGATCTGTATGAACAGCATGCAAGACAATCTTTTCACTGTATCGTGGTATACGTCACAATAATTAACCAATTTACCAGTTTACATGTTAGGTCCAGGTTGTGAATGGTGCTTTAGAATTTGAGAAAAACGGACAACGCACTCTCACAAACTCAGGACGTCCGGAAGAATGGTAGTGCAGCGGTTAGCGTGACGTCACTACAGCTTGGAGTGTTGGAGTTCACTGTTATCTGTGAGGAGATTCCCCACAAATGCATGGCTTTCCTCCAGGTGCTCCAGTTTCCTCCCACAGTCCAAAAACATACTGGTTGGTAGCTTAAATTGGTCCTTGTAAATTGCCCTGTGAATAGGCTCGGGTTAAATTGGTGGGATTGCTGGGCAATGCTGCTCAGTGGGGCAGAAGAGCCTGTTCCACACCATATCTCTAAATTAAAATAAAAATCAGCCTATGGGTTGGCATGGACTTGATGGGCCAAAGGGCCTGTTTCTCTGCTTTATGGCAAACTGAGGAGTTAGTTTATGACTAACTTAATCTTAATAAATAAACAAATAAAGTAGAGGAGATCACAGCACGGAACAACTGGACTTGGACTAAGAGCCAGTGACTTGTTGCTTCACTTGGATCGAGACATAGGCCCATAGAGAGTGGCGGGGGGGAAGATAAAAGGGTGGGAGTCATCCTGTGTTTCCACGGGGACAGTCTGTTAAAAGATTAGTGTGTGTTGGTGCAAGTGGAAGAGAAAGTCATGGAGATACAGGCATAAGGTGCAAATCAACACAACACGGGAACAGGTCCTCCACACAATACTCAACTGTGCCCTAAACCCAAAACTTTATACACTTACAACATGACTTCAAGGTAGTAATCTCTGGATGACTTCCAGTACCACACGCCAGTCAGGGCACAAATAGGACTATAGGACGGATGAATGCGTGGCTGAGGAACTGGTGCAAGGAGCAGGGTTTCAGATTTCTGAATCATTGGAATCTCTTTTGGGGAAGGTATGACCCGTACGAAAAGTTCAAAAGTCAAAGTTCAAAGTAAAATTATTATCAGAGTACATGCGTGTCGCCACATACAGCCCTGGGATTCTTGTTCCTGCAGGCATACTTGGCAAACCTATAGAATGGTAACTGTAAACAGGATCAATGGACAGCAAACTGTGAAAATGCAGATATAAATAAGCAGCAATAAAAAACAAGAACGTAAAATAACAAGATAAAGAGTCCTTAAAGTGAGACGATTGGTCCTGGGAGCACCAGAAATAAAATGAGCGTAGTTATCCCCTTTTGTTCAAGAGCCTGATGGTTGAGGGGTAGTAACTGTTTTTGAAGCTGGTGGTGCGAGACCTGAGGCTCCTGTACCTTCTACCTGACGGCAGCATGACATGGATGGTGGGGGATGGTTGATGAAGAACGCTGCTTTTCTACAGCAACATTACACCTGAATGGTTATGCCTAAACTCGAGGGAGGCAAATATCCTTGTAGGCAGGTTTTCTAGAGCTGTTGGTGGAGAGGTTAAATTAATTCGGCAGGGGGGGTGGGTACTGGAGTGATCGCGCTGTGGAGGGGGCAGTTAGCATATAAACAGAGGCAGTGTGTAGTGAGACTGTCAGGAAGGACAGGCAGATGATAAAGCAAAATTGCAGTCAGCAGTGTGGGTTGAAGTATAATGCGGTCAAAATCAAAAAGGGTGATGAATACGGGATTGAAGGTGTTGTATTGGAATGCACACAGTACATGGAATAAGGCAGATGATCTTGTAGCACAATTAGAGATTGGCATGTATGATGTTGTAGGCATCTCGGAGTCATGGCCAAAAGAAGATTATAGTTGGAAGTTTAAAATTCAAGGACACATATTGTGATGAAAGATAGGCTCTTGGCAAAAAATGACATCAAATCCTTAGAAAGAGGTGATATACGATAAGAAGATATAGAACCCTCATGCGTAGAGTTAAGAATCTGCAAGGGTAAAAAAACCCTGATGGGAGTTATATGCCGGTCTCCCAACAGTAGCCAGGATGTGGTATATAAATTACAATGGGAGATAGAAAAGGCATTTAAAAAGAGCAATGTTGCAATAGTCATAGGGGATTTCAGTATGCAGGTAGATTGGGAAAATCAGGTCGGTGCTGGATTCCAAGAGGGGGAGTTTCTAGAATGCTACGAGATGGCTTTCTAGAGCAGTTTGTGCATGAGCCCACGAGAGGATCAGCTATTCCAGACTGGGTGTTGTGTAATGAACCAGATTTGATCAGGGAGCTTAAGGTAAAGGAACCCTTGGGAGACAGTGATCATAAGATATAATTCACCCCGTAATTTGAGAGGGAGAAGCTAAAGTCAAATGTGTCAGTATTACAGTGGAGCAAAGGGAATTACAGAGGAATGAGAGAGGAGCTGGCCAAAGTTGATTGGAAGGGAACACTAGCAGGGATGATGGCAGAACAGCAGTGGCTGGAGTTTCTGGGAGCAATTCGGAAGGCGCAGGATACATTCATCTCTCAAAGATGAAGAAGTATTCTAAAGACAGCATGATGTAACCGTGGATGACAAGGGAAGTCAACGACAGTGTAAAAGCAAAAGACAGCATATAAAAGAGCAAAAAATAGTATGAAGTTAGAGGATTGGAAGCTTTTAAAAACCAAAAGAGAAAAGATGAACGACAAAGAGAAGCTTGCCAATAATATCAAAGAGGATACTAAAAGGTTTTTTTCAGATATATAAAGAGAAAAAGAGAGGTGAGAGTGGATATTGGACCGCTGGAAAATGAAGCTGGAGATGCAATGGTAGACAAAGAACTGGCAGATGAACTTAATAAGTATTTTGCATCACTCTTCACTGTAGAAGTCACTAGCAATATGCCAGAAATTTGATAGTGTCAGGCAGCAGAAGTGAATGTTGTGACTTTTACTCAGGAGAAGTTCCTTGGGAAGTTGAAAGGTCTGAAGGTAGATAAAGTCACCTGGACCAGATGGACGACACCCCAAGGTTCTGAAAGAGATGCTGAAGAGATTGTGGAGACATTATTAATGATCATTCAAGAATCACTAGAGTATGAAATGGTTACTGACGACTAGAAAATTGCAACTCTTCAAGAAAGGAGAGAGGCAGAAGAAAGGAAATTATGAGCCGTTAGCCTGACTTCAGTGGTTGAGAAGACGTTGGAGTTGATTGTTAAGGATGAGGTTTCAGGGTACTTGGAGTCACATGATAAAGTAGGCCAATGTCAGCATGGTCTCCTTAATCTTGCCTGACAAGATCAGCCGGTTGAGTGGTGCTGCAGCAATAATCTTGCACTCAACATCAGTAAGACCAAAGAACTGACTGTGGACTTCAGGAAGGGTAAGACAAGGGAATAGGTGCCTGCCTCATTGAGGGATCAGTGGTAAAAGGGTGAATAGTTGCAGATTCCTGGGTGTGAACATCTCTGAGGATCTAACCTGGACCCAGCATATTGATGCAGTTACAAAGCAGTCATGCAGTGATTATATTTCATTAGGAGTCTGAGGAGATTTGGTACGTCACCAAAGACACTCTACAGATGTACTGGCTCCGATGGCGTGGTGGGGGGTGGGGGGGGGACTGCACAGGATCAAGGTAAGCTACAGAGAGTTGTAAACTTAGTCAGCTCCATCATGGACATTAGCCTTCGTAGCATCTAGGACATCTTCAAGGAGCGATGCCTCAAAAGGGAGCCATCCATCATTGAGGACCCCCATCACCCAGGACATGCCGTCTTTTCATTGCTACCATCAGGGAGGGGGTACAGGAGCCTGAAGACACACACTCAGTGATTCAGGAACAGCTTCTTCCCCTCTGCCGTCCGATTTCTGAATGGACATTGAACCCATGAACACTACCTCACTGCTATTTTCTCTCTTTTTGCACTTTTTCAGAATTAGAATCTGGTTTAACGTCACTGGCGTATGTCGTGAAAATTGTTAACTTAGTGACAGCAGTACAATGCAATACATGATAATATAGAAAAAATAAATCAATTACGGTAGATATGCATAGTAAATAGTTAAATTAAAAATAGTGCAAAACAGAAATAATAAAAGTGAAGTTGGGTTCAATGTCCATTTAGGAATCGAATGGCAGAAGGGAAGAAGCTGTTCTTGAATTTATTTAACTATTTTAAAAAGTATCTGCACTTCTTACTGTAATTTACAGTTTCTATTATCTATTGCAATGTTCTGCTGCTGCAAACAATGTATTTCACAACACATGCCAGTGATATTAAACCTGATTCTGATTCTGAAATAGCAAACAGGATAGACAAAGGACAATCGGTGTTCGTTGTGTACTTCGATTTTCAGTAGACCTTTGACAAGGTACCGCACATGAGGCTGTTTAGAGCCCATGGTATTACAGGAAAGCATGGATAGAAGATTGGTTGATTGGCAGGAGGCAAAGAGTGGGAATAAAGGGAGCCTTTTTTGGTTGGCTGTCGGTGACTAGTGGTATTCCACAGGGGTCTGTGCTGGGACCGATTCTCCATACGTTATATGTCAATGATTTGGATGGCGGACGGCTGTGTGGACAAGTTTACAGACGATAGGCGGGTTGGTGGAGGGACAGGTAGTGTTGAGGAAGCAGGGAGCCTGCAGAAGGAATTAGTCATCTTGGAAGAACGGGCAAAGAAGTGTCAGATGGAATATGGTGCAGGGAAGTGTACGGTCACACACTTTGGGAGAAGAAATAGAAGCAGAGACTATTTTCTAAAGAAGGAGAAATTTCACATATCTAAGGTGCATTAGGGACTCAGAGGACCTTGTGCAGGATTCCCTAAAAGGTTGAGTTGGTGGTGAGGAAGGGAAATGCAATGTTGGCATTCACTTCGAGATGACTAGAATATAAATGCGAGGATCTAATGCTGAGGCTTTATAAGGCGCTGGTGAGGCCTCAGTTGGAGTATTGTGAGCAGTTTTGGGCCCCTTATCTAATAGATGTGTCTGGGATTTGATAGGGTCCAGAGGAGGTTCACATGAATGATTCAAGGAATATAAAGGTTAATGTTTGATGGATCTGGGCCTGTACTCGCTGGAGTTCAGAAGAATGGTGAGGGTGGGGGAATCTCATTGAATCATATTGAATATTGAAATGCTCGGACAGAGTGGATTTGGAGAGGATGCTTCCTATAGTGGGGGATCTCGGACCAGAGGGCACAGCCTCAGAATAGAGGGGCAACTCTTTAGAACAGAGATGAGATGGAATTTCTTTAGCCAGAGGGCAAGGAATGCCACAGGCTGACGTGGAGGCCAAGTCATTCAGTATATTTAAAGCAGCGGTTGATAGGTCCTTGAATAGTCAGAGCATCAACAGTTATTCAGAGAAGGCAAGAGAATGGGGTTGAGTGGGATAATAAATCAACCATGATGGAATTGCAGAGCAGTGTCAATGACCTGAGTGTCCTAATTCTGCTCCAGTGTCTTAAGTGTTAATTTTATTTTGAGATACAGGCCTGAGCATCTCAGTGAACCACAATACCCAGCAACCCTAAACCTAATCCCAGAACAATTTACAATGACCAATGAGCCATACTGGTTTGTATTTTTTGGACTGTGGAAGGAAACCCATGTGGTTCACAGGGAGAACGTACAGAAACTCTTTACAGCCGACGCTGGGATTGAACCCTGAACTGCAGAATGGCCCAAGCTGTAATCATGTCATGCTAACCGCTACTCCACCATGGTTGGAGAGCAGCGGGTACGTGGGATGGTGGGAGAGGAAGATGAGAGTGATGGAGAGGGGGAGAGGTGGGGGAGAAGAGAGTAGAGGAAAAGGAGGGGGGTGGTAGAGGGGAAGGGGAGAGGGAGGGGAAGGGGAGAGGGAGGAGGGGAGGAGGGGAGGGGGGAGGGGGAGGGGGAAGGGAGAGGGAGGAAGGGGGTTGAGGAGAAGCAGTGGGTAGGGGAGCGGGAAGAGGGAGACAGGTGAGCAGAAGACGGGGCGTGAGGATGGAGGGGCAGGAGGGCACATGGGAGTGGATGCGGGTGGATGATGGAGGTGCTGAGGAGGGGAGTGAGGATGAGGGTGAGGATGTAGAGGGGTGAGGATGAGGGGGGCGAGGATGAGGGGAGGTGAGGTGAGGGTGATGGGGCGAGGATGGGGGAGGATAGAGGGACAGAAGGAGGGGAAGAGGGATGACGGGGAGGTGAAAGATGCGGAGAGAAGGTTGGGGGAGAGATGTAGGAGGGCAGGAGGGTAGGAGGGGAAAGCCAGTGGTGGGTAAAGGGAGTGAGACAGAGGGAGAAAAGAAAGAGCAGAGACAGAGGGGGTAGAAGGGGCAGATGCGTGGGGGAGCAGGAGGAGAGATGGAGGGGGGAAGAAGGGGGCAAGACGGAGGGAGGGGAATGGGAGAGATGGTGGGAAGGGAAGAAAGGAGCAGAGACGGAGGGGGGAACGGGGAGAGATTGGGGAATGGGTGTCGGACAGGTGGAGGGCTGTCCGGGGGGATGAGGGTATCCAGAGGGGGGATGGGGTGTTCGGGGGGGGATGGTGGTATCCGGGGGAGGATAGGGGTATCCGGGGGTATCTGGAGGGGGGATGGGGGTATCTGGAGGGGGGGATGAGGGTGTCCGGGGGGGGGGGAATGGAGGTGTCTGGGTGGGGGGTGTCAGATGGAGAGAGTTGGATAGGGGTGACCAGGGGGATGGGATGTCCAGAGGGGGGATGGGGGGAGGATGGTGGCATCCGGGGGGGGGATGGGGGTATCCAGAGGGGGGGATCAGGGTGTCCGGGGTGAGGGGGGGTGTCCGGGGGTGGATGGGGGTATCTGGAGGGGGGAGGGGGGTGATGGGGGTGTCCGGGGGGATGGCGGTGTCCGGGGGGGGGTGTCAGATGGGGAGAGTCGGATGGGGGTGACCGGGGGATGGGATGTCCAGAGGGGGGATGGTGGCGTCTGGTGGGGGATGGGGGGTATCCGGAGGGGGGATCGGGGTGTCCAGAGGGGGGATGGGGGTGTCCGGGGTGAGGGGGGGTGTCCTGGGGTGGATGGGGGTATCTGGAGGGGGGAGGGGGGTGATGGGGGTGTCCGGGGGGATGGCGGTGTCCGGGGGGGGGGTGTCAGATGGGGAGAGTCGGATGGGGGTGACCGGGGGATGGGATGTCCAGAGGGGGGATGGTGGCGTCTGGGGGGGGATGGGGGGTATCCGGAGGGGGGATCGGGGTGTCCAGAGGGGGGATGGGGGTGTCCAGGGTGAGGGGGTTGTCCTGGGGGGGATGGAGGTATCTGGAGGGGGGATGGGGGTATTGGGGGGTGATGGGGGTGTCCCGGGTGAGAGGGGCATCTGATAGGAGATGGGGGTGTCCGGGGGGGGGTCACACGGGGAGTGTTGGATGGGGGGTGACGGGGGGGATGGGATGTCCAGAGGGGGGATGGTGGTGTCTGGGGGGAGGAGATGGGGGTGTCTGGGGGGGCGGTGGCAGTGTCCGGGGCTGATGGGGGTGTCCAGGGGGAGCTGGCGGTGTCCAGGGATGATGGGGTATCTGGAGGGGGGGATGGTGGTGTCCGGGGGGGGGTGAGGGGAGGGGGTGTCCAGGGGGTATGATATCAGCTGGGGATAGGTGGTGTTAGGGGGGTGGTGTCAGACGGCGGGGAGGGGGTGGCCGGGTGTCCGGTGGGGGGGGTAGTGTCGGACGGGGGGGGAGGGGGTGTCCAGGGGGGGTAGTGTCGGGGGGGGTGTCCGGGGGGGTGGTGTCCGGGGGGGGGAGGGGGTGTCCGAGGGGGGGATGGTGTTGAACAGGGGATGCTGTGGGGGAGGTGCCGGTTCTCAGCACTGTCTCGCCGAGGTTCCGCCGTGAGAAGCGGTCGAGGTTCCAGGAGCGGCGTCGCCGGTCCGGCTGTGAGTGACGGTGCGGCGGCGGCGGGAGGACACGGACACATCTGCCGGCGCGGCACCGTTCGGGAGCGCGGATCGGCACCGCGCCCCCGGGAAATCACCGAGCGCGTTCGCGGAGCAGCCGGGCTGCGGTTCCACACATTCGGCAACGCGCAGCGAACAGGCCAGGAGGTTGGAGCGGTCGGTGGGCCCGCGCACCGGCCGCACTCGCCGGTCACCGGATCCCTCGCATTCCCGGTATGGAACCTCCGGTAATCGGACATCCCGCTCCGCCGATATCCAACACCCCGGTAATTAGACACCCCGCACCCCGGTATCCGGAACCTTCAGTAATCGGACATCCCGCACCCTCCCCCTCCCCGTCTCCAAAATTCCCGGTAACCGGATCCCCTGCCCTCCCCCCCTTCAGTCCCTTCGGTAATCGGACACCCCGCCCCCCCAGCCCGCTGTCCAAAACCCTGGTAACCGTGTACCCTGCAACCCCCCCGCCGCCCGGTATCCGGAACCTGTGGTAATCGGACACGCCGCTCTCCACCGGTATCCGGAACCACCGGTAATCGGACACGCCGCACCCTCCTGGTATCTGAAAACCCCGGTAAAGAGACACCCGCTTCCCACGGTATCGGAGTACCGGGAGGAAAAGCTTCTCCCGGAACTCCCGGTATCCGGATCCTCTTCTCCCGGTGTCCGGATCCACCGGGGATGGACACTGCGCTCACCTGTGTATCAGTAACCTCCGGTAACCGGGCACCTTCTTCTCCCGGTAATGAGAAACCCGCTTCCCTCGGTATCCCAGGACCCGGGTGCCGCTTCTACCGGTATCAGGAATCTCCGGTAACCGGGCACTCTCTTCCACCGGTAATGAGACACACGCTTCCCCCGGTACCCTAGGGCCGGGGGTGCCGCTTTTCCCGGTACCCGTATCCCACGCCCCCCTTCCACCCCGTCCCCGTATCAGGAACCTCCGGTAACCGGGAACCTTCTCCCTCGGTATCCGGAACCACTTCTCCCGGTATCCCTTTCTGCCTCCTCCCGGGCTCTCTGCCACTCTCTCCGGTCCCCGGGATCGGGCTGCTGTGGCTCACCGGTTCCCGGTGCCGGCGCTCCCGGTCAAACAGCGGGGGAGGAGGAGGCAACGACGTGTGTGTGTGTGTGTGTGTGTGTGTGTGTGTGTGTGTGTGTGTGTGTGTGTGTGTGTGTGTGTGTGTGTGTGTGTGTGTGTGTGTGTATAGGGAAACAGTGCCGGGAGTGTGAAATCGGGGATGAGACCGGGTGGAGGGGGCAGACGAGGTGTGTGTGGGGGTGGGGGGTGATTGAGAGGGGTAACAATGATAGGTTGTGTCTACTTCAGATTTCCTGCTGGAAACATCTAGGCTGTTAAACCGGCCTCGGCCCTCGACCCTCGACCGCTGCCAGTTTAACCCCCGCCTTCCCGCTCCATTCACACACTCCATACCTCCACCACCAGATTTATATCTCTCTCCCTCTGTCTTCCCCAACCCCGTCCCCTCCCCTCCCCTTTCTCCCCTCCTCCCCTCCCCTCCCCCCTCCCCTCCCCTCCCCCTCTCTCTCCCCACTGTCTCTCGCTCTGTCACTCTCTTATCTCTCTCCCCACTGTCAGTCACTCTCTTTATCCACATTATTTCTCTCTCTCCATCTAACTCTATCCCCTCTCCATCTGTCTCTCACTCTTTTCCCCCTCTATCCCCACTGTCTCACGACCCCCTATCTTTCTATCTCTATCCCTACAGCTTCTCTCTCTACCTCAACTGTTTGTCTCTCTCTCTCTTCCCACCATCTCTCTCTCTCTATCCCCTTTGCCTCCTTCTTTTCTTTCCCCACTGTCATTCTCTACCTCTATCTCCACTGTCACACTCTATCCCTCTCTCTACCCCCACTGTCCCTCTATCTCCAAAGTGTATCTCTCCCTAGCTATCTGTATCCCCTTCTCTCCCTCATTCCCTCACTCTCTCTATCCCCCATCTCTATCACAACTGTCGTTATCTATCTCCATGCTCACTGAGTCTCTCTATACCTATCCACACTGTAACTTGGTCGCACTCCCCGCTCTCGCCTCCTCTCTCCATTCCCACTGTCTCTCTCTGTATCTCTTTCTCTGTTCCAGCTGTCACTCTCTCTCTATCCCAACTATCACTTTCTCTGTCCTCACTCTCTCCCTCTCTCTATTCCCACACAATCTTTCTCCATTGTCTCTCCCTCTGTCCTCACTCTCTATCCAAACTCTATCTCTCTAGCCCCACTGTCTCTCTCTGTCCCCTCTGTCCCTCTGTGTGTGTGTGTGTCTCTCTCTCTCCCCCCACTGTCTCTCTCTCTCTCTCTAAATCTCCACTGTCTGCCCCCCCTCTATCTATCCCCACTATCACTCTTTCTCTCTCTGTCTCTTCCCTCCCTCCCATTCTCTGTCTCTAACCCCACTGACAATCATTCTCTCTATCCCCACTCTCTCTCCATCCCTCTCTCTCTATCCCCACTCTCTCCCTATTCCCACTCTCTCTATCCCTACTGTCTGACTCCCTCTCTATTCCTATTGTCTCTCTCACTCTCTCTCTATCCCCACTGTCACTCTCTCTATCCCCATTCTCTTTTTATACCCACTCTCTCTGTACTCCCACTATCACACTCTCCTTTCCCCACTCTTCCCCTTCTCCCCCCCTCCCCCTCCCCCTCCCTCCCCCTCCCCTCCCCAATCTCGCTCTGCCTCACTCTCCACCACATTCCCAAAAATCCTCCCTATAGTCAACACACTGAACCCTGCGGAATTTTCTGTGTTTGGGAAGGTCACCGCGGAATGATCGGTGAACTCCATCCCTGGGATGTGAATCTTACCCGTTCTTGCTGTGGTCCCAGATTTGACGGGGTATCGCCCACATTGCTTTCCCCCTCAGTTACCTGCTGTTTGCTGACCCGGTCCGTTTGCCCTGTCCCGCAGCGGTCTGCAGCCGCCCACTGCTCTGTCACGGTGGGGTTGTTGGTGTTTCCCCATGTCCCCTCCAGCAGCCCCACACCTGCAGTGGGACACGTCCCGTGCCCAGTCTTCTCAGTGCACTCTCTGTGTCCTCTTGCTAGCGTAGTTATTTATTGAGATACAGCGCGGAAGAGGCCCTTCCGGCCCTTCGATCCAAACTGCCTAGCAACCCACCAATTTAACCCTCGGCTCATCACGGGACGATTTACAATGACCAATTGTACCAGTTAGTAGATTGTGGGAGGAAAACGGAGCACCCGGGGAGGATGTACTGACTGCTTACGGAGGTAGCCGCAATTGAACTCTGAACTCCAACATGCTGAGCTGCAGTAACATGACGCTAACCGCTACCCAGCCTGGCCCTGTCAGCACACTGAAGCTGTCTCTGCCCAAACTCGCTTTCAAGGACTTTTTGTCTTGTGTTTGCATAGTTTGTTGTCTCTTGCACATTGTCCGTGCTGTTGGGTGCGGTCTTTCATTGATTTTACGTATTGTGTTGTCTGTACCCTGGATGCACAGAGGAAAATGAATGTCAGGGTTGTATATGGTGACATATTTGTACTTTGATAATACATTTACTTTGAACTTTTTGTAAATGGAGACATTCTGCTGGAGTGATTCTGAATGAAACAATTCTCTGCAACGTGCAGAATGTCACCAATGAATCACCAGTGTACCCCCTTGTAATGGGTACTCGAGACAGAGTCAGAATCAGGTTTAATATCACTGGCGAATGTTGTGAAATTTATTATGCAGCCACGGTACATTGCAATACATAATATTTGAACTACAGATTATTATAAGTAACTGTCAGAAAATTAAATTAAATATGTGGTGCAAAAAGAGAGGACACAGATATGTAGTGTTCATGGGTTCAGAGATCGGACGGCAGAGGGGAAGAAGCTGTTTCTGAATCATTGAGTGTGTGCCTTAAGGCTCCTGTACCTCCTCCCTGATGGAAACAATGCAAAGAGGGCACGTCCTGGGTCGACGGGGGGGGGGCGCAGGGTCCTTCATGATGGATGCTGCCTTTTTGAGACATCGCTCCGTGAAGATGTCCTGGATACTGGGGAGGCTGGTGCCCATGATGGAGCTGACAGCTCTCTGCAGCTTATTCCAGCCCTGTGCAATCTCCCCCCACCCCACCCCGATAACCAGACGGTGATGCAGCCAGTTAGAATGCCCTCCATGGTACATCTGTAGAAATTTGCTTGTCTTCGGTGACACACAAAATCTTTTCAAACTCCTAGTGGGATACGGTCGCTGTTGTGCCTTCTTTGTAGCTGCATCGATATGCTGGGTCCAGGTTAGATCCTCAGAGATATCGACAGCCAGGAACTTGAAATAGTTCTCTCTCCCCACTTCCGGTCCCTCAGTGAGGATTGGTATGTGTTCCCTCACCATTGCAATCCATAATAATGAGTAAAGCTGTAAATTGCAAAGCAGTGTATTAAATTAATTTAAATGAGTAATGCAATAAGAGAGGTAAAAGTCTTGAGGTAGTGTCCATGGTTCAGCGTCCATTCAGAAATCTGTTCCTGAATCACTGAATGTGAGTCTTCAGGCTCCTGTACCTCCTCCCTGATGGTAGCAATGAGAAGAGGGCATGACCCGGGTGATGGCGGGGGGGGGGGTGTGTCCTTAATGATGTGGATGGTGGAGGACGTCATGGAGATGGGGAGGGGCAAGACCGTGGAGAGTTTAAAAACATTTTAGACTCAGGGTGGAGTCACAGGCAACTCCCCCTGCCGTGTGGCCCCACTTCTTGATCCATGTCACACTGAAGGGGTTTGAGAAGATTTGGTCTGTCACCTAAAACACTCGCAGATTTCTACAGATGTCCCGTGAAGAGCGTTCTGATTGCATCACCGTCTGGTACGAGAGGGGAGTGGCGGGGGGGGGTGGGGGTTGCTACTGCTCAAGACCGAAATAAGCTGCAGGGAGTTGTAAAATTAATCAGCTCCATCATGGGCACTGGCCTCTGTTGTATCCAGGACATCTTCAAGGAGCAGTGCCTCAGAAAGACGGAATCCATCACCAAGGACCCCATCATCCAGAACATGCCCTCTTCTCATTGCTACCATCAGGAAGGAGGTACAGAAACCTCCATACCAGACAGCGATGCAACCAGTTAGAATGCTCACCATGATACAGAACGTGGTGAAACTCCGAGAAGGTCTACATATAATTCCGGAATATCCTGGGTTTGGGTGTCAGTGGTGTCTGATATCATGAGGGGTACAGACAGGGTGAGTGCATACAGCCTTTACCCCAGGACTGGGGATACAACAACTTGAGGGTTCTTGGTGTAGGGTGAGAGGGAAAGGATTTAAGAGGATCTTGAAGGGTAACTTTTTTACACAACGGGTGGTAGGTGTGTGGAATGAGTTGCCAGAGGCAGGTAGTGTGGTCACTCAAGCCGAGTATCATGTATGTTCCCCAGAGAGGTTGTCTATCGATGGGTTCTCAGGTGGCCGTAGAAGCAGATCCAAGATCCATGTATCCAGGTGCAGTGAGCTCGTGAGGGAGTGGTGGCCGTGGTTAGTGGTTGAACCTTTTCCTCGTTCACTTTCTCCTTTTGTCGCTGCCGCTTGTTCGCCACGATACAGCAGAGGTCGGTCTCGTGTCGCACACCTCCCTCTTGAACAGATTTCCTTCATGTCTACCTACTGAGTGCAAAGTCTTCCCAGATTTTAGATTTAATGTTGAATTTCTTCCAGCTGATCTTGACATTATAAGACCATAAGACATGGGACCAAAATTAGGCCATTCAACCCGTCGAGTCCGCTCTGCTATCTCATCATGGCAGATCTCAAATTCAATTCAACCCCATACACCGGCCCTCTCACTGTATCCCTTGTTGGCCCAACCAATCAGGAAACTATCAGCTTCCGCTTTAAATAAACCTACAGTAGTCTGTGGCAGAGTATTCCACAGATTCATCACTGTTTGGCTAAAAGAATTCCACCTTACTTCTGTTCTAAGAGGTCACCCCTCAGTTTTGAGGCTGTGCCCTCTAGTTCTGGATACCCCGGCCAGAGGAAACATCCTCTCCACATCCACCTTATCTAGTCCTTTCAATATTATCTATGAAGCATTTCCTTTGCCCACCAAGGGCTCGCTGACTTACTTTGAACTGGGAGTGAAGGATTGGATTGCGAAGATCTGAGTTAGACATCCTAACTCAGTCAGGGAGACAGGTACAATAAAAACACTTCAAAGACAATTGGATGGGTACATGGATAGAAAAGGTTTAAGTTCATAAGACCATAAGATATGGGAGCAGAATTAGGCCATTTGGCCCATTGAATTTGCTCCGCCATTTCATCAAGGCTGATCCATTTCCCTCTCAGCTCCAATCTTCTTCCCGTAACCTTTCACACCCTGACTAATCAAGAATCTATCTGCCTCAAATATACCCAATGACTCGGCCTCCACAGCTGTCTGTGGCAATGAATTCCACAGATTACCACTCTCTGGCTAAAGAAATTACTCTTCATCTCTGTTCTAAATGGATGCCCCTCTATTCTAGGCTGTGTCCTCTAGTCTTAGACTCTCCCATGATAGGAAACATCTTCTCCACATCCACTTTATCAAAGCCCTTCAACATTCAATAGGTTTCAATGAGCTCCCCCATCATTATTCTGAATATCAATGAACACAGGCCCAGAGCCATCAAACACTCCTCGTACAGCAAGCCTTTCAATCCCGAAATCACTTCCATGAATCTCCTTTGAACCCTGTCTAATGTCAGCATCGTAGGTTACGGGTTTATGAGATTATGGATCAAATGAGACTAGCTCGGAAGAGGCATGTTGGTCAGCATGGGACAGTTGGGTCAAGTTCTGATGTAGGAACACTGTCTGACTGGATACACTGACACCCCACCCCACCATGCTCCAGAACTGGACATAGACCCTTTTGGAATCTCACCACCTTCAACCTGGACATGCAGTTGGGATCTGAAATTCCACAGACCTGGGTCTCGGGAATCCTGCATCACAGCCCCACCACACAGAAGCTTCAGACGTTCTCAACTGAAGGCACTTTTTGTTTGCAGAAAGCCTTCAAAATTATTTTTAGCAAATTCTAGGTTCCCCGACAGTAGTTCCCCTCCCCCTTCTTGAAAGGGTAACTGAAAATCAAAATACTGCCGACTCTGGAAATGTCAAATATAAATGCAGTGCTGAAAATACTCAGCAGGCCAGGCTGCAGGTGTGGGACGGGGCGCTGAGGGAAGTGTCTTCGATGTGGAGAGAATGAGAATGTAAGAGCAAGGCTATGATGTCGAGGCTTTATAAAGCATTGGTCAGACCGCAGTCGGAGCATCCTGAGGAGATCTGGGCCCCTTTTCTCGAGAAGAGATGTGCTGACATTGGAGAGGGTCCAGAGGAGGTTGATGAGAACAATTTCGGGAATGAGAGGGGATAACATAGGAGCACTTGAGGGCTCTGGGCCTGTATTCACTGGAGTTTAGAAGAACGAGGGGGGGGGATCGCATTGAAATCTTACAAATATTCAAAAGCCTAGATAAAGTGGATGTGGAGAGGATGTTTCCTATAGTGGGGCGTTCTAAGACCAGAGGGCACAGCCTCAGAATAGAAAGATGTCCATTTAGAACAAAGATGAGAAGGAATTTCTTTTGCCAGAGGGTGGTGAATCTGTGGAATTCATTGTCACTGACAGCTGTGGAGGCTGAGCCATTGGGTATGTTTAAAGTGGAGGTTGACAGGTTCCTGATTAGTTGGGCTGCGAAAGGTTGGAGGAGAATGGGTTGAGAGGGATAATAAGTCAGCCATGATGGAATGGTGGAGCAGATTCAATGAGCCAAATGGCCTGATTCTGCTCCAATGTCTTATGGTTTTATCAGACACCTGGTCCTCTCCCTCCCCCTGTCCCTTCATGACTCCCTGGTTCCTGCTTCTGTCCCACCACCCATCCGACCCACATGGCACTTTGCCTGGAGCCGCGATCCCACACCTCATCCCTTCACCTCTCAACCATCTCACCAAACAGTCCTTCCAAGTGAGGTGGCCATTCTCTCACACTCCTTCAGTTCCAGTGTTCTCCACGCTGGAGAAATGGATCACGGGCTGGTTGATCACAGAACATTTGTGTTCAGCCCACAGTGTGGTAGAACGTAGAACATTACATCAAAATACAGACCCTTCAGTCCATGATGTTGTGTTGAACTGTTAGATTGATCTAACCATTCCTTCCTACATCAGAATCATCATTATATGCAGTGTTGTATGACACGGGCAATTATAGTCTTTCCATGACCATGATTGTTCTTGGCAAATTTTTCTACGGAAGTAGAAACATAGAAACATAGAAAATAGGTGCAGGAGTAGGCCATTCGGCCCTTCGAGCCTGCACCGCCATTTATTATGATCATGGCTGATCATCCAACTCAGAACCCCGCCCCAGCCTTCCCTCCATACCCCCTGACCCCTCTAGCCACAAGGGCCATATCTAACTCCCTCTTAAACATAGCCAATGAACTGGCCTCAACAGTTTCCTGTGGCAGAGAATTCCACAGATTCACCACTCTCTGTGTGAAGAAGTTTTTCCTAATCTCGGTCCTAAAAGGCTTCCCCTCTATCCTCAAACTGTGACCCCTCATTCTGGACTTCCCCAACATCGGGAACAATCTTCCTGCATCTAGCCTGTCCAATCCCTTTAGGATCTTATACATTTCAATCAGATCCCCCCCTCAATCTTCTAAATTCCAACGAGTACAAGCCCAGTTCATCCAGTCTTTCTTCATATGAAAGTCCTGCCATCCCAGGAATCAATCTGGTGAACCTTCTTTGTACTCCCTCTATGGCAAAGATGTCTTTCCTCAGATTAGGGGACCAAAACTGTACACAATACTCCAGGTGTGGTCTCACCAAGGCCTTGTACAACTGCAGTAGTACCTCCCTGCTCGTGTACTCGAATCCTCTCGCTATAAATGCCAGCATACCATTCGCCTTTTTCACCGCCTGCTGTACCTGCATGCCCACTTTCAATGACTGGTGTATAATGACACCCAGGTCTCGTTGCACCTCCCCTTTTTCTAATCGGCCACCATTCAGATAATAATCTGTTTTCCTATTTTTGCCACCAAAGTGGATAACTTCACATTTATCCACATTAAATTGCATCTGCCATGAGTTTGCCCACTCACCCAACCTATCCAAGTCACCCTGCATCCTCTTAGCATCCTCCTCACTGCTAACACCGCCACCCAGCTTCGTGTCATCCGCAAACTTGGAGATGCTGCATTTAATTCCCTCATCCAAGTCATTAATATATATTGTAAACAACTGGGGTCCCAGCACTGAGCCTTGCGGTACCCCACTAGTCACCGCCTGCCATTCTGAAAAGGTCCCGTTTATTCCCACTCTTTGCTTCCTGTCTGCTAACCAATTCTCCACCCACACCAATACCTTACCCCCAATACCGTGTGCTTTAAGTTTGCACACTAATCTCCTGTGTGGGACCTTGTCAAAAGCCTTTTGAAAATCCAAATATACCACATCCACTGGTTCTCCCCTATCCACTCTACTAGTTACATCCTCAAAAAATTCTATGAGATTCGTCAGACATGATTTTCCTTTCACAAATCCATGCTGACTTTGTCTGATCATTTCACCGCTTTCCAAATGTGCTGTTATCACATCCTTGATAACTGACTCCAGCAGTTTCCCCACCACCGACGTTAGGCTAACCGGTCTATAATTCCCCGGTTTCTCTCTCCCTCTTTTTTTAAAAAGTGGGGTTACATTAGCCACCCTCCAATCCTCAGGAACTAGTCCAGAATCTAACGAGTTTTGAAAAATTATCACTAATGCATCCACTATTTCTTGCGCTACTTCCTTAAGCACTCTAGGATGCAGACCATCTGGCCCTGGGGATTTATCTGCCTTCAATCCCTTCAATTTACCTAACACCACTTCCCTACTAACATGTATTTCACTCAGTTCCTCCATCTCACTGGACTCTCTGTCCCTTACTATTTCTGGAAGATTATTTATGTCCTCCTTAGTGAAGACAGAACCAAAGTAATTATTCAATTGGTCTGCCATGTCCTTGCTCCCCATAATCAATTCACCTGTTTCTGTCTGCAGGGGACCTACATTTGTCTTTACCAGTCTTTTCCTTTTTACATATCTATAAAAGCTTTTACAGTCTGTTTTTATGTTCCCTGCCACTGTTCTCTCATAATCTTTTCTCCCCTTCCTAACTAAGCCCTTTGTCCTCCTCTGCTGAACTCTGAATTTCTCCCAGTCCTCAGGTGAGCCACTTTCTCTGGCTAATTTGTATGCTTCTTCTTTGGAATTGATACTATCCCTAATTTCTCTTGTCAGCCACGGGTGCACTATCTTCCTTGATTTATTCTTTTGCCAAACCGGGATGAACAATTGTTGTAGTTCATCCATGCAACCTTTAAATGCTTGCCATTGCATATCCACCGTCAATCCTTTAAGTGTCATTTGCCAGTCTATCTTAGCTAATTCAAAGTGATTTGCCATTGCCGTCTTCTGGGCAGTGTCTTTACAAGACGGGTGACCGCAGCCATTATCAATACTCTTCAGAGATTGTCTGCCTGGTGTCAGTGGTCACATGACCAGGACTTGTGATCTGCACCAGCTGCTCAAACGACCGTCACCACCTGCTCCCATGGTCACCTGACCCTGATCCGGGGGTGGGGTGGGGTGGGGAAAGGTGCTACACCTTGCCCAAGGGTGACCTTCAGACTAGCGGAGGGAAGAAGCGCCTTCCACCTCCTTTGGTAGAGACGTATCGCCACCCACCACCCTTCTCTCTTATATAACCCTCCATTTTTCTTTCATTCATGTACCCATCTAAGAGTCTCTTAAATCTCCCTAATGTAGCTATCTGTACCGCCACCCCTGGCAGGGCGTTCCACACGCCCCCACCACAGACTGCATATATAACATCCGCCCCCCCCCCCCCACACACACACACACACGTTCCTACAATTTATATCCCCTCTCATATTACTTCGCAAGAATGAAGAACATTCACACACTACTGTACAGTACAGCACAGGCCACTCAGCCCACAATATTGTGCTGACACTGTAACCTACCCCAAGATCAATCTAACCCGTCCCTCTCAAATAGCTCTCCATTTTTCTATTGTCAAAGTGGCTGTCTAAGAGCTTCTTATCCTTCCTCAATGCCCATCACGCCACTAATCTTAGCGTCATCCACCAACTTATAAGACCATAAGACATAGGAGCAGAATCAGCCCTTTGATTCTGCTCCATACTTCCATCATGGCTGATTTATTATCCTTCCCAACCCCACTCTCCTGCATTTCACACCCTAACTAATCAAGAACCTATTAACCTCCCTTTTAAATATACCCAATAACTTGGCCTCCACAGCCGAATGTGGCAATGAATTCCACAGATTCACCATGGCTAAAGAAATTGAAAGTACAGTTATTATCAAAGAATGTATGTAGAATACAACCCTTGAGATTTGCCCTACCGCAGACAGCCACAAAGGACATTCTTTCTCATCTCTGTTCTAAATCGACGTCTATCTATTCTGAGGCCGTGCTCTCTGCCCTAACGTACGAATCACGCCACCTCCATGGCCCGAAATGTTAACATATATTTGTTAGGATAGAGTTCATAAGATTGGGAAGTGATGAAATTTCAGCTGGTTTTACGTCTGTCTGTCCCAGCTACTGTCCCGGTCCGTGTCCCTCCCCACACACACAGTCTCTGGCCATCCAGATTCCCAGTTCCCGCTCCTGTCAGTTAGCTATCCCTAATGCTCGTGGAAGGGCTGGTCACTGCTGGAGTATCGAATGGCTGGCTTCAGGGACTGTTTGAATCAGCAGATCAATACTTGCGGACACAGATACTGTGGGCATTGGGGGGAGGGCGGTGCCGTAGGAGAATCTACAATCCAGCAGCTTTAACGGAGGTGTGCAAGTTCCCAAAGGCCTGTCAGTGGCAGGAATTCTGTCCCGTCAGAGAGTGAGAACAGGAGAGGTTTCACTGTGTCGGAAAGGGAGAGGAGAGACAGGTGGGAAAAATCGCAGGAGAAGGGAAACAATGGGGCTGGAGAGAGAGGGAGGGCAAGAGAGGGGGTAGAGAGGAAAAAGGCAATGTGAGGAGGGAGAAGGAGGGGGGAGAGAGAAAGAGAGATGGAAGAGAGGTGGGGGAGAGGAGAGGGAGGGAGGAGGGAAAGAGTGACGAAAGGAGGGAGAGAGGGGGAGGAACAGAGGAACAGGTTCGATGGACTGGTGGGTCTCATCCAGCCTGTTCCCTAATGCGGTGTGCAGCTGATTTGTGGGTCCGTGGACATGCTCGGCTCTCAGGGCTGGGGCAAAGGAGCTCGCCTCCCTGGGCTGAAGACCTCCAGTACCTGATACAAACATCATGGTCGACTGAGGCTCCTGAACTGGAGACGTTACCTTGGCCTCTGATTTGTCTCCTCTCTGGCACGTTGTGCCCGTGGTTCAGGCTTCCAGGCTGATTCAGTGGTGAAGGTTAAGGGAGAGGTGGGTGTCTGCACTGTTCTGACTAAACCCTGCGGCCTGCCAAGCAGCTCTCCAGGACCACCCCATCCACCTCAGGCTCGTTTCCCTTCCCCGACATCGTGCCCGCCAACTCCCTCAGCATCCACCGCTCTGTTTCAGTGTCTGACCCTCCGCAAACCATATCTGCTGGGGTAGGTCACCACATGGATTCACTACCTTATCCCAGTCTTCAGCAACCTCTCCCTTACCCTGCAGCCGAGAGCTCTGGAACAGAGGAACACTGAGCCATAACATTTCATAAAGCTATAAGACATAGGAGCAGAACGAGACCATTCAGTCCATGTAGTCTGCTCTGACATTCGATCATGGCTGATCTATTTTCGTCCTTCTGCCTTCTCCCTGTAATCTTTGACACCCCATCTAATCAAGGACAGATCAACCTCCGCTTTAAATATACCCGATGACTTGCTGTCTGTGACAACGAATTATGTAGATTCACCGCCCTCTGGCTAATTTCTGTCCTCCTCCTCATCTCTGTTCTAAAGGGACATCCTTCTAATCTGAGGCTCTGGTCCTCGATTGGAAACCTCCTCACCACGTCCACTCTCAGCCTCTTAAGGAGATCTCCGCTCTTCCTCTGGGCTGCGGAGTCCCAGCCCACCGCCTCCCCTCACAGGTTTGCCCAGGTGAGGATTGGCTGCTGAGGTCAGTAGCCCTGTTGGATAGCCGCCAAAGTCCAGCTTCACCCCCACCTTCCTGCAGCCTGGTGGGTGGGGTGGGTCTGGTTCTGAAGGCACAGGGTAGAAGCACGTGGCTACTCAAAGTTCAGAGGAAATTGTTTGTCAAGTACATATATATCTCCAAATATAACCCTGAGATTAATTTTCTTGTGGTTATACTCAAAATATCCAGTGAGCATTATAGAATCAATAAAAGGCTGCACTAACAGGGCGGACAATCAGTGTGCTAAAGACAACGATCTGTGCAAATACAAAAGTCAAGGAAAAAAGTAGCAATGAGCATAAATATTAAGAACACGAGAGGAAGGGACATTGAAAGTGAGCCCACAGATTGTGGGGGCAAGTGAAGTTACTCCCTGTGGTCAGAGAGCCTGAAGGTTGAGGGGTGATAACCATTCCTGAAGTTTGTGTTGTGGGTCCTGAGGCTCCTGTACCTCCTTCCTGATGGTTGAGGGGTGATAACTGTTCCTGAACCTGGTGGTGTTGGTCCTGAGGCTCCTGTACCTCCTTCCTGATGGTTGAGGGGTGATAACTGTTCCTGATCCTGGTGGTGTGGGTCCTGAGGCTCCTGTACCTCCTTCCTGATGGTTGAGGGGTGATAACTGTTCCTGAACCTGGTGGTGTTGGTCCTGAGGCTCCTGTACCTCCTTCCTGATGGTTGAGGGGTGATAACTGTTCCTGATCCTGGTGGTGTTGGTCCTGAGGCTCCTGTACCTCCTTCCTGATGGTTGAGGGGTGATAACTGTTCCTGAACCTGGTGGTGTTGGTCCTGAGGCTCCTGTACCTCCTTCCTGATGGTTGACGGGTGATAACTGTTCCTGAACCTGGTGTTGTTGGTCCTGAGGCTCCTGTACCTCCTTCCTGATGGTTGAGGGGTGATAACTGTTCCTGATCCTGGTGATGTGGGTCTGAGGCTCCTGTACCTCCTTCCTGATGGTGGCAGTGAGAAGAGAGCATGACCTGGGTGGTGGGGGTCCCTGAAGATGGATGCTGCTTTCTGGTGACACTCTACTGTGCAGATGTGCTCAATGGTGGAGAGGGCTTTATCTGTGATGGAGTTGTGGGTCATCATCTTGCCCAGCAATGAGATGAGACGTGCAGTGAGGGTGTGCAGGAGGTGTAGGGGGTAGTGACTCCGCTCTCAGTGAGGGTGTGGGGATGTGTAGGGGGTAGTGACTCCGCTCTCAGTGAGGGTGTGGGGTGGTGTAGGGGGTAGTGACAGACTGGGGGTGTGGGGAGTTGTAGGGGGTAGTGACAGACCGGGGGTGTGGGGAGTTGTAGGGGGTAGTGACAGACCGGGGGTGTGGGGTGGTGTAGGGGGTAGTGACAGACTGGGGGTGTGGGGAGTTGTAGGGGGTAGTGACAGACCGGGGGTGTGGGGAGGTGTAGGGGGTAGTGACAGACTGGGTGTGTGGGGAGGTGTAGGGGGTAGTGACAGACTGGGGGTGTGGGGAGGTGTAGTGGGTAGTGACAGACTGGGGGTGTGGGGAGGTGTAGGGGGTAGTGACAGACTGGGGGTGTGAGGAGGTGTAGGGGGTAGTGACAGACCGGGGGTGTGGGGAGGTGTAGGGGGTAGTGACAGACCGGGGGTGTGGGGAGGTGTAGGGGGTAGTGACAGATTGGGTGTGTGGGGAGGTGTAGGGGGTAGTGACAGACTGGGGGTGTGGGGAGGTGTAGGGGGTAGTGACAGACTGGGGGTGTGAGGAGGTGTAGGGGGTAGTGACAGACTGGGGGTGTGGGGTGAGGTGCAGTGGGTAGTGACAGACTGGGGGTGTGGGGTGAGGTGTAGTGGGTAGTGACAGACTGGGGGTGTGGGGAGGTGTAGGGGGTAGTGACAGACTGGGGGTGTGGGGTGAGGTGTAGTGGGTAGAGACAGACTGGGGGTGTGGTTGAGGTGTAGGGGGTAGTGACAGACTGGGGGTGTGGGGGAGTTGTAGGGGGTAGTGACAGACTGGGGGTGTGGGGGAGTTGTAGGGGGTAGTGACAGACTGGGGGTGTGGGGAGTTGTAGGGGGTAGTGACAGACTGGGGGTGTGGGGGAATTGTAGGGAGTAGTGACAGACTGGGGGTGTGGGGAGTTGTAGGGGGTAGTGACAGACTGGGGGTGTGGGGAGGTGTAGGGGGTAGTGACAGACTGGGGGTGTGGGGAGGTGTAGGGGGTAGTTACAGACTGGGGGTGTGGGGAATTGTAGGGAGTAGTGACAGACTGGGGGTGTGGGGGAGTTGTAGGGGGTAGTGAAAGACTGGGGGTGTGGGGAGAGGTGTAGGGGGTAATGACAGACTGGGGGTGTGGGGAGAGGTGTAGGGGGTAGTGACAGACTGGGGGTGTGGGGAGGTGTAGGGGGTAGTGACAGACTGGGGGTGTGGGGAGGTGTAGGGGGTAGTGACAGACGGGGTGTGGGGAGGTGTAGGGGTAGTGACAGACAGGGGGTGTGGGGGAGTTGTAGGGGGTAGTGACAGACTGGGGGTGTGGGGGAATTGTAGGGGGTAGTGACAGACTGGGGGTGTGGGGAGAGGTGTAGGGGGTAGTGACAGACTGGGGGTGTGGGGAGAGGTGTAGGGGGTAGTGACAGACTGGGGGTGTGGGAAGGTGTAGGGGGTAGTGACAGACTGGGGGTGTGGGGAGGTGTAGGGGTAGTGACAGACGTGGTGTGGGGAGGTGTAGGGGGTAGTGACAGACGGGGTGTGGGGGAGTTGTAGGGGGTAGTGACAGACTGGGGGTGTGGGGGAATTGTAGGGGGTAGTGACAGACTGGGGGTGTGGGGAGAGGTGTAGGGGGTAGTGACAGACTGGGGGTGTGGGGAGAGGTGTAGGGGGTAGTGACAGACTGGGGGTGTGGGGAGGTGTTGGGGGTAGTGACAGACTGGGGGTGTGGGGAGGTGTAGGGGGTAGTGACAGACTGGGGGTATGGGGAGGTGTAGGGGGTAGTGACAGACTGGGGGTGTGGGGGAGTTGTAGGGGGTAGTGACAGATTGGGGGTGTGGGGGAATTGTAGGGGGTAGTGACAGACTGGGGGTGTGGGGAGTGTTGGGGGTAGTGACAGACTGGGGGTGTGGGGGAGTTGTAGGGGGTAGTGACAGACTGGGGGTGTGGGGGAGTTGTAGGGGGTAGTGACAGACTGGGGGTGTGGGGAGGTGTTGGGGGTAGTGACAGACTGGGGGTGTGGGGAGGTGTAGGGGGTAGTGACAGACGGGGTGTGGGGAGGTGTAGGGGGTAGTGACAGACTGGGGGTGTGGGGGATTGTAGGGGGTAGTGACAGACTGGGGGTGTGGGGTGAGTTGAAGGGGTAGTGACAGACTGGGGGTGTGGGGTGAGGTGTAGGGGGTAGTGACAGACTGGGGGTGTGGGGAGGTGTAGGGGGTAGTGACAGACTGGGGGTGTGGGGGAGGTGTAGTGGGTAGTGACAGACTGGGGGTGTGGGGGAGTTGTAGGGGGTAGTGACAGACTGGGGGTGTGGAGGAATTGTAGGGGGTAGTGACAGACGGGGTGTGGGGGAGGTGTAGGGGGTAGTGACAGACTGGGGGTGTGGGGGAGGTGTAGTGGGTAGTGACAGACTGGGGGTGTGGGGTGAGGTGTAGGGGGTAGTGACAGACTGGGGGTGTGGGGAGGTGTAGGGGGTAGTGACAGACTGGGGGTGTGGGGGAGTTGTAGGGGGTAGAGACAGACTGGGAATGTGGGGAGGTGTAGGGGGTAGTGACAGACTGGGGGTGTGGGTGAGGTGTAGGGGGTAGTGACAGACTGGGGGTGTGGGGAGGTGTAGGGGGTAGTGACAGATTGGGGGTGTGGGTGAGGAGTAGTGGGTAGTGACAGACTGGGGGTGTGGGGTGAGATGTAGTGGGTAGAGACAGACAGACTGGGGGTGTGGGGGAGTTGTAGGGGGTAGTGACAGACTGGGGGTGTGGGGAGGTGTAGTGGGTAGTGACAGACTGGGGGTGTGGGGAGATGTAGGGGGTAGTGACAGACTGGGGGTGTGGGTGAGGTGAAGGGGTGGTGACAGATTGGGGGTGTGTGGGTACGTGTAGAGGGTAGTGACTCAGCTCTCACTGGGGAGGAGGGAGGAGGAAGGATGATGAGGTGCAGGTGCTGTGTGAATAGAGGCAGTCGACTGTGGAGAGATCGTTGAATACACACACACACATTCTCACACACACACACACACACATTCACACACACACATTCACACACACACACTCACACACACACACACACACTCACACACACACATTCACACACACACACTCACACACACACACACACACACACACACATTCACACACATTCACACACACACACACACACACACATTCACACACACACACACATTCTCACACACATTCACACACACACACACACACACATTCACACACACACACACACATTCACACACACACACACACTCACACACACACATTCTCACACACACACACACACACACATTCACACATTCACTCACACACACATTCTCACACACACACACACTCACACACACACACACTCACACACACACACACACACACACACACACATTCACACATTCACTCACACACACATTCTCACACACACACACACTCACACACACACACACTCACACACACACACTCTCACACACACACACACACACATTCTCACACACACACACTCACACACTCACACACACACATTCACACACATTCACACACACACACATTCTCACACACACACACATTCACACACACACACACACACACATTCACACACATTCACACACACACACACACATTCACACACACACACACACATTCACTCACACACACACACTCACACACACACATTCTCACACACACACACATTCTCACACACACACACTCACACACACACACACACACACACTCACACACACACACACACACTCACACATTCACTCACACACACATTCTCACACACACACACACTCACACACACACACACTCACACACACACACACACTCACACACACACACTCTCACACACACACACACACACACACACACATTCTCACACACACACACACACACACTCACACACACACATTCACACACACACACACATTCTCACACACACACACACACACACACACACACACACACACACACACACATTCACACACATTCACACACACACACACACACACATTCACACACACACACACATTCTCACACACATTCACTCACACACACACACTCACACACACACACGCACTCACACACACACACTCTCACACACACACACACACACACATTCACACATTCACTCACACACACATTCTCACACACACACACTCACACACACACACTCACACACACACACACACTCACACACACACACTCTCACACACACACACTCTCACACACACACACACACACAGCCTCGCCAAAGTCAGCATTCAGCCACATAAATAATTCCTAATGAGACAGCATTGTCTGTACTGATGCATTCAAGGAATAACTCTGACCTCTGTCTGTCCTCTGCTGCCGAGAAGCAGCAGACAGCAAATAGGGGGTTTGTTCCCTCATTTTGAACATCGGTGATACCCGTGTCAACGACTGTGGGAACATCATTGCTCCAGTGCGTCGCTCCTGGCCGTAGGTACAAACCCATAGAAATGGAGCTACTTTTGGCAGGAGCCCAACGCCCAGTGAGTCTGGTATAGGGTGAGGGGCCACTACACAGGATCAGAAAAAGCTGCAGAAAGTTGTAAACTCAGTCAGCTCCATCATGGCCACCAACCTGCCCAGTTTCGAGTTCATCTTCAGAAGGCAGTGCCTCAAAAAGGCAGCACCCATCATTAAAGACCCCCATCACCCAGGACATTTCCTCTTCTCGTGGCTGCCATCAGGGAGGAGGTACACGAGCATGAAGACACACACTCAACGATTCAGGAACAGCTTCTTCCCCTCTGCCATCAGATTTCTGAACGGACATTGAACCCATGAACACTACCTCACTACCTTCTTTTCTCTTTTTGCACTATTTATTTAATATACTTTTTATATATACTTACTGTAATTTATAGGTTTTATTGTTATGTTTTGCATTGCCCTGCTGCCACAAAACAACAAACTTCACAACATACACCGCTGTGCAGAAGTCTCGAGCACATGTCTATAGTGAGGGTGCCTCAGCCTTCTGCACACTGTGTACTGTATTTTCCAATCTGGAGTCGAGAGCGGGTTTGTAAATCTGGTGGGAGTGGTGAGGGTGGAGCGCCGCGGGATGTGTGTGGGACAGGTGGCAGAGAAAGAGTGCCAGGGGTGGGGCGTGGCCCTGGTGCAGACTCACCCAGCCCTGAGACACCAGGCAAGGTCATTTAATTCCAAACAATTGATTTATTGATCATTACAGAATGTCCCTCTGGTGCTTCCCACTCCCTCCCCTCTCCCTTCCCCTTTTCCCAACCGTGATTCCCCTCTCCCTGCCTCCTTCCCACTCTCAGTCCACACCAGAGACCCAGATCAGAATCAGCTTTATCATCAAGTCAAGTCAAATCAAGTGAAGTTTATTGTCAGTTAACTATATACATGTATATAACATATATAACCATATGATGTATATAGAAACAAGATGGCATTTCTCTGGACCAGGGTGTAAATCACACATAACACGCAATAACTTATGAAGGTAAGGATAAAATCTATAGATGAATCACACATGAATAACAAACTAAAGTGCATTCATATTAAATAATGTACGATACAGAACAGATTAACCAGTGACACTTTGAATACGATGCAGCCGGGAGTTCAGAAGCCTAATGGCCTGAGGGAAGAAACTGTCTTATCCTGACTGTTTTACCATCGGAGTTTCCTGCCTGATGGTGAAAAATCAAAGAGGATGCTGGATGGATCCTTGATAATCCTAAGGGCCCTGCGTAGGCAGCGCTCCAGATAAATGTCCCCAGTTGATGGTAGAGAGGCCTCTGCGATCCTCTCAGCTGTTCTCAGTCCTTTGTAGGGACTTGCGGTCCGATGCTCGGCTGCTGCCATACCAGATGGAGATGCCGCTTGTCAGGACGCTCTCAGTGCTGCTCCTGTAAAACGTAGTTAAGATGGGGTTGTGGAGAGCCTTGCTTAAGAGTGGAGGCGCTGCTGTGCCTTCTTGTTCAAGGAAGTGATATTAAGGGACCAGGTGAGCTCATCCGTGATGTGAACTCCCAGGAATCTGGTGCACTTAACCCTCTCTATGGAGGAGCCATGTATTCACAGAGGGGGTTGGTTTTTTACACCTTCCTGAAGTCCACATCGATTTCCTCTGTCCTCTCCACGTTCAGGCTGGGGTTGTTCTTCTCACACCAGTCCACCAGCCACTCCACTTCCTCTCCGTACTCTGTCGTGTCATCATTGTTGATAAGGCCAGCCACTCTTGTGTCAGCCGCACACTTGGTGACACGGTCTGAACTGAATCTCCAACACAGTCATGTGTCAGTAGTGTGAACAACAGCGGGCTGAGCACACAGCCTTGGGGAGCCCCGGTGCTCAGAGGAATGGGATGAGAGGCGTTGCTGCCCACACGGACTGACTGTAGCTTTACTGTTAAGAAGTCCAGTATCCAATTTCAGAGAGAGGTGTTGAGACCCGCGAAGACAGTTTCCCCACCAGCTTCTGGGGTATGATGGTGTTGAACGCTAAACTCATATAAGAGAAGAATTTTTGTTTGTTTTTGTGGCAGCAGTACAGTGCGATACATGAGATTACTACAGTACTGTGCAAAAGTCTTCGGCACCCAAGCTACTGTGTGTGTACGTTTATCTGAAACTTTTGCCCCGTACACTATGCCAATGACATTAGTCCTGATTCTGATTCTGACAAGTACACAGCACAGATCCAGATTCAGATTAATATATTGATTCATGTACATTGAAACATGCAGTGAAATGCCTCGTATGCGTCGGTGACCAACACAATCTGAGGATGTGCTGGGGGCAGCCCGCAAGTGGTGCCACTCTTCCAGTGCCAACACAGCAATCCCACAATGCCAGGGAGAGACAGTGTGCAGGAGGAGGTGGAGGGGAGGGGACTGAGTGAGAGGGGATGGGTGTAATGGGGGTGGAGACTGTGCAAGAGAGGGTATAATGTTGGGGGTAGAGACGGGGGTAGAGAGGGTATAATGTTGGGGGTTGGCGGGAGGAGCAGTAATCTGGTGTCTAACTTCTGCCCCCTCTATTTGCAGCTAAGGAATGGTCTACTGCCCTCCCTACGGCCGATCCCCCCTCTCTTTGCCCTGACCGCGGAGCCGCGGTGCTGAGGCCAGGGAAACAGAAACCTGTAACTGTGGTGAGTACACTTTAGGTGCTATAACAATGCAGGTTTTATGTTGTTGTAATGGCAAATGCAACAACTAAGGGAAAAAGTTTGTATTAGAGAGTGAGGCATAGAGGTGTGTATGAGAGAGAGAGAAAAGAAAGGGTGTGTGCAAGTGAGTGTCAGCGTGTGTGAGAAAAAGGGTGTGTGTATGTCAGTGTGTCTGAAAGAGAGAGGTGTATTTGTGTGAGAGAGAGTGTATCTGTGTGTGTGTGTGAGACGGTGTATCTGAGTGTGTGAGAGAGAGAGAGGGTGTATCTGAGTGTGTGAGAACGAGAGGGTGTATCTGTGTGTGTGAGAGCGAGAGGGTGTATCACTATGAGAGAGAGAGAGGTGTATCTGTGTGTGAGAGAGAGGGTGTATCTGAGTGTGTCAGAGAGAGGGTGTATCTGAGAGAGAGAAGATGTGTCTGTGAGAGAGAGAGAGAGTGTATCTGTCTCTGTGAGAGGGTGGATCTGTCTGAGAGGGAGGGATATCTGTCTGTGAGAGAGGGATAACTGAGAGAGAGTGTATCTGTCTGTGTGAGAGGGTGTGTCTGTCTGTGAGATAAGAGAGGATGTATCTGTGTGTGAGAGAGCGTATATCTGTGAGAGAGCATATATCTCTGAGAGAGAGGATATATCTGTCAGAGAGAGAATGTATCTGTGAGAGAGAGAGAGAGTGTGTATCTGTGTGTTTGAGAGAGAGTATCTGTGAGAAAGAATGGGTGTATCTGTGAGAGAGAAAGGGTGTATCTGTCTGTGAGAGAGAGGGTGATCTGTCTGTGTGTGTGAGAGAGAGAGAGAGAGAAGGTGTATCTGTCTGAGAGAGTGTGAGGTGGGGTATCTGTGTGTGTTTGTGTGTGCATTTTTTTTAGATTATGAGAATGCTCAGTCCTCTTTTATTGTCATTTAGAAATGCATACATACAATAAGAAATGATACAATGTTTCTCCAGCGTTATTTCACAGAAAACAAGACAAACCAAAGACTAACACAGACAGAACCACATATTTATAACATATAGTTACAGCAGTGCAAGCAATATCATAATTTGATGAAGAACAGTCCATAGGCACAGTAAAAAAAGTCTCAAAGTCCCCGAGTCTATCGACTCCCGAGTCCCCGATAGCAGGCGGCAAAAGGGAGAAACTCCCTGCCGTAAACCTCCAGGCACCGTCAACTTGCCAATACCTTGGAAGCAGCTGACCCTGAGTCCATCTGTCCGAAAACTCCAAGCTTCCGACCAGCCTCCCGAGTGCCATCCTCTGCCGAGCGCATTTGACCTAGCCCCGGCCGCTGAAACACGCAAAGCCGAGGATTTCGGGGCCTTCAGCTCCAGAGATTCCGGTTACCACACAGTAGCAGCGGTAGCAAAGCAGACACTTCAGAAGATTTCCAGATGTTCCGCTGTGCTCTCACGTCTGTCTCCATCAAATCAGGATTGTGCACGGTCCCCTACTTAGTCATAGTCATAGTCATACTTTATTGATCCCGAGGGAAATTGGGTTTTGTTACAGTTGCACCAACCAAGAATAGAATATAAATATAACAATATAAAACCATAAATAATTAAATAATAATATGTAAATTATGCCAAGAAATAAGTCCAGGACCAGCCTATTGACTCAGGGTGTCTGACCCTCCAAGGGAGGAGTTGTAAAGTTTGATGGCCACAGGAAGAAATGACTTCCTATGACACTCTGTGTTGCATCTCGGTGGAATGAGTCTCTGGCTGAATGTACTCCTGTGCCCACCCAGTACATTATGTAGTGGATGGGAGACATTGTCCAAGATTGTACTTGACAGATTACAGATATTCATCACCGAAGAGGCCGTGCGCGCTGCCGTCGCGCCGCTATCTTCTCCCACTGTATGGGTGTTTCTCTGCGTGTGTGAGAAAGAGACAGGGTGTATCTGTGTGTGAGAGAGGGTGTATCCTGTATGAGAGAGAGAGAGTGTATCTGTCTGTGAGAGAGAAAGGGTGTATCTGTCTGTGAGAAATAGCAATTGTGTGTGTCAGTGTGTACACCATTTTTGTAGTATAATGTAATTCCAATTAAGTTCAATTTGAAGAATAATTTAAACTGTTCACGGTCTGTAATGTGGAACCTGCATTTGCCGGGTATACCTGTGCTAGTCTGGTGAATGGTATTTGATGGGAGTGTGGAGCCGCGGAGTGAGACCGCGAGGCATCCAATGATTGTGTCCCTGGCACAGAATTGGCTGGGTGGATTTGGAGGGATGTTTGGACAGGACAGTGTGACACGTACAGACTAGACAGGACGAATGGCCTGAGCTGTAGGTACGATGATGAGGTGTGTGGGATTGAGGGGAGTGGGACATGTTGGACTCTGGTCAACAGTGGTCAGCTACCATGTTAATATGTGAACCCTTATCCTTCAGAGCACAGAACACTATAGAGTACAGCACCAAATTGGGTTCAGAATCATGTTTATATCACTGGCATATCTTGTGAAATTTGTTGTTTTATGGCAGCAGTACATTGCAATATATTATAATACAGTAATAAAAATCCTATAAACTATCATAAGAAATAAATATAAACATTTAAATAAGTTGTGCAAAAAGAGAGAAAAAGATAGTGAGGTAGTGTTCGTGGATTCACTGTCCATTGGGAAATCTGATGGAGAAGGGGAAGAAGCTGTTGCTGGATCATTGTGTAATGCCCTGGGTAAGATTTCTACTGCTGTGCCGTGAGGAATTTTTATCTTAGCATTTTTCTGTAAGCGCGGTGTGTCCTGCTAGTAAGAGTGTTTTGGCTTCGGTTAAAGATAGGGAGCCATGCTGTCCAACTTAGGAATGTGGTGTCATCCATTCGGGGTTGTCCTGGTACTCCCTGCCCGGTGGAGCTTCAGAGAGTGCTGGGCTGGAGCAGATTTCTGAAGGACAGTAGTCTGATTTTGGTGGGAGCTGCGGTGCGGGGCGCAAGGGAAGATGCCGTAGAATGCTGTTCGAAGGAGAGTCCCCATTGTAAGAAGTGCTCTGTGCATATGAATGTCTCCAAGGAGGAAGGGCCAATACTCCTGAGAGAGCCAGTTTCGCTCAACATGGTCTTTGTGGGAAATTTGGATGTGGCAGGTGCCTTCACACAGACCACGGGTCCAGCGCGTGAGTAAAGCGATACGCTCGACTACTCCAGAAACGAGCTCCAACGTTTATGTGCACATTTAGACTGATTTAACCATAATGGGTCCTTCTAATTTTATTTTCTTTTTCTGTAGCTGTGTTAAAGTTGAACATTTGGTAAATATATTTCTCTTGTAATCTTACGCTGGTGTTCGATCTGTTAATGTTCTGGCAAGTTGGTAACTTTGCATGGAGCAGTATTTACACAGCATTCGCTACAATCAATATTTCTTAATCAGAACATCATAACTTTCCTGTTTGAACTCCAAATCATACCAACCCTAGACATATATTGCTTGTGACCTTCTCACTGTTGAGTCACATGGCTGTTAGTAGAGTTAGCTAACAAGCCAAGTTTGTATACAAGCCCTGGTGAAAGGATTGCATTTGTGCATTTGTCTTCAGGCTCCTGTACCACTTCATTGTTGGGTTGCAATGAGAGGAGAGCATGTCCTGGGTGATCAGGTCCGTAATGGAGCTTTGTCCAGCAGTCAATCTGGACATTGGAAGTTTAGGGAGGAGGGTCCTCAGTCGACCACCGCCCGAGGATAAAAGGCAGGAGTGGTTTGTGGCATTGTAATAGAGCTTTGACCAGTGGCCAATTAGTGTTTGGAATTAATTAGTGAGGGCAAATTAAAGGAAGGTGGATGAGCTCAGCAGCCATTTTCGCAGTGGACGTGGTCAGAGTGGTGATCTTAAGGCTTTAGCTCTTCAAGGCTTCTGGGAAGAGAAGCAACGGAAGAGAAAGCAAAGGAAAGAAAAGTTCCTTCTTTGTATCTGCTCAGTGAGGACAGTAGGGATGCCAGGCAGGATAGCTGAATGCTCCTCTTGTGGGATGTGGGAAGGCAGGGAGGCGACTACAACTGTGAGGAGTGCATCCAGCTGCAGCTTCCAACAATTGACGTTAAGGAGCTGGAATTGGATGAACTGCAGATCATTCAGGAGGCTGAGGGGTGATAGATAGGAGATATAGAGAGGTAGTTACAACAAGGGTGCAGGACGCAGGAAACTGGGTGACAGTCAGGAAGGGGTAAGAGTTAAGGAGTCAGTGCAGAGTACCCCTGTGGCCATCCCCCTCAACAACAAGTATATCGCTTTAGATACTGACGGGGGGGGGGCGGGGGGTGGATGACTTAACAGTGGTCGGGTCTCTGGCACTGAGTCTGCCTCTGTCACTCAGAAGGGAAGGAGAAAGAAGAGGCACACTGTGGTGCTAGGGGATTTGTTAGTTAGGGGAACAGACAGGAGGTTTTGTGGGCAAGAACAAGATTCCCGGTTGGTATGTAGCCTCCCGGGTGCCAGGGTCCGGAATATCTCAGACCGAGTCGTCAGCATTCTTAAGTGGGAGGGTGAATAGCCAGAAGTCACAGTCCATGTAGGTACCAATGACATGGGTAGGACGAGTGACAAGATTTTGCATTGGGAGTTCAGGGAGTTAGGTGCTAAGTTAAAGGGCAGGACTTTCCAGGGTTGTGATCTCAAGATTGCTACCCATGCCACATGCTAGTGAGGCCAGAAATAGGAAGATTATACAGTTTAACACTTGGCCAAGCAGTTGGTGAAAGAGGGAGGGCATAAGATATTTGGATCATTGGACTCTCTTCCAGGGAAGGTGGGACCTGTGCAGAAAGGACGGTTTGCACCTGAACTGGAGGGGGACTAATATCCTAGCGAGAAGGTTTGTTAATGCTGCATGGTGGGGATTAAACTAGAGTTGCAGGGGGATGGGAACCAGAGTGCCAGAACAGGTAGTGGAGAGGTTGTGGAGGCAGATGTTGTTAAAACCTTAGACAAAGTTAGGGATCAAAAGGTTGAGCATGGTGCAATAAAATCGAAAAGGGTGAACACAGGACTGAAGGTATTGCATCTGAATGCATGCAGTGTACAAAATAAGGTAGATGAACTTTCAGCAAACCTTCAGGTTGGCAGGTTTGACGTTGTGGGCATCACTGAATCATGCTGAAAGATTATAGCTGGGAGCTTAATGTCCAAGGATACACATTGTATTGAAAGGACTGGCAGGAAGGCGGGGGGGGGGGCGGCGTTGCTCTGTTGGTAAAGTCATTAGAAAGAGGTGACATAGGGTCGGAAGGTGCTGAATCTTTGTGGATAGAGCTAAGGAACTTCAAGGGTAAAAAGACCCTGATGGAAGATGTATACAGACCCCCCAAACAGTAGTAAGGATGCGGCCTACAAATTACAATGGGAGGCAGAAAATGCATACCAAAAGGGCAATGTTACAATAGTCATGGGGAACTTCAATATGCAGGTAGATTGGGAAAATCAAGTTGGAGATGGATTACAGGAGGGGGAATTTCTAGAATGCCTGCAAGATGGCTTTTTAGAGTAACCTATAGTTGAGCCCACTAGGGGATCAGCTGTTCTGGATTGGGTGTTGTGCAATGATCTGGAATTGATTAAAGAGCTTAAGGTAAAAGAACTCTTAAGGGTTAAGGTGAGTAAAGGGAACTTCAGAGGCATGAGAGAGGAGTTCACCAGAAATGATTGGAAAAGAACACTGGCAGGGATGATGGCAGAGCAGCAAATGGCTGGAATTTCTGGAAGCAATTCGGAAGGCACGGGATATATGCATCCCAACGAGGAGGAAGTATTCCTAAAGGCAAGATGACACAGTCATGGCCAGCAAGAGAAGTCAAAGCCAACATAAAAGCCAAGGAGAGGGCATATACTAGAGCAAAGATTAATAAGAAGTTAGAGGATTGGGAAGCTTTTAAAAACTAACAGAAGGCAACTAAAAATCATTAAGCAGGTAAGGATGGAATACGAAAGTAAGCTAGCCAATAATATTAAAAAGGATACCAGAAGTTTCTTCAGATACGTAAAGTGTAAAAGAGAGGTGAGGGCGGATATTGGACCATTGGAAAATGATGCTGGAGAGGTAGTAATGGGGGACAACGAAATAGTGGACAAACTGCATACGTATTTTGCATCAGTCTTTACTGTGGAAGACACTAGCAGTATGGTGGAAGATCCAAGCGTCAGGGTGCATGAAGTGTGTGAAGGTTAGACATAACTAGAGAGAAGGTTCTTGGGAAGTTGAAAGGTCTGAAGATAGATAAGTCACCTGGACCAGATGGTGTACACCCCAGGGTTCTGAAAGAGGTGGCTGAAGAGATCATGGAGGCATTAGTAATGGCACTAGATTCTGGAATGGTTCCAGAAGATTGGAAACCTGCAAATGTCACTCCACTCTTAAAGAAGGTAGAGAGATAGAAGAAAGGAAACTATAGGCCAGTTCATCTGACCACAGTGGCTGGGAAGGTGTTGGAGTTGATTATTTAGGATGATAAAATAGGCAGTAGTTACCATGGTCTCCTCAAGGGAAAATCTTGCCTGACAAATCTCTTGGAATTCTTTGAGGAAGTAACAAGCAGGATAGACAGGAGAATTGGTTGATGTTGGGTACTTGAATTTTCAGAAGGCCTTTGACAAGGTGCCACACACAAGGCTGCTTAACAAGCTACGAGCCCCTGGTATTACAGGAAAGATTCTAGTATGGATAAAGAAGTGGCTGATTGGCAGGAGGCAAAGATGGAAATAAAGGGAGCATTTTCAGTTTGGCTGCCAGTAACTGGTGGTGTTGGGACCAATTCCTTTTATATTATATGTCAATGATTTAGATTATGGAATTGGTGGCTTTGTTGCAATGTTTGTAGACAATATGAAGACAGGTGGAGGGGCAGTTAGTTCTAAGGAAGTAGAGAGGCTACAGAAGGACTTAGACAAATTAGAAGAATGGACAAAGAAATGGCAGATGGAGTACAGTGTCGGGAAATGTTTGGTCATGCACTTTGATAGAAGAAATGAAAGGGTTGACTATTTTGTAAATGGAGAGCAAATAAAAAACAAACTGAGGCGCAAAGGGACTTGAGAGTCCTTGTGCAGGATTCCCTGAAGATTAATTTGCAGGTTGACTCTGTGGTGAGGAAGGCAAATACAATGTTAGCGTTAATTTCAAGAGGACTAGAATATAAAAGCAAAGATGTAATGTTGAAACTTTATCAAGCACTGGTGAGGCCTCACGTGGAGTATTGTGAGCAGGTTTGTGCCCTTTATCTTAGAAATAATATGCTGAAACTGGAGAGGGTTCAAAGGAGGTTCATGAAAATGATTCCAGGATTGAATGGCTTGTCGTATGAGGAGTGTTTGATGGCTCTGGGCCTGTATTTGCTGGAATTCAGAAGAATGAGGGATGACTTCATTGAAACCTATCAAATGGCAAAAGACCTTGATGTGAGTGGATGTGAAGAGGATGTTTCCTATGGTGGGAGAGTCCAAGGCCACTGGACACAGCCTCAGATTAGAGGGGCATCCTTATAGAACGGAGATGAGGAGGAATTTCTTTAGCCAGAGAGTGGTGAATCTGTGGAATTTGTTGCCACAGGCAGCTGTGGAAGCAAAGTTTTTATGTATATTTAAGGCAGAGGCATTGATTGGTCAGGGCATGAAGGGATACGAGGAGAAGGCAGGAGACTGGGGCTGAGAGCAGAATTGGATCAGCCATGATGAAATGGCAGAACAGGTTCGATGGGCCAAATGGCCTAGTTCTACATCACCTTTTGAAGGTGTCCTTGATGCTTGGGGGAACGGCAGGGCCATGATGGGGCTGATTCAGTTTACAACTTGCTGCAGTTTTTTCCGATCCTCCATACCAGAGAGTGATGCAACCAGTCAGATTGCTGTCCACGGTACAGCTATAGAAACTTGTGCACGTCTTCGGTGAGTGCAGACTCTTCAGCCCACGATGTTGTGTCGTCCTCTTAACCTACGCCAAGATCAATCTAATCCCTCCCTCCTAGATAACCCTCCATTTCTCTCTCGTCCATTGCCTATCTAGGATTCTAGTCTCCCGAATGTATCTGCCCCTGCCACCACTCCTGGCAGTGCGTTCCGTGAAGCCACCGCTCTGCTGAAGAGTCCTACCTCTGGTATTCCCCCTACGCTTTCCCCAATCGCTTCAAAATTGTGCCCTTTGTTCTGTGTTGCCGGTGGTTACTGGTGGGTACCGGCAAGAGACTGGTGAGGGAGGGTGTGATGAAATCCTGTGGCTGGTGCGAGAGACCATGGGACTGCAGGAGGAACCTGTTGGTACTGGAAGTGCTTTATTATTGTTGGTGAAAATCTCGTCTTCCCTGGAGATCCTAAATGGATTTTTTGGATCTGTGTTTACTTGGGAAACAGATATAGGGTCTTTGGAAGCGAGGTCATAGACCCAGCACAGATTAGGTTTGCTGTCTTGAGGCAAATTAGGGTGGATAAATCCTGACAGCCTGGCAAGGTGTTCCCTTGGACCCCGTGGGAGGCAAGTGCAGAAATTGCCAGGGCTCTAGCAGAGACGTTTAAACAGGTGAGGAACCAGAGAATTGGAGGATGGCCAATGTTATTCAGCTATTTAAGAAAGGCTCTAAAAATAAACCAGGAAATTATAGGCCGGTGAGCCTGACATCAGTAGTGGGAAAGTTAGTGGCGGGTATTCTAAAGGACTGGATATATGAGTATTTGGGTAGGAAGGGACTGATTAGGGATAGTCAGCATGGCTTTGTGTGTGGTGGGGGTCATGACGAACTATTCTTAACCTATCTTACAGAGATTTTCAAGGAAGTTGCCAGGAAAATTGATGAAGGCAAGGCAGTGCATGTTGTTTACATAGACTTTAGCAAGGCATTTGATAAGATCCTGCATGAGAGGTTGATTAAGAAGTTTCAGTCGCTTGGCAGTCAAGATGAGGTAGCAAATTGGATTAGACATTGGCTTTGTGGGCGAAGCTGGAGAGTAGCAGTGGATGGTTGCCTCTCTGACTGGAGGCCTGTGATGAACGGAGTGCCGCTGGGCCCATTGTTGTTTGTCATCTATATCAATGATCTGGATGATAATGTGGTTAACTAGATCAGCAAATCTGCGGATGACGCCGAGACTGGGGGGAGTAATGGACAGCAAGGGAGATTATCGTGGCTTGCAGAGGGATCTGCAGCAGCTGGGAAAATGACTGATGGGAGTTAATGCAGACAAGTGCGAGGTGTTGCTCTTTGGGAGGACCAACCAGGGTAGGTCATACACCGTGAGTGGTAGGGCAGTGTGTAAGTCCAAGACTGGTTGAATCAGAATCAGGTTTAATATCACTGGCGCACGTCATGAAATACATTGTTTTGTGGCAGCAGTACATTACAATGCATAATAATAATTTTAAAAGACCTTTAAAGTACTTTAAGAAGTGAAGATGATGAAGCCTCTGTTGGTCAGGGTTGACTATGGATGTCGCATCCTGGCTGTGTAGACACACGAGCCAGGGCAGTCCGATACGGAGAACAAGCTGTCGCCCGTATAGCAGGCTCTCCCTCTCCACAGAGCTGATGAGCCCAAAGGAACAGCAGAGACCGATACGTTTTGGCACCAGGAGTTGCCAGTCAGCACTGAATTCAACGTAGGACTGCCTTAGGGACACCAGCTCCAGATTTTTCCCTCGCAGTTTACTCCCAAAGCCTTTGCCGTAAGGCAGCACAGGTTTGAGATCAGAGTTTTCCTTCTCCTAGATGAGCTGCCAACCACGGCTGATGAACCCCATCTGCATGAAGCAACTGTTTTAAGGCGGCAGTAACCCACCTTTGCCAGTTCTGCTTTCAGTAGAAACAGTTCTGCCGGGCTTAGTAGCTAAGCCACGCGTGAAGGCCAGGTTGTCAGAGGCTATTTGAGATGCACATCATTGGGAGCATTTAATAGGCAGTGAAAACTTATCCCCATTGCCACCATTGGCTATGACAACCTGAAGGAACCACAAAAAGAAGTATGTACAAAAATTTCAATTAAATAATTAGTGCAAGAAAAGAGTCAGAATAAAAATTAGTGAGGTAGTGTTCATGAATTCATTGTCCATTCAGATATTGGACAGCAGAGGGGAAGAACCCGTTCCTGAACCGTTGAGTGTGTGGCTTCAGGCTCCTGTAACTCCTCCCTGATGGTAGCAATGAGAAGAGGGCATGTCCTGGGTGATGGGGGTCCTTAATGATGGAGGCCGCCTTTTTGAGGCATTGCCTTCTGAAGGTGTCCTGGATACTGATCAGCCACACCTGGCGGTGGGTTTTCTAAATAGCACGCACAAAATGCTGGAGGAACTCAGCAGGTCAGGCAATGCCTATGGAAATGAAAAACAGTTGACATTTCAGGCTGAGACCCGTCTTCAGGACTGGAAAGGCAGGGAGAAGAGGCCAGAATAAAAAGGTTGGGAAGAGGAGAAGGAGGACAAACTAGAAGGTGACAGGTGAGGGGGAAGGTGGGTGGATAGTTGGGGGAGGGGGGATGAATTAAGAAGCTGGGAGGCGATGGGTGGAAGAGGTAAAGGGCTGGAGAAGAAGGAATTGAGAGGAGAGGAGAGTTAACCATGGGAGAAAGGGAAGGAGGAGGGGACCCAGAGGGAGGTGATGGACAGCCGAGGAGAAGAGTTAGAGGGGTATCAGGAAGGGGAATGGAGAGACAGAAGGAAATGGGGGTGGGGAGTAAGTACCAAAAGTTTGAGAGTTTGATATTGATGCCATCAGATGCGAGGCTGCCCAGGGGGAATATGTGTTGCTCCTCTAACCTGAGCATGGCCTCATCTTGGCAGAAAAGGTGGTGAGTGTGGAACACGCTGCCAGTGCAAGTTGTGCGTGCAATCTGGATTTCAACATCTAAGAGAAGTTTGGATAGGTACATGAATGGTAGGGGTGTGGAGAGCTATGGTCCAGGTGCAGGTCGATGGGAGCAGGCAGATTAAATGGTTCAGCATGAACTTGATGGTCCAAGGGGCCTGTTTCTATGCTGGACTTTTCTATGAAGAGGCCAAGGACCAAAATGTCAGAATGGGAATGGGAAGTCAAATTTCCTTGGACATCCACATCTGGCGGTGAGTTCCCTGGTCGGCCACATCTGGCGGTGAGTTTCCTGATTGACCACATCTGATGGTGTTTCCTGATGAGCCACATCTGGCAGTGAGTTCCCTGGTCGGCCACATCTGGCGGTGAGTTCCCTGGTCGGCCACATGTGGCGGTGAGTTTCCTGGTCGGCCACATCTGGCGGTGAGTTCCCTGGTCGGCCACATCTGGCGGTGAGTTTCCTGGTCGGCCACATCTGGCGGTGAGTTCCCTGGTCGGCCACATCTGGCGGTGAACTTCCTGGTCAGCCACAGGTGGTGGTGAGGTTGCGAGGTGCTTCTTGTGGTTTAGCTTTGCCTGTAAGTGTGATCCATGGTATTTGTCGCCAGGTTTTGGTCTAAGCTGATTGGTTTGCCCTGGTGTTTGGCTTATTTAACAATTGTTGATGTTGATCTCTCTCCTCCAGACTGCGCTCATTGCTGTAACTGTAATTAAAAATGACGCACTTGTTCTGTGCTTTGCAGCTTTCAGTCTTCCAGTGTCGGACACCTGCTCCAGCCCAGAATCAGAATCAGGTTTAATATCACTGGTGAATGTTGTGAAATTTGTTATTTTGTAGCAGCAGTACATTGCAATACATATTAATAAAAACTAAATTACAATAAGAATAGATATTTAAAAAATGGTCATAGTCATACTTTATTGATCCCGGGGGAAAATTGGTTTTCATTACAGTTGCACCATAAATAATAAATAGTAATAGAACCATAAATAGTTAAATAGTAATATGTAAATGATGCCAGTAAATTATGAAATAAGTCCAGGACCAGCCTATTGGCTCAGGGTGTCTGACCCTCCAAGGGAGGAGTTGTAAAGTTTGATGGCCACAGGCAGGAATGACTTCCTATGACGCTCAGTGCTGCATCTCGGTGGAATGAGTCTCTGGCTGAACGTACTCCTGTGCCCACCCAGTACATTATGTAGTGGATGGGAGACATTGACCAAAATGGCATGCAACTTGGACAGCATCCTCTTTTCAGACACCACCGTGAGAGAGTCCAGTTCCATCCCCACAACACCACTGGCCTTACGAATGAGTTTGTTGATTCTGTTGGTGTCTGCTACCCTCAGCCTGCTGCCCCAGCACACAACAGCAAACATGATAGCACTGGCCACCACAGACTCGTAGAACATCCTCAGCATCGTCCGACAGATGTTAAAAGACCTCAGTCTCCTCAGGAAATAGAGACGGCTCTGTCCCTTCTTGTAGACAGCCTCAGTGTTCTTTGACCAGTCCAGTTTATTGTAAATTCATTTCCCCAGGTATTTGTAATCCTCCACCATGTCCACATTGACCCCCTGGATGGAAACAGGGGTCACCGGTACCTTAGCTCTCCTCAGGTCTACCACCAGCTCCTCAGTTTTTTTTCACATTAAGCTGCAGATAATTCTGCTCGCACCATATGACAAAGTTTCCTACTGTAGCCCTGTACTCAGCCTCATCTCCCTTGCTGATACATCCAACTATGGCAGAGTCATCAGAAAACTTCTGAAGATGACAAGACTCTGTGCAGTAGTTGAAGTCCGAGGTGTAAATGATGAAGAGAAAGGGAGACAAGACAGTCCCCTGTGGAGCCCCAGTGCTGCTGATCACTCTGTCGGACTCACAGTGTTGCAAGCACACGTACTGTGGTCTGCCAGTCAGGTAATCAAGAATCCATGACACCAGGGGAGCATCCACCTGCATCGCTGTTAGCTTCTCCCCCAGCAGAGCAGGGCGGATGGTGTTGAACGCACTGGAGAAGTCAAAAAATAGAGTAAATAAGTAGTGCAAAAAATGAGCAAGAAAAGGTAGTGAGGTAATGTTCATGGGTTCAATGTCCTCTCAGAAATCGATGACAGAGAGGAAGAAGCTGTTCCTGAAACATTGAGTGTGTGTCTTCAGCCTTCTGTAGCTCCGTCCTGATGGTAGCAATGAGAAGAGGGCATGTCCTGGGTGATGGGGGTCCTGAAAGATGGACGCTGCCCTTTTGAGGCATCGCTTTATAAAGATGTCCTGGATGCTGAGAGCTGACTGAGTTTACAACTCTCTTCAGCTTTTTCCGATCCTGTGCAGTGGCCTCTTCGTACTAGATGGTGACGTTACCAGTTAGAATGCTCGCCATGGTACATCTGTAGAAATTTGCAAGTGTCTTTGGTGATGTACCAAGCCCAGAGTTCGATACTGACCTCGTGTCCCATTCGTGCAGTCTGTCTCTGTGCCAATCCCCACACTCCCCCATCTCTCCCGAGCCCGTTAGGGTTTATCACTTGTCCTATTTGCTGGCAAGTTATATCACACTTCCCTTTCCACTGGGCCAGAGGCCCTGTTTGCTGTACTTCCTGTGTTTCTGTTAACATGTGTTCTGTGTTTTCTGTTCACATGTGTTCTGTGTTTTCTGTTGGCGTGTTCTGTTTTCTGTTAACGTGTTCCGTGTTTTCTGTTAACGTGTTCTGTGTTTTCTGTTCACATGTGTTCTGTGTTTTCTGTTAGCGTGTTCTGTGTTTTCTGTTCACCTGTGACTCGGTCAGATCCCACCCACTCCCCACCCCGTTCTGCAGACACATCGGTACTAACTGGTTTCTGCCCAGTGCTCTCTGATGCTGCTTCAAAATATCAGCTCCTCTTTAAGGAAAATCCTACAAAAAGTAGTGGATACAGCCCAGTCCATCACGGGTAAAGCCCTCCCTACTATTGAGCACACCTACATGGAGTGTTGACACAGGAAAGCAGCATCCATCATCAGGGTCCCCCACCACTCTGGTCATCCTCTCTTCTCACTGCTGCCATCCGGAAGGAGGTACAGGAGCCTCAGGACCCACACCACCAGGTTCAGGAACAATTATTACCCTTCAACCCTCAGGCTCTTGAATCAGAGGTGATAACCACTCAATTTCACTCGCCCCATCATTGAATATGTTCCCACAACCTATGGACTCACTTTCAAGTACTCTTCGTCTCATGTTCTCAATATTTATTGTTTATTTATTATTTTGCTTGCTTTATATTGTTTCTTTATATTTATGATGAATGCCTGAATCTTTAGTGATGTATATGCACTTCAATAATGAATTAACTTTTGAACTTTGGACCTATCTGGCGAATGTTCTGCAGATCAGTGCAGCTCTATTACAAGCGCAAGATGAAAGTAGTTCCCCACTGTGTTCACTAATCACTCTCCACCCTCTGGCTGCTGTGCCTCATTAGAAGCCCTTTCACTTCATCTGCCTCCCCCGTTCAGTGACACAGCCGGCTGCCGAGTGTCCAATCTGTGTGGGATCTGCTGATACCCTCTCCTGTGAATGTGAGTGAATCCGTTCTAAAGATCAGCTTTAAATGTCACGTTAATTTAGAGACACCGCACGGAACAGCCCCTCCCGGCCCACCGAGCCGTGCCGCTCAGCAACCCACGGATTTAACCCTCGCCTAATCACAGGACAAGTTACAGTGACCAGCTAACCTACTGACCAGTATGTCTTTGGACTGCAGGAGAAAACACACACATTCCACGAGGGGGACGTACAGGGACTCCTTACAGAGGATGCTGGAATCGAACTCCAAACTCTGACAGCCCGAGCTGCCGATGCGTTACACTAACCATGACGTTACCATATGTAGCCTAACTGGAGTTTTGTAAAACTGCGAACGCCGGCTCATCTCCTGTCTCGGGGCTGTGGGGTGCCTCAGTATTCGCCTCCCCCTCACTCTGCCCCACAAACACCCGCGGTGCCACCTTGTTCCCTGTGGGATCTTGCTGTGTCTGGATTGGTAGCAGGTTTTCTCTGCTCCAGCAGTGATCACACCTCGGTGGGTCGCGGCTGGCAGTGAGAGTCTGAGATGCGCACGGGTTGAGTAAGGTGCTATAGGAATGTAGATAACCATCTGTTCCTCCAGCCTGCTTTACTGGGTCTCTTGGGTTTGTTGGGGGCAGTAAAGGACCCCCCCACCCCTGCCTGCACATGCACAGTAACACACACACGCACACACACACAGCAGTGTAATGTGAGATTCAAGATTGTTTAAAGTCATTTCCAGTACATAAGTGTAAAGGAGAACAAAATAATTTTTACTCTGGATCCAATGCAGCACAGAAACAATCATAATAAGATAAAGAACACAATAATAATAATAAAAACACAATAAATATAAATACTTAAGACTGCTTATATACATAGATTGATTGTGTGTCCATAAAATGACGCTCGGCACAGGAGTGTCTGTACATAAGGTGACTCTGACCGGAAATGATAAAGCAGTGGTGGTTGGGGTTGTGGAGGGGTGGGTTAGTGGGTGGAGGTGTTGATCAGCCTCACTGCTTGGGGAAAGTAACTGTTTTTGGGTCTGGTGGTCCTGGCATGAATGCTACGTAGCCTCCTCCCTGACGGGAGCAGGACAAACAGTCCGGGAGCAGGACGCACTGTGAGACTCTGCGCATTACACTGGCGGCCGTGTGCTGTGAGTTCAGAGCGAGCAGGCATCCGTTGCACTCTGCTCTAGGCAAAATATCACCGAATTATTGATCTATTTTTAATCAGTGTGTGATTATCTCGGGTCGTGGAAGAGAATTGGAACAGCTGGTAAACATCGTGTTGAATAAAGTGCTTTATGTCATGGAACAGCTTGTCAGCAGAGTTTCTAAAATTGGTTACCTGATCTCATTTCCCAATAAAGAGAAGACGATGGGATTGACTGGTTAAATGTTTAGGGTTTAATCTGCCACCCTGTTTGTGTTCTGCTTGCCCTGAAGTGGAGCTCATCCACTCCCAGTATTGTTCACAACCCTGTTACACACACACACACACACACGCACACACAATGTTGCAGGACTTAAAAGGTCAGGCAGCATCTATGGAGAAGAATAAACAGTCAACGTTTCGGGCCGACACCCTTCGGCAGGACTGGAAAGGAAGAGGAGAAGTCAGGGTAAGAAGGTGGGGGGAGGGGAGGAGGAAATTCAAGGTGGTAGGTGACAGGTGAAACCAGGAGTGGGGGAGAGGGAGAAAGGGTGAAGTAAAGAGCTGGGAAGTTGATTGGTGAAAGAGATAAAGGGCTGGAGAAGGGGGAATCTGATAGTAGAGAGTGGAAGACCATGGTTGAAGGGGAAGTGGGAGGAGCACCAGAGAGAGGTGAAGGGCAGGTAAGGAGATAATGTGAGAGAGAGAAATGAGAATTAGCAGAAGTTCGGAAGATCGATGTTCCCGCCATCAGATTGGAGCCTACTCAGATGGAATATAAGGTGCTGCTCCTGCAACCTGAGTGTGGCCCGAAACGTTGACTGTTCACACTTTTCCACGGATGCCGCCTGACCTGCGGAGCTCCGAGTGCGTTGCTTTGATGGCTCTGGGCCTGTTCTGAGGTACTCCGATGGTCGGGGTTGGCCATGGATCTCTTACCCCGGCTGTCTACGTCGTACATGAGCCTGCGCAGTACGATGCGGAGAGCAAGCTGCTGCCCCTGTAGCAGGCTTCCCCTCTCCACGCAGCTGATGGATCCAAAGAAACAGCAGGGTCAGATACAGTTCGGCACCAGCAGCGTGGCAGGAGTTGCCAGTCAGCAGTGAACTGCGTTAGGGACTCCAGCTCCGGACTTTTCCTGAAGGGTAAACTCTGAAACCTGCCCCATGAGCATGTATAGCACGAGGCAGCAGAGGTTTGAGATCAGAGTTTTCCTTCTCCCAGATGAGCTGCTAACTATGGCTGACAAGCCCCTTCTGCCTGAAGCAACTGGTTTTAATGTGCCAGTAGCCCACCTTTGCCCCTTCTCCAGTCAGTAGAAACAGTAGTAGCTAAGCCAAGCATGAAGGCCAGGAGCTGGACTCGGTTGTCAGAGACTATTTGAGACATTGGGAGCATTTCATAGGTAGTGGGAGCTTATCCCCACTACCTCCCCGGCTATGACAACCTTAAGGGACATCTGGGCCTGTACTCACTGGAGATCAGAAAAACGAGGCTGGGTCTCATTGAAAACTGTCAACTATTGAAAGGCCTTGTGGATGTGGAGAGAATGTTTACTAGGACCAGAGGACACAGCCTCAGAATAGAGGGGCATCCATTTAAAAGAGAAGTGAGGAGCTATTTCTTTAGCCAGAGGCTGGTGAACCTATGGAGCCGAGTCGTTGGGTTTATGTAATGCGAGGTTGGTAAGTTGAGAGAAGGCTGGAGAGTAGGGTTGAGAGGGAAAATAAGTTGCCCACAACCGAATGGCAGAACAGTCTTGATGGGCAGAATGGCCTACTTCTGCTCCTATGTCATATGGTCTTGTGATCTTGTTGTTGTCAGTAACAGAGCGGCTTTGTCCCCGAGGAAGCCACTGAGTTTGTGAGTCTCTGTGTCTGCCGGTACGAGGTGGTGGCGGGGGAGCGCTGTCATAGTGACAGGTGATCATGCAGTATCTCACAACGTAGGAACACCCGAACTGCGTACAGGCTTCTCAGGGCAGGGGTGAACAGGAGAATGGTGTGTTCACACATCGTTACAAAAATGAGATTTATCTTGGTTAAACATTAGCTTTATTTGTCACGCACAGCGAAATGCGTGACGAGCAACACAGTCTGAGGATGTCCTGGGGGGCAGCCCGCATGTTTCGCCATGCTCCGGGCACCAACATAGTGTGCCCTCAGCTCACTAACCCTAACCCATGCTCTGGGTGCCTAACATAGCGTGCCCTCGGCTCACTAACCCTAACCCATCTGTCTTTGGAATGTTGGAGGAAACCCGCGTAGTCACGGGGAGAACGTACCAACACCTTACTGACAGCATCACACCCTTCCCTGACTATGTTACCATTACCGGGTCTAAACCCTGTGCCCCCTCCCACCAGCCACCTTCACCAGACAGACTGCCGGAGTAGAAAAGGCAATTCAGCCCCCGAGACGTGAATAACAACAGTGATTCCCCCGGAACAGCCGGAGAGGTCTCCAGGGTCAGAGTCATTATCACTGAGATATGATGTGAAATGTGTTGTCCAAGACATTAAACATTTACTAGAGTTACAATAAAATCTTATTAAGCACTTGAATGCTATTAACTCTACGAAGTGAATGAGTTGGATGATCAGCCATGAACATACGGAATGGTAGCGCAGGCTCGAAGGGCTGAATGGCCTACTCCTGCACCTATTTTCTATGTTTCTATGTTTAAACCAAGCTACATAGGTGACAACAGGGCTTCACTCTCAGATGAGCTCAATGCCTCCTTTGCTCACTTTGACTGTTAAAAACCCGGAGAAGCCATCACAAACTCCCACACACCCCAATGATCTTGTGATTTTAATCTCTGAGAGCATCCCTCAGGAGGGTGAACCCACGGAAAGCATCTGGCCTAGATGGGAAACCTGTACAAGTACTAAAAACTTGTGCTAATCAATTGGCTGGAGTGTTCACTGAGATCTTTAACCTCTCGCTTCGGCAGTCTGAGGTACTCACATGCTTCAAGCAGGCTTCAATGACATCAGTGCCCAAGAAGAACGAGGTGACCTGCCTCGGTAACTCTCATCCAGTGGCACTTACATCCACTGTGATGAAGTGTTTTGAGAGGTTGGTGATGAATCATCAACTCCTGCCTGAGAAGTGACTTGGATCCATTCCAAAGTGCCCACCAGCACAACAGGTCCACAGCAGATGCCATTTCATTGGCTTGTTACTCAACCCTGGAACATCTGGACAGCAAAGGTGCAGACATCAGGATGCTCTTTATCGACTACAGCTCAGCACTCAATGTCATCATCCCCTCAAAACTTGGAGATTGCAAGGATTTGGCAAGACATCTAAAACTTTGACAAACTTCTATAGATGTGTAGTGGAGATTATATTGACTATATGTATCACAGCCTGGTATGGAAACACCAATGCCCTTGAATGGAAAATCCTACAAAAATTAGTGAATATGGCCCAGTCCATCATGAGTAAAGCCCTCTCCACCATTGAGCACATCTACATGATACGCTGTTCTGGGAAAGCAGCATCTATCTTCGGGGACCCACACCACCCAGGACATGCTCTCTTCTCTCTGCTGCCATCAGGAAGAAGGTACAGGAGCCTCAGGATTTACACCTCCAATTTCAGGAGCAGTTATTACCCGTCAGCCATCAGGCTCTTGAACCAGAGTGTATAACTTCACTTGCCCATCAATTAAATGTTCCCTCATGCTCTCGATATTAATTGCTTATTTATTTATTATTTTTGTATTTGCACAGTCTGTAGACTTTTTCACACTGGTTGAACATCTACGTTGGTACAGTCTTTCCAGGGTTACCCGAGGGTTCTGTTGCTGGTCATGGGCTGACTTCTGTGTAAATCAGAGCTCTCTGTTTCTGTACTAACCCACATCGTTTCTCTCTAGTTATGCTTCCTTTGGTTCTTTCATTTCATCAAATAATTATCAGGATCAGGTTTCATATCACTGGCATATGTCATGAAATTTGTTGTCTTTGTGGCAGCCGTGCAATGCAGTACATAGTAATAGAGAAAGAAAGCTGTGAATTATATAGATCATGAAACTTGTTTTGCCACAGCAGTACAGTGCAATATGTAATGAGTATAAAATACAATAAATTAAATGAATCAGGGGAGAAAACACACCCTTGTCTAACCCCTCTCTTGATTTTCATAAACTGACTCACTTCTCCATCTATTCTTACAGCGGCAGTTTGTTCCCAGTACAGATTTCTGATTAGCCCTTTCGAACCTAGATCTAGAGTTTTCTGCAATATTTCAAATAACTTATTGTGCTTCACTTTATCAAATGCTTTTGTGTAGTCGATCAAACAAACAAATCTTTTTGCACTTGAATAGCTCGTTCTGATAGTATCCTTAACATCAACATTGCATTTCTTGTACCTTTGTCTTTCACAAAACCACATTGTTCTTTGCCTTTTTCAGCTTGTATCTTACTTTTTGCTCGTCATCAAAATTCTTAGAAGTATCTTATGACTCATTAAATTTATGGTCCTATGTAATTCACATTTAATTGCTCCAGCTTTCTTAGGAAGAGTGATAAATACCGATTTTTTCATCTCTTCTGGTATTATTCCAGTCTCATAAATTTCATTGATTAAATCAGTAAGTTTTTCAATTCCATAATCCTCAAGGGCAATAATTTGTTCTATTACTAATTCATTAGGACCTGCTGCCTTTCCTTTCTTCATCTTATTTATTGCATTACGAACTTCAGATTTTAAAATACTTGGACCTTCAATTTTTTTCTTAATTTCTGGTTTTTTGCCTTGGTCGTCTTCAAACGATTCCTGAATATACTCAGTCCATCTGTTCATAATCTCATCTTTTTCCATGATAATGGTACCGTCCTTTGCTTTCAAACATCCACCTGAAGAACAGAGGAGCTTTTTACCAGTGATATTCTTGATTTGTTGATGTAACCTTTTTGGATCAGTAATAGGGATTCTTTCTATTTGCTCACATTCCTGGTTTAACCATTCTTCTTTGGCTTTTTGACATAAACTTTTAACTTTTTTATCTAAGGACTTATATGAGAGATATCTTGGGAATCAAAGTTGGTGGTGAAAACATCAATAATTTCAGATATGCAGATGACACTGTGTTAATTGCAAGTACGGAGGAAGAACTACAAAACTTAATTGATATAATTGTTGAAGAAAGTGCAAAAATGGGTCTATCTATCAATTGCAAGAAGACAATGTATGGTGATATCCAAAAAGAAGGAGAATCCTATCTGCAGGCTGAGAATAAATGAGGAAGACATAAAACAAGTAAAGAACTTTTGCTACTTAGGAAGCTGGGTGAGATCAGATGGCAGGTGCGACTTGGACATCAAAAGAAGAATAGGGATGGTAAAAGCCACCTTTACTAGAATGAAGAGTATACTGACCAACACTAAACTAGGCATGACAACCCTCCTCAGAGTACTGAAATGTTACGTTTATCCAGTTATATTGCTCAGAATGTTGGACAATATCTAGTAACATGAGAAAATGAATTGTAGCAGCAGTGATGTGGTTTTTGAGGAGGATGCAAAGAATATCATGGACAAAACGAATATCTAACGAGGATGTCATGAATAGAGCAAACACAAAAGGAGAAATAATGTATGAGATCATGAAAAGGCAACGTAACTTCATTGGACATGTCATGAGGAAAGAGGAGTTAGAATGCACGGTAATTATGGGAAAGATTGAAGGGAAGAAAGCAAGAGGAAGACAAAGACAAATGATGATGGAGACAGCAGCCAGAGAACTGGAAATGAATATCAATGAATTGATCCACTTGACCCGAAACAGGAGTGTGTGGGCCTTGGCAGTCAAAGCTCAAACTGGGCACGGCACCTGATGATGATGATGATGATAAAATACAATATGAAATGTATATTGAAAATTAAATTAAATAAGTAATGCAAAATTAGTGAGGTAGTGTCTCCCGATACCATCAGGGAGGAGGTACAAAAGCCCGAAGACGCACACTCAGTGATTCAGGAACAGCTTCTTTCCCTCTGCCATCAGATTTCTGAATCGACATTGAACCCATGAATACTACCTCACTATTTTTTCTTTGCACTACTTATTTAATTTAAGTATTTAATACACAGTGCGTACTTACTGTAATTGACGTTTTTTCTATTGTTATGTATTGCATTGTATTGCTGCTGCAAAGATAACAAATTTCACAAAGTGTGCTGGTGATATTAAACCTGAATTCTGATTCTGGCCTGGTGTGTGTTTGTTGGTGTATTTGTGTGGGGAGCAGCTGCTTTGTATCTCAGTAAGTTTTTGTCGGGTGCTAACAGGAGCTGGGGCTGTCTGCAGATTAATACGACCCCATCTCAGACAGGTTTCTCTCAGTGTCTTAACCACTCAGAGTTCCGGGCACGGAGCGCCCTGGCAGCGTCTTGATCCGCACACTCGGCAGAGCATTTCTGCTGATGAATAAGCCTTACACAGAGCTGTTTCAGAGGCTCGGTTCTCCAGGGGTCCTACAGACCCAGAGTGCCGACTAATTACTCTCAGTAAGCAGGCCTTCTGCCACCAATCGTCACACTGGCACTCGATCCAATTAACAATTTTCTTCATTCCTGGAGCTTTCATCCGCTAACACATCTTTGATGAGCGATGTTGTCACATATTCCCTCAAAGTCCCGATGCCAGCGAGCAATGGCTGTCTCTTCTCTCGCTGATTGTACAGTAAGTCTGATCAACTCCTGCACCTACTACCCCCACCACTACAATATCATTTCTGTATGCCGTGTCAGTCACCTTGTGTGGGGCCTGGCATCACGTTACGGACAGACCACCAATCTGTGTCTATCACCTTATCAAAGTTCAAAGTACATTTATTATCAAAGTTTGTGTAAATTATACATGTTTGAGATTCGTCTCCTAACAGGCAACCACAAAACAAGAAACACGAAAGAACCCATTAAAAAAAAATCGAACAAACACCCAATGCAGAGAGAGAGAAAAAAACACAAATTGTGCAAACAGTAAAAGCAGTAACAGCATTCAGAGTGAAAGTGAGTCCGTAGACACGAAGCCCGGAGCAGCCGGAACAGTCCACCAGCCTGATCCTCAATGCTGCTGAGAGCGGAGAAAAACATCGCGGAACAGCGCACAGAACCATCCCAACCCTCGCCTCCGGTCCCAACACTCTGCCTTTTCAATCCATCCAGCCCGGTGATTACATCATCCAAACACTGGGCCATCCTTCACACTAGGACCGGAGCCTGGGACTGATCAACACGCTCTGGGACCAGACCCCCGCCTAACGTCACTTTGTGGACATACCATCAATCTCCGTATATCACCTTATGTGGAGCCGAAAGTCACTTTTGATTAAGGGTGACCTAACTGAAAGCTCTCAAATATTGAAAGACCTCGATAGAGTGGACGTGGAGAGGATGTTTTCAATGGTCGGAGAGTCTAAGACCAGAGGACACAGCCTCAGAATAGAGGGACGTCCATTTGGAATGAAGATGAGGAAGAATTTCTTTAGCCTGCGGTTGGTGAATCTGTGGAATTTGTTGCCACAGGCAGCTGTGGAGGCCAAGTCTTTGTGTATATTAAAGGCAGAAGTTGATAGATTCTTGATTAGTTAGAGTATGAAGGGTTACGGGGAAAAGGGATTGGGACTGAGAGGGAAGATGGATCAGCCATGATGAAATGGTGGAGCAGACTCGATGGGCTGAATGGCCTAATTCTGCTCCTATATCTTATGGTCTTATGGCCATGCCATCAATCAATGTATCTACCAGGGGTTCCCAACCTGGGTCCACAGATCTCTTGTTTAATGGTATTGGTGTGTGTTGTCTCGCTGAGGCGTTGTGGACAGTCAGCCAAGCTCCATTCAAAAATGACGAGTCAGGAACTAGTCTCCCAGCTCTTTCATTTTATTGCCGAGTCAAAGGCACGACATGTTGAATAAGGAGGTAGGAGACTGGGGATTGGAACCAACAGCCCTGAGGAAGGGTCTCAGCCCGAAACATCGACCGTTCACTCTTTTCCATAGCTGCTACCCGGCCTGCTGAGTTCCTCCAGCATTTCGTGTGCATGACTCTGATTTCCAGCACCTGCACATTTTCTCTTGTTTTGGGAAACAAGAGGATGGCTTTAGATAGAGACTTTTTTTCACTCCTAACGCAAATCTCTGCCTGCCTGCCTGCCAGTGTGCTTTCCTACTTACTCCTTCCTGGCTGTACAGCAAGTGACCTAATACAGATCTGAAACTGCTCATTAAAATAAAAGCTGAATATGCTTAATCACATATAAAAACGCAAATGAACTGCCCGAGGGCAGAACACGCTACAAGGTGTGAAAAAATATGGGAACCTTTGGTGCATAAGCTATCTTATGAATTTATATTTATTGTGTTTTTAATTATTATTATGTTCTCTATCTTTTGTGTTTATTTAATTATCTATTTTTCTGTTTCGAGATACAGCGCGGAGTGTGTGCTTGCAGCTCTACGAGCTGTGTTGCCTCAGGAACCCCCTTATCAGCCTCATTTACCCCTAAACTAGTCATCAGCTAATTTACCATGACCAATTAACCTCCTAACTGGTACGTCTTTGAATTGTGGGAGGAAACCAGGGCACCCGGAGGAAACCCACACATTCCAAGGGGAGAACGTATGGAGACTCCTTACAGAGGGCGCCGGGATTGAACCCTGAACCCCGAGGGCCCGAGCTGTGATAGTGTCACACTGACCGCTACGCTACTGTGGCACTTGGATCCAGGGTAACCATTATTATGTTCTCCTCTACACTTCTGTGCAGGAAATGACATTAAACAACCTCTGGATCTTGACTCTCGACTGTTATAATCCAGGCCCCTGACAATTGCCTGTTAACGTGAATTAATTAGGAGTTTAAGGAGGCAGCTCAGGCCCTTGAACTCTTCAACATGCAAGCAACCCGAGTGTCAGCTCATCCCCACCCTGAGGGTGAAAGGTGAAAAGTTTAAGGGGAGCATGAGGGAAAACTCCTTCACTCAGAGGCTGGTGCGAGTGTGAAATGTGCAAGTGCTGGATACAATCAATAGGAGTTTGGATAGGTACGTGGATGGTAGGGGTATGGAGGGCTATGGTCCCAGTGCAGGTCGATGGGAGTGGGCAGTTTAAATGGTTCAGCATGGACTAGATGGGCTGAAGGGCCTGTTTCTGTGCCGTACATTCTGTGACTATCCCACTCCCCAGTACCACCCCCCAGCCGGATCAATGTCTGTCTCCCTCAGCCTTAAAAATACTCAAGTCTGCTACTATCACTGTTGAGGGAGGGATCGATCTCCTTATCTTTATATTAATTTTAGAAACAAATGCAAGAGATCCTACGGACACGGGAAATGTCAGTTATAATAAACCTATTCCAGAGCAACGCACACAGAATGCTGGAGGAACTCAGCAGGTCAGGCAGCATCTATGGAAATGAATGAACAGTCAACGTTTCGAGCCGAGAACCTTTCTTGGGACTGGGAAGAAGCCAGAGTAAAAATGTTGGGAGGAAGGGAAGGAGGACAAACCAGAAGCTGACAAGTGAGTCCAGGTGAAGGGGAAGGCTGGTGGATGGTTGGGGGGAGGGGGATGAAGTAAGAAGCTGGGAGGTGATAGGTGGAAGACATGAAGGGCTGAAGAAGAAGGAATCTGATAGGAGAGTAGAGTGGACCATGGGACGGGTCTGAGGGTGACAGGCAAGTGAGGAGAAGAGAAGGGGTAAGAGAGGAGAAAGAATGGGGGATGGAAAAAGGGAGAAGGGGGAATGGTAGAAATGACAAGAAGTTAGAGAAATCGATGTTCGTGCCATCAGATTTTTAAACACTGACCTGTCCCCACCCTTTGTTCTAGAGTACCCCACAGGAGGAAGTGCTCTCGGCTCACCCACCCTGCCCAGCCTTAGAGACAGAGTCATACAGTGTGGAAACAGGCCATTCAGCCCAACTCTTCCGTGCAAACTGTGTTTGCCCGGTGAGCTGCTCTCATCTGCCTGTGTTAGGCCTGTAGCCCTCTGGAGACAGTCCAGAGGAGGGTCACGAGAATGATCCCAGGATGAAAGGGTTAATGTGCGAGGAGTGTGTAGTAGCTCTGGGCCTGTACTCACTGGAGTTTAAAAGAATGGGGGTGGGGGGGCGGTGGAATCTCATCAAGACCTATTGAATGTTCAAAGACCTTGATAGAGTGGATGTGGAGGGGATGTTTCCCATTCAATTCAATTCATTTTATTTTCCGCGAGGGGCTTCGGTTGTGTAGCGGTAAGGACAACATCACAGAACTTAAGATTCACAACACCACACTACATATAGTTAAACAATATAAAATACTCACAGTAGGTAATAAATAGTAAAATTTTATGCATGTAATTTAAAATACAAATACACGTAATAAAGCTGACTGTTTTTACTGTCAAAGATGCTGTGTATACTATACGTTGAAAATTGGGTGTTGAGGAGGGGAATGGGGGAAGGCACAAAACTGGATCAGGCTCTCCTGGTGCTGATGGGCAGGGACCTGTAGAGGTGTTCAGATGGCATGAGAGTGGAGTGTGTGTATAACGTCCTCCACTATTTGTTGGGCCTTCTTATTGTCCGTCTCTGTTGGATGCTGCTGAGTGACTCTGGTTCCTGGCCGGTGATTTTACCACTTACTCTGTCAGTTCTGTGGAGTGGCCTGAGGTTGATGGTGCTCGTTGCTGTGAACCGTGTCGTGATGTTGAAGGTTAATACTGATTCAGTGAAGCATTTATAAAATGTCTGGAGAATCGGCAGCTGAACCTGAAGCTTCCACATCTTCCTAAGAAAAAGTAGCTGCTGTTGGGGGCTATGGTGATATTGGAAAGGGTTAAAAGCAGGTTCACAAAAATGATTCCAGGATAGAAAGACTTATCATATGAGGAGCGTTTGATGGCTCTGGGCCTGTACTTGCTGGAGATCAGAAGAATGAGTGGGGATCTCATTGAAACCTGTTGAATGTTGGAAGATCTTGATAGAGTGGATATGGAGAGGGTGTTTCCTATAATGGGGGAGTCTAAGACAAGAGGACACAGCCTCAGGAAAGAAGGGTGTCCTTTTAGAACAGAGATGAGGTGGAATTTCTTCAGTAAGAGGGTGGTGAATGTGTGGAATTCATTGCCACGGACAGCTGTGGAGAACAAGTCACTGGGTGTATTTAAAGCAGAGGTTGCTGGGTTCTTGGTATTAGTCAGGGTGTCAAAGGCTGCAGGGAGAAGGCAAGAGAATGGGGTTGAGAGGGATAATAAATCAGCCGTGATTGAGAAGTGAAGAAATTTAATTAGCCTAATTAGACCATAAGAGCATAAGATATAGGAGCAGAATTAGGCCATTTGGCCCATCGAGTCTGCTCTGGCATTTCGTCATGGCTGATCCATTCTGCTCCTATGTCTTATGGCCTTTGAACTTCTACTAACCATGTAATTATGGCTTTTAAATGTTGCCACTGTTCAGTGGAAGAAATAATGAAGTGGTGACTTTCCCCTCGGGCTGGTCTCAGAATTCCCATTACCCTCCCACATCCAGCCAGCTGGCTTCAGTTTCTTCCGGATGTATTTTGTAGCAATATCACCGGATTTCCCTTTGTGTTTCTTGGCCATTCCCCACCAAATGCATTTTGTTCCTTCCCCACTAACGAGGTGAGTTGTGCAGGCTTCCATCTGCTGCCACCATCTCCAATTCTTTGTCCCTGCCAGACCTCGGTCTGCAGCGAGTTACAGTGGTGAGTGCATACAACTCCCATCTCCACAGCAAATCCACTGTCCCTCATGTTCGCCATTTTCACACTCCTCATTCCTACTGACCCTCAATATCTCACACCGACCTATATGTTTGTGTAACCCATTCCCACTATCCTACTCCCCATCCCCACCATCCTACACCCCATTCCCACTGACCCACAACATCCCACAACCCGTTTCCATCGTCACACTCCATTCCACACCATCCGGCACTGTCACATAGGGTTTCACACCCCGTTCCCACCATCGCACAGTCCCACACCATCCCACACTGTCCCACACAGTCCTGCACTGTCCCGCACAGTCCCACACAGTCCCACACTGTCCCACACCATCTCACACTGTCCCACACAGTCCTGCACTGTCCCACACAGTCCCGCACGGTCCCACACAGTCCCACACTGTCCTGCACTGTCCCGCACTGGGCCACACCATCTCACACGGTCCCGCACAGTCCTACACGGTCCCACGCCATCCCACACGGTCCCACGCTGTCCCGCACGGTCCTATACTGTCCCGCACGGTCCCACATTATCCCACACAGTCCCACACCATCCCACACTGTCCCACACAGTCCTGCACGGTCCCACACAGTCCTGCACGGTCCCATACCGTCCCGCACAGTCCCACATTATCCCACACAGACCCACACCATCCCACACGGTCCCACACAGTCCTGCACGGTCCCATACTGTCCCGCACGGTCCCACGCAGTCCTGCACAGTCCCAGGCTGTCCCACATGGTCCCGCAGCATCTTGCACTGTCACATATGGTTTCATACCCCATTTCCACCATTGCACACAGTCCCACATGGTCCCACTTTGTCCCACACCGTCCCACACCATCCTACACCATCCTGCACTGTCACAAACAGTCCCACACCATCCCGCGCTGTCATATACGGTTTCATACCCCATTCGCACCATTGCACAAAGTCCCACTCCATCCCACACTGTCGTACAACCCATTCCCACTGTCCCACACCCTCTTACTCTTCATTCCCCCTGTCCATCGCCATCCCATATGCCTTATGAGAAAAAGTCGAGTGAGCTGGGGCTTTTCTCTTTGGACTGAAGGAGGATGAGAGGTGACATGATAGAAGTGTACAGAATGATAAGAGGCATAGATCAAGTGAACAGACAGCACCTTTTTCTCAGGGCAGCGATGGCTAATATGAGGGGGCATAATTTTAAGGTGATTTCGGGAAATTATAGGGTAGATTAGATTAAGGTATATTAAGGGTAGATTTTTTCCACAGAAAATGTTGTGTGCATGGAACTAGCGGGAGGTCAGTGGTGGTCACGGCAGGTACATTAGGGAGGTTTGAGAGACTTGTAGGGTGGAAAACGGAGGGCTATGTGGGAGGAGAGGGTTAGATTGATCATGGAATAGGTTAAAAGATCAGCACAGCATCGTGGGGTGAGGGGCCTGCACTGGGCTGCATTGGTCTGTGTTTCCTGGATGTATAATTAATGCTGTGAAAGAGCCAGGATTTCCCCCCAACTGCTCCCTCTCCACCCTCAAGGGTGACAGTGTTCACCGTCATGTACAGGGTCACTTTGTAGACATTTTCCCCCAGCGGAGACACAACACACATCAATCGGTCCCCAGAGCAGTTGCCAAACTCTGGAATAAAACTGGAACAGAAACTCAGTGGGGTGGGCTGTATATTACAGTATGTTAGTCTGTAATAGGCACTGGGTTGGTATATTTAACAGTGTAATGCAGTGTGTGAGTCTGTAATAGACATTGGATGTGTTTGACATTGTAACACAGTACGTGAGTCTGTAATGGAAATGGGTTCATGTGTTTGACATTGTAACAAAGTGTGCATCTGTATTGGACACTGGGTGGGTTAGACATTGTAACACAATACACAATACATGTAATAGACACTGAGAGAATTTGGCATTGTAACAGTTTCTGGGTCTGTAATGGAATTGAGTTCATGAATTTGACGTTGTAACACAATGTGTGCATCAGAAATGGACACTAGGTGGGTTAGACATTGTAATGAAGTACATGAGTCTGTAATTACAGCTGGGAGGGTTTGTCATTCTAATGCAGTACATGGTCTGTAATGGACATTGGGAGGGTTTGACATTGTAATACAGTGTGTGGGTCTGTAATGGACAGTGGGAGAGTTTGACATTGTAATGCAGTACATGGGTCTGTACTCAACACGATGAGTTTGACATAATGCAGTGTGTAGGTCTATAGTGGACACTGGATGGGTTTGACATTGTAATACTCTGTGTGGGTCTGTAATGGACAATGGGAGGGCTTGACATTGTAACACACTGTCTGGATCTGTAATGGACACTGGGAGGTTTTGACATTGTAATGCAGTACATGGGTCATATTGAACACAGTGGGTTTGATATTGTAACACAGTGTGTGGGTCTGTAATGGATATGATGGGTTTGACATTATAATGCAATGTGTAGATCTATAATAGACACTGGGAGGGTTTGACATTGTAATGCAGTGTGTGGATCTGTAATGGACACTGGGAGGGTTTGACATTGTAATGCAGTATATGGGTCATATTGAACATGATGGGTTTGATATTGTAACACAGTGTATGGGTCTGTAATGGATTCTGGATGACTTTGATGTTGCAATGTATTGTGTGGGTCTGTAATGGACACTGGGTGAGTTTGACCAGGTTAGGGTCATCTCTCTGGAGTTACATGGTCCCCATCCCTATCCCCATTCTCAACCCCTCCAATTCCCGTATCCATTTCTGTTCCCATCCTCATCCCCGTGCCATGCCCACCTCCATCCCCACTCCATAGCCATCCCGACTGTCTAATCCCCACACCCATTCCATTGCCACCCCCATCCCTATCTCATTCCTACCCACCTCTCTGTCCAATCCTCACCCATATCACACAACCATTCCTATTTCAAATGCAGAAGTTCAAAGTGTATTTGTTATCAAAGTACGTATGTACTGTATACCATACACAACCTTCAGATTCGTCTTCTTGCAGGCAGCCACAAAACAAAGAAACACGATAGAATTTATGAAAAACCATACACCACGAAGACTGTCAAACATCTGATCTTGTTTCCATCCCAACCTACCCAGATTCCATTCTGATCTGGGCTCTACGGGCCGGCCCATAGCCCGTCTCTGTCTCCACTCTGAGCGTGTGGGTGAGGATTCCCTCTCACCGCCACGGGAACATTCAATAGGTACAGCTTTATTGTTAAATATTAACACAGGCCCAAAGCAAATATATCGCACGTGTTCCAAAATGATTTACAATGAGGTTGCATTAAATATTGATCATACTCCGTGGTCACCAATCAATAATGACATTGATTAAATCAGCCTGTTGGCTTCTCACAAGATTTCTCTACCGCACTTTTACTCACTGCTTTCCTCCTTGTTTGCATTTTCCAATCGATACTTCAGATAAACTGCGGTGTGTTTTTGTGGGCAGATGGTGCTCGGCAGCCATGGTTGGAAGCACTTCCAGGAGAAGAAAGACTCTGATCTCAAACCTCGGCTGCTTTGTGGCTATACCCACTCATGGGGAAGGCTTTGGGAGTAAAGCCTGAGGAAAAATCTGAACCTAGAGTCCTTAAAGCATTGAGTTTCACGCTGACTGGCAACTCCTGCGACGCTGCTAGTGCCAAGCTGTATCGGTCACTGTCGCTGCTTTGGATCCATCAGCTGTGTGGAGAGGGGGAGCCTGCTACGTGGGCGACAGCTTACCCTCCGTATCGTACCGCCCTGGCTTGTGTATCACGTAGACAGCTAGGATACAACATAGAATAGTACAGCGCAGTACAGGCCCTTTGGCCCACAATGTTGTGCCAACCCTCAAACCCTGCCTCCCATATAACCCCCCACCTTAAATTCTTCCATATACCTGTCTAGTAGTCTCTTAAACTTCACTAGTGTATCTGCCTCCACCACTGACTCAGGCAGTGCATTCCATGCACCAACCACTCTCTGAGTGAAAACCCTTCCTCTAATATCCCCCTTGAACTTCCCACCCCTTACCTTAAAGCCATGTCCTCTTGTATTGAGCAGTGGTGCCCTGGGGAAGAGGTGCTGGCTGTCCACTCTATCTATTCCTCTTATTATCTTGTACACCTCTATCATGTCTCCTCTCATCCTCCTTCTCTCCAAAGAGTAAAGCCCTAGCTCCCTTAATCTCTGATCATAATGCGTACTTTCTAAACCAGGCAGCATCCTGGTAAATCTCCTCTGTACCCTTTTCAATGCTTCCACATCCTTCCTATAGTGAGGTGACCAGAACTGGTCAAGCGAGCCATTGGTTTTGTGGAATGAGTGAGCTTGTGACTGTGTATATATGTGTTCATGTATAGCTATAAAATATGCCTCGGACTTTTCCACTGTACTATAGTAATTTTATGTATTGCTCGATACCACTGCCACAAAAATAAACATATTTCCATATTTGTGTCTGTACAACTACATCTCAAGAAAAGGCATGCACTCGGAGATGTTAACGTGTATATTCACCTTCCAGTGAAAGCAACAAATCAAAGCTCATGTGTAAGTTATCAGTCGATAATTAGTGGTGAGGAGAGTTATTGCGATTTTAAAAAATAGATCCATACATTACATTTCCTCCCCCTTTAGTTTAATGTAACATAAAACTATATATATAACTAAACATTCAATTGCCCTTTCATAAAACATATTCAAATAAAAATGCTTTCACAGTAACAGTCCGTAACTAATTTCACTTTACTAAAGATTCAGTTTTTTGGGTGGTGCTCTGTTACTTTTAGGCTGGTGCCTCTGGATCCGTGGAGTGTCAGGTGCTTTATCAAAGACAACTTTCTATGTTGCAGGTGTGACGTTGTTGTCAGGGACATGATGGTCACTGAGAGGTAATTCTGGTTCTTGTTGGGTGCAGTCACCTTAGGTGTGTTCTTCAGTTGAGTGTCCAGTATCTGGTCCACATGATGTCTCCATGTCTGATCTCCAACATCCACTGTGTACACATCTGTGGTCCAGTTCTTGTAGATATCCTACCAGGTGTCCACTTGTCTTCTTGGTAATCGCGCACTAGAGCTTCCTGTCTAACCTCAAAGTTCCTTTCTGATTTAGTTGGCAACAGGCTGAATGGTTTATTCTGCATTTAACTCTAGATCTGGTTTCAGGAGGTCTATGTGAGACCTCAGATTCCTGCTCACGAACAGCATTGCAGGTGTTTGATTTGTTGTCGCATGAACAGAGTTCCGATATACAAAAAGGAAGTTGTCCACCTTGTGCTGTAGAGAAATGTCCTCCTTGTCCATCACTTTAATGAACTTCTTGGAGGTTTGGATAAACCTTTCAGCTAACCCATTCATTGCTGGGTGGCGAGGAGATGATCTGAAATGTCTGATGCCATTTTCCTTTATGAGCCGTTGGAACTCTTCTGACGTGAATTGTGGTCCGTTGTCACTCACAATTTGCTCTGGTAAGCCATTTCTGGAAAAGATAGTCCTCAGAACAGAGACAATCTTTTCTGAGGTGGTTGGTATGACTTCAGGCCACTTTGAAAGAGCATCCACAGTAATCGGAAACAGGGAGCCCAGTGAAGTCAATATGCACTCCTTGCCATGGTGAAGATGGCCACTCCCAGGGGTGTAAAGGTGAGTGTGGGGGTGCAGTTTGAACTTTGTGGCATCCCGTACAGCCTTCGGTCAAGCCTTCAATCTGTCTATCTACTCCCAGCCACCACACGTAGCTCCAGGTGAGACTCTTCATCTTGACTGTGCCCAGGAGACCTTCAGGCGGATTTTCTAACACTCGATTTAGAGGGAACTACAACACAAGATCCACACGTCAGCGTTCTTTGACATACCAACAGTGGTCTCATCTCACTGAGAACGCTGGAAACATAGGGTTACCATGAGCTGGCTGACCATGCATGGTGATGTCATAGACTTCTGACAATGTTGGGTCATTCCTTGTTCCCCTTTGTATTTCGGAATTTGTTACCAGCAACTGGTCCACCAATGCTGTGTGGAACATTACTGCTGGGTCACAGTTGCCAACAGTGGAAGACGTGACAAGTCATCAGTATTGCTGTATTGTTTGGTACCCTTGAACTCTATGTAATAAGAAAGGGCTTCTAGGAATAGTGCTCAAAGTTGCAACCAGGTTGCAGGCACCACTGGGATTCCTGGGATCAAAAATGGACACAAGGGGCTGGTGATCTGTCACTAGTGTAAACTTTTGTCCGTCAAGGTAGTGATGGAACCTCTTTACTCCCCATATTAGACTAAGGCCCTCTCAGTTTACCTGTGCATAGTTGCATTCTTTACTCATCAGTGATCTTGAGGCAATGCAATCAGTCGTTCAGATCCATCTTTCATAGTATGTGACAAAACAGCTCCAATGCCATAAGGGGACGCAATGGACACCAATCTGATAGGCAGGGAGGGGTCATAATGCTCATCTGATGTTCATCTGATGTTTCTTCTTGGTTTCCCTGAATGCTCTTTCACATCTTTCTGACCATTCCCTCTTTGCTCCTGTCTGTAACAGTGTGTTCAATGGGTGCAGCACTGTAGCAATGTTTGGGAGAAACCAATGGTAGTAGTTTACAAGGCCCAAGTATGACCTGGCAACACTCAATCCTGTCCTGACGAAGGGTTCTGGCCCGAAATGTCGACTGATCGTTTCCACGGATGCTGCCCGGCCAGCTGAGTTCCTCCAGCCTGTTGTGAGTGTTGCTTTGACCCAAGTATGACCTGAGTTGTGACACATTTTCCGGTTTGGGTGCCTGTAACACTGCTTCAATCTTCTCTTGTGACTTACATAAACCATTCTTGTCAATGACATGTCCACAATATGAGATTTCACTCTTGAAAAACTCACATTTCTCTCGCTTTGCACGCAGACCGTACTCACTCAGCCTGGTAAGCACTTTACCAAGGTTCTGGAGGTGCTCTTCATCATTCTTGCCAGTCACGATGATGTCAATAGGGTAACATTGTGTTCCTGGGATATCTTGGAGCACTTGGTCCATTGCTCTTTGCCAAATCTCTGGAGCTGATGCGACACCAAAGACAAGACGATTATATTGTGAGTGGTCTTTGTGAGGAACTTCCTGCTTGACTCCTCAATCTACATTTGCAGATAGGCTTGTGACAAATCAATCTTTGAAAACTTCTCCCCACCCACCAACAATGCAAAAATGTCTTCTATTCGTGACAGGGGATACTGTACAGTATGCAGCACAGGGTTGACGCTCACTTTGAAGTCCCCACATATACTAATGGCTCCAGCCTTCCCTTTCTTGATCACTGGGACAATAGGTGTGGCCCAGTCGCTCCACTCAACCTTGGAGAGAATGCCAGATGCCTCCAAGCTCTTAAGTTCGGCATCCACTTTAGAATGTAGTGCGTAAGGCTTTGGACATGTCTTATGGAATCTTGGTGTTCAGTTAAATTCTGACCTTCATGCCTTTGAGTCTAACATACTCTTCTCAAACACCTTCTCATTAACATTAAGTAGCAGTGACAGTCTCTGGGTCGGCCTACCATTTGGGTTGCAGTTGCCTGTTGATGACACATTAAGAGCTTTGGTTGTTTGCCAGTCTAGTTGGATTTTTCTCAACCATTCACGTCTGAAAAGTGCTGGCCCTCCACTTTTCAACACATAAAGCTGTAACTACTGTATCTGGTCTCCATACATCACATTCATTTTCAGTTTGCCTCTGGGAGACACTTTTTTGCCTGTGTAGGTCTTTAGCATCACCAAGGTCTTTTCTAATGGTAGCTTAGAAAACAGCCTGTTGTAGTCAGCCTCTGAATTTACAGAGAAAGCTGGCGCTATATCCAGCTCCATTTTCAGTTTTACATCAGACCCACCTGTTGTGATCCATATGATTTTGCGATCTGCTTCAGTAATGCTATACAGTTCTATGCATGATAGCTCATCTTTGTCAGACTCCATGTTGTCTGATTCAGTTTCACATTCAATCGCTTTATGTATCTGTTGGGTTTTGAATTTGAAGCTTTTCCCTTTGTGTGATTTTTCTCTTTCGTTGTGCTTTTTGTTTGACTTGCACACTCTCCCTATGTGGCCTTGTCTATGACACTTACTGCAACCTTTTTCTTTAAACCAACAGTCATGCGAGGGTTTGCTACATCAATACCATTTTTCATTTTTTTGCACCATTCAGGGACATTTTGTGCTTTTCACATCCTAAACTCGGTAATTCTAAATTTGGTAGTTCTGCCACGTCCTTTGCTACAGTCTCTAATGATATTGCAAGGGCCAATGCCCGTTCTAAGGTTAGATCTCTTTCTGACGGTAGCCTCTTTTGAGTGTTTTGACTGTGCATGCCACATACAAGCCTGTCCCTTAATGCATTTTGGAGGAGGAGGAGGAGATGGCGGCGCGACGCAACGTGCGCGGCCTCTCCGGTGAATGATGTCTGTAATCTGTCAAGTAGGGGACCGTGCACAATTCTGATTTGATGGAGGCAGACGTGAGAGTATGGAGGAACATCTGGAGAAACTTCTGAAATGCCCGCTTCGCTGCTGCTGCTACTGTGTGGTAACCGGAGTCTCCGGAGCAGAAGACCCTGAATCCTCGGCTTTGCTTGTTTCAGTGGCCAGGGCTAGGTCGATGGCGCTCGGAAGGCTGTATCGGAGAGGCTAGTCGGAGGCTCGAAGTTTTCAGATGGACGGACTCAGTGTCGGCTGTGGTCGGCTGCTTCCAATGCATCGGCAGTTGTCGGTGCCTGGAGGTTTATGGCAGGGAGTTTCTCCCTTTTGCCGCCTGCTATCAGGGACTCGGGAGTCAATCGACTCGGGACTTTGAGATCTTTTTTTTACCATGCCCATGGTCTGTTCTTTATCAAATTATGGTATTGCTTTGCACTGCTGTAACTATATGTTATATGGTTCTGTCAGTGTTAGTCTTTGGTTTGCCCTGTTTTTCTGTGATATCAGTCTGGAGAAACATTGTATCATTCCTTAATGTATGTATATGCATTTCTAAATGACAATAAAAGAGGACTGAGTGTTCTCATAATCTAATCAGAAAGTCCATCTCCAAAGTCACAGTATTGGGAAAGTTGCACAGTTCTGTTTTCATCTTTGACTGGTTCCTTTTTGGAAATCTAATTCCTCAGCTATTACCAGTGCTGTTAGGCTCATGTGATTTTGCAAAATTGCAACAATTTCATGGAATGTCTTGCTTGCTGGCTTTTCAGGAGTTACTAAGTTGCGGAAGTTCTAGCACCGATTAAGCTAAGAAGTGTGGAGACTTTCTTTACCTCATCCACATTGTTAGTATTACAATGTAGTACAACCCTCTCGAAATACGATTTCCAGTTCTCATCAGCACTATCAAATTCATCTTTTCCCAACTAAGGCCACCATCATGTTATGTTTACTTCAGCTTTGCTGGGTGTGCGTCTCTCAGTGTGTACTCTGCAGTGTTACTCACGTACCCTTTTCTAGCGTCCGTGACTGTCTTCTCTGCACTGGTTCACTCTCCCCTTCTGCTGTCTCTCTCCCTTCCTCGTAATTCTGTCGTCTCGTAACTGTCAGTGCGGTTGGTGATACTCGCTGACATTCAGGTTCGAAATCATCGCCAGTTTGTTGTGCCTGTACAACTGCATATCAAATAAATAAAGGCACACGCTAGGTTGAGAAGTTAACGTGTCTACTTCCTTTGCAGAGAGAGCAACAAATCAATATGCATGTGTAATTATCAGTCAATTGCTAAGGGAGTCATTGCACTAAAATAAGGTCTATACATTACAACGTATGTGAGTGATAAACCCGATTCTGATATGGGTCTCTATTGTGACCCACTCAGTACCACCCCTCCCACAGTGTGACCCTCTCACGGTACCACCCCTCCCACAGCGTGACCCTCCCTCAGTACCACCCCTCCCACAGCGTGACCCTCCCTCAGTACCACCCTTCCCACAGTGTGACCCTCCCTCAGTACCACCCCTCCTACAGTGTGACCCTCCCTCAGTACCACCCCTCCCACAGTGTGACCCTCCCTCAGTACCACCCCTCCCACAGTGTGACTCCCCTCAGTACCACCCCTCCCACAGTGTGACAGTCTCTCAGTACCACCCCTCCCACAGTGTGACCCTCCCTCAGTACCACCCCTCCCACAGCGTGACCCTCCCTCAGTACCACCCTTCCCACAGTGTGACCCTCCCTCAGTACCACCCCTCCTACAGTGTGACCCTCCCTCAGTACCACCCCTCCCACAGTGTGACCCTCCCTCAGTACCACCCCTCCCACAGTGTGACTCCCCTCAGTACCACCCCTCCCACAGTGTGACAGTCTCTCAGTACCACCCCTCCCACAGTGTGACCCTTCCTCAGTACCACCCCTCCCACAGTGTGACCATCCCTCAGTACCACCCCTCCCACAGTGTGACTCCCCTCAGTACCACCCCTCCCACAGTGTGACCCTCTCTCAGTACCACCCCTCCCACAGTGTGACTCCCCTCAGTACCACCCCTCCCACAGTGTGACAGTCTCTCAGTACCACCCCTCCCACAGTGTGACCCTCCCTCAGTACCACCCCTCCCACAGCGTGACCCTCCCTCAGTACCACCCTTCCCACAGTGTGACCCTCCCTCAGTACCACCCCTCCTACAGTGTGACCCTCCCTCAGTACCACCCCTCCCACAGTGTGACCCTCCCTCAGTACCACCCCTCCCACAGTGTGACTCCCCTCAGTACCACCCCTCCCACAGTGTGACAGTCTCTCAGTACCACCCCTCCCACAGTGTGACCCTTCCTCAGTACCACCCCTCCCACAGTGTGACCATCCCTCAGTACCACCCCTCCCACAGTATGACTCTCTCTCAGTACCACCCCTCCCACAGTGTGACCCTCTCTCGGTACCACCCCTCCCACAGTGTGACCCTCTCTCGGTACCACCCCTCCCACAGTGTGACCATCCCTCAGCACCACCCCTCCCACAGTGTGACTCCCCTCAGTACCGCCCCTCCCACAGTGTGACTCTCTCTCTGTACCACCCCTCCCACAGTGTAACCATCCCTCAGTACCACCCCTCCCACAGTGTGACCCTCTCTCGGTACCAGCCCTCCCACAGTGTGACTCACTCTCGGTACCACCCCTCCCACAGTGTGACCCTCCCTCAGTACCACCTCTCCCACAGTGTGACTGTCTCTCAGTACCACCCCTCCCACAGTATGACTCTCTCTCAGTACCACCCCTACCACAGTGTTAACCCTCTCTCAGTACCGCCCCTCCCACAGTGTGACCCTCTCTCGGTACTACCCCTCCCACAGTGTGACCGCCTCTCAGTGCCACCCCTCCCACAGTGTGAGTCCCCTCAGTACCACCCCTCCCACAGTGTGACCATCCCTCAGTACCGCCCCTCCCACAGTGTGACTCCCCTCAGTACCGCCCCTCCCACAGTGTGACTCTCTCTCTGTACCACCCCTCCCACAGTGTAACCATCCCTCAGTACCACCCCTCCCACAGTGTGACCCTCTCTCGGTACCAGCCCTCCCACAGTGTGACTCTCTCTCGGTACCACCCCTCCCACAGTGTGACCCTCCCTCAGTACCACCTCTCCCACAGTGTGACTGTCTCTCAGTACCACCCCTCCCACAGTATGACTCTCTCTCAGTACCACCCCTACCACAGTGTTAACCCTCTCTCAGTACCGCCCCTCCCACAGTGTGACCCTCTCTCGGTACTACCCCTCCCACAGTGTGACCGTCTCTCAGTGCCACCCCTCCCACAGTGTGAGTCCCCTCAGTACCACCCCTCCCACAGTGTGACCATCCCTCAGTACCACCCCTCCCACAGTGTGACCATCCCTCAGTACCACCCCTCCCACAGTGTGACTGTCTCTCAGTACCACCCCTCCCACAGTGTGACCGTCTCTCAGTGCCACCCCTCCCACGGTGTGAGTCCCCTCAGTACCACCCCTCCCACAGTGTGACCATCCCTCAGTACCACCCCTCCCACAGTGTGACCATCCCTCAGTACCACCCCTCCCACAGTGTGACTGTCTCTCAGTACCACCCCTCCCACAGTGTGACTCCCCTCAGTACCACCCCTCCCACAGTATGACTCTCTCTCAGTACCACCCCTCCCACAGTGTGACCCTCCCTCAGTACCACCCCTCCCACAGTGTGATTGACCCTCCCTCAGTACCACCCCTCTCACAGTGTGACCCTCTCTCAGTACCACCCCTCCCACAGTGTGACCCTCCCACAGTGTGACCATCCCTCAGTACCACCCCTCCCACAGTGTGACCCTCCCTCAGTACCACCCCTCCCACAGTGTGACCATCCCTCAGTACCGCCCCTCCCACAGTGTGACCCTCCCTTAATACCACCCCTCCCACAGTGTGACTCTCCCCAGGTGCTGCATTTCCAGGGACTGATTTAATCTGCAGCCAATTTCTGTAATTACTGATGGTCTCACTGATGCTCATGTTGAAGAAATTACTCTACAGCGTTGTTCCGCATTGTAAGTACGGCTTTGTTCAGACTCTGTTGGTCAAGGCTGGCGTATGAGCTGGTGAAAGCTATTGCCCAGAAGTGTTGCTGTTAATGTCTAGGAGAGGCAAGGGAATGAGGAGCCTCTCTACTTTTCCCGAGGGACCATCATTCTTTTATCACTGAGTCACTCTGACGTCAGTGTTGGCCACTGAAGGTTAAAGATTAATTTTGTTCCGGCCAGCTTCTCCAGGGATGTACCTTGGTGAGTGTGAGTGTGAGTGTCTGTGTGTGTGAGAATCAGGATGGGGTGTAGGGTGTTTAGGTTTGACTGTATCAGTCAGGATAGGGTGTAGGGCGTTTAGGTTTGACTGTCAGGACAGAGTGCAGGGTGTTCCGGTTTGACTGTCAGTCGGGATAGGGTGCAGGGTGTTTACATTTGACTGTGTCCATCAGGAAGGGGTGCAGGGTGCTCAGTCTGTCCCTCCCCCCTCCCCCACAATGTGACCCTCTCTCAGCACGCCCCTCCCACTATGGATATTTGTGGACCCAACAGATTTCCATTGAACACGTGGTTTCTGACCTTGAAGCTCCTGTCCCCACCCAGAGCCACAGTGACTGCCTTGTTTGTTCTCTGATACCTTTGATGCTAGAGATGTGCGTCTGACTTCCCACCTGCACCTCCTCGTGGTCCACACATGGCTTGAAGTCCTCAGTAAGGTTGGAGAAATTGCCACCAAGGGAGGTGACACCATCTTCACCGGTGGGAGAACCTGATGATGCACGGAAGTGGGGGAAAGTTTCTCCACACTTGGCCTGTAGCAGATGTGGGATGTGCCATAGAGACGGAAGACCATGCCTGGAGTCAGATATCGCACAACACAAGAACAGGCCCTTCAGCCTACTGTGTCCATGGCAACCACCATCTACACTTCCCAGCTCTTGTGTCCATGGCAACCACCACCTACACTTCCCAGCTCTTGTGTCCATGGCAACCACCATCTACACTTCCCAGCTCTTGTGCCCATAGCCTTCGTGCTGACCAATAAGATGATAAGAGACATTGATCGAGTGGACAGCCAGGGACTTTTCCCATGAGGGAAATGGCTAATGCAAGGAGGCATAACTTTGAGGTGATTGGAGGAAGGTATAGTGGGGATGTCAGAAGTAGATTTTTACACAGAGAGTGGTGGGTGTGTGGAATGTGTGGGAATGCTGTCTGGATTAGAGAGCATGTCCTATGAGGATAGGTTGAGTGAGATTGGGCTTTTCTCTTTGGAGCAAAGGAGGATGAGAGGTGACGATAGGGGTTGCAAGATGATAAAAAGCATAGCTCGAGAGGATAGTCAAGGATGATTTTCCAGAGCAGAAATAGCTTATACGAAACGGTGTAATTTTAAGGTGATTGGAGGAAAGTGTAGGGGGGGGGGATGTCAGAGTTAAGTTTTTTTACACGGAGTGGTGGGCGTGTGGAATGCCCTGCCGGGGTTGGTGGTAGAGGCTGATGCATTAGGGACATTTAAGACACTTTTAGATAAGGCAGATGGATGATGGAAAAATGGAGGGCTATGTGGAGGGGTGGAGGGTTAGATTGATCTTGGAGTAGGTTGAAAGGTTGGCACAACATTGTGGGTCGAAGGCCCATACTGTGCTGTAATATTCTATGTTTTTCATGTCTTCGGGGTGCGTAGTGATTAGTGCGACACTAGTACAGGTTGGGGCATCGGCGTTCGGAGTTCAATTCCAGCGGTCTCTGTGGGGAGTTTGAATGTCCTCCCCGCGACCACATGGGTTTCCTCCCACAGTCCAAAGATGTACCGGTTCGGAGGTTAATTGATGGTTGTAAATTGTCCTGCAACTAGGCTAGGGTTAAATCGTTGGGTTGCTGGGCTGGAAGACCATAACACCATAAGGTCAGAGTCAGAATCAGGTTTATTATCACCGGCATCTGTCGTGACATTTGTTAACTTCGCAGCAGCCAAGTTACAATGACCAATTAACCTAACTGGAGTGTCTTTGGACTCAGGGATGAATGAAGTAATTTCCAATGTCGATTTAACCTACAAATTAGTAGGTCTTTGGACTGTGGGAGGAAACCAGAGCACCCGGAGGAAACCCACGCAGATCACCTATAAACTACTTGCAGACAGCGACGGGAATTGAACCCAGGTCACTGATACTGTAAAGCACTGTGCTAACCACTACTCTGCCATAAGACACAGGAGCAGAATTAGGCAATTCAGCCCATCGAGTCTGCTCCACTATTCCGTCATGGCAGATCCCGGATCCCATTCAACCCATACACCTGCCTTCTCGTCATATCCATTGATGCCCTGACTGAGCAGGAAAAGGTTAACTTCTGCCTTAAATATACCCACGGACTTGGCCTCCACTGAAGTCTGTGGCAGAGCAATCCACGGATTTATTACTCTATGAATAAAAAAAATTCCTCCTTACCTCCATTCTAAAGGGTCACTCCTCAGTTTTGAGGCTGTGCCCTCTAGTTCTGGATATCCCCACCTCAGGAAACATCCTCTCCACATCCACCCTATCTAGACATTTCACCGTGGGGCCACGCCATCCCAAGATGTTTGTAGCTCTGCCTAGCCATGTAGATGGGGTTAATGCTGTGCCTACCAATACGTTCATGATGTAGGGACAGTGGAGTAGTGGTTAAGCACACATTCTTGTGGTACGCCTGAATTAATTGTTCGCCATGTGAGACACTGAAAATATTTGTGGTAAACAGGCAAAGTCAACACGATTATGTAAATGGCTTTGTGTCTGCAGTCTTGCAACGTTTACTGGGCTCTGCAGCGAACTGAGTTTGTGACCGGCTCCAGCTGCAGTGACTCTTGGATTGGTGTCTTTCGTAAAGCTTCAGTTCTGAATGCTATTAGCTTACTTTTATTGTTTGCATGATTTTTTTCCTGCATATTGGGGTTTGGCGGTCTTTTTTTAATGAGTTCTTTTGGTGGTTTCTATGTTCCATGGTGCCTGTAAGGAGATGAATCTCGAGGTTGTATAATGTACACATACTTTGAACATTGTGTATGTGACTTCAATGTATTGGAGTTCCTTAAGGAAGTAACGTGCTCTGAATAAAAAGGAATCAGAATCGGGTTTAATACCTACAGAAAAGAAGTAAATAAGGTTGAAAGAGTACAGAGAAAATTTACAAGGATGGTCCTGGGACTGGAGGACCTGAGTTATAAGGAAAGATTGAATAGGTTAGGACTTTATTCCTTGGAACGTAGATTATTGAGGGGAGATTTGGTAGAGATACACAAAATTATAAGGTGTAGAGAGTGTAAATGCAAGGAGGCTTTTTCCACTGAGGTTGGGTGGGACTACAACTAGAGGTCATGAGTTAAGGGTAAAAGGTGAAAAGTTTAAGGGGAACATGAGGGGAAAGTTAACAAATTTCACGGCACATGCGGTGATAATAAACCTGATTCTGAAACTATTTCACTCAGAGGGTGCTGAGAGTGTGGAACGAGCTGCCAATACGAGTGGTGCATGTGGTTTTGATTTCAACGTTTTAGAGAAGCTTAGATAAGTACATAGCTGGTTGGGATATGGAGGGCTATGGTCCCAATGCAGGTCGATGGGAATAGGCAGTTTAAATGGTTCAGCACAGACTAGATGAGCCAAAGGGCCTGGACTGGCAAATGTTGTGAAATTTGTTAACTTTGTGGCAGCAGTACAATGGAATACACAATAGAGAGGAAAGAAAACTGTAAATTACAGTATGTATATATATATATATATGTGTGTGTGTGTGTATATATATACTGTAATTTATGGTTTTATATATATATAAAATTGTTAAATTAAATGAGAAATGCAAAAATAGAAATAAAAAAAAGTAGTGAGGTAGTGTTCATGGGTTCAGTGTCCATTCAGAAGTCGGATGGCAGAGGGGAAGAAGCTGTTCCTGAATCACTGAGTGTGTGCCTTCAGGCTCCTGTACCTCCTCCCTGATGGTAGCAATGAGAAGAGGACATGTCGTAATGCTTCTGGCTTCAACATAGCATGCTCACAACTCAGTAATCCCAGTCAGTACATCTCCAGTCTGTGGGAGGATATCAGAGCACCCAAAGGAAATGTACACAGTCACAGGGAGAACATGTAAACTTACAGACAGCAGTGGGAATTGTATCTGGGTCACTGGTGCTGTGAAGATTTTCGCTAACCACTACTTTGTTTGGGTGGCGGGGTGGAGATACGTCTCTACCAAAGGAGGTGTAAGGCACTCCTTCCCTCTGCTAGCCTGCAGGTCGCCCTTGGGCAAAGTGTAACACCACCACACCCCTCACCCCCCACCCCCGATCAGGGTCAAGTGAAGCCATGGGAGCAGGTGGTGACGGTCGTTTGAGCAGCTGGTGCAGATGACAAGTCCTGGTCATGTGACCACTGACACCAGGCAGACAATCTCTGAAGAGTATTGATAATGGATAAAGGAGGAGGAGAAGATGGCAGCGCGACGCAGCGCGCGCGGCCTCTCCGGTGAATGTTATCTGTAATCTATCAAGTAGGGTACCGTGCACAATCCTGATTTGATGGAGCCATACATGAGAGTACGGAGGAACATCTGGAAAACTTCTGAAATGCCCGCTTCGCTGCTGCTGCTACTGTGTGGTAACTGGAATCTCCGGAGCAGAAGGCCCCGAATCCTCGGCCTTGCTTGTTTCAGCGGCTGGGGCTAGGTGGAAGACGCTCGGGAGGCTGTATCGGAGGGGCTGGTCAGAGGCTCGAAGTTTTCGGATGGACGGACTCGGTGTCGGCTGTGGTCGGCTGCTTCCAAGGCATCGGCAGTTGTCGGTGCCTGGAGGTTTATGGCAGGGAGTTTCTCCCTTTTGCCGCCTGCTATCAGGGACTCGGGAGTTGATTGGGACTTGAGACGTTTTTTTACCTTACCCATGGTCTGTTCTTTATCAAGTTATGGTATTGCTGTGCACTGCTGTAACTATATGTTATAATTATGTGGTTCTGTCAGTGTTAGTCTTTGGTTTGTCCTATTTTCTGTGATATCACTCTGGAGAAACACTGTATCATTTCTTAATGCATGTATGCATTTCTAAATGACAATAAAAGAGGACTGAGTGTTCTCATAATCTAATGAATGGGGTCACCCATTTTGTAAAGACACTGCCCAGAAGAAGGCAATGGCAAACCACTTCTGTAGAAAAATGTGGGAATTGAACGCAGCTTGCTGGTGCTGTAAAGATTTACGCTGACTACCAATTTATCATGACGCTTTTTATTCTGGCTTCTGCCCCTTCCTTTCCAGTCCTGATAAAGAGCCAGCTTGTCTGGGCAGGGGTGAACAGGAGAATACTGTATTCACGCATTGTTATAAAGATAAGATTTATCTTTATGAAGAATAGTTTTATTTGCACATGTGCACTGAAACATACAGAGAAATGCATCATTTGCGTCAGCGGCCAACACAGTCCGAGGATGTGCTGGGGGCAGCCAGCAGTTGTCACCATGTTTCCAGTGCCAACGTAGCATGCCCACAACTCACTGACCCTGACTGGTACGTCTGTGGGAGGAAACTGGAGCACCCAGAGAAAACCCACACGGTCACGGGGGAGAACGTACAAACTCCTTACAGGCAGCGCCGGGAATCGAACCCAGGTCGCCTGTACTGTAAAGTGTTGTGCTGACCCCTACGCCAGTGTACTGCCCTAAGAATGAACGGTGATCCCTTGAGGTAGTCAAGATGACGGGGTGAACGCGGGAGGGAAGTTCCTCGTCAGTGGGGCCACAGAGTTAGGGAAGAGCTTGACCATTCAGGACTGAGTTAAGAAGCAGTGTCTCCTCCCGAGAAGTAGAGCGTTCTCTGCCACCATTGATTGTGCAGGTTCAGTCACTGAGGAGGTCATGAATGAGGAGAATGAAGGTAAGGGGAGGGTGTAGGTGAAAGTGAGAGGGGGACAGGTGACGGGGAAAGGGGGAAGATGGTGTGCCTGGAGGTTCAGTGAAGGTGAGAATAAGTGGAGGTGGTGTAGGGTGGGGGGAGGTGATGGCTGTGAGAGCCTTTCCCCACCCCCACTCCCCCTCCCTCAGATGCACAGGTGACGCCCCCCCCACACCTCCCACCCTCCCGGACAGACACCTCACGCAGAGAGGCTGCAGCCGTGACCTGCTGGGCAGTGGCGGAGCCCCTGGGCGTGGCCTGCCCAGTGAGGCTGAGCACGAGTCACTGCTCAGGAAGGTGTGGGGGGAGGATCTGTCAGAGGTCATCCCTGAGGCTGTCCAGCGGCCAGATTCTCCCCTGTCGCTGGAGGAACTGACCAGTGCCCTCAAACCTGGAGTTGGATGAGTTGAGTGTGGAATTCTTCAGGGCTTTCTAGGACATACTGGGTGCTGGCCACACCAGGTGAGATACCCCTCGCTTGGTGTAAGGCTGCCGAAGAAAGGGGCTTCTTGCCGCCTGTGGAATCGGCACCCATTGTCTCTTCTGTGCACCGAATATAAGATCTTTGCCGGGGCAGTAACCAGTCACCTGGGTTCCATACTGCCCCAAATGATCCACCCAGACCAGTCCTGCATGGTCCTGGGTCGGTCCATATCAACCTCGTCCCGGACCTGATCCACCTGTCCCGCGAAGCTGACCCGTCAGTCACCTTTCTCTCTCTCGATCAGGATGGATCATGGCTACCTCCTCAGGACTCTGAGCGGCTCGGACTTGGGAGGCGTTTTTGTTGCCCGTGCCTGTCAGACTGGCGGGGGTGAGGGGGCGCGTCGGGGCTGCCTGATATGGGGACAGCTGTACTCGGTCCGAATAGAGCCGCTCCTGTGCCTTCTTCAGCAGGTCAGGTTCTGGGTGAGCTGGAGATGAAGGTAGTCCTTTCGGCTGATGCTGTAATGCCCTCCTTGTGATTGCTGACACTGATGATCTACAGAGGAACACATTACACAGAAAGTAGACCAGTACAGCACAGGAACAGGCCTCTCACCCCACACTGTTGTGCCAAACCAGGTAAAAAGTAAATCAAAAACGCTCCAAACACTAATCTGTCCAACCTATACAATGTCCATATCCCTCCATCTTCCTCCATCTGCCTATCTAAATGTCTCTTAAAAGCCTCTAATGTATTTGCCTCTTCCACCACCCCAGGCAGCACATTCCAGACATCCACCACTCTCTGAGTAAAAAACTTACCCCTCACATCCCCCTTGAACCTACCCCCTCTCACCTTCAATGCCCTCTGGTATTAGACATTTCAACTCTGGGAAACAGATACTCTCTGTCCACTCTGTCAGTGCCTCTCATAATCCTATGAACCTCAATCAGATCTCCCTCAGTCTCCGACGCTCCAGAGAATACAACCCAAGTTTGTCCAATCTCTTGTGATAGCACATGCCCTCTGAACCAGGCAACATCCTGGTAAACCTCTTCTGCACCCTCTCCAAAGCCTCAACATCCTTCCTACCATGGGGCGACCAGAACTACCTGCAATACTCCAGCCAGAGTTCTATAAAGCTGCAACGTAACCTCTTGACTTCTGAACTCAAAGTGCCTCAACTAATAAAAGCAAGCATTCCATGAGCCTTCTTAACCATCCTGTCGACATGTGCAGCCACTTTCAAGGAGCTGTGAACCTGGACCCCAAGATCTCTCTGCTCAGCAACACGGTTAAGGATCTTGCCCTTAACAGTGCCCTGTTTCCATGGGTTTGCCCTGCCATGGTGCAACACCTCACATTTATCTGCCAACAGATCTTCTCAGCCGTGTTTCTGCCAGGGTCAACTCGGCACGGACTAGAAGGGCCGAGATGGCCTGTTTCCATGCTGTAATTGTTAAATGGTTATATGATGAAGCGCTCTGGTCCTTTGTTGGGTCAGAGGTGGGTGGACTCCTTGTCAGGGGAGCTGAGACCATTTACGTGAAGCAGCACACACCTCCTCCATCTGGGGGTCTACCTAAGCTTCACTGCAGAGTCTTGGCGGGTTAGAGACAAAAGTCTTGGCCCGGCTGTGACACTGGTCAGGTCTACACCACGCACTCTCGTACCAGGGCGGGGCGTTGGTTATCAACGAGCTAGTAGCCTCCGTGCTGCGGTACTGGCTGGTCACTTCAGTCCCACCTGCTGTATTTGTCGCCAGGACCCAGAGGAAGCTGGTGGACGACTCCTGGGGCAACAGGAGGCACCGGGTCTCCGCTGTGGCCCTGAGTCTTCAGATTGCGGAGGACTGTCAGTCTTTGTTGTGTGTAGGTACCCAGCTGGCAGCTCTCTGCCTCGGGACCTTGGAGAGGTACGTGTGCACTGAGCAGCATCCGAGGTGGCGCACGTTGGCGATACACTTCCCTTGCCTTCAGGAAGGTACGTGGCTCCCAGTGGCGAGCATCTGCCGCAGTGCTGTAGAGGGGCCGCCAGGTTTTTACCGGGAGTTACTGCCAGTCTGGGGTAGGGTCACCTCGGGTCGGAGTGTTGCTGTGCCCACAGGGAGTGGTGTTTGGGCCCACAGGGCATCCCGTCACGGTGGGTGCAGAGCTGGATCGGGGGTGTGGAAGGGCTCCGGCCCCACCCATCCCTGCTCGGCCGGAGGTTCTTGTCTGACCTAAGCCCTGAGATCTCGTACAGGAGCCTGGTCCTGCACCGCGTGAGCTGCCTCACGGAGATACCCACCGTGCTTGTCTGTGACGCACCGAGGCGGTCCTTGTACGGGCTGCTCCTGATCACCTCGCCATGGCAGTCTGTCTTACCATCTGGTGGTGGGGGAGGAAACCTCTTCATACAGGGGTCCTTCCCCTGTACACTGGGGACCTGGAGTGGAAGCTGTCGCACAAGTTTGTACTGTACAACAGGTCTTTAAGCAGGTTCACTGACACCCCGTCCACCTGTCCATTCTGAGCCCGGGAGGGGTCAGTGTACCACGCTGATATGGAGAGTGAGAGGCTGCAGCCCCTGTTTGAGTGTCCGAAGGGGCAGGTTCTGGTTACACTTCAGCCCCGTGCTGCTGGTTTACAGGCATCCAGTATGGAGGGGAGAGGGTGGGTCTCACGGGGGATCTCCTGGTGGTCTTGCTCGTTGGCCTGGCCGAGATGTCCAGGCAGTGGGCTGTCGAGGGCTGTGTCCGAGCCGACTGCCTGCCCCTTTTCCAGGGCTACATTCATTCCAGGGTGTCCTTGGAGAGGGAGCACGCGCCCATTACCAGTTCAACGGGGGTTTTCTGGGAACGGTGCCCCTCCCACACCAGGGAATTGAGTGTGTTATCGATGGGAATAAGTGTATTTCTTATTTGAATTCAGTAACTGTATTGTGACCCCCTAACCTTAGTATGTCTTTTGTATTTGAATGAAGTTTTGCACATCTGCATAAAGAAAAGGGGCAGCTCTGAAGGAGGGTCACACTGTGGGAGGGATGATACTGTGAAAGTTTGCAGCTGAGGGCCTGTTTGGTTGTCGAAATTCCCCCCTCACTCCTAGTCCGACCTTTCCCGATGCTGATCTTTGGGATGCTCCCCGAGGCACAGTGCCCAGTGCCTGTGGGGGTGTTCCTTGCCGCTCACTCCTGGCTTTCCTCTGTTTGACTGAACAGAGCAGGTGTGCAGGTTGGTATGAGCCTTGAGTGGATGGTGTGAAGTGACCATGCTGGAATAAATCAGGCAGAGGTTTACGGAATGCCCGGCTCCGTTCTGGGGGCAGTCTCTCCGTGGCCGAGCCGAGGCTGAAGACAAAGCATGTGACGAGAGGAGGTGTTTCACAGTCAACTGAACGTGTGATGGTGCACTGGTGTAATTATAAACATTTATGTTGGTCTAAATATAGCTGTTGCACTACTCCTGTCTTCTGAAGGGCCCTGTTATCCAGAGACTCAGAGAGCATTGCTGTTTTTAAAGTGATTGCATGTTGGGCTGTGGGTGTGTACTGTGATCTTGTAAACGTGAACGCGCATGCGCGCGCGCACACACACACACTCACACACACACACACACACACACACACACACACACACACACACACACACACACATACACACACACACACACACACACACACACACACACACCACCCCACAAGAGGAACTCAGCAGGCCAGGCAGCATCTATGGAAAAGAGTAAACGTTTATTCCCTTCCATAAATGTCGCCTGAGCTGCTGAGACCCTTCATCGGGGAAGAAGGGGACACAAGCCAGAATTATAAGGGGGAGGGAGGAGTATAAGCTGGCTGGTGATAGGTGAGACTGGATGAGGGGGAAGGTGGGTGGCTGGTGATAGGTGAGACTGTGAGGGTGAGGGTGGGTAGCTGGTGATAGGTGAGACTGTGAGGGTGAGGGTGGGTGGCTGGTGATAGGTGAGACTGTGAGGGGGAAGGTGGGTGGCTGGTGATAGATGAGACTGTGAGGGTCAGGGTGAGTGGCTGGTGATAGGTGAGACTGTGAGGGTGAGGGTGGGTGGCTGGTGAGAGGTGAGACTGTGAGAGTGAAGGTGGGTGGCTGGTGATAGGTGAGACCAGGTGAGGGGGAAGGTGGGTGGCTGGTGATAGGTGAGACTGTGAGGGGGAAGGTGGGTGGCTGGTGATAGGTGAGACTGTGAGGGGGAAGGTGGGTGGCTGGTGATAGGTGAGACTGTGAGGGTGAGGGTGGGTGGCTGGTGATAGGTGAGACTGTGAGGGTGGGTGGCTGGTGATAGGTGAGACTGTGAGGGTGAGGGTGGGTGGCTGGTGATAGGTGAGACCGGGTGAGGGTGAGGGTGAGGGTGGGTGGCTGGTGATAGGTGAGACTGTGAGGGGGAAGGTGGGTGGCTGGTGATAGGTGAGACTGTGAGGGGGAAGGTGGGTGGCTGGTGATAGGTGAGACCAGGTGAGGGGGAAGGTGGGTGGCTGGTGATAGGTGAGACTGTGAGGGGGAAGGTGGGTGGCTGGTGATAGGTGAGACTGTGAGGGGGAAGGTGGGTGGCTGGTGATAGGTGAGACCAGGTGAGGGGGAAGGTGGGTGGGTGGCTGGTGATAGGTGAGACTGTGAGGGTGAGGGTGGGTGGCTGGTGATAGGTGAGACTGTGAGGGTGAGGGTGGGTGGCTGGTGATAGGTGAGACTGTGAGGGGGAAGGTGGGTGGCTGGTGATAGGTGAGACCAGGTGAGGGGGAAGGTGGGTGGCTGGTGATAGGTGAGACCAGGTGAGGGGGAAGGTGGGTGGCTGGTGATAGGTGAGACCAGGTGAGGGGGAAGGTGGGTGGCTGGTGATAGGTGAGACTGTGAGGGTGAGGGTGGGTGGCTGGTGATAGGTGAGACTGTGAGGGTGAGGGTGGGTGGCTGGTGATAGGTGAGACCAGGTGAGGGTGAGGGTGGGTGGCTGGTGATAGGTGAGACTGTGACGGTGAGGGTGGGTGGCTGGTGATAGGTGAGACTGTGAGGGGGAAGGTGGGTGGCTGGTGATAGGTGAGACTGTGAGGGTGAGGGTGGGTGGCTGGTGATAGGTGAGACCAGGTGAGGGGGAAGGTGGGTGGCTGGTGATAGGTGAGACTGTGAGGGGGAAGGTGGGTGGCTGGTGATAGGTGAGACCAGGTGAGGGGGAAGGTGGGTGGGTGGCTGGTGATAGGTGAGACTGTGAGGGTGAGGGTGGGTGGCTGGTGATAGGTGAGACTGTGAGGGTGAGGGTGGGTGGCTGGTGATAGGTGAGACTGTGAGGGGGAAGGTGGGTGGCTGGTGATAGGTGAGACCAGGTGAGGGGGAAGGTGGGTGGCTGGTGATAGGTGAGACCAGGTGAGGGGGAAGGTGGGTGGCTGGTGATAGGTGAGACCAGGTGAGGGGGAAGGTGGGTGGCTGGTGATAGGTGAGACTGTGAGGGTGAGGGTGGGTGGCTGGTGATAGGTGAGACTGTGAGGGTGAGGGTGGGTGGCTGGTGATAGGTGAGACCAGGTGAGGGTGAGGGTGAGGGGGGGTGGCTGGTGATAGGTGAGACTGTGAGGGTGAGGGTGGGTGGCTGGTGATAGGTGAGACTGTGAGGGGGAAGGTGGGTGGCTGGTGATAGGTGAGACTGTGAGGGTGAGGGTGGGTGGCTGGTGATAGGTGAGGCAGGTGAGGGTGAGGGTGGGTGGCTGGTGATAGGTGAGACTGTGAGGGTGAGGGTGGGTGGCTGGTGAGAGGTGAGACTGTGAGAGTGAAGGTGGGTGGCTGGTGATAGGTGAGACCAGGTGAGGGGGAAGGTGGGTGGCTGGTGATAGGTGAGACTGTGAGGGGGTCGGTGGGGGGCGGGTGATTGGTGAGACGGTGAGGGGGAAGGTGGGTGGCTGGTGATAGGTGAGACTGTGTGGGTGAGGGTGGGTGGCTGGTGATAGGTGAGACTGTGAGGGTGGGTGGCTGGTGATAGGTGAGACTGTGAGGGTGAGGGTGGGTGGCTGGTGATAGGTGAGACCGGGTGAGGGTGAGGGTGAGGGTGGGTGGCTGGTGATAGGTGAGACTGTGAGGGGGAAGGTGGGTGGCTGGTGATAGGTGAGACTGTGAGGGGGAAGGTGGGTGGCTGGTGATAGGTGAGACCAGGTGAGGGGGAAGGTGGGTGGCTGGTGATAGGTGAGACTGTGAGGGGGAAGGTGGGTGGCTGGTGATAGGTGAGACTGTGAGGGGGAAGGTGGGTGGCTGGTGATAGGTGAGACCAGGTAAGGGGGAAGGTGGGTGGGTGGCTGGTGATAGGTGAGACTGTGAGGGTGAGGGTGGGTGGCTGGTGATAGGTGAGACTGTGAGGGTGAGGGTGGGTGGCTGGTGATAGGTGAGACTGTGAGGGGGAAGGTGGGTGGCTGGTGATAGGTGAGACCAGGTGAGGGGGAAGGTGGGTGGCTGGTGATAGGTGAGACCAGGTGAGGGGGAAGGTGGGTGGCTGGTGATAGGTGAGACCAGGTGAGGGGGAAGGTGGGTGGCTGGTGATAGGTGAGACTGTGAGGGTGAGGGTGGGTGGCTGGTGATAGGTGAGACTGTGAGGGTGAGGGTGGGTGGCTGGTGATAGGTGAGACCAGGTGAGGGTGAGGGTGGGTGGCTGGTGATAGGTGAGACTGTGAGGGTGAGGGTGGGTGGCTGGTGATAGGTGAGACTGTGAGGGGGAAGGTGGGTGGCTGGTGATAGGTGAGACTGTGAGGGTGAGGGTGGGTGGCTGGTGATAGGTGAGACCAGGTGAGGGGGAAGGTGGGTGGCTGGTGATAGGTGAGACTGTGAGGGGGAAGGTGGGTGGCTGGTGATAGGTGAGACCAGGTGAGGGGGAAGGTGGGTGGGTGGCTGGTGATAGGTGAGACTGTGAGGGTGAGGGTGGGTGGCTGGTGATAGGTGAGACTGTGAGGGTGAGGGTGGGTGGCTGGTGATAGGTGAGACTGTGAGGGGGAAGGTGGGTGGCTGGTGATAGGTGAGACCAGGTGAGGGGGAAGGTGGGTGGCTGGTGATAGGTGAGACCAGGTGAGGGGGAAGGTGGGTGGCTGGTGATAGGTGAGACCAGGTGAGGGGGAAGGTGGGTGGCTGGTGATAGGTGAGACTGTGAGGGTGAGGGTGGGTGGCTGGTGATAGGTGAGACTGTGAGGGTGAGGGTGGGTGGCTGGTGATAGGTGAGACCAGGTGAGGGTGAGGGTGAGGGGGGGTGGCTGGTGATAGGTGAGACTGTGAGGGTGAGGGTGGGTGGCTGGTGATAGGTGAGACTGTGAGGGGGAAGGTGGGTGGCTGGTGATAGGTGAGACTGTGAGGGTGAGGGTGGGTGGCTGGTGATAGGTGAGGCAGGTGAGGGTGAGGGTGGGTGGCTGGTGATAGGTGAGACTGTGAGGGGGAAGGTGGGTGGCTGGTGATAGGTGAGACTGTGAGGGTGAGGGTGGGTGGCTGGTGATAGGTGAGACTGTGAGGGTGAGGGTGGGTGGCTGGTGATAGGTGAGACTGTGAGGGGGAAGTTGGGTGGCTGGTGATAGGTGAGACTGTGAGGGTGAGGGTGGGTGGCTGGTGATAGGTGAGACTGTGAGGGTGAGGGTGGGTGGCTGGTGATAGGTGAGACTGTGAGGGTGAGGGTGGGTGGCTGGTGATAGGTGAGACTGTGAGGGTGAGGGTGGGTTGCTGGTGATAGGTGAGACTGTGAGGGTGACGGTGGGTTGCTGGTGATAGGTGAGACTGTGAGGGTGAGGGTGGGTTGCTGGTGATAGGTGAGACTGTGAGGGTGACGGTGGGTTGCTGGTGATAGGTGAGACTGTGAGGGGGAAGGTGGGTGGCTGGTGATAGGTGAGACTGTGAGGGGGAAGGTGGGTGGCTGGTGATAGGTGAGACTGTGAGGGTGAGAGTGGGTTGCTGGTGATAGGTGAGACTGTGAGGGGGAAGGTGGGTGGCTGGTGATAGCTGAGACTGTGAGGGTGAGGGTGGTGGCTGGTGATCGGTGAGACTGTGAGGGTGAAGCTGGGTGGCTGGTGATAGGTGAGACCAGGTGAGGGGGAAGGTGGGTGGCTGGTGATAGGTGAGACTGTGAGGGGGAAGGTGTGTGGCTGGTGATAGGTGAGACTGTGAGGGGGAAGGTGGGTGGCTGGTGATAGGTGAGACCAGGTGAGGGGGAAGGTGGGTGGCTGGTGATAGGTGAGACTGTGAGGGGGAAGGTGGGTGGCTGGTGATAGGTGAGACCAGGTGAGGGGGAAGGTGGGTGGCTGGTGATAGGTGAGACTGTGAGGGGGAAGGTGGGTGGCTGATGATAGGTGAGACCAGGTGAGGGGGAAGGTGGGTGGGTGGCTGGTGATAGGTGAGACTGTGAGGGTGATGGTGGGTGGCTGGTGATAGGTGAGACTGTGAGGGTGAGGGTGGGTGGCTGGTGATAGGTGAGACTGTGAGGGGGAAGGTGGGTGGCTGGTGATAGGTGAGACCAGGTGAGGGGGAAGGTGGGTGGCTGATGATAGGTGAGACCAGGTGAGGGGGAAGGTGGGTGGCTGGTGATAGGTGAAACTGTGAGGGTGAGGGTGGGTGGCTGGTGATAGGTGAGACCAGGTGAGGGTGATGGTGGGTGGCTGGTGATAGGTGAGACTGTGAGGGTGAGGGTGGGTGGCTGGTGATAGGTGAGACTGTGAGGGGGAAGGTGGGTGGCTGGTGATAGGTGAGACCAGGTGAGGGGGAAGGTGGGTGGCTGGTGATAGGTGAGACCAGGTGAGGGGGAAGGTGGGTGGCTGGTGATAGTTGAAACTGTGAGGGTGAGGGTGGGTGGCTGGTGATAGGTGAGACCAGGTGAGGGTGAGGGTGGGTGGCTGGTGATAGGTGAGACTGTGAGGGTGAGGGTGGGTGGCTGGTGATAGGTGAGACTGTGAGGGGGAAGGTGGGTGGCTGGTGATAGGTGAGACTGTGAGGGTGAGGGTGGGTGGCTGGTGATAGGTGAGGCAGGTGAGGGTGAGGGTGGGTGGCTGGTGATAGGTGAGACTGTGAGGGTGAGGGTGGTGGCTGGTGATAGGTGAGACTGTGAGGGTGAAGGTGGGTGGCTGGTGATAGGTGAGACCAGGTGAGGGGGAAGGTGGGTGGCTGGTGATAGGTGAGACTGTGAGGGGGAAGGTGGGTGGCTGGTGATAGGTGAGACTGTGAGGGGGAAGGTGGGTGGCTGGTGATAGGTGAGACCAGGTGAGGGGGAAGGTGGGTGGCTGGTGATAGGTGAGGCCGGGTGAGGGAGAAGGTGGATAGGTGGGGGAGAAGCGATGAAGTCAGAACCTCGAAGAGAAGATACCCCGTTTCTTTCCAGTCGTGATGAAGGGTCTTGGAGTATGAAGCGTATTTGACATCTCTGGGCCTGTACTCACTGGTGTTTAGAAGAATGAGGAGAGATCTCTTTGAAACCTATCAAATATTGAAATGCCTTGATAGAGTGGATGTGGAGGGTATGTTTCCTATAGTGGGGGAATCTAAGACCAGAGGACACAGCCTCAGAAGAGAGGAGATCCACAAGAATTATTCTTGGCCTAGATAGAGTGAGTGTGGAGAGGATGATTCCTATAGTGGAACAGTCTAGGATGAGGGGGCACAGCCTCAGAATAGAGGGATGTCTATTTAGAACAGAGATAAGGAGGAATTTCTTCAGCAGGGGGTAGTGAATTTGTTGAATTCATTACCACAGGAGGCAGTGGAGGCCAAATCATTGGGTATATTTAAGGCAGAGGTTGATAGATTCTTGATTAGTCAGGGCATGAAGGGACACAGGGAGAAGACAGGAGATTGGGGCTGACAGGAAAATTGGATCAGCCATGATGAAATGGTGGAGCAGACTTGATGGGCTGAATGGCCTAATTCTGCTCCTATATCTTCAGAATGACGTTGATAGGTTCTTGATTAGAGTTTGCATGAAGGGATACGGGGAGAAGACAGGAGATTGGGGCTGAGAGGGAAAATGGATCAGCCATGATGAAATGGTGGAGCAGACTCAATGGCCTGAATGGCCTAATTCTGCTCCTATGTCTTCACAATGAGGTTGATAGGTTCTTGATTAGTCAGGGTGTCAAAAGTTACAGGAAGATGGCAGGATCTTAGAGTTGAGAGGGATAATATATCACCCATGATGGAATGGTGGAGCAGACTCAATGGGCTGAATGGCCTAATTCTGCTCTTGGGACTTGCAGGTTCCTCATATTGCTCTTGTACCTTTTATAAAACGGATGAATAATGTTTGTGGAGGTATAATTAGATCTGTGCTCTCCCTGTGCATTGGAAGGCCACATTCTGCAGCTCCCTCTCTGTCTCACTGAGGGTTAACCATTGCCATCAGTCCGTGAGACAAGATCATTAATTTCCCAGCAACCGCAGTGCTCATGCATGGAACAGGACGGGAAGCTAATTCGCTCCCCTCCATCCATCTGGCAAGCATTTTATCTGCCTCGTTGGCCGTGACTTCCAATTGTATTATGTGCCAGGTTGGAAGGACTCTGACTTGAAGCTGATCTCCGAGTAAGTGGGACTTGCAGTGGTTGTTGGAGTTCTTCCTAATCCCATCACCCCTACTGGGGGAGAGGCCACCAACCGCAGCTCACCAGAGTCTTCTGTCCTTACGATGTTAGGCTGACTGGCCCTGTGCCTTCTGTTTTCACCACACTCCTTCATAAGTCTTTAAGGCGAAGATCCTTCCTCTCTCAGGTACGAAGTCTTTGGAGCTCTTGTTGCAGTTTCTGTAGCTCTGGATTTTTATGGGATGGGGTTGCTAGCCCTATGGCCAACGCTTCAGCTTTCACAGCCAGGCTTGGGACTGTCCATGTTGGAGCTGGTTTTAGAATTTAGTTTAGAATAGGTTTTAGTACAGGAGCCTCAGGACCCACACCACCAGGTTCAGGAACAGTTATTACCCCTCAACCATCAAGAAGGAGGTACAGGAGCCTCAGGACCCACACCACCAGGTTCAGGAACAGTTATTACCCCTCAGCCATCAGGCTCCTGAACCAGCGTGGATAACTTCACTCACCTCAACACTGAACCGACTCCACAAATAACAGACTCACTTTCAAGTACTCAGTAACTCATGCTCTCTGTATTATTTATTTATTTTCTGTATTAGCACAGTTCGTCTTCCCTTGCACATTGGTTGTTTGACTGTCTCTGTTTTTCATGGATTCTATTGTATTTCTTTGTCCTACTCTGAATGCCCGCAAGAAAATGTATCTCAGGGTTGTATAATGTGACATAAACGTTCTTTAATAATAAATTTACTTTGAACTTTGAGTTGAAAATGGGCTTAACACCTTGTTTATAAAAACATGCTTTAAAAATGTCTTCTGAAAGCAACTCAGAGCTGGGCATTGGTGTCGCTGGTGGCCATCCCTGTGTCTAATAACAGAGAACATGCAGTTACGGTGAGAGGGAGGAAACGCTCCCACTATTGGAAACATCCTTTATACGTCCACCCTACCCTGGCTTCTCAGTATTCAGTTGTCCTTTTGTCTGCTCTTCAGCACATCTCCTGGGATTTTTCTTTGCGACTGAGAGGACCGGCAGACAGAGTTTAGTGTTTCGCTGACAGAGCAGCAGTCTGTCTGTGCTGGTAACTCAGCGGTAAGGCTGACGGTGACCGGGACGCAATAGATGCACTTTTAACCTGTCCCAACCCTAGAAGGGGGTGTATGGGGTGTCCAGCGAGGGGCTGTACCTCTGGTGAAGGGGGCTTGTCATGTCCATTCTGAGGCAAGTAACTCACATTTGGTCCCCACCGGACACTCAGCTCTCACCTGTGGCTCCAAGCGGCTGTTTGTCTGCGACAGCGGCCACGCCCTGGTACACCGCTTCGACACGGCGGATAAAGCAGATGAGGGTACTGGCAGCCTCATACCCCGGTGAGAGGGGGCTAGCATGCGAAGTCACCTCCAGCCGTCTGGGCAGGTGAGATCCATCGGCCAGGAAGGAGGTTCTGCAATGCTGTGTGGAGAGCGAAGGGCCCGACGAGGCACAGAAGACATCATGGTCATCCATTGTAACCAAGGAAGACCCCAGTTTGTGACGACCACTCGCAAAATCGGACTTCCGAGGTTGAGAAAATGGACCTGCCCCAGTGCAAAGGCTCTTCCAACTTTGAAAACTGTCCCACACAGATTTTCTGTCATCGTCAGATACGATGGACAATCACCACCACAGCAGCTGTTTAAAGTAAATTTATTATCAAAGTACATATATGTCACCATATACAACCCTGGGATTCATTTTCCCGTGGGCATGCTCAATAAATCCAATACAGAATCAATGGAAGACTGCACCAGCAGGACAGACTGAAGTGAACTCTGGTTCAACAGCCTGATGGTTGAGGGGTAATAACTGTTCTTGAACCTGGTGCTGTGAGCCCTGAGGCTCCTGTATCTCTTTACCGATGGCAGCAGTGAGAAGAAAGCATGTCCTGGGTGGTGGGGGTCCCTGATGATGGATGCTGCTTTCCTGCGACAGTGTCTCATGTAGACGTGCTCAATGGTGGGGAGGGCTTTACCCGTGATGGACTGGGCCATATCCACTACTTTTTGCAGGCGTTTCCCTACAAGGGTATTGGTGCTTCCATACCAGGCTGTGATGCAGCCAGTCAATATATTCTCCACCACACACCTGTAGAAGTTTTAGATGTCATACTGAATCTTCATAAACTTCTAAGGAAGTAGAGGCACTGCTGTGTGCTTTCTTTGTAAATGCACTTATGTGCTGGGCCCGGGACAGATCTCCTGAAATGATAACAGCGAGGAATTTAAAATTGCTCACCCTCTCCACCTCTGATCCCCTGATGAGGACTGGCTCACGGGTCTATAGTTTCCGTCTCCTGAATTCAATAATCAGCTCCTTGGTCTTGCTGACCTTGATTGAAAGATCATAGTTGTGGCACCACTCAGCCAGATTTTCAATCTCACTCTAATATGCTGATTCACCACCACTTCTGATTTGGCCTCTGACGGTGATATCATCAGCAAACTTAACTATGGCATTGGAACTGTGCTTAGCCACACATTCATAGGTGTAAAGTGAGTAGAGCAGGGGGCTAAGCACACAGCCTTGTGGTGCACCTGTGCTGATGGAGATCATGGAGGAGATGTTGTTGCCAATCTGAACTGACTGGAATCTGCAGTGAGGAAATCCAGGATCCAACTGCACAAGGAGGCACTGAGGCCATTGAATATCATCATCCTCTCAAAACTTATCTTGAAGGTTATTGCAAACACGAGGAAATCTGCAGATGCTGGAAATTCAAGCAACACACACAAAATGCTGGTGAACGCAGCAGGCCAGGCAGCATCTATAGGAAGAGATACAGTCGACGTTTGGTGTCGAGACCCTTCGTCAGGACTAACGGAAAAAAGAGATAGTAAGAGATTTGAAAGGAGGAGGGGGAAGGGGAGACCCGAAGTGATAGGAGAAGACAGGAGGGGGAGGGATGAAGCCGAGACCTGGAAAGTTGATTAGCAAAGGGGACACAAAGCAGGAGAAGGGGGAATCATGGGACGGAAGGCCTTGGAAGAAAGAAAGGGGGAAGGGAGCACCAGAGGAAGATAGAAGGTTATTGATTAGTTTTGAGGGGATGATGGTATTGAATGCTGAGCTGTAGCCAATAAAGAGCATCCTGATTTATGCATCTTTGCTGCTCAGATGTTCCAGGTTGAGTTAAGAGCCAATGAGATTGCATCTGCTGTAGAGCTATTGTGATGGTAGGTAAATTGGAGTGGATCAAAGTGGCTTCTCGGGCATGAATTGATCTACTTCATCACCAACCTCTCAAAACACCACATCTCTGTGGTTGTAAGTGCAACTGGACAATAATCGTTGAGGCAGCTCACCACGTTCTTCTTCGGCACTGATGTAAGTGAGGCCTGAGTGAGAGGTTAAAGATCTCCAGCCAGTTGATCAGCACAGGTCTTCAGTAATGGGCCAGGATCGCCTTCTAGGCCGGATGCTTTCAGTGGGTTCACCCTCCTGAAGGATGCTCTCAGGTCAGCCTAAGAGACTGAAATCACAGGATGATCAGGGACTGAGGGAGTTCGTGGTGTTCCTCCATGTCTGGACAGTCAAAGCGGTCATTGGGCTCATCTGGAAGCAAAGCACCCCCCGTCCCCCATCACCTCTGTCACTTGGTTTGGAGGGACCAGAGAGACCAGAGGTTCACTCTGCAGCTTGTAAAGGGTTAACACACCAGCTGTTATTCAGTGTTCGTGTATTTTGAAAATAATTCCATCTTCAGGCGCAAGCGGAAATGAAATGCGTTTCAATTAGTTCAGTAAAGCAGGTTGCACTGATGTGCTGGCTGCGATACCGATTATTATCTAATCCAGACATCGTCGGAGGATCCGCAGACCTTTTCATTAGATTTGTAAAATGGTTAAAAGGAAGTCAGTCAGTGAGTAAGCAGGGACTAGTTCACTCAGCCGAGGCAGCTCGGCTTGATTAGATTCAGCTAATGGAGCAGACTGTCTTCAAACAGCATCCCATCACTGAGGGGAGATCTGATAGAGGTTTATAAGATTATGAGAGGCATAGATAGAGTGGACAGAGAGTATCTGTTTCCCAGGGGTGAAATGTCTAATACCAGAGGGCATGCATTGAAAGAGAGAGGGGGATGTGAGGGGTAAATTTTTTACTCAGAGAGTGGTGAATGTGCTGCCTGGGTTTAAGGTGGAACTTCCAGTTTAAGGTGGTGCTGCTGAGGGTGAGGGACTACATATTGGCAGGTAACAAACCAAGGGATACAACTAAGTACTTATTAACACCTCTTCTGTTTAAAAAAAAGATAGTAAACGATCACAATGAAGAGGCGAGCAAACACGAGGCTGAGTCGAGGGTCAAAGCGTGCGGATGCGAGGAGAAATCGGAGTGAGGCATGTTTGAGATAGAGTTGGTGCGAGCAGAGCAGGGAAAAGTCAGAATGTAGGAGAAACAGATTTGGGGCCCGTCCACCTCAACTGAGAGCAAGGTTTAATCGATCTAAGTGCCAGGCTGATTTGGAAAGGTGGGCTAAGGGCCGAAATGAGGAGGCGAGGTCCAGGCCCGGAGCGTATTAACGCGAGAGGGCCCAGGTCCTAGTGCGAGGAAAGGCCTGATGTTTGGACGATTTAAAGGCCGGGCCAGTTGAAAAGACCGGGTGTCGGGACCGGAGGCAAGGGTGGGGCCGGTTCTGCTGGCTGCTCTGCGACGTTTACTCTGCTCTTCACTGCTCTGAGGCTGGGGCCTTGGGCCTGGTCCAGGCTTCGTGTCTGAGGACTCACTTTCATTCTAAATGCTATTTGCCTACTTTAATTGCACCATTTGTTTTTTTCTCTCTCTGCACATTGGGTGTTTGTCAAGTCTTTTTTTTACACGGGTTCTGTTTGGTTTCTTTGTCTTGTGGCTGTCTGTAAGGAGACGAACCTCAAGGTTGTATAGTGTATACATACTTTGGTAATAAGTGAACTTTGTAGAGGCAGAACATTAGAGACTTTTAAGAGATGTTTAGATAGGCACGAATGTGAGGAAAATGGAAGGATATGGGCATTGTGTAGGCAGAACAGATTAATTCAGTTGACCATTTGGTTATTAATTTAATTGGTTCAGCACAACACTGTGGGCCAAAGACCGTATTCCTGTGCTGTACGGTTCTACATTCGATGTTCTATCACAGCCTGAAGCCTTGCATCCACAAATCACTGCACACTCAGGGGAAAGCATGGGGAAAAGTTCTCAACAGTAAGATCCCACCGTGCCTGCTCGTTGAATATATCTGGTGTTGATAATAGCCGTTGGCTGGGACACAGTATGGCATCACTCAGTGGCCAGGGGGTCAGTACACAGTCCCATTCTAGTGACGACCCCTCCCACAGTGCCTCACCACTGACCCTCCAACAGGCCGCTGCTCCAAGGCAAATGGGTGTCAGCGGTCGGCTTTACACTATTATGGTACCAGTGAGCAGATTCAATTCCTGCCACAGTCCGTAAGGAGTTATTACGTTCTTCCTGTGACTGCCTGGGCTCCCTCCCGGTGCTCCTTCCACATTCTAAAGACGTACCGGTTAGTAGGTTAATTGGTCACGTGTGTTTGATTGGATGGTACAGGCCCGTTACCGTGCTCTGAGCAGCCCTGTTGGTCAGGGTTGGCCATGCATGTTCCCTCCATGCTGTCCATTAACAGTCGATACGCAAGCCAGCACACGAGCCGGGGCAGTACGATATGGAGAGTAAGCTGTTGTCCATGTAACAGGCTCCCCCTCTCCGTGCGGCTGATGAATCCAAAGGGACGGCAGAGACCGATACAGTTTGGCACCAGCAGTGTTGTCGCTGGGGGAGCTCAGCAGGTCAGGCTGCAGCTATGGGAATTAACAAAGAGTCGTGGTTTTGGGCCGAGACCCTTCAAATGACTGTTTATTCATTTCCATAGAGGCTGCCTGACCTGCTGGGTTGCTCCAGCATTTTGTGTGTGTGTGTGTGTGTGTCTGTGTGTGTGTTGCTCTGGATTTGAGGGAAATGAACAGACATTTCGGGCTGAGACCCTTCATCAAGGTTGGAAAGTTGGTGGGGAGGGCACCTTCACTCTCAGCTTCTTACTTCATCCCTATCTCCCCCACCTCCCCCATCTCCCCCCCTCAACTGGTCTCAGCAATCACCTCAGCAGGCCAGGCTGCATCTATAGGAAGAGGTACAGTCGACGTTTTGGGCCAAGACCCTTCGCGTAGGTCCTGACAAAGGGTCTTGGCCCGAAACGTCAACTGTACCTCTTCCTATAAATGCTGTCTAGCCTGCCGCGTTCACCAGCAACTTCTGTGTGTGTTGCTTGAAATTCCAGCATCTGCAGATTTCCTTGTGTTCACCTATCACGTGCCAGTTTGTGTTTCTCCCCATCACCACAATGACTTCCTTTGGCTTCTATCTCCTTCCTTTCCAGCCCTGGTAAAATGGAGGGTCTTAGCCCAAAACATCAACTGTTTATTCCCCTCTATAGATGCTGCCTGGCCTGCTGAGTTCCTCCAGTGTGTTGTATGTGTTGCTGAGAATGAGGTTCATTATGATTGACATTATAACAATTACAGCACGGAAACAGGCCATCTCGGCCCTTCTAGTCTGTGCCGAATTCTTACTCTCACCTAGTCCCACCGACCTGCACTCAGCCCATAACCCTCCATTCATTTCCTGTCCATATTGTTGTCCAATTTAACTTTAAACAATAACATCAAACCTGCCTCAACCAGTTCTGCTGGAAGCTCGTTCCACACAGCCACCACTCTCTGAGTAAAGAAGTTCCCCCTCATGTTACCCCTAAACCTTTGCCCTTTAACTCTCAACTCATGTCCTCCTGTTTGAATCTCCCCCACTCTCAATGGAAAAAGCCTATCCGTGTCAACTCTATCTATCCCCCTCATAATTTTAAACACCTCTATCAAGTCCCCCCTCAATCTTCTACGCTACAAAGAATAAAGACCAAATCATATAATTGACATTTGTTGCTTGGCGGCAGCACTACAATGCAAGGCATAAAATTACTGTGAATTATATTAAGAATGTAGGTGTATATGTATGTGTGTATATATTCATAACTATCATCATCACGTGTCATGTCATATGACGTGGGTGATCGTGATTCCATGACCATGACTGTTCTTGGCAAATTTTTCTACAGAAGTGGTTTGCCTTTGCCTTCTTCTGGGCAGTGTCTTTACAAGACGGGTGACCCCGGCCATTATCAATACTCTTCAGAGATTGTCCGCCTGGTGTCAGTGGTCACATGACCAGCTGCTCAAACGACCGTCACCACCTGCTCCCATGGTCACCTGACCCTGATCCGGGGGGAGGGGGGCTAAGCAGGTGCTACACCTCGCCCCAGGGTGACCTGCAGGCTAGGGGAGGGAAGGAGCACCTTCACCTCCTTTGGTAGAGACGTGTCTCCACCTCACCACCCCAAGCAAGAGAGAGGGACTCATAAACACAAGAGATTCTGCAGATGCTGGAAATACAGAGCGACACATACACAAAATGCTGGAGGAACTCAACAGGTCAGGCAGCATCTACGGAGGGGAATAAACAGTTGACGTTTCAGGCCAAGAACCTTCATCAGGACTGGAAGGAAGGGGTGAAGGTGGATGGGTGGGGAGAGGGGAAGGAGTACAGACTGGCAGGTGACAGATGAGACCAGGTGAGGGGGAGGGTGGGTGGGTGGGGGAGGGGGAGGTTGTGCAAACTGGCAGGTGACAGGTGAGACCAGGTGAGGGAGAAGGTCAATGGGTGGGGGAGGGGAAAGAGGACAAGCTGACAAGTGATAGGTGAGACCAGGTGGGTGGGTGGGGGAGGCGGGAGTAAAATGAGGAGCCTCTGTGACAGTCCTGAGGGCTATTTTCTTTGCAGCCCCCCCCCCCCCATAATGCCAAGGTCAGCAGCCAGGAAAACCCCTCTGTAGATTGACATCGTGCCCCGTGCCCTCCACCCCACAGTGAAACTCTTTGTTTGCATCAACAACCAGTGCATCCAAAAGATACACCGGGGGGAGGGGGAGGGGGGAGCTCACGAGTGTCCACACACATCGGGGCGCCAAGCATGCCCACAACATACAGCAAAACATTCCTCCCCCCACACACCCAGACAAGCTGCGTCCGGGGCGCCCAGTCCTCAGCCCCGGACTCTAAGATTCACAATTAGCATCACTGTACTCTTCAACCTGAAATCCAAATGAATTCAACCGAAATGGAATCATTGATATGACGGTTCCCCCACAGCCTCCATCTGTTATAGAGTCATTTAGCACTGAAGCAGGCTATTTGGCCCCCAGTGGTCCATCCGAACCAAGATTCCATCAAAGCCATAATTGTTCTTGGCAAATCATTCTATACAAGTCATTTACCGTTGCCTCCTTCTGGGCAGTGTCTTTACAAGACGGGTGACCCCAGCCATTATCAATACTGTTCAGAGATTGTCTGCCTGGTGTCAGTGGTCACATGACTAGGACTTGTGATCTGCACCAGCTGCTCAAACGACCGTCACCACCTGCTCCCATGGTCACCTGACCCTGATCGAGGGGAGGGGGGGCTAAGCAGGTGCTACACCTTGCCCCAGGGTGACCTGCAGGCTAGCGGAGGGAAGGAGCACCTTACACCTTTGGTAGAGACATATCTCCACCCGCCACCCTAGAAAGATAAATAGTGCAAAAAGAGAGCTGAGTGGTGAGGTAGTGCTCATGGATTTATTGTCCATTCAGAAATCTGATGGCAGAGGGGAAGAAACTGCTCCTAAGGTGCTGCGTGTGAGTCTGTATCGGCACTCTGTGCAACTCCCCTGCATTTAAAAGCCTCCTCTTTCACAATATCCCAGTGAAACCCTCCCCCACCCCCCAGGGGAAGGGCTGCAGTGATTGAGCAGTCGTGAGCGGGGAATTCGAGGGAGCAGTGAACCCTCTGTGTGACCCTCTGGTTTCCTTCGTCATCCTCACTGTCTCTCTCCCAACTTGTTCCCTTTTTCAGGAGAATGAGCTGAAAGGAATTCCTCCAGGAAGCGTCTGACTTGTGCCCGCATGCTCCCCGCCTTCCTCGGAAGAGGCCTCGTTACGAACAGGTATTCTGCTGGCGCAGAGATCGGGGTGCTGGAGCAGCAGCGAGGCTGAGAGAGACGGGGACAGGCACTCCAACCCCTAGAAATTAAAAAAAAACATCTACAAGGCAGAGGAGGGCAGTCAGGTCATCCGATGGCAAAACCCTCTGGTCCAACCCAACAGGCCGCCATTGTAGCTTTGGGGTTAGCATAACGTTTTAAAGGACCTACAGACTGAGTTCAGTTCCTACCACCGTCTGTAAGCACTTTAGAGTCATAGAAAACTATAGCAGGGAAACAAGCCCTTCGGCCCAGCTAGTCCTTTCTGAGCTATTGATCTGCCTGCTCCCATCAACCTGCACTGGGACCATAGCTCTCCATACCCCTCCCATTCATGTATCTATCCAAACTTCTCTTCAACGTTGAAATCGAAATCACACGCGCACCTCTTGCTCGTTCCACACTCTCACCACCCTCTAAGTCAGGGGCTCCCAACCTGGGGTCTGCAGACTCCTTGGTTAATGGCATTAATAAAGGTTGGTGTGGCGCATGGCCAAGTGGTTAAGGCGTCGGTCTAGTGATCTGAAGGTCGCTAGTTCGAGCCTAAGCTGAGGCAGCGTGTTGTGTCCTTGAGCAAGGCACTTAACCACACATTGCTCTGCGACGACCACCGGTGCCAAGCTGTATGGGTCCTAATGCCCTTCCCTTGGACAACATCGGTGGCGTGGAGCAGGGAGACTTGCAGCATGGGCAACTGCCGGTCTTCCATACAACCTTGCCCAGGCCTCAGTCAACATCGAAAATCGATGGACAGCCAAAGAAGAAGAAGTAAAGGTTGGGAACTGCTGCTCTAAGTGAAGATGGTCTCCCATGTGGAGAAGTTTGTACATTCTCCATGTGATCACATGGCTTTCCTCGAGGTGCTCCAAGTTCTCCCACGTTCCAAAGATGTATGTAGATAGGGTTGTAAAGAGATCTTTTGGTACATTGGCCTTTATTAATCGAAGTATTGAGTATAAGAGCTGGAATGTTATGATGAGGTTGTATAAGGCATTGGTGAGGCCAAATCTGGAGTATTGTGTTCAGTTTTGGTCACCAAATTACAGGAAGGATATAAATAAGGTTGAAAGAGTGCAGAGAGGGTTTACAAGGATGTTGCCGGGACTTGAGAAACTCAGTTACAGAGAAAGGTTGAATAGGTTGGGACTTTATTCCCTGGAGTGTAGAAGAATGAGGGGAGATTTGATAGAGGTATATAAAATTATGATGGGTATAGATAGAGTGAATGCAAGCAGGCTTTTTCCACTGAGGCAAGGGGAGAAAAAAACCAGAGGACATGGGTTAAGGGTGAGGGGAGGAAAGTTTAAAAGGAACATTAGGGGGGGTTTCTTCACACAGAGAGTGGTGGGAGTATGGAATGAGCTGCCAGACGAGGTGGTAAATGCGGGTTCTTTTTTAACATTTAAGAATAAATTGGACAGATACATGGATGGGAGGTGTATGGAGGGATATGGTCCGTGTGCAGGTCAGTGGGACTAGGCAGAAAATGGTTCAGCACAGCCAAGAAGGGCCAAAAGGCCTGTTTCTGTGCTGTAGTTTCTATGGTTTCTAAGGTATGGGTTAATAAGTTGTGAGCATCCCATGATATTTAAGGGCTGCCCCCAGTACATCCTTGGACTTCGTTGGTTGCAGACACAAATGACTGTGTTTCGATGTAGATGTGACACGTAAAGGTAAACTTGGAACAGGCTTTTCTGGCCCTTCAAACCTCACCGTGCAGCAACCCTGGCTTAATCACAGGACAATTTACAAGGACCAATAGCACACAAAGTGTGGTGAGACCTTTAGACTGTGGGAGAAGACTGGAGCTCCCACTGGTCACCCACTCGGTCACAGGAAGGAACGCACAAATTTCCTCAGAGAGGACACCGGAATTGAACTGTGAACTCTGATGCCCTGAGCTGAAGTAGCATGTGCTAATCACTATGCTCTGGTGGTGCCCTAGCCTCCACACCCCCTCAAATCCTGGCCTGGCCAGGCCCCCCTTCTCCCCTCCAGGCCCTCCGCTCCATCCCCCAACACTACCTTTAACCCTGACCTCCACAACCCTCTCTCCTCCAGCCCCTCACCTACATCCCAACCATTCCGCTATCCCTAAGATCTCAATAAATACAAGCACTATTAGACCAGGTTAATGAAGGCAAGAGCCACATCAAAGTGGCAGGGTCAAGTGACACTGATTCTCCCATAACGAGATCAAGAAACACAAGATGGACAATTTTCCCACTGCCCGCATAATTACATCCTATCCCTAACCCTCAACCCCTAAACCCTAAGCCCTAACCCAAACTTCTGGGAGAGAATTTTCCAACTCTTTCAAGTCCTTCCATTGACAGCTCTGTATCGCTGTCACTGGGTTTAATCCACTGACATGGGAAGCCATCCTTCCTGTTTATTCTTTCCTGGCCCTTCAGTGAACGGTAGGGCGTTTGAACAAAGGGATCTACCCCTACACCCCACCTCTATAGGCTCACATCGTGCCCTCCATCTCTGTCTGTGGCCTGGCACTGCTCTGCCAGCTCCTGGGATTTGGCTTTCTTACGCTCAAACACCTCCTCAATCCAGCAGTGCGGTGTAATGCATTAAAAAATTGCTATAAGCTACAACATGAAATAACAATACATACAATGTGCAGAAATAACGAGGTAGTGTTCGTGGGGTCGTTGTCCATTCAGGAATCGGAGGGCAGAGGGGAGGAGGTTGTTCTAAAACGTTGAGTGTGGGTCTTCAGGCTCTTGTACCTCCTCCTTGACGACAGCAATGAGAAGAGGGCACGTCCCAGTGGGTGAGGGTCCACGATGGATGCTGCCCTCTTCAAGATGTCCCCAACAGTGGGGAGGGTTGTGCCCACGACGGGGCTGGGTGAGTGTACAGCCCTCCGCTGCTTTTTCCGGCCCTGTGCCGTGGAGCCTGCGTGCCAGGCTGTGAGGCAACCAGCTGGAATGCTCTCCACTCAACAGGCAGCAGTCACCTGGAGCTGAAGGGGTTAACTGTGCGAGGTACTGTGTGTGTCTGTTCTCAGGGGGCTGCTGAGTGAACGTTTAGTTTCCAGCTGTTTTGAAAGGACAGTTCACTGCGTAATTACCACATCGTCCCACAGGAACATCTCCCAGTTCAGAACCCAGCTCCAAGAGTTTCTGAGACGTTTGGCTCAAAGCCAGATTAGAAATATCATAAAAATCATCCATTCTTTTCCTTCATTTTTGTTAGTATAATGATTTATTGAATAACAGTTGAGAGACCATTCAGCCCATCTCACTCTTCCTGTACAAGCCACATAGCATTGGTGGCTGTGGTTTGTGAAGTATTAATTCGGCTTTTTATTTTTATTTTTTTTAGAGATACAGCACGGTAACAGGGACTTCAGGCCCAACAAGCCTGTGTAGTTTTCCTGGGTGCTCCAGTTTCCTCCCACACACCAAGGAGGTGGGTGGTGGGGGGATTCAGTTACATTCGAAGAGGGTGGGATTGCTTTGTGAGCCCAGTGACCTCATTCTGTGCTGTTGTTCTGCTGAAAATGGGGACATAGTCATGGGAGATTTCAATATGCAGGTAGGTTGGAGAAAATCAGGTTGGTGCTGGATCCTAAGAAGGGAAATTTGTAGAATGCCTGTGAGATGGCTTTTTAGAGCAGCTTATGTTTGAGCCCACTAGGGGAATGGCTGTAGTGTCATGTGAACCAGATTTGATGAGGGAGCTTAAGGTAAAGGAACCCTTAGGAGACAGTGATCATAATATTTATACTAGAGGAATAATAAATCAGCCACGATGGAATGGCAGACTAGACTGGATGGCCTAAATGGTCTAATTCTGCTTCTATGTCTTATGGCAGAGGTTTCCAACCTGGGGAGGTGGGGGGGGGGTGTCCATGGACCCCTTGGTTAATGGTAAGGCTCCATGCCATAAAAAAGGCTGGGAACCCCTGTCTTATCGTCTTAACATGGTGGGCCTGCTGTGTTGGCACCGGAAATTGTGGTGATACTTGAGGGCTGTCCCCAGCACATCGTTAGGTGACACACACACAAAATGCTGGAGGAACACAGCAGGTCAAGTAATATCTACGGAGAGGAATAACTTGGGTTGTGCTGGTTGATGACGCGAAGAACGCACTTCACTACATGTTTCGATGTACGTGTGATAACTGAACATGAATGTGAAGATCTAACGCAGACTGCCCTATCGTCAGGTGAACCGAGGAGATGACTATCGTGAGGGCGTGCTGACTGCTGTGAGTTCGGACTGGGATTTGGCCGTGAAGGAGAGGGTGAATCTCCGAGGCAAGCTGGAGAGCCTGGAGCAGCTGGTGAAGGTGAGCCGCAGGTTCAGAAGCCCTGGGTCACGGGTGTGTACTGCCACCCTTCTGCAGCCCTGTGGGGACTATAATACATAGGAGCAAAATCAGGCCATTCTACCCATCGAGTCCTCTACCATTCCATCATGGCTGATTTATTATTGCTCTCGTATCATACTTTGGTCACTGTTTCCTGAGGGTTCCTTTACCTTAAGCTCCCTAATCAAATCTGGTTCACACTCTTAGACATCCTGACTAATCAAGAACCTATCAACTTCTGCTTTAAATTTGCACAGTGACTTGGCCTCCACAGTGGTCCGTGGCAATGATTCACAGATTTACCACTCTTTAGCTGAAGAAATTCCTCCTCATCTCTATTCTGTGGCTATGCCTTTTGGTCCTGGACTCACCCACTATAGGAAACATCCTCTCCACATCTACTCTATCTAGGCCTTTCAATATTCAATACATTTCAATAAGCTCCCCCCCCCACCCCATTCTTCCAAACTCCAGCGAGCACAGGCCCAGACCCATCAAGCATCCCTCGTACATTAACCCTTTCATTCCCAAAATCTGTTGGAATGGAATGAAGCAGTTCAGGGATGAGAGAGGTTGGACATGTTGGGTCTGTTTGAAGGAGGAGGTTGAGGGGAACTTGGGTGAGGCCTACAGAACTACAATGGGCAAGAATTGGGTTGACCGTGAGGAATCCTTTCCCCTCCAGGGACGTGTCTGAGACCAGAGGCCATAGGTTTAGGTTAGGGGGTATAAGGGATATAAGGAAAACTATTTTCAATCAAAGAATGGCAAACAATCTTCTGGAGGAACTTATTAGGGGAACTTACATTTTAAATTATTTAAAAAATGTTTATTTAGAAATATAACTTGGAACAGGCCCTTACAATAAGCTGCACCACCTGACAACTGACCTATTTAACCTTAGCCTAATTCATTCATTCAATATGTTCAGTGTCATATGACATGGGTGATCAGGGTCTTTCCATGACCATGATTGTTCTTGGCAAATTTTTCTACAGAAGTGGTTTGCCCTCACTTTCTTCTGGGCAGTGACTTTACAAGGCAAGTGACACAACCGTTATCAATACTCTCCAGAGATTTTCTGCCTGGCAACAGTGGTCACGTAACCAGGACTTGTGATCTGCACCAGCTGCTCATGAAACCATCCACCACCTGCTCCCATGGCTTCATGAGACCCTGATCGGGGGGTGGGGAGGGTGGGCTAAGCAAGTGCTACACCTTGCCCAAGGGTGACCTGCAGGCTAGCGGAGGGAAGTGCCTTACCCCTCCTTTGGTAGAGACATATCTCCACCCCATCCCCGTAATAGCCCAGTCATGGGACAATTTACAATGACCAATTAAACTATCTTTGGACTGTGGGAGGAAACCGGAGCACCCAGAGGAAACCCACAAGGACGTGGGAAGGAACGTACAAACTTTCTTATAGAGGACGCCGGAATTGAACTCTGAACTCCGATGCCCTGAACTGTTATAGCATTGCACTAGCTGCTGCTCTACCGTGGTGTCCCTTGTGGAGGAACTTAGTGGGTCGAGCAGCGTCTGTAGGGGAGGAGCTGTCGATGTTTTGGGTTAAAAGCAAGACTACGTGGAAGTGTGTGGATTGGTGACTGTCCTGGAACAGGTCCGCACCATCCCTGGGATTCCTGAAGATCAAGTTCAGTTTATTGTCATTCAGCTGGACACACGTATACCGTCAAATGAAGCAACATTCCTCTGGACCAAGATGCAAAACAATATCTCCTTGTGCAACTGGATCCTGGATTTTCTCACTTGCAGACCCCAGTCAGTTCGGATGGGCAACAACATCTCCTCCATGATCCACAGGGATGTGTGCTTAGTTCACTGCTCTACTCACTTTACACTTGTGACTGTGTGGCTAAGCACTGCTCCAATGCCATATTTAAGTTTGCTGATGACACCACTGTCCTTGGCTGGATCAAAGGTGGTGACAAATCAACATATAGGAGGGAGATTGAAAATCTGGCTGGGTGGTGTCATAGCAACAACCACTCACTCAGTGTCAGCAAGACCACAGAGTTAATTATTGATGACTTCAGAAGGAGAAAACCTGAGGTCCTTGAGCCACTCTTTACTGGGGGATCAGCAACTTTCAATTCCTCAGTGTTATTATTTCGGAGGACATGTCCTGGACCCAGCACGTAAGTGCAATTACAAAGAAAGATCGGCAGCACCTCTACTTCCTTAGCAGTTTGCAAGTATTTGGCATGACGTCCAAACTTTGACCATCTTCCATAGATGTGTGGTAGAGAGTATATTGACTGACTGCATCACAGCCTGGTATAGAAACACCAATGCCCTTGAATGGAAAATCCCACAGAAAGTAGTAATACAGTGCAGTGTATCGCGGGTAACGCCCTCCCAACGTTGTGCACATCTACATGAGATGCCATGGCAGGAAAGCAGCATCCATCATCAGAGATCCCCACCACCCAGGCCATGCTCTCTTCTCACTGCTGCTATCAGGCAGGAGGTACAGGAGCCTCAGGACCCCCACCACCAGGTTCAGGAACAGATATTACCCCTCAAACATCAGGCTCTTGAACCAAAGGGGATAACTTCACTCAACTGAACTTGCCCCACCATTGAAATGTTCCCACAACCAATGGACTCAGGTTCAAGGACTCTTCATCTCATGTTCTCGATATTTATTGCTTATTTATTTATTATTATTATTTCTTTCATTTCGTATTTGCACAGCTTGTTGTCTTTTACACACTGGTTGAACACCCAGGTTGGGCAGTCTTTCACTGATTCTGTTATGGTTGTTATTCTATTATTGATTTATTGAGTATGCCCGCAAGAAAATGACATATATGTACGTTGATAATAAATTCACTTTGAATACCAGAGTAGGTATAGCTCACACACATAACACATAAAGTAACATTACCACAAAGAAATTAACAAATAATAAGGTGCATTTACAATACAAGTTTAAAAAGTAAACAGTATAACACCTCTGGTGCTTCGTACGTGATGAGATCAGGGAGTTTGTTAGTCTTCCAGCCCGGGGGAAGAAGCTGTTTCCCATCCTAACAGTCCCTGCCCTAATGCCACAGTACCTCCTGCCTGATGGGTCAGAGATTGTTGGATGGTTGGGAGGGATCATTGACAATGCCAAGGGCCCTGCGTATGCAGCACTCCAGATAAATATCTCTGATGGGTGGAAGAGAGACCCTGATGATCCCCTCAGCAGTCCTTGTAAACCTTTGTAGGGGCTTGTGGTCAGATGCCCTGCAATCCTCGTACCAGATGGCAATGCTTGCCTGTTTGTTGGGATTGGCGGGCCTGGCGGTCTGTGGTGCCGGGTGGAGCCGTCACTGATGCTCTGTCCGTCTCTTGCAGCATATGAGAGAAGCAGCCGGCCGGAGACAGCGCTTGGAGCTGGAGTATGTGGAGGCTCTGGGGACCCTCAGGACAAAGCAGCAGGAGATCAGGGAGCTGCAGAAGGTGAGGGGGCAACAAAAAGGCTGCTTGTCACCCATGGGTGCTCCTCCCTGGGGTGGGCCTTCTCCTCAGGGAATGAGGGGACAGAACGCTTCCCTCAACCTTGTCTGATTCTGGGAAAACACCAGTATACACCACAGCATCAGGGATGCAGTCTTCCCCTACACCCCTTCCAGTCTCTGTACACCCCTCCCCTTCCCTACACCCCTCCCTGTCTCTGTAACCCCCTCCCTCCCCTTCACCCCTCCCTGTCTTTGTAACCCCTCCTTCCCCTACACCCCTCCTGTCTCTGTAACCCCTCCTTCCCCTACACCCCTCCTGTCTCTGTAACCCCCTCCCTCCCCTACACCCCTCCCCCTCCGGTCCCTACACCCCTCCCCATCTCTGTAACCCCCTCTGCCCTCAGGTCTCTCCACCCCTCCCCGACTCTGATGAGGAAGGTTTGTAGAGTGTGGAGGAGCTGAACTGTCTCCTCCAGTAACTGTGTTCCCCGAGGTCGATGTGCTGGGGGATGCTCATTGAGAGACGGTGGAGGGGTCCTGCTGTAATACAGGGGTTGTCCAGACACTGACGTGTACTGAAATGCCGCTTTCTAAACTGTTCTGCTTCAGGCTCAGGTAGAAGTGAAGAGGGAGCATGAGGGAGCCGTCCAGTTGTTAGAGGTGAGTGCGAGCCGGGTTGGCGTGTCGTTGGCGAGAGATGTCTGGGTCTGAGCTCACAGCTGTACAGCCGTGCTGTTCCTGAGTGTGTCACCGCGTCCTGACACCCTGCTGGCACGGCGTTCGGCTCGGCAACAAGGGAGCAAACTGTGGGCTTCCTGCCGCCCAGACCCCCAATCCCAAATCGTTTCCCCCACCTCCTGCCACAGGAGCCTCCCCTTCACAGGACCTTCCCACCACGAACCTCCCACTTGGGGGGCCCCCTCCTCTCCAGGATCTTCTCCATTTATATGCCCCATCCACCCAGGATCATCCCCTCTGTGGGACCCGTCACTGCCCAGAATCATCCCCTCTGTGGGACCCCTCACATCCACCTAGTATTCTCCCCTCTGTGGGACCCCACCCCACCCAGGATCATCCCCTCTGTGGGACCCCTCACTGCCCAGAATCATCCCCTCTGTGACACCCCTCACACCCACCTAGTATTCGCCCCTCTGTGGGACCCCCCCCAACCCAGGATCATCCCCTCTGTGGGACTCCTCACCTCCTCCTAGTATTCTCCCCTCTGTGGGACTCCTCACCCCCCCCAGGATCATCCCCTCTTTGGGACCCCCCCCCCACCCAGGATCATCCCATTTGTGGGACCCCTCACCCCCCAAGGATCATCCCCTCTGTGAGACTCCTCACCTCCTCCTAGGATCCTCCCCTCTGTGGGACTCCTCACCCCGCACAAGATCATATCTCCTGTGGGACCCCTCATCCTACCTAGGATCCTCCCCTTTCTGGGACCCCTCACCTCCCAGGATCTTCCCCTCTGTGGGACCCCTCATCCCCATCTAGGATTCTCCCCTCTGTCAGATCCCAGGATCCTCCCCTCTGTGGGACCCCGGGATCATCCCCTCATCACAGGTCCCCTCACCATTCAGGAATGTTGTCTTCGTAGGACATCCCCCACCCACCCAGGTTCCTTCCCTTCATGGGACCCCCACCCCACCACACCCGACCCTGTTCTATTTCCTGCCGCTCTCTCCTGATTCACGTTTTCAGTCCCCGTGGTTCTCAGTTCCTCAGAGATCTCCCTCCAATTCTGTTTGTTCCCGTTCCTCTACCACTGCCCTGACCCTGTGCTCTAGAATTCCCTGTCTTCCTTCCGGATGTTCCCTGAACCGGTCCATCTCTGATTGAGCACTGGGCTTGACTATCACCGGTAGCCCAGGGCTGGGTTGGTCTCCGGGGTCATTGCTGTGAAAACTTTGGGCTGCCTTCCGGGGTTAAATGCCAGCACCACCCTGTCCCATCTACTTGGTCCAGAGGTCACAGCAGCCTCCATGGTCTGATTCAATATGATTCACACAGAAAACACTGGAGGATCTCAGCAGCACAGGCAGCATCTATGGAAAAGAGTGAACAGTCAGCGTGGGCTGAGGCCCTTCACCAGGACTGGAAAGTGGGGGGAGAAGTCAGGGTAAGAAGGTGGGGGAGGGGAGGAAGAAGTACAAGGTGGTAGGTGATTGGTTAAACCAGGAGAGGGGGAGGGATGAAGTAAAGAGCTGGGAAGTTGATTGGTGAAGAGATAAAGGGCTGGAGAAGGGGGAATCTGATAGGAGAGGACAGATGACCATCGAACAAAGAGAAGGGGGAGAAGCACCAGAGGGAGGTGATGGGCAGGTAAGGAGATGAGGTGAGAGAGGGAAATGGGAATGGGGAATGGCGAAGGGGGGCATAACTGGAAGTTCGAGAAATCGATGGAGTGTTGCTCCTCCAACCTGAGTGTGGCCTCACTGCGGCAGTAGAGGAGGCAATAGACTGACACGTCGGAATGGAATGGGAAGTAGAGCTGAAATGGGTGGCCAGCGGGAGATCCTGCTTTTTCTTGTGGGTGCTCAGCAAAGCAGTCTCCAATACCCGACTGTTTATTCCTCTCCGTAGATGCTGCCCGACCTGCTGAGTTCCTCCTGCGTTTTGCGTGTGGATTTCCAGCATCTGCAGATTTTCTCATAAATGTAAGGATTAGTTTTTCTTGTCACACGTACATCGAAACCTACAGTTAACAGCGTTGTTTGTGTCAACGACCAGCACCGTGTGCCAGGCGCATCCTCAACGTGTCATCATGTTTCCAGTTCCCACGTATCCTGTCCATAACTCACTAACCCTAACCCACATGATTTTGGACTATGGGAGGAAACTGGAGCACCAGGAGGAAACCCACGTGGCCACGGGAGAACGCACAAACAGAGATCGGTGGGAATTGAACCTCGAACGGTGATCGCTAGCACTGTAAGCTTGAGACGGCACGGGAGCGTAGTGTTTAGCACAACGCTTTACAGTACCAGCGACCCAGGTTCAATTCCCACCACTGCCTGTAAGTAGTTTGTATGTTCTCCCTGTGACCGTGTGGGTTTCCTCCGGGTGCTTTGGTTCCCTCCCACAGTCCAAAGATGTACCAGTTAGTACGTAACCTGGTCATTGTAAATTGTCCCCGGTCAGGCTAGGGTCAAATCGGCAAGCTGCTGGATGGCACAGTTCAAAGGGCCGGAAGGGCCTATTTTGTGCTGTATCTCAAGAAATAAATTTTAAGAATGGTCGCATAGACTCGATGGGCTGAATGGCTCGATCCTGCTCCGTTGTGTACGGTCTTACGGTAAAGGGGTTGCGCTAACTGTGCCGCCCCTGTGGTCACCGGTGGCTAACGCTGGGGCTCCGTGGTCTGACTGGCTGCTGAAGTCAGTGGATCAAGTGGATCATTTTCCTTTGCCTGTGTCTGCACGACTGCAATTATTTTAGTTCATCTTATTTTAAGATACAGCGCGGAACCGTCCCTACAACTGCGCTGCCTGCAACCCCCAATTTAATCCTAATCTAATCACGAGACAATTTACAATGTCCGATTGACCTGCTAACCGCTGTGTCTTTGGACTGTGGGAGGAAACCGGAGCACCCGGAGAAACCCACAGGCTCCACGGCAGAACGTACAAACTCCTCGGGATCCCGGGATTGGACAGCAGACTCCGACACTCCGAGCTGTAATGGCGTTGCGCTAACGGTGGGTTTGAGCTCTCGAGTGACATCCCTTCTGAGGGTGGTTGGGCGGAGATGCAAAGCGCAGGGAGGTTAGCTGAAGCCGTGACTGTCACTGATGGGATCTGATCGGACTCCAAGACTTTTCCCTGCCTGATCTACCTTTCTCTTCACTTCATCAGAAAGTCCGCAAGGGAGGAGAGTGAGGCCGGACCCGATCCTATCCCATCAGTGTCCAGCCAGGATGGTCAGGTAAACACGGGGCTCCAGACACACTCCTGGCCGTGGGAGTGCATGGGATGGCCAGGACTGTACGTCAACGGGGATGTGCAGGGCAAGCAGGGGTGGCGTTTGGCCTTGTTGCAGCCGGGAGTGAGTGACCAGGAGTGAGCAAAGTGCACGGGTATTACCGGGAGTGAGTGACGTGGACGGGCATGACCGGGAATGAGCGACGTAGACAGGAGTGACCGGGAATGAGTGAAGTAGACAGGTGTGACCGGGAGTGAGTGAGGTGGATGGGCGTGACCAGGAGTGAGTGACGTGGATGGGAGTGACTGGGAATAAGTGACATAGACAGGTGTGACCGGGAGTGAGTGACGTAGATGGGTGTGACCGGGTGTGAGTGACATGGACAGGAGTGACCGGGAATGAGCGACGTAGACAGGTGTGACCGGGAGTGAGTGACGTGGACGGGAGTGACCAGGAGTGAGTGACGTGGATGGGAGTGACTGGGAATAAGTGACATAGACAGGTGTGACCGGGAGTGAGTGACGTAGATGGGTGTGACCGGGTGTGAGTGATGTGGACAGGAGTGACCGGGAATGAGCGACGTGGACGGGAGTGACCGGGAATTGGCGACGTAGACAGGTGTGACCGGGAGTGAGTGAGGTGGACAGGTGTGACCGGGAGTGAGTGATATAGACGGGAGTGACCAGGAATAAGCGACGTAGACAGGTGTGACCAGGAGTGAGTGATGTGGATGGGAGTGACTGGGAGTGAGTGATATGGACAGGCGTGATCGGGAATGAGCGACATGGACCGGAGTGACTGGGAGTGAGTGATGTGGACAGGAGTGACCAGGAGTGATTGATATAGACGGGTGTGACCGGGTGTGAGCGACATTGACAGGAGTGACCGGGAGTGAGTCACGTGGACAGGAGTGACCGGGAGTGATTGACATAGACGGGTGTGAGCGGGAATAAGTGACGTAGACAGGTGTTGCCGGGAGTGAGTGACGTGGACGGGAGTGAGTGATATGGACAGGAGTGACCGGGAGTGAGTGACGTGGACGGGAGTGACCGGGTGTGAGCAACGTGGATGGGAGTGACCGGGAGTGAGTGACATGGACAGGAGTGACCGGGTGTCAGCGACGTGGACAGGAGTGACCGGGAGTGAGTGACGTGGACAGGAGTGACCAGGAGTGATTGATATAGACAGGTGTGAGCGGGAATAAGCGACGTAGACAGGTGTTGCCGGGAGTGAGTGACATGGACAGGAGTGACCAGGAGTGAGTGACGTGGACGGGAGTGACCGGGTGTGAGCAACGTGGATGGGAGTGACCGGGAGTGAGTGACATGGACAGGAGTGACCGGGAATAAACGACGTAGACAGGTGTGACCAGAAGTGAGTGACGTAGACGGGAGTGACCGGGAGTGAGTGACATGGACAGGAGTGACCAGGAGTGAGTGATGTGGACAGGAGTGACCGGGTGTCAGCGACGTGGACAGGAGTGACCGGGAGTGATTGATATGGACGTGAGTGACCGGAAGTGTGTGATGTGGACGGGAGTGACCAGGAATAAGTGACGTAGACAGGTGTGACCGGGAGTGAGTGACGTAGATGAGTGTGATCGGGAGTGAGTGATGTGGACGGGAGTGACCGGGAGTGAGTGATGTGGAGGGATGTGACCGGGAGTGAGTGACGTGGACGGGAGTGACTGGGAGTGAGTGACGTGGACAAGAGTGACCAGGAATGAACGACGTAGACGGGTGTGACTGGGAGTGACTGGGAGTGAGTGATGTGGACGGGAGTGAGCGATGTGGACGGGAGTGAGCGACGTGGACGGGAGTGACCGACGTGGACAGGAGTGACCGGGAGTGAGTGATGTGAAGGGATGTGACCGGGAGTGAGCGACGTGGACGGGAGTGACCGGGAGTGAGTGATGTGAAGGGATGTGACCGGGAGTGAGCGACGTGGACGGGAGTGACCGGGAGTGAGTGATGTGGAGGGATGTGACCGGGAGTGAGTCATGTGGACGGGAGTGAGCGACGTGGACGGGAGTGACCGGGAGTGAGCGATGTGGACAGGAGTGATCGGGAGTGAGCGATGTGGACGGGTGTGACCAGGAGTGAGCGATATAGACGGGAGTGATTTGGATGGGTGGGAGTGCATGTGCACTGTGCAGCCGTGTGTGAGTTATACAGATGGGTATGAGTCAATCAGACAAGTGTGAGCGGGTGTGAGTCAATCAGACAGGTGTGAGCGGGTGTGAGTCAATCAGACAGGTGTGAGCGGGTGTGAGTGAATCGGGCAGGTGTGAGCGGGTGTGAGTGAATCGGGCAGGTTTGGCTGATACAGATGGTTGTGGGAGATGTACAGGATCCATGGAGACTTGTTAGAAAGGGAATTGCTGGATTCAGAATTTAATCAGACGACAGAGGGTAGTACTGCTGCCAGCAAACAACAATTTTCTCCGCATGTCAGTGATATGAAACCAGATTCAGATTCTGGAGAGGAGTTACTCTGGTTTAACGTCCTCGAGCAGTGGTGTTCCATGGGAATCTCTGGTGCCGGGACCTCTGTTGTCTAGAAATGGCTTGGGTGAAGATGTAGGTGGGTGGGTTAGTAAGGGCCAGCACGGTAGGGTAGCGGTTACCGTGACCCTTTACATCGCTAGCGATCAGGGTTCAATTCCCACCGCTGTCTGTAAGTGGTTGGTACGTTCTCCCCGTGTCCGCGTGGGTTTCCGCCGGGTGCTCCGGTTTCCTCCCACGTTCCAATGACATACGGGTTAGGGTTCATGAGTTGTGAGCACACTGCGCTGGTGCCAGAAGCTTGGTGACGCTTATGGGCTGCCCTCAGTATGTCCTTGGACTGTTTTGTTTGATGTACTTGTGACAAATAAAACTCATCTTTGAAATCTATCTTTAATCTTCAGTAAATTGGCAGACGAAGCAAAGATTGGTGCTGTTGTGGATAGCGTAGATCAGTGGCCCCCAACCTCTGGGCCGTGGACCGATGCCGGGCCATGAAGCACACAGGGGTGCAGCGGTAGCCAGGATGCACCCAGCACACCTTTAAGAAAAAAGCCGAAATAAACAAGCTAATTAATTAGGTGCCGCCTGGCACGTAAATGTCAGCCCAGATCTGAGTGATCAGGGCGGCATCTAATTAATTAGCTTGTTTATTTCGGCTTTTTTCTTTAAGATGTGCTGGGTGCACTCTGGCTACCGCTGCACACTGGCATGCTTCGCGGCAATGTATCGGTCCACGGCCCGGAGGCTGGGGACCCCTAGTGTAGATGACTGGCAAAGAATACAGCAGGATACAGATCATTTGCAGATATGGGCAGAGAAATGGCAGATGGAGTTTAATTCAGGCAAGTGTGAGCTGTTGTACTTTGGGCAGTCAAATGTAACAGAAGAATGTACAGGACCCTTAAAACATCACTCTGCAACTTCCACCATCTTCAACAGGATCCTACCGCCAAACACACCTTTACCTCCCTCCCCACTCTCTGCTTTCCACAGGGATCGCTGCCTCCGTGATTCCCTTCTCCACTCGTCCTTCCCCACTAATCTGCCTCCCAACATTTATCCCGGCAAGCAGCTTAAGTGCTACATCTGTCCAATCATCTCCTCCCTCACCCCCATTCAGGGCCCCAAACAGCCCTTCCAGGTGAGGCAACACCTCACCGGCGAGACTGCTGGGACTGTCTATCATGCCTGGTGCCAATGATGCAGCCTCCTCTACATTGGAGAGACCCTTCGTAAATTGGAGGACCGCCTCATCGAGCACCTCCACTCCATCTGGCAAAAGCCAGACTTCCCAGTGGTGGCCAAACATTTCAATTCCAATTCCTGTTCCCTTTCCAACACGTCGGTCGGCGGCCTCCTCTTCTACCACGATGAGGCCACCCTCAGGGTGGAGGAGCAACACCTCATATTCCATCTGGGTAGCCTCCAACCCAATGACAAGAACATCAAATTCTCCAGCTTCAAGTAATTTTTCCCCTCCCCCTTCCCTCTTCTTCAATTCTTCATTCTGGCCTCTTACCGCTTCTTCTCATCTGCCTATAACCACCCCCAGGTGCCCGTCCTCCTTCCTACTCTCCCACGGTCCACTCTCCTCTCCTATCAAGTTTGTTATTCTCCTGCCCTTTACTTTTTCCACCAATCACCTCCCAGCCTCACTCCCCACCCACCTGGCTCACCTACCACCTTCTAGTTCGTTCTCACTCCACTCCCCCTATTTTTTTCAATTCTGGCGTCTTCTCCTTTCATTTCCATTCCTGACGAAGGGTCTCAGCCTGAAATGTTGACTGTTTATTCATTTTCATAGCTGCTGCCTGACCCCCCAGCATTTTGCTCAGGACCCTGAACAGCACTGAGTTACAGAGGGATCTTAGGGTCTAGGTCCACAACTCCTGAACGAGGCCACACTAATCATTAGAGTGGTAAAGGAGGCATGCTTGCCTTCAACAGTTGGGGCTTTGAGCGTAGGTTGCCAGGAAGTCCTGTTGCAGCTGTTTACAATTCTGGTACCATAAGACCATAAGGTATAGGAGCAGAATTAGGCCATTTGGCCCATCGAGTCTCCTCTGTCATTTCATCATGGCTGATTTATTTTCCCTCTCGGCCCCAATCTCCTACCTTCTCCCCAGATCCCTTTGTACCGTGACCAGTCAAGAATCTATCAACCTCTGCCTTAAATACACCCAAAGACTTGGCCTCCACAGCCACCTGTGGCAATGAATTCCACAGATCCACCACCCTCTGGCTAAAGAAATTCCTCCTCACCTCTGTTCTAAATGGACACCCCTCTATTCTGAGTCTGTGTCCTCTGGTCCCAGACTCCCCCACCATAGGAAACATCCTCTCTGCATCCACTCTATTGAGGCCTTTCAATATTCGATAGATTTCAGTGAGATTTCCTCTCATTCTTCTGAGTTCCAGTGAGTACAGACCCAGAGCCATCAAACGCTCCTCATAGGAGCATCCTTTCACTCCTGGAATAATTTCCATGAACCTCCTTTGAACCCTCTCAAACGTCAGCACATCCTTTCTCAGATAACGGACCTGGAGTGGGATACAGGGGTGGTTGTTGAAACTATTCTGAATGTGGTGTCGAAGAGGCTCTCAGACAGACACGTACCATGTGAGCAAGCAGAGAATGGAGGAATAGAGATAGTTCAAGAGATTCAGCTTTAATGGAGGGGCCAACAGAGGGAAGCTTTCAGGAGGTGGGCTGGGGTAGGAGCGTGCCCACAGATGGACTGAATGGTCACTGGGCCACACATCATCATTGGGAAGTGGGCAGATTATTGACAGATCTTTTTCTCCTACCATCTCTTTGCTTTCCAAAGGGATCGCTCCCTCCGTGATTCCCTTGTCCATTCGTCCCTTCCCACTAATCTCCTCAGCCACTGTCCCTCAGGCAACCAAAGTGCTACACCTGCCCATTCACCTCCTCCCTCACCTCCATTCAGGACCACACCTGCCCACTCACCTCCTCCCTCACCTCCATTCAGGACCACACCTGCCCACTCACCTCCTCCCTCACCTCCACTCAGGACCACACCTGCCCACTCACCTCCTCCCTCACCTCCATTCAGGACCACACCTGCCCATTCACCTCCTCCCTCACCTCCATTCAGGACCACACCTGCCCATTCACCTCCCCCCTCACCTCCATTCAGGACCACACCTGCCCATTCACCTCCTCCCTCACCTCCATTCAGGACCACACCTGCCCACTCACCTCCTCCCTCACCTCCATTCAGGACCACACCTGCCCATTCACCTCCTCCCTCACCTCCATTCAGGACCACGCCTGCCCATTCACCTCCTCCCTCACCTCCATTCAGGGCCCCAAACAGCCCTTCCAGGTGAGGCAACACTTCACCTGCGAATCTGCTGGGGTCGACCGATGTGTCCCAATGCTACCGATGCGGCCTCCTCTACATTGGCGAGACCCGTCGTAAATTAGGGGACTGCTTCGTCGAGCACCTCTGCTCTGTCCACCAGAAGTGGAACCTCCCGATGGCCAAACGTTTCAATTCTGATTCCTGTTCCTGTTCCAACATGAGGCCTCTCTCTGGGTGGAGGAGCAACATCTTATATTCCATCTGCGTAGCCTCCAAAGTGATGGCATGAACATCGATTTCTCCAACTTCTGGTACCTTTTTTTTGCCCCCTCCTTCTTCCCTCAACTTCAATTCCCCAATCTGGCCTCTCCTCAACTGCCTATCACCTCTCCCTGGTGCCCCTCCTCCTTGCCTTTCTCCCATGGTCCACTCTCTTCTCCTATCACATTCCTTCTTCTCCAGCCCTTTATCATCCCCACTCACCCAGCTTCACCTACCTCACGTCCTCTCCCCCCACCTTTTTATTCTAGCATCTTCCCCCTTCCTTTCCAGTCCTGGTGACGGGTGTCAGCCTGAAACATTGACAGTTTATTCATTTCCTTAGATGCTGCCTGACCTGCTGAGTTCCTCCAGTGTTTTGTGTATGCTGCCTCAGACTATCAGCTGATGCGCTGAGATGGCCGTGGAGCCGTGTAGGGCGAGGTCTGGCCTCGTGTGGGGCGGAGAGGGAGAACAGTGGGGGCGCAGTTACGTGGAATGTCTGGAAACGTACCTGCCTGGTTTGGGCAGATGTGTAAATGTTTTTCCTGCTGTTTCTTTAACGCTCCAGAGCACGCTGGACAGCATGCAGGTACCACGTTTAAACAGAATGTGTTAGCGAGATTCTTGTTCTGAGGTGTGCTGTGTGTGCTAGACTGGCCTCGGCACAAACTGTGCCCTCCTCCTTTGCAAGTTTCATATCAGGCACATAGCAAACGTATACTTATTAATTTTATTCAGATACAGTGTGGAATAGACCCTTCCAGGCCAATGAGCTGCACCACCAGCAACCCACTGGTTTACAACGACCAATTAACCTACTAACTGGTACGTCTTTGGACTGTGGGAGGAAACCCACACGGTCACAGAGAGAACGTACAAACTCCTCACAGAGGACGTCAGAAATGAACTCACCATTCCTGCATGGCCCGAGCTATGACAGCTACGTTACCGTGGCACCTGAGTCGAACGTTGCTGGGGGAAGTCAGTGGGACTGGTGACTGCTAATAGCCAAGAAACTCCTGGCTCACTTGGAGTGAGCGCTGGAAAGTGCTCACTTGTGCAAACCACCTGCTCCGATGACCCAGGGAGACAGGGGTCCAGATCTGTCGGGTTTCCAAACATGCAATTATGGCATGCACCAAAACTTGCAAAGAGGATGAATGCAGAGCTGAGCATCAGACAGCAGTGGCTGAGGAAGAGTCGCAATGGCTGGTTGGTCTGCGCTTGTGCCTCCCAACACTGGGTTTGTGTCCCCCGGATGACTGACAGCAGCCGCTCTCCCTTCGGCAAGAGGTGGAAGTCTCACACTGAACAATTCAGGATCAGTTTCTTCCCACTCTGTCAGATTTCCGAGCAGTGCACAAAGCAATGAGCACTGCATCACGATTTTAGCCTCTTTACGCTCTCTCTGTCTGTCTCTCTGTTTCTCTCTCTCTCTCTCTCTCTCTCTCTCTCTCTCTCTCTCTCTCTGTCTCCCTCTCTTTCTCTGTCTCTCTCTTTCTCTGTGTGACTCTCTTTCTTTCTCTCTCTGTCTCTCTCTCTCTCTGTCTCTCTCTTTCTCTGTGTGACTCTCTCTTTCTCTGACTCTCTCTTTCTCTCTCTGTCTCTCTCTCTTTCTCTCTCTCTCTTTGTGTGACTCTCTCTTTCTCTGTCTCTCTTTCTCTGTTTCTCTCTCTCTTTCTCTGACTCTTTCTCTCTCTGTCTCTCTCTCTTTCTCTCCGTCTCTCTCTTTCTCTGTGTGTGTGTGTCTGTCTCTCTTTCTCTGTGTGATTCTCTCTCTTTCTTTCTCTGACTCTCTCTCTTTCTCTCTGTCTCTCTCTCTGTCTCTCTCTTTCTCTCTGTCTGTCTGTCTCTGTTTTTGTGTCTGTCTGTCTCTTTCTATCAATTAGTCTCTCTCTATCTATTCATTTATTTGTTCACCTTATTTATTTATTATGATCTCACTGTAATCTGCAGCATGTTTTAATATATTGCATTGTACAGCAGCCAGGAGACAGCATGTCGGTGACATTAAACCTGAGTCGGGAACTGCACTGACTTTTAACTCTCTAGATTGCTGCCTGCATGATCACCCCCATTCAGGGCTGTTCACCTCTTTCCAGTTGCCTTTGGGTGATCTGTACGTCCAACGATCCTTCGTTCCCTGATGAGGCTGGCTGCTGGTTTGAAATTTTTGGGTGATGCCTGCTGTCCAGTCTGGGGTCATCCCCAATGTGGAAGTCATGTTTTCCCACGCCGGTGTGTATACCCAGCCCACACCGACCACCCAGAGCTGCAATCATGTGTGTGTGTCTCACACACTTCTCCAGATGTGTTCAGATAGTGAACCATCGTTCAGTCACCTATTGCACACACACTTGTAGCAAACTGTGGCCAGAAGCCCTCCCCACACGTCCCATCCATCCATAAGCATGGCATGGCGACCTTTCCCATCCACCTGCCAGTACGCCATCGGCCAGCCTTCCCATCCACCTGCCAGCATGCCATCGGCCAGCTTTCCCATCCATCTGCCAGTATATCATTGGCGACCTTTCCCATCCACCTGCCAGTACGCCATCGGCCAGCCTTCCCATCCACCTGCCAGCATGCCATTGGCCAGCTTTCCCATCCACCTGCCAGCATGCCATCGGCCAGCTTTCCCATCCATCTGCCAGTATATCATTGGCGACCTTTCCCATCCACCTGCCAGTACGCCATTGGCCAGCCTTCCCATCCACCTGCCAGCACGCCATCGGCCAGCCTTCCCATCCATCTGCCAGCACGCCATCGGCCAGCCTTCCCATCCATCTGCCAGCACGCCATCGGCCAGTCTTCCCATCCATCTGCCAGCACGCCATCGGCCAGCCTTCCCATCCATCGGCCAGCCTTCCCATCCATCTGCCAGCCTTCCCATCCATTGGCTAGCCTTCCCATCCATCTGCCAGTACGCTATTGGCCAGCCTTCCCATCCATCTGCCCGCACGCCATTGGCCAGCCTTCCCATCCATCTGCCGGCATGCCATTGGCCAGCCTTCCCATCCATCTGCCAGCATGCCATTGGCCAGCCTTCCCATCCATCTGCCAGCATGCTATTGGCCAGCCTTCCCATCCATCTGCCAGTACGCTATTGGCCAGCCTTCCCATCTATCTGCCAGTACGCCATTGGCCAGCCTTCCTATCCATCTACCAACATGCCATTGGCCAGCCTTCCCATCCATCTGCCAGCACATCATTGGCCAGCCTTCCCATCCATCTGCAAGCACGCCATTGGCCAGCCTTCCTGTCCATCTGCCAGCATGCCATTGGCCAGCCTTCCCATCTATCTGCAAGCACGCCATTGGCCAGCCTTCCTGTCCATCTGCCAGCATGCCATTGGCCAGCCTTCCTATCTATCTGCAAGCACGCCATTGGCCAGCCTTCCCATCCATCTGCCAGCACATCATTGGCCAGCCTTCCCATCCATCTGCAAACACGCCATTGGCCAGCCTTCCAATCCACCCACAAGCTTGCCGTTGCACAAATGAGTTAGATGTAAGACAAGGCCACGCAACCCTTCGGGCCTCTTCCACCAACCATAGTAGCAGAATTAGCCCATTCAAGTCTGTTCTATCATAACATCATAGCTGATTTATTATCCTTCTCAATCCCATTCTCCTGACTTCTCCCCGTAACTTTTGACGTCCTGACTAATCAATAGCCTATCAATATCTGCTTTAGATATACCCCAGTGACTTGGCCTCCACACCCGTCCATGGCATTAAATTCCAAAGATTCACCACCCAATGGCTAAAGAAATTCCTCCTCATTTCTGTTCTAAATGGACTTCCTCTGTTCCGAGTCTGTGCCCTCTGGTCCGAGACTCCCCCACCATAGGAAACACCCTCTCCATATCCACTCTATCTATGCCTTTCAACTTTCGATAGATTTCAATGAGATCCCTCCTCAATCTTTTAAACTCCAGCAAGTACAGGCCCAGAGTCATCAAACACTTCCCATACATTAACCCTTTCATTCCCAGGATCATTCTTGTGATCCTCTTCTATATCCTCAAAACTACGAGCACATCTTTTCTTAGACAAGGGGCCCAAAACTACTCACAATACTCCAAGTGCAATCTGACCAAAGCTTTATAAGGTCTCAACATTGCATCCTTGCCTCCTTACAGCTAGCAGGACCGTGAATGACCTCCTCTGCCTTCCTGCACATTCCTGGTAATGTCCCTCGACAGCCTGGGTCACCTGTCCTCGGGGAGCACGGAGTCAGAGGTTCCAGTGTACTGACCCTTGAGGTTTCCAGCTGTTCCAAAGGGCCCTTAACATTTAACCCCTGCAGACAGGTGTCATCCAGAGCAGAGAGCTATGTGTATACCTATTGTGTACTCACTGTGTATTGGGCTTGGGAGTCCTTGTGCAGGATTCCCTAAGGTTAATTTGCAGGTTGAGTCTGTGGTGAGGAAGGCAAATGGAATGTTAGCATTCATTTCAAGAGGACTAGAATATAAAAACAAAGATATAATGTCGAGGCTTTGTAAAGCACTGGTCAGACCACACTTGGAATATTGTGAGTAGGTTTGGTCTCTTATCTTATAAAAGGTGTGCTGATATTGGAGAGGGTTCAAAGCAGGTTCACAAAAATGTTTCCAGGATAGAAAGAGTTATCATATGAGGAGCGTTTGATGGCTCTGGGCCTGTACTCGCTGGAATTCAGAAGAATGAGAGGTGACCTCATTGAAACCTGTTGAATGTTGAAAGACCTTGATAGAGTGGATACGGAGAGGCTGTTTCCTACAGTGGGGGAGTCTAGGACCAGAGGGCACAGCCTCAGAATAGAGGGACGTCCATTTAGAATGGAGAAGAGAAGGAATTTCTTTAGCCAGGGAGTGGTGAATCTGTGGAATTCATTGCCACAGACAGCTGTGGAGGCCAAGTCATTGGGTATATTTAAGGCAGAGATTGATAGATTCTTGATTAGTCAGGGCATGAAGGAGTATGGGGAGAAGGAAAGAGATTGGGCTGCTGAGAGGGAAAATTGATCAGCCATGGTAGAATGGTGGAGCAGAGTCGATGAGCCAAGTGGCCTAATATCTTATTGTTTTATGGTCTATGCACCATCGATGCTGCCACACCAAGGGGTTGGAATACAAGAATATAGAACAAGAATACAGAACAGTACAGCACAGGAACAGGCCATTCGGCCCACAGTGTTGTGCTGAACCAGCTAAAAAATGTAATTCGAAAATCCCCAAAAACTAATCCCTCCTACCTACACGATATCCATATCCCTCCATCTTCCTCATATTATTGTGCCTATCCAAACGTCTCTTAAAAGCCTCTAATGTATTTGCCTCTACCACCACCCCAGGCAATGCATTCCAGGCGTCTACCACTCTCTGAATGAAAAACTTAACTTTCATATCTCCTTTGAAATTTCCCCCCTCACCTTCAATACCTCTGGTATTAGACATTTCAACCCTGGGAAACAGATACTCTCTGTCTACTCTATCTGTGCCTCTCATAATCTTATAACCCTCTATCAGATCTCCCCTCAGTCTCCGACGTTCCAGAGAAAACAACCCAAGTTTATCCAGCCTCTCATGATAGCACGAGCCCTCTAAACCAGACATCATCCTGATAAACTGCTTCTACACCCTCTCCAAAGCCTCAACATCCTTCCTACAGTGACCAGAACTGTATGCAATACTCCAGATGTGGCCTCACCAGAGTTTTATAAAGTTGCAACTTGATTTTGAACTCAATGCCTTGACTAACAAAAGCAAGCATTCCATAAGCCTTCCTAATCATAGAGTTACAGGGACGTGTAGTCCCAAAAACAGCCCTTCAAGGCCAGCACACCTTTGCTGACCAAGATGTCAATCGTGATCGCCTATGTTTGGTCCATCTCCCTCTGGATCTTTCCTATCCATGTACCTGTCCAGGTGTGTTCTTCTTGTTGTAATTGTATCCACATCTGCCACCTCCTCTGGCAGCTCGGCCCATACAAGGAGCAAGATACTGAAGCATAACATAATTTCTATGGGCACGAAACTCAGAGTGTTGCGGTGCTACATTCGTTCCACACTAACGTACGGAAGCGACCCTTGGACAATATCAGATCGAAACCAGAGAAGACTCGAAGCTGCAGAAATGTGTTTTTTGCGAAGAACGATGAAGGTATCATGGACGGACAGAGAAACAAATGAGGAAGTGTCGCAAAAAAGTTGGAATAGGAAGAAGAGAGCGATATCATCACTCCTCCTTGAGGATTACAACCTTGTCTCAATGATGACGTGGAAAGCATTGCTGGCTGGAGTCAGATCTTTGTGCTTTGGCTCTTGGTAGGGTCACCCATACCAAACAGGACAAAGGGTAGACACCAGACTAAGTGTGGTCCACTGGTCCTCCAGGTTCGGAGGTTCAGCTCAGGGCTAACAACCCTGACTGGTCAAACAGAATTGTTATGGAAACAGCAATGAAGAATCCTTCTACATCTGAGTGTAACAGTATTCCAGAGTCTCCACCCAGGACTTGCATGGCTGACAGTAGTGAAAACTGAGAGGAAGCTACTGACATGTGAAGGAAGCCTTGAACACCGCCAGAGAGGGAGGACCTTCATTGTTGCCCTAAACGCCAGCAGCGTAACAGGCAGTAAGTAAGTAAGTGATATCATCAATCAGGAAACGGCAGCTGGAATTTTTGTGACATCTACTGAGGAAAGAGAAACTCAAATATCTTGCAGTGACGGGAAAAAACAAAGGAAGAAAATGTTTCACCCGACAGCGCAAGACATTCATGAGTTACAGCACAGGATGGACAGGGTCATGTTTTGAAGAGATTATTGGAATTTTCTAGATTAAAGACAGATAGAAGACCGTGATCACCCACGTCACAGGACACAGCACACAACGATAATGATGAGTAATACCCTCCTCTACCGATTTCTCTGGCAGCTCCTTCCACAAGGCCATCACCCTCCGTGTGGAAAACTTTCCCCTCTGGTTACCTTCAAATTCCTCCCCTCCCCTCTCACCTTAAACTTTTGCCCTCCAGTCTTATCCCCACTCTGGAGAAAAGGCTGTGACCAGCGATAAGATAAAGATCAGCTTTCTTTGTCACAGATACATGGAAACACACAGTGAAATGCATCAGAGCAAATCAGTGAGGATTGTGCTGGGCAGCCCACAAATGGCAGCCAATCAGAAAAGGTTCTCTTTAATCTCACTCTTTGCCTCCTGCTAATCAACTAATGCTCTATCCATCCAGTAATACCCTGGTATATGAACTTGTTAAACAGCCTCATGTGTGACACCTTATTGAAAATCCATGAAAACAACATCCATTGATTCTCCTTTGTCTAGTCTGCTTGTTATTTCCTTGAAGAATTCCAAAAGATTTGTCAGGCAAGATTTTCCCTGGAGAAAACCATGCTGACTTTGGCCTCCAAGTACCCTGAAGCCTTATCCTTAACATTCAAGTCCAACATCTGCCCAACCACTGAGGTAAGACTAAAGGGCCTGTAATTTCCTTTCATCTCCCTCCCTCCCTTCTTGAAGACTGAAGTGACATTTGTAATTTTCCAGTCCTCCGGAACCGTGCCAGAATCTAGTGATTCTTGAAAGATCATTACTAATGCCTCCACGATCCCTTCAGCCACCTCTTTCAGATCCCTGGGGTGTCCATCTGGTCCAGGTGACTTATCTACCTTCAGACCTTCCAGCTTCCCAAGCACCTTCTCCCTTGTGATCGCAATTACTCTGACTTCTGCCCCCGGCACTCTCAAACTCCTGGCATACTGCTAGTGCCTTCCACTGTGACGACTGATGGAAAATTGCAAATGTCACTTTGTTCTTCAAGAAGGGAGGGAGGGAGATGAAGGGAAATTACAGGGCCTTTAATTTAGCCTGACCTCAGTGGTTGGGCAGATGTTGGACTTGAATGTTAAGGATAAGACCTTGGGGTACTTGGCGCCCTTCTAAAATGGCGCCAGTAACTGGCGACTCTGCACATGCTCTCACGAGAAAACTGCCCTCTGCACTATCCTATACCCAAGAAACCCTTCTAAACCTCCAATCTGCTACGTCTAGCAAGATCAACAACACCCTGGCGAAGCTACTGACCCGGCTGGAGATCACCGACACGCCAGAATTGCTTCTTCAATTCCAGACCGCACCTGGACCCGACCAGCAAGGCCTGGTCCGACGCCCACCGCGTTCCCGGAGACCCCGCGGTCTGCTACCGTGCCGGAGAGCTTGGAGACACGGCCCATTCCGACCAGCACCTCTCTGGAGCAGATGACCACACAGAAGTGACGTCGGAGACCTCAAGGTGCCCCAGATGCTTCCCCGGAGCGACCACCGTAAAGCCCCGTTGGTGGCCATCCATGGCTGCCAGAAGTGAGGCCTCCGCCGCCGACCTCGGAAATCGAGCCTGAGGCTCAGCTGGTGCAGAGGCCTCCGCGATCGTGACTCAGCTTACGGACTTGTTTCAGCCAGCAGCCTGCCCTCCGGGGCTGAAAGTTGGCTCCAGGGCCCGGTTCAGCCGGCAGTTAGATCATCCGGGGGTGAGAGTCGGCTTCGGGGCCCGATCCAGCCAGCAGCCAGGCCCTCTGGGATTAAGTGTCGGCTTCGGGGCCCGACCCAATCGACAGCCCGGGCCCCCGGCAGCTGCAAGCGGCAGCGGAGCCTGCCCCGTCACTCGGCCTGACCTGGAGCGCCCGACGATCAGTCCCCGCGGAACGCGTCCACCAACCTCAAAGAGCTGCCAACAACTCACTGCATCGATGGAGACCTGGAAAGATGCACTACTTACCAAGGAAGCATGGGAAAAGAGCTGGGCTGCTGGTCAGATTGAAGCTGAGGGGCTTCAGGGTCCCTATGCCCACCATCCTATTAGCTAATGTGCAAGCCATAGAGAACAAGGTGGATGATCTTAAAGGGAGACTCACCTACTGCAGGGAGATGCAGAACTGCTGTGTATTCTGTTTCACCGAGACCTGGCTCTCCCCTGCCACCCCCGACTGTGCCATCCGACCAGAGAGATTTTCGATCCATCGGATGGACGGCACGGCATCTTTGGTGTCTATGTGGTGCTCGGACACAGTGGCACTGACAAGCTCCTGCAGCCCGGACCTGGAACTCTTGTCGGTGAAGTGTTGTCCCTACTATCTGCCACGGGAATTCACCTCGGTCATACTGACAACAGTCTACATTCCCCCCACCCCCCAGGCAGACGTTGAGTGTGCTCTGAACGTATGTCAACATCAGTGAACTTGAGACCGGGTATCCGGAGGCTTTGCTCATTACAGCCAGGGACTTTAACCGGGCCAACCTCAGAAAGGCGCTGCCAAAGTTATACCAACATGTCTCCTGCCCCACTAGAGGCCCGAATATACTTGACCATTGCTACACAGCAGTCAAGGATGCCTACCGTTCCGTCCCACGACCTTACTTCGGAAAATCGGACCATCAGGCCATTCTCCTCCTCCCGGCTTACAAACAGAAACTGAAGCAGGAGGTCACGGTGTCAAAAGTAGTGTTGCGTTGGACGGAGGAAACGGTTGAGGTCCTCTGTGACTGCTTTGAATCGGTGGACTGGTTAGTATTCAAGGACTTGGCAGCTAACCTCAATGAGTATGCCTCAGCTGTCAAGAAATTTATTTGGAAATGCACAGAGGACTGTGTGTCTCGCAAGACGATCCGGGTATTCCCTAACCAGAGACCTTGGATGAATTATGAGGTCAAGTCCCTTTTGTAGGCTAGAGCTGTGGCTTTTAGGTCCGGGGATACCAGTCGCTACACGGAATGCAGGCGTGAACTCTGGAAAGCCATTAAGGGTGCCAAGAGGCAATATCGAGCCAAGTTGGAAGCCCAGGCTAACCAGGGGGATGCCAGTAGACTACGGCAGGGTCTAAATGAGATCACTGGGCGCAAAGAAAAGACTGGGAATATCAATAACTGTGGCGCTTCTCTTCCTGACGAACTTAACATATTCTATGTAAGATTCGAACAGAAGAGGAGCGTCCCGCTCCCCCCCCGCCGAAGAACTGGACCTGGTGGCATCGAGATTCATCGTCACCGAGGAGGACGTTAGAAGGGCCTTCCTGAAGATAAATCCAAGGAAGGCGACGGGCCCAGATAGCGTCCCAGGACGGGTTCTCCGGGCCTGTGCAAGCGAGCTAGCTGGAGTGTTTGCTGACATCTTCAACTGCTCCTTGCTTCAGTCTAAGATCCCCTCATGTTTTAAGAAGGCAACGATAATCCCAGTGCTGAAGAAGAGCAAGGTGGCATGCCTGAATGACTATCGACCTGTGGCTCTGACATCAATCGCTATGAAGTGCTTCGAGAGATTGGTTATGGCACACATCAACCACAGCCTACCGGTCAACCTCGACGCTTTGCAATTCACCTACCGGAGCAACAGGTCAACGGCAGATGCCATATTTATGGCCCTACGTTCCTCCTTAGAACACCTGGAGAATAAAGACGCATAAAGACTACAGTTCTGCCTTTAATACCATCATTCCAAATAAACCGATTCCTAAGCTCCGGAACCTGGGCCTTAGCACTCAGATCTGCAGCTGGATCTTCAACTTCCTCACAGACAGGACCCAGGCTGTAAAAATAGGGGACAAGCTCTCCTCTACAATCACTCTGAGCACCGGTGCCCCACAAGGCTGTGTACTCAGCCCCTGCTGTACTCACTGTACACCCATGATTGCGTAGCCAAGTTTCCATCGAACTTAATATATAAGTTTGCTGATGACACCACAATTGTAGGCCGTATCTCGGGTAATGATGGGTTTGAGTACAGAGAGGAACTTAAGAACCTGGTGGCGTGGTGCTAAGACAATAACCTATCCCTCAACGTCAGCAAGACGAAGGAATTGGTTGTTGACTTCAGAAGGAGTAGCAAACTGCACGACCCCATCTACATCGGTGGTGCGCAGGTGGAACAAGTCAAAAGCTTTAAGTTCCTTGGAGTCAATATCACAAATGACCTGACTTGGTCCAACCAAGCAGAGTCCACTGCCAAGAAGGCCCACCAGCACCTTTACTTCCTGAGAAAGCTGAAGAAATTTGGCCTGTCCCCTAAAACCCTCACTAATTTTTATAGATGCACTGTAAAAAGCATTCTTCTCGGGTACATCACAACCTGGTATGGAAGTGGTCCTGTCCAAGACTGGAAGAAGCTGCAGAAGATCGTGAACACAGCACAGCACATCACACAAACCAATCTCCCGTCCCTGGACTCATTTTACACCACACGCTGTCGGAGCAGTGCTGCCTGGATAATCAAGGACAGGACCCACCCAGCCAACACACTTTTCGTCCCTCTTCCCTCTGGGAGAAGGTTCAGGAGCTTGAAGACTCATACGGCCAGATTTGGGAACAGCTTCTTTCCAACTGTGATAAGACTGCTGAACGGACCCTGACCCAGATCTGGGCTGTACCCTCCAAATATCCGGACCTGCCTCTCGGTTTTTTTGCATTACCTTACTTTTTCTTTTCTATTTTCTATTTATGATTTATAATTTAAATTTTTATTATATTTACTATCAATTTGTACTCCAGGGAGCGCGAAGCGCAGAATCAAATATCACTGTGATGATTGTACGCTCTAGTATCAATTGTTTGGCGACAATAAAGTAAAGTAAATACTTAATCGGTTTGTCTGCCATTACTTTGTCCCCCACTACTACCTCTCCTGCATCATTTTCCAGCAGTCCGATATCCACTCTAACCTCACTTTTACTCTTTATATATCTGATAAAACACTTGGTATCCTCTTTGAGATTATTAGCTATCTTACCTTCATATTCCAACTTTTCCCTCCTTAAAGCTTTTTTAGTTGCCTTTTGGTAGTTTCTGAAAGCTTCCAACTTCCCACTAATTTTTGCTCTATTACAATTATATGCCCTCTCTTTTGCTTTTATGTTGGCTTTGAATTCCCCCATGACTATCGTAACATTGTGATCCACAATTGTGTCATCGTGCCTCATCTTTGGGATGTATCTATCATGTGCCTTCTGATTTGCTCCTAGAAATTCCAGCCACTGCTGCTCTGCCATCATCCCTGCTGATGTCCCCTTCCAATCAACTTTGGCCAACTCCTTTCTCATGCCTCTGTAATCCCCTTTACTCCACTGTAATACTGATACATCTGACTTTAGCTTCTCCCTCTCAAACTGCAGGGTGAATTCTATCATATTATGATCACTGTCTCCCAAGGGTTCCTTTACCTTAAGCTCCCTAATCAAATCTGGTTAATTACACAACACCCAGTCCGGAATAGCTGATCCCCTAGTGGGCTCAACCACAAACTGCTCTAAAAAGCTATAGGCATTCTACAAACTCTCTCTCGGGATCCAAAAGCAGTACCAATCTGATTTTCCCAATCTACCTGCATATTTAAATCCCCCATGATTATTTTGTAACATTGCCCTTTTGATATGCAGTTTCTGTCTCTCTTTGTAATTTGTAGCCCACATCCTGGCTACTGTTTGGAGGCCTCTACATAACTCCCATCAGGGTTTTTTTTAACCCTTGTAGTTTCTTGAGTCTACCCACAAGGATTCTACATCTTCTGATCCTATGCCACCTCTCTCTAATGATTTGATTTCATTTTTTACCAACAGAGCCACATCACCCCCTCTGCCTACCTGCCTCCTCTTTCAATACAATGTGTATCCTTGGATGTTAAGCTCCCAACTACAATCTTTTTTCAGCCAGAACTCAGTAATGCCCACAACCTCATACCTGCCAATCTCTAACTGTGCTACAGGATCATCGACCTTATTCCATACACTGTGTGCATTGAAATATAACATCTTCAGTCCTATCGTTGTCACTCTTCACAATTTTGTCCCCCTGTTACAATGCAACTCATCCCACTGACTGCAATTTCACCCTATCATCTGCCTGTCCTTCCTTTCAGTCTCACTACACACTACCTCTGCTTGTCAACCAACTGCTCCATCCTCAGTGTATCACTCCAGTTCCCTTCCCCCTGCCAAGTTAGTTTAAACCCTCCTTAAAAGTTCTGGCAAACCTGCCCGCAAGGATATTGGTCCCCCTCAGGTTCAGGTGTAACCTGTCTCTTTTCTACAGGTCGCACTTTCTCTAGAAGAGATACCAATGATCCAGAAATCTGAAACCCTGCCCCCTACACCAGTTCCTCAGCCACGCCATCACCTGCCAAATCACCCTCTTCTTGCCCTCACTGGCATGTGGCACATGTAGCAATCTAGAGATTACTACCCTGGAGGTCCTGTTTCAGCTCCCTAAAATCTCTCGTCGCGACCCTCCTCCCTTTACCTACCTACGTCATTGGTGCCAATAAGTACCAAGACTTCTGGCTTGTCACCCTCCCCCTTTACAATGTTATGGACCCAATCCGAGATGTCTCAACATACCATCCAGATGTCTCCTCAGAATCTCCTGTCTACACCACTAACTATGGAATCCCCTATCACTACTGCACTCCTCCACTCTCCCCTCCCCTTCTGAGCCACAGAGAGCCGGTCGCTGTGACTTCCCCCTGATGGACACTCCCCCTCCCCAACAGTATGTAAAGTGGTGTACCTATTAATGACGAATAGTCGCTGGGTTACTCTGCACTGGCTGCCTTTTTCCCCTCCTTCTCCTGACGGTCACCCAGTTACCTGCCTCCTGCAATCTAGGGGTGACTGCCTCCCTGTAGCTCCTATCTGTCTCCTCCTCGTTCTCCTGTGTGAGCCGAAGGTCATCGAGCTGCAGCTCCAGTTCCTTAACATGGTCTCGAAGGAGCTGCAGCTCGGTGCACCTGGTGCAGATGAGGTTATCTGCATGGCTGGAGTTCTCCCAGGCTTCCCACATCTCACACACGGAACAAAACACAGACCCTGCAGCCATTCTCACTGCACTAACAGACGAAGAAGGAGAAATTTACCAGATATTTACTTCACCCAAGCCTGTTCTTGCCGAAGCCCGCTGAGCCAAAATCTGCCAACTCTAACACTGGGCTATTGAGGGCTGTGTATACGTGGTACTGAGGGCCATGTATACGCGACGTCAAGAGCTGTGTATGCATGGTATTGAGTGCTGCGTATATGCGGTACAGAGGGTTGCGTGTGCAGTTCTGAGGGCTGTGTATATATGCTATCAAGTGCTGTGTGCAGTACTGAGGTCTGTATATATGTGGTACTGAGTGCTTTTTATATGTGGTATTGGGGGCTGTGTCAACACAGCACTGAGGGTACAGGTATCAAGGGTTGTGTGTGCATGGCATTGGGAGCTGTGTATACGCAGTATTGTGGGCTATGTGTGCGTGATACTGGGGGTTATGTGTGTGATACTGAGTTCTCTGTGTGTGTGTATGTGTGGTACCAAGGACTGTGTATATGTAGTTTGGGGGATGGGGTGTGTACCTGGGGCTGTGTGTGCGTGGTACTGAGGAATGTGTATATGCAGTACAGGGGACAGTGTGTGTACCAGGGGCTGTGTGTGTGGTACTGAGGACTGTGATAACACATTATGGGGGACAGTGTGTGTACCTGGGGCTGTGTGCAAACAGCACTGAGGATGGTGCGTGTACCGGGGCTGTGTGTGTGTGGTACTGAGGACCGTGTATACACAGTTCAGGGGATGGTGTGTGTATGGGGGCTGTGTGTGTGTGGTACTGAGGACTGTGTATACACAGTACTGGGGATGGTGTATGTGCTGGGGGCTGTGTGTGGTACTGAGGACTGTATATGCAGTACGGGGATGATGTATGTGCAGGGGGCTCTGTGTGTGTGTGGTACTGAGGACTGTGTATATGCAGCACTGGGGATGGTGTATGTGCCGGGGCCTGTGTGTGTGTGTGTGTGGTACTGAGGACTGTGTATACACAGTACTGGGGATGGTGTGTGTGCCGGGGGCTGTGTGTGGTACTGAGAACTGTGTATATGCAGTACAGGGATAGTGTATGTGCAGGGGGCTCTGTGTGTGCAGTACTGGGGGCTGTGTGCACACAGTACTGAGGGTGGTGCGTGTAGCGGGGGCTGTGTGTGTGTGCGATACTGGGGGCTGTGTGCTCACAGTACTGAGGGCAGTATGTGTACCGGGGGCTGTGTGTGTGCGGTACTGGGGGCTATGTGCACACAGTACTGAGGGTGGTGCGTGTCTCTCTGCAGGCCAAGGTGTGGGAGCTGGAGCGACAATGCCAGGCACAGAGCGAACAGTTCCACCAGCTGTCCCACGAGCTGCAGACGTTCCGACAGAGCGCCAGTAACATTGACCTGCTGAATAAACCAATCCTCCCGTGGGCCAGCACTGGCCCAGGCAGCAAGTTACCGACCCAGCTGAAGAATGGAGTGTCCAACCCTCTCTCCAAAGGTAGGATCTTCTCAATCCTGGGAGTCCGGTCGTACTCTCCTCACGCCATCCGGGGCAGCCCACGGACAGGCCTCTCTCTGATGCCATGGTAGGGAGTGGTTCCCTGGGCCGGAGGCCCTAGCTGATGCTGGGGGGTGGGGGCTGTTGCTCGTCGAAAGCCACTTCCCTGTGGGAGGTGGGCACTGCCCCCTGTAAGGAGCATTGCAGTCCCTCTCACTAATTGCCATTTAGCTGATAATGTCACGGTGCTGGGAGAGTTTAAATCTAGCGCAAGATTCTGGCAAGATGGCGGTGTGCTCGAACGCAGTGGCATCTCGTGGGTCAAACAAAGGTGTACTTTTTAAAATGTGTTTCTAATGATCATAAGACTATACTGGACTCCAAGAACAATGAGTACAGCAGGTCTGCACATCAGTGATCCGTTCATTGTTCAGAGCAGCCGGCTGGGATGTTGAAGGAGCCAACGGATGAGTCAGAGAAGGAGAAGCCAGAGATTGGGTCACAGAAGGAGAAGATGGTCGTCGGGACGGAGAAGGAGAAGATGGTGCTTAGGCTGGAGAAGGTGAAGCTGGAGAAGGAGAAGCCGGCAGTCAAGTCGAAGAAGGAGAAGATGGTGGTCAGGACGGAGAAGGTGAAGCTGGAGGTCAGGTTGGAGAAGGAAAAGCCAGTGGTCAGGTCGGAGAAGGAAAAGCCAGTGGTCAGGTCAGAGAAGGAGAAGATGGTGGTCAGGTCGGAGAAGGAGAAGATGATTGTCGGGCCGGGGAAGGAGTAGCTGATGGTCGGGCTGGAGAAGGTGAAGCTGGAGGTCAGGTCAGAGAAGGAGAAGATGGTGGTCACGATGGAGAAGGAGAAGCTGGAGAAGGTGAAGCTGGAGAAGGAGAAGCCGGCAGTCGGGTCAAAGAAGGAGAAGATGGTGATCAGGTCGGAGAAGGATAAGCTGGCGGAAAGGTCGAAGAGGATTCAGAGGAGTTGACCTGGGTGCAGACCGTGTTGTTGCCTGATACTCGAAGACATCGGAGTTGGTGTGCAGTGTAAATGAGTGACCGTCTTGGATGTTTCTCTGATCTCAAGACCCTGTTGAACATTGATAATGTAAGATGCTACAGGCCTGCTTCCCTTGCTTGATGGGGAGACAGGCGATGAGGCAGCAGCGTGACCTTGGTTGTAGTGAGGACTAGGCCTCAAGCCGCGGGTTTGCCTGCTGCTGCAGTCCAGGTGAGGCAGTGTAACGTGAAGTCCATGCTCAGCTGGGGGCTGGCCTCTCCTGTAAGTGCTGCCCTCATGTGTTGGCCGTGGAATGACAGGCTAGATTGCTGGGGGCTGTACCATCAATTTGCATGTCGCTCAGGGACTTGGACTTTACATCTGCTTTCTTGCATAGAGATGTGTGTGTGTGTTTTTTTCTCTCTTGCTAGTCTGAATGTATATTATGCACCTTGGCCTCAGAGGAACACTGTCTTGTTCGACTGTGCCCAAGTATGGTTTGAATAATAATTAAACTTGATTTGATTTGAGAAAACATCATGGGTTCTCTTTTCACTCTCTGGGTTGCCATTGGCTGGGGTTGTGATCAATGCCATGGAAACAGTAAACAATGGAGGTGGGCTGCAGTAAGAGGGCCCAGGTGCACATTTTGGCTAAGTATTTGCCACTGTATGTACGATTAGTGGCTGTTTTGTTCTGCTACTTTGGGTGCTCAGTTTAGATAAGTATTTGTAACTGAGGTTTAATTTGAAGGGTTTACTGAATATTCAGTGTCTGTCTTGTCCTGAAAATTCGAGTGCTCAGTTTAGGTGAGTATTTGTAACTAAGTGTAAATTGAAGGCTTCAAAGTTCAAAGTAAATTTTTATTATCAAAGCACATATATGTCACCATATACAACCCCGAGATACTGCACTCATACGACAACATTTCATGTGGATGTGCTCAATGGTTGAAAGGGATTTACCCGTGATGTACTAGCCAAATCCATTACCTTTTGTAGGATTTTCTCCTCAAAGGCATTAGTGTTTACTGAACGTTTAGGTAAGTACTTGTAACTGAGTTTAACTTGAAGAGTTTATGAATGTTTAGAGTCTGTCTTGTCCTGTAAATAAATAGTTAACCTACTTACCAGTAATGAGTGTCTTCTGTCCCCACTGACCGAACCCACAAACCTCATTTCACACAACAGGGGGTGTAGGGTAGGGGAAGCACAAATATCATCATGGGATATTGCTGTGCACATTGACAGCCACATTTTACTCATTTTATTAAAATATCTAAGGTCCCGAGCAGTCTTGTTAGGGTTAATATCAAACATTGATCTTATCATGAGACTCGGGAGCCAGGGACCACGTTTTAAAAAATTAGAGTCACAGTCAGGAATAATATCATGGGCATATGTTGTCAGATTTGATTTTTTGCAGCGGCAGTATATTGCAATACATACAGTAATAATTTTTTTAACTAAATTACAGCAAGAAGTATATATAAAAATTAAATTAAATATGTAGTGCATAAAGAGACCTCACCAAAACAGGATAAATGCCAAAGGTTCTGAAGTAACAAAGGGAAAATAATTTTTCAAATATTGTCCCTACGTTTCACCAGAACCAGCTTACAAGGACATATGTACAGAAAAGGGCCAGTAACATCATGAAGGATCCCACCCACCCTGCTCAGTGACTGTCCCACTCCCATCAGGGAGGAGGCTATGTAGCATCCACACCAGGACCACCAGATGGAAGGGGAAGGGGTGAGCAGTTTCAAGTACTTGGGTGTCAACATCCCTGAGGAATTATCTGGGGCCCAAGATATTGATGCAATTACAAAGACTTTCCCCAAATAGTAAGGCTGATCAACACCTCCACCCACTAACCCACCCCTCCACATCCTGAACCACACTACGTGTCACGCAGAACAGATTCAGACCCCAACAGTCAAAAACTTGCATGTCATATTCAACCAAAGAACATCTCACAAATAACTTATTGGGAAATGATCCCCAGCAGATTACCTGAGGTGTCATTGTGTTGACTTTAAAACACTGATCAAGCCCAGCAACGAGCTCACAAAATGGAGAACAGTCTCTTCATAAAATGGCAGTCTTCACCTTCTCCCTCATGGCAAGAACGAAGAAATTGGTCTGTCTGCTTCCAATGTCTTTGATCCATTCAAATTCACTGATTTGCAGGCTGCAGTTCTTCCTGGCCAACACTTACCTTTTCCTAATCCAAAGAAATTTATCTTGGATTCACTATCCTCCTCCAATTCTATTGACTACTCATAGGACTGCCATGGACCCCCAGCAGGTGTGCGATACTTAGATTATACAAAGGTAAAGGTACCATTTACTTACTGAATTCATACACTCTGCATATAGATAACTTGTTCTCTGAATAACGAAACCATCATCCTCTTCCTTTTGCTCAGACTTCAACCTTGCACCCTCTAAGGTGGTACATATTAAACAATACCATTATTAGCATCCATAAAAATAGTACTAAGCAGCATGCGATACTATCCTCACCCATGGATGCATTTGAACATTTGATCTCCAATTCCAAAACTTGATTCCAAGAGTCTGAGTCATGCAATATGCCATTTGCACTATTAGCATGACTTAATAAGTTTTGTACATTTAGTCCATTGATGAATTATCTCCTTTGTCTCCTCCACGTGTCCAGTCTGCAGTCAAATGAGGAATTGGTGACAACCTGGTAATGTAGTCCCACAAATATCAATCCATATCAGTTCATTGGATTGAAAGGTTCTCCTTTGCCAGCTTCTCCACTGCTGGTTGAGACAAAGTTCATCCTCCGATAGTCAAATCAAAGTCATGCAGTAACATCATGGCTTTCCAAAGGACACTGTTCCCATCCCTTGGTATAACTCCTTGCTGTTGTTGCTATATAATATGTCTGTCCCACCAATACATATTGTTGAAAAAACTCATTATTTACAGATAGAATAGATAATGAACAATTCTCATTAGTACAATGCAGAAGTTTCTGTCTTGTCATCTCTTCTGGACAAGCCTAGTGGTTTTCCCCTTTCATGGCAACTTGATAAATCTGTCCATTTGCTGGTACCATTCATAACAGTAGCATGTGCTGGCAGGTTACTTAAGAATATCAGAGCCTTCTCATGATATTTAGCCACACATAAAACTTTCCTTTACCATCATCACATGTACCCAGTACTCCCTTGGTTAGCGTAAGACTTCCAATGTGACACAAGGGCACTTTTCCACAACACTTTGTGGTATGTCATCAAGTTGTAATGAATTTCCACCAATCATGGTGAGCAACCAACTAGTATATGTAGTACAGATCTCAGCTGTATGTGTTCCCTCAGACACAAGGTCTATGCGGTCAATTATCAAGTTCATGGTTTCTTGAAGGGGCTTCAGAAACTTAACTGAATTCAGAGTTATCTCTGGTGCACTCTGACCAATTTGATTTGTCTGTATCTGATTCTGATGATCTTAGACCTTAAGACCATAAGACAAAGGAGCAGAAGTCGGCCATTCGGCCCATCGAGTCTGCTCCGCCATTTTATCATGAGCTGATCCATTCTCCCATTTACTCCCACTCCCCCGCTTTCTCACCATAATCTTTGATGCCCTGGCTACTCAGATACCCATCAATCTCTGCCTTAAATACACCCAATGACTTGGCCTCCACTGCTGCCCGTGGCAACAAATTCCATAGACTCACCACCCTCTGACTAAAAAAAATTTCTTCGCCTTTCTGTTCTGAATGGACGCCCTTCAATCCTTAAGTTATGCCCTCTCGTACTAGACTCCCCCATCATGGGAAACAACTTTGCCACATCCACTCTGTCCATGCCTTTCAACATTCGAGATGTTTCTATGAGGTCTCCCCTCATTCTTCTAAACGCCAAGGAATACAGTCCAAGAGCGGACAAACGTTCCTCATACGTTAACCCTCTCATTCCCGGAATCATTCTAGTGAATTTTCTCTGTACCCTCTCCAACGTCAGCACATCCTTTCTTAAATAAAGAGACCAAAACTGCCCACAGTACTCCAAGTGAGGTCTCACCAGTGCCTTATAGAGCCTCAACATCACATCCCTGCTCCTATACTCTATTCTTCTCCAGTAAGATCTTACATTTTCTGCTGATGGGACTATATCTGGTTTTCTAACTGCTGTATCTAAAGTACTGATCATTCCAAACCTTGATGCATAGCATGCTTCCACTAATTCCAATAGTTCTCTCTTTTTCTATTTTTGACCAACTTAAACTCACTTGTGCATAGTTGTCTCCCAACAAGCGGTCCCCTTGTAGACGAGCACCATTCAGCCCCGTTATTTCAGTTAGATTAAAAACTACCTGCACGTGCAGATACATTGGTTCCAAAGTGACAAATTCTCCTGTATCTCCTAACACTGACCCTACCCGTTTGTGTTACGCTGAGTTTCACTACACTTGGACTCTGGTGTAGTTCCAGCTACTTGAGGTCATGGGGTAGTCAATTTTACACCATTCTCATCATATCTAATTAAACCTGTAACACACGTGTGTAGTTTCTGCTCTTATTCCCAGTTTCAAGTTTCAGTCAGAAATCATTTTAGGTCCATATTTTCTCTCTGTTTTCCAGCCCATCCAATCCAGGCTCCCGATTGTCTTTGGTCCCAAACCATCCATGTTTTTTCTCTTTCTCCCCACCCGATTTCATTTCAGGATCGGAGAGGCAGGATCCAACATGTTTTTTTCCTTTTCTTGACAAAATGCCCCTGATTCTCAGAATGAGAGAACGGAACATTTCCTGCTTGGTCAAATCTGCTGCCATCTACTAGGAACAGCTGTCCCAATCTCAAATCTTCCATATCAGGATTACTATGCACCTCGATTGTCAAGACTCCAAAATTGGGACCGTCGTGTACATCAGTTGTTACATGCCCACGGTGATAACTTTCCTGTTTCTGTCCCACCAATTTCAGCTGGTTATTATTATCACATCACCAACTTCAGCACCATCTGCAAACTTCCTATTCAGGCCAGACTACACTTGCATCCAAGTCATCAATACATGTCACATACTACAAAGATCCTAGGCAACCCCCCAGCGGGACATCACTGGGGAAACTTTTCTAATCCTTCGAATATTGAAAGGCCTACATAGAATGGCTGTGGAAAAGAAGTCTTCCATTGGGGCGGGAAGAGGGATCTGAGATCACGGCCTCAGACCAGAAGGATGTCCATTTAGAACAGAGGTGAGGAAGGGTGGTCAATCTGTGGAATTCATTGCCATGGCCATTATCAATACTCTTCAAGGGTCCCATGGTTCAATTTAATATCGGGGAATGTATACAGTATACAACCTGAAATTCTTACTCTACACAGACATCCAAACAGAGAAGAGAAACCCAAAGAATGAATGACAGGATAATGTTAACCCCTTCCCTCCACTCCCGCACATGAGCATCAACCTCCCCCTCCCCCTCCCCACACTTGTTCCAGCAGGAAGTATCAGCCCCTCCCCATCACCCACCAAACAATAATAAGCCCCCAGAGACCACGATCTGCAGACCATCAAAAACCACTATCCTTCCCAACAGTTCATCATCCCACAGGCTCGCTGTCTCACACTAACAAGGGAGAGAGAGGTATCGCTCCTGCCACGGCAAGGAATCGGGTCGTCCTCAGGACCACACCAGGCCGCACCCCGAAGGCGCACGTCTTCCAGGCTGCTGCTGGAGATATCGAAAATGCTGGGCTGCTCGCCGAGCTCCGAGAGAGCGAGGACCCACTGCCGTGAAGAGCTGCAGTTTGAGTGCAGCTGTAGATCACGGACTCTGACAGGACCCCAGCAACCTCAAAAAAGGAAAGAAGAGACATTAAATAGAAGATTGTCTTCCTGGCATCAGGGGTCACATAACCAGGACTGTGATATGCACCAGCTGGCGCGAGGCCCAGTGGTTAAGGCGTTGGACTAGTGATCTGAAGGTCACGAGTTCGAGCCTCAGCTGAGGCAACGACACATTGCTCCTGCACGTTTATATCCCAGCGGCAGCGGTTGGTGCAGTATGGACAGGACAAGACAAGCTGCTCGTACGACCATCCACCACCTGATCCCATGGCTTTGAGTGACCCAGATCAGGGGTGGGGAGGCTAAGCAAGTGCTACACTCTGTACCATTCTGCCACCCAGCTACATTATCTGTATGAAAAGTGCTCTATGCATAAAGTTATTGTTGTTATTGTTGCATCCAGGTGTGTTGAAGAACCAACCTCTCTCTACTCTCCTTCCAGGTAATGAAATCCCTTCTGGTCACCAATCAGTGATCTGCGAGTACATCAGACCCATTCCGATGTCTGGCGTGAAGCCAGAGCTCCTCTCTGTGAAACCTACACTCCTCCCTCGATGTACAGCCGGCAGTGCAGGCCAAGACCAGCTCTCTGAGGTCAGTCACTCTGCAGAGTTTGGGTCAAGTGGTGAGACTGTCCGTGAAGAGATTGACTCCTGGTGCCACACACCCGTCCCCTCCAGGCGCCTCACCCCAGTTGGTTTTTATTTTATTTAGAGGTACAGCCCCCTTCTGGCCCAACAAGCCATGCTGCCCAGCAACCCGCTGATTTAACACTAGCCTAATCGCAGGACAATTTACAATGACCGATTAACCTACTAACTGATACATCTTTAGACTGTGGGAGGAAACTGGAGCACCCGGAGGAAACCATCATGCAAATTCCTTACGGACGTCGCTAGAATTGAACTCCAAACCCCGGAACGCCCCAGGCAGTGATGGTGGCGCCCTGAACATCTAATTCTCAGCTGCTTATTGTTGTCTGCCTGGTGCACTCTGGGAATTGGAACCCTGCTGAGCCTGCTGGTCATGTGATGCGTTAACCAGGGTAGTGTCAACATCAAAAATCCCTCTGCTGCTTCCCACACTGGTCAGCTGTCCTTTCCTCCCAACCTCCATCACGGACTGTTCCGCCTCCGGATCGGGTGAGGGGGATCGAAGGGTACAGGGTCAGTGCTAGAGTGAGGTGCTGAGGTTAGTCATCAACTCACGATCAGGCACAAGGGCTTTTGCCAGTCAGGGAATTGAGTTCGAGAGCCATGAAGTAACGTTGTAGTTCTGGTTAGACCCACACTTGGAGTATTGTGTTCAGCTCTGGTTGCCTCATTATAGGAAGGATTATGATTATGAGAACACTCAGTCCTCTTCTATTGTCATTTAGAAATGCATACATGCATTAAGAAATGTTACAATGTTTCTCTGGAGTGATATCACAGGAAACAGGACAGACCAAAGACTAACACTGACAGAACCACATAATTATAACATATAGTTACAGCAGTGCAAAACAATACCATAATTTGATGAAGAACAGACCATGGGCACAGTAAAAAAAAAGTCTCAAAGTCCCAAGTCGATCGCCTCCCAAGTCCCCGATAGCAGGCAGCAAAAGGGAGAAACTCCCTGCCATAAACCTCCAGGCACCGTCAACTTGCTGATGCCTTGGAAGCAGCCGACCACAGCCGACCCTGAGTCCATCCATCCGAAAACTTCGAGCTTCCGACCAGCCCCTCTGATACAGCCTCCCGAGCGCCATCCTCTGCCGAGTGCCTTCGACCTCCCCCCGGCCGATGAAACACGCAAAGCCGAGGATTTCGAGGCCTTCTGCTCCGGAGATTCCAGTTACCACACAGTAGCAGCGGCAGCAAAGCGGGCATTTCAGAAATTTTCCAGATGTTCCTCCGTGCTCTCACGTCCACCTCCATCAAATCAGAATTGTGCACGGTCCCCTACTTGACAGATTACAGATATCATCACCGAAGTGGCCGCGCGTGCTGCCGTCGCGCCGCCATCTTCTCCCCCCTCCTGGGAGGATGTGGAAGTTTTGGAGAGGGTGCAGAGGCATAGTAACGTAGTGGTTAACATACACTTTCAGTGCCAGCAGTCTCCGATCAGGGTTCAATTCCTGCTGCTGTCGGTAAGGAGATTCTCCCTGTGACTGCGTGGGTTTCCTCTTGGTGCCACGGTTTCCTCCCACATTCTAAAGACACACAGGTTTGGATTAGTGAGTTGTGGACATGCTATGTTGGCCCTGGAAGAGTAGTGACACTTGCCGGCTGCTCCTCCCAGCACCTCCACGGGCTGAGTTGTCCGTTGACACAAACAACACATTTCATTGTATGTTTTGATGTTTTTATTTTTGCTCATTTGATATGTCTTTCCATGACCATGACTGTTCTCGGCAAATTGGTTTGTCATTGCCTTCTTCATGCCTTAAGAGTAGAGGTGGAGTGAGTGAGGGCTTTTCTCTTTGGAACAAAGGAGGATGAGGGGTGACTTGATAGAGGTGTACTAGATGATGAGAGGCATTGATAGTGTGGACAGCCAGAGGCTTTTTCCCAGGGCAGAAATGGCTAATACAAGGGGGCAAAATTTTAAGGTGATTAGAAGAAAGTATCGGGGGATGTCAAAGGTAAGTTTTTACACAGAGAGTGGTGGGGTGCGAAGTGCACTGCTGGGGTGATGGTAGAGGCAGATACATTGGGGACATTTAACAGCCTCTTAGATAGGAACATGGATGATAGAAAAATGAAGGGCTTTGTGGGAGGGAAGGGTTAGATTGAACTTGGAGTAGGTTAAAAGGTCGGCACAACATCGTGAGACAAAGGGCCTGTACTGCACTGTGGAGGAATAGTTCTGCTGAGGGAAGGGAAAGTTTTGGGATCTCGGAAGAATAGTTCTGCTGTGGGAAGAGAAAAGTTTGGGGATCTCAGTAGAACGGTTCCACCATGGGAAGGGAAGGGAAGGCTTGAGGGTCTCGTTTTTGTCAGCTGGAACTGAATTTGTTTCCGTCTGTTCTCTGACAGCAGATGGACGTTGAACTCGACAGTGGCAATCCCAAAATGAGGTACACCGGGAAGGTCCGTCTGTGCATCGCCCGCTACAGGTAAACTGTGAAACTGCTACCTTCACTGTCTGAGGAGTGAGTGAGAGAGAGAGAGAGAGAGAGAGAGAGAGTGTGTGTGTGTGTGTGTGTGTATCTGTGTGTGTATGTGTGTATCTGTGTGTGTGCACGCATACGTGCGCATGTGCATGTGTGTGAATACACAGTATATACAAAGTTATATGATCACACATTCTCCCTATGACCAGTGAACTCAGTTCCCCTCTCTGTGTCTGCAAACATACAATGAAATGTGTTGTTTGGTGGGTCAGTTTGCCGTTGCAGAGGGTGGTGGGTGAACTATTTGACGGTTGAGTGAATCGGGGGGTGGGGGGGTTAGGTTACAAAGGGTGGGGGGAGGGGAGTGGAGGGTTTGGCCTGAGCCGGCACCGTCTTGGTTGGCTAAATAGATCTCCTGTATCGTAGGTAAATATGATCAGTGTCCCCACCCACCACTACAGCACAGTGTGTCCCCAGTATCAGCAGTGGTCAGCTGTCCAGCGATGACAGGGGCAGCGGCGGGGGGGGGGGTGGGAGCTGGTCAGGAAGCACTGTCCCTCGGAGTAGTAGTGCTCAGGAGGGGCTGTGCCCCCAGCACACTGCCCCACCCTGCTTCTTGGGTCTCTGAGAGCCCAGCTGTCCGTACAGAGATCTGGTAACAGAGGGGAAGAAGCTGTTCCCGAATCATCTCAGGCTCCTGTACCTCCTCCTTGATAATGGTGACGAGAAGTCCATAAGAGGGGAATGGGAGGGAAAAATGTCTCTACTGGAAGGATAAATCGATATTCATGCCATCAGTTGGAGGCTACCCAGATGGAATATAACAGCCCAACAGCTGATCAGTATAATCCCAGGACCAGCGTGAAAGAGTGAAGGATTGGGTCCTTCCCCACAAACAGATTAAATTCTGGATTTATCTGGAGATATTGTGCTGAGTAGGTCCTTCCAACCCGTGCTGCCCAGCAACCCCCGATTTAATCACCGGACAATTTACAATGACCAATTAACCTACTGACCAAAATGTCTTTGGACTGTGGGAGGAAACTGGAGCACCCGGAGGAAACCCACGCATTCCACGGGAAGACATAGAGCAACTCCTTACAGATGATGTCGGAATTGAACTGCTCACTCCGACGCACTGACCCGTAATAGTGCCGCGCTATCTGCTATGTGACCATGGAGCCCAAGCCTGGAAACTGACGCCTGCTTCTCTCTTTCTCTGAATCTAGTTATAACCCCTACAAGGGTCCAAATGAACATCCTGAGGCAGAACTCCCCCTCGTGGCTGGGAAGTACCTCTATGTTTATGGAGACATGGACGAAGATGGTTTCTACGAAGGTTTGTAGTGCGTCAGGCTCCTGCTGGTCTGGGCCTAGCTACTGTCAGCTAGGAGCAGGAGGGGACAGAGTCCGACTCACTGTCCCATGGAAACCACCCCCCCCCCACCACTGTCTCAGGGATGGTCTGGCCGTTCATACTGATGGGACGTCCATCTCAGCCCAGGCCGTGCGTGGGACCCAGTGGGATGCCCATGTGTGCTGGTGCTGGTCAGTGGCCGACTGTGCACAGTAGGTCACCTCAGATTCACAGTCAGGTTTATGTCATGAAATTTGTTATTTTGTGGCAGCAGAACATTGCAATACATAATAATAAGAAGTCTATAAATTACAATAAGATATATCGATGAATAGATAGATATAAAACTAAATAAATAGAGCAAAAAATAGTGAGGTAGTGTTCATGGGTTCATTGTCCATTTAGAATCCGATCTTCAGAAATTCAGAACTCTTCCCCTCAGAGGCCTCTGGAAAAGGTTGCACACCTTCGACCTCTTCTGGCTTGGTCTCGTCCTTCTTGGGTTCAGATCTAGTGGAGTTCAGGCCTAGTGGAGTTCAGGCCTAGTGGGGTTCAGGCCTAGTGGGGTTCAGTCTGAGTGGGCTTCAGGCCTAGTGGGCTTCAGGCCTAGTGAGCTTCAGGCCTAGTGGGGTTCAGGCCTAGTGGAGTTCAGACCCAGTGGGGTTCTGGCCTAGTGGGGGTTCTGGCCTAGTGGGGTTCAGGCCTAGTGGAGTTCAGGCCTAGTGGAGTTCAGACTCAGTGGGGTTCAGGCCTAGTGGAGTTCAGACCCAGTGGGGTTCTGGCCTAGTGGGGTTCAGGCCTAGTGGGGTTCAGGGCAGGTCAAGCGTGGCTTGACTCAGAATCAGAGTCAGGTATATTATCACTGACACAATGTGAAACGTCATAGTATAATACATAAAAAAATTACTATCAATTACAAAAATAGATAGTTCAAAGAAAGGAACAGCAAGGTAACATTCATGGGTTCAATGTCCGTTCAGAGATCTGGTAACAGAGGGGAAGAAGCTGCTCCTGTATCACCTCAGGCTCCTGTACCTCCTCCTTGATAATGGTGATGAGAAGTCCATAAGAGGGGAACAGGAGGGAAAAATGTCTCTACTGGAAGGATAAATCGATATTCATGCCATCAGGTTGGAGGCTACTTAGATGGAATATAAAGTGCCAAGATGAGGCCACCCCTCTCTCCCCTTCCTCTATTTATCACTCTGATATTTTACCACATCTCACCTGCCTGTCACCTACCCCTGGGCCCCCTTCTCCTTCCCTTTCTCCCATGGTCCACTCTCCTCTCCTGTCAGATTCCTACTTCCCCAGCCATTTACCTTTCCCACCCACCTGGCTTCACCCATCACCTTCCAGCCATCCTCCTTCCCCTCCCCCACCTTTTTATTCTGGCATCTTCCCCCTTCATTCCTGACCTGATGAAGGGTCTCAGCCCAAAAGGTGATTGTTTATTCATTTCTATAGATGCTGCCTGACCTGCTGTGTTCCTCCCCCATGGCAGAGTCTGAGTGTATATATTATATAGTAGTTGAGGACAAACCATGGAGTGTAAGGTGGGGATTCACATTGGCGTTGTGGGAAGTGTAGAATTTCGGATGGCCTCTGAGGGTATGGGGTGATGTTGAGGTGTGGGTGATCATTGGGGGTGTGAGGAGATTATGCGCTGGAGATGGCCACTGGTGAGTTTGTGCAGGTGATCCACTGGGGGTGTGGGGATGTAGAGTTGTGGATGACCACTGGGGGTGTGGGGATGTAGAGTTGTGGACGACCACTGGGGGTGGGGAGATATTGAGTTGTGGATGAGCACTGGGGGTGTGGGGATGTTGAGTTGTGGATGACCACTGGGGGTGTGGGGATGTTGAGTTGTGGATGACCACTGGGGGTGTGGGGATGTAGAGTTGGGGATGACCACTGGGGGTGGGGAGATATTGAGTTCTGGATGAGCACTGGGGGTGTGGGGATGTTGAGTTGTGGATGAGCACTGGGGGTGTGGGGATGTTGAGTTGTGGATGACCACTGGGGGTGTGGGGGATGTAGAGCTGGAGATGACCATTGGGGATGTGGGAGATGTTGAGTTGGGGATGACCACTGGGGGTGAGGGGAGATGTTGAGTTGTGGGTGACTGCTGGGAGTGTGGGGGATGTTGAGTTGTGGACGACCACTAGGGGTGTGGGGATGTTGAGTTGCGGATGACCACTGGGGGTGTGGGGGATGTTGAGTTGTGGATGACCACTGGGGTTGACGAGGGATGTTGAGTTCTAGATGACCACTGGGGTGTGGGGATGTTGAGTTGTGGATGACCACTGGGGGTGGGGAGATGTTGAGTTGTGGATGACCACTGGGGGTGTGGGGGATGTTGAGTTGTGGATGACCACTGGGGTTGACGAGGGATGTTGAGTTCTAGATGACCACTGGGGTGTGGGGATGTTGAGTTGTGGATGACCACTGGGGGTGGGGAGATGTTGAGTTGTGGATGACCACTGGGGGTGACGGGGGATGTTGAGTTCTAGATGACCACTGGGGGTGTGGGAGATGTTGAGTTGTGGATGACCACTGGGGGTGTGGGGATGTTGAATTGTGGATGACCACTGGGGGTGACGGGGGATGTAGAGTTGGGGATGACCACTGGGGGTGGGGAGATGTTGAGTTGTGGATGACCACTGGGGGTGTGGGGATGTTGAGTTGTGGATGACCACTGGGGGTTTGGGGGATGTTGAGTTGTGGATGACCACTGGGGGTGACGGGGGATGTTGAATTCTAGATGACCACTGGGGGTGTGGGAGATGTTGAGTTGTGGATGACCACTGGGGGTGACGGGGGATGTAGGGTTGGGGATGACCACTGGGGGTGGGGAGATGTTGAGTTGTGGATGAGCACTGGGGGTGTGGGGATGTTGAGTTGTGGATGACCACTGGGGGTGTGGGGATGTTGAGTTGTGGATGACCACTGGGGGTGTGGGGATGTAGAGTTGGGGATGACCACTGGGGGTGGGGAGATATTGAGTTGTGGATGAGCACTGGGGGTGTGGGGATGTTGAGTTGTGGATGAGCACTGGGGGTGTGGGGATGTTGAGTTGTGGATGACCACTGGGGGTGTGGGGATGTTGAATTGTGGATGACCACTGGGGGTGACGGGGGATGTAGAGTTGGGGATGACCACTGGGGGTGGGGAGATGTTGAGTTGTGGATGACCACTGGGGGTGTGGGGATGTTGAGTTGTGGATGACCACTGGGGGTGTGGGGGATGTAGAGTTGTGGATGACCACTGGGGGTGTGGGGGATGTTGAGTTGTGGATGACCACTGGGGGTGTGGGGATGTTGAGTTGTGGATGACCACTGGGGGTGTGGGGGGATGTAGAGTTGTGGATGACCACTGGGGGTGTGGGGGATGTAGAGTTGTGGATGACCACTGGGGGTGTGGAGATGTTGAGTTGTGGATGACCACTGGGGGTGGGGAGATGTTGAGTTGTGGATGACCACTGGGGGTGTGGAGATGTTGATTTGTGGATGACCACTGGGGGTGTGGGGATGTTGAGTTGTGGATGACCACTGGGGGTATGGGGGATGTTGAGTTGTGGATGACCACTGGGGGTGACGGGGGATGTTGAGTTGTGGATGACCACTGGGGGTGTGGGGGATGTAGAGTTGTGGATGACCACTGGGGGTGTGGGGGATGTAGAGTTGTGCATGACCACTGGGGGTGTGGGGGATGTAGAGTTCTAGATGACCACTGGGGGTGTGGGAGATGTTGAGTTGTGGATGACCACTGGGGGTGACTGGGGATGTAGAGTTGGGGATGACCACTGGGGGTGGGGAGATGTTGAGTTGTGGATGAGCACTGGGGGTGTGGGGGATGTAGAGTTGTGGATGACCACTGGGGGTGTGGAGATGTTGAGTTGTGGATGACCACTGGGGGTGGGGAGATGTTGAGTTGTGGATGACCACTGGGGGTGTGGAGATGTTGATTTGTGGATGACCACTGGGGGTGTGGGGATGTTGAGTTGTGGATGACCACTGGGGGTATGGGGGATGTTGAGTTGTGGATGACCACTGGGGGTGACGGGGGATGTTGAGTTGTGGATGACCACTGGGGGTGTGGGGGATGTAGAGTTGTGGATGACCACTGGGGGTGTGGGGGATGTAGAGTTGTGCATGACCACTGGGGGTGTGGGGGATGTAGAGTTCTAGATGACCACTGGGGGTGTGGGAGATGTTGAGTTGTGGATGACCACTGGGGGTGACTGGGGATGTAGAGTTGGGGATGACCACTGGGGGTGGGGAGATGTTGAGTTGTGGATGAGCACTGGGGGTGTGGGGATGTTGAGTTGTGGATGACCACTGGGGGTATGGGGGATGTTGAGTTGTGGATGACCACTGGGGGTGACGGGGGATGTTGAATTCTAGATGACCACTGGGGGTGTGGGAGATGTTGAGTTGTGGATGACCACTGGGGGTGACGGGGGATGTAGGGTTGGGGATGACCACTGGGGGTGGGGAGATGTTGAGTTGTGGATGAGCACTGGGGGTGTGGGGATGTTGAGTTGTGGATGACCACTGGGGGTGTGGGGATGTTGAGTTGTGGATGACCACTGGGGGTGTGGGGATGTAGAGTTGGGGATGACCACTGGGGGTGGGGAGATATTGAGTTGTGGATGAGCACTGGGGGTGTGGGGATGTTGAGTTGTGGATGACCACTGGGGGTGTGGGGATGTTGAATTGTGGATGACCACTGGGGGTGACGGGGGATGTAGAGTTGTGGATGACCACTGGGGGTGTGGGGATGTTGAGTTGTGGATGACCACTGGGGGTGTGGGGGATGTAGAGCTGTGGATGACCACTGGGGGTGTGGGGGATGTTGAGTTGTGGATGACCACTGGGGGTGTGGGGGGATGTAGAGTTGTGGATGACCACTGGGGGTGTGGGGGATGTAGAGCTTTGGATGACCACTGGGGGTGTGGGGGATGTTGAGTTGTGGATGACCACTGGGGGTGGGGAGATGTTGAGTTGTGGATGACCACTGGGGGTGTGGAGATGTTGAGTTGTGGATGACCACTGGGGGTGTGGAGATGTTGAGTTGTGGATGACCACTGGGGGTGTGGGAGATGTTGAGTTGTGGATGACCACTGGGGGTATGGGGGATGTTGAGTTGTGGATGACCACTGGGGGTGACGGGGGATGTTGAGTTGTGGATGACCACTGGGGGTGACGGGGGATGTTGAGTTGTGGATGACCACTGGGGGTGTGGGGGATGAAGAGTTGTGGATGACCACTGGGGGTGTGGGGGATGTAGAGTTGTGCATGACCACTGGGGGTGTGGGGGATGTAGAGTTCTAGATGACCACTGGGGGTGTGGGAGATGTTGAGTTGTGGATGACCACTGGGGGTGACTGGGGATGTAGAGTTGGGGATGACCACTGGGGGTGGGGAGATGTTGAGTTGTGGATGAGCACTGGGGGTGGGGGATGTTGAGTTGTGGATGACCACTGGGGGTGTGGGGATGTAGAGTTGGGGATGACCACTGGGTGTGGGGAGATATTGAGTTGTGGATGAGCACTGGGGGTGTGGGGATGTTGAGTTGTGGATGACCACTGGGGGTGTGGGGATGTTGAGTTGTGGATGACCACTGGGGGTGAGGGGAGATGTTGAGTTGTGGATGAGCCATCAGGTGTAGAGAGATGCTGAGCTATGGATGTCCCCTGGAAGTGTGGGGAGATTTTAAGTTGTGAACGTCCCCTGGGTGTGCAGGGTGTTGTTGAGGTGTTGGATGACTCTGGGGGTGTCGGGGTTTTGCGATCGTTCCGGGACGTAAATCATGTTCCCTGTCTCCACAGGGGAGCTGATGGATGGTCGCCGAGGCTTGGTTCCTTCAAACTTTGTGGCCTTGCTGCAGGACGAGGACCTGCTCACCCACCCTGTGGACATAGAGCTGGATAGTAACCTGCCAAACTCCGACATGAACCATGTGGACCTCCATCTCCACAGCGACCCCGCGCCGCCGGATGTCAAAGCGGACGGGTTGTTGCTGAATCAACCCCCAGTGCAGGTGTATAGCAACAGCCCGGGGGTGCTGGACGTCAGCATCGATGAGATCGGCGAAGACATTGTGCCTTATCCCCGGAAGATTAGCCTGATTAAACAACTGGGCAGGACGGTGATCGTTGGCTGGGAGCCAGCGTCTGTGCCCCTCAATTGGGGGACCGTACATAGCTACAATGTCCTGGTCGACAAAGAGGTGCGGACTAACATCCCCGCGGGGGGCAGGACTAAGGCGCTAATCGAGAAACTCAACCTGGCCAACTTCACCTACCGCATCTCTGTCCAGAGTGTGACGGACCATGGCACCTCAGATGAGCTGAGGTGCACTCTGCTGGTGGGCAAGGACGTGTGCGTGGCCCCCTCCCACCTGCGGGTCGACAACATCTCGCAGACGACAGCCGAGGTCTCCTGGCAGCCCAGTAACAGTAACTACAGCCACACCATCTTCCTCAACGGGGAGGAGTTCGACGTGGTGGGGGCCGCCAGCTACAAATACCAATTCTTCAACCTGCGGCCCTGCATGACGTGCACCGTGAAGGCCGTGGCTGAACCCCACCAGGTGCCCTGGCAGCTGCCCCTCGAACAGCGCCAGCACCGCGAGGGCACCGTGGAATTCTGCACCCTGCCCACAGGTACGACACGTGTCCTGCCCATCTACCTGACCCACACACTGACCATCAAGGACAGAAGGGGGCCAGTAACGTCATAAAGGATCCCACCCACCCTGCTCACAGACTGTTTGTCCCACTCCCATCAGGGAGGAGGCTACATAGCATCCACACCCAGGACAAAGAGACTCAAAAACAGTTACTTTCCCCAAGCAGTAAAGCTGATCAACACCTCCACCCACTAACCCACCCCTCAACAACCCCACCACCACTATATTATCATTTCCTGTCAGAGTCACTCTAGGGACATACAATCAATCTCTGTATATAAGCAATCTGATGCATTTTAAGTTTATTGTGCTCTTTTATTATTGTGTTCTTTATCTTATTTTGTTTTCTTGTCCTGAATCAGATCCACAGTAATAACTATTTTGCCCTCTTTTACACTTGTGAACTGGAAATGACATTAAACAATCTTGATCTGAATTTTGACACCTCTGATCCACCAGACCCTCACTGACTCGGGGGTTGCCCACCAGTACAACAGCCCACCTGCACAGTCCCAGGGGAGATGGTGGGAGATCCCACTCACTGCCCAAGGATTGGGGAACCTTTGGAACTGGACCTGACCACCCAGGTTACTGGGGAAGAGTTCCAAGAGATGACCTTTTCTTAATTTTGACTCCAGATGTCTCCTGACTCTGACCACAGCCATCCTCTCACCCTGACCATGGTTGACCCCTAATTCGGACTATAGTTGACCCCTGACCCCAGCCATAGATAACCCCTGACCCTGACAATAGTTGACCCCTGACCCTGACCATGACCAGTGCCCACCCAGTGATGCTGTCCTCAACTACCAGACTCTCGGGTGAGGAACAACAGCCTTTCAACAACTCTCCATTTCACTGTGATTCAGCTCAGAGGTCACACAGGTTTCAGTGAAAAACGCCACACTATGGGTGGTCACAGCTGCACTTCCATAGCACCCTTCACCCAGTGAAACTCTCCCATGTTGCTTCACAGCAAATTAATAAGACCAGACGCTGCCCTTCCACAAGGGGACTCCTGCAAGGGAGCAGACTTTGGACATGGCTACAATCCCTGAGTGGGGTTGTGGTGGGATAGGTGAGAATTGGAGTGGATGGTGTCGGGTGAGGGTTGGAGTGGAGTGGGTGGGGATTGGTGGGGTAACGAGTGGAATGGGTGAGGTTGGGTGAGGGTTGGTGTGGAGTGGGAGGGGTTGGGGGGGTTGGTGTGGACTGGGTGGGGTGCATTAGGTCATGTTGGGTGGGGCTTGGGGTGAAGTGGGTGGGGGTTGGAGTGCTGAGAATGCAGGCTTGAATGGGTGGTGTAAGGGGTTTGGAGTGAAGTGGGTGGGGTTTGGAGTGGTGATAGGTAGTGTGGAGTGGTTGAGGATGGATGGGGGTTGGAGTGCAGTGGGTCATGTTGGTGGGCTTTGGATTGGAGTTGGTTGAGTAGGTGGAGGTGGGGATTGTGGTCAGGATTGGGATGGGCTTTGGGGTTGTCAGCGGGGTTGAGATAGCTCAGTGTAGTGTCTGGGGATTGTGGTCTCGTTTGGAATTGGGTTTGGTAGTAGGTTTGGTGTTGGTCCAGGGTTCGGGTTGATAGTATGATGGGATGGAGATTGTGGACAGGGTTGGGTTTGGGGTTGAGTGTGTGATGCTTCAGGGTTTGGTATGGAGTTGGAGATTGAAAGTGAGACAGTCAGTGTCGTGGCAGGGCATCACAGTCAATCGGTTTAGGTTGAGGGTTGGGATGGGTCAGTGTAGTGGATGGGGGTTACGGTCAGGGTTGGGTTTGGGGTTGAGGGTGTGACAGGTCAATTTTGGAGTTGATTCAGGGTTGGGGTTGGTTTTGGGGTTGTCGGTGGAGTTGAGATGAGTCATTGTGGTGGATGGGGATTGTGCTCAGGATTGGAATTGGATGTGGTTCAGAGTGTCGTGAGTAGGGAGATGTGCCAGATTTGGAGTTGAGTTTGGCAGGAGGTTTGATTATGGTTCAGAGTTGGGGTTCGTTTTGGGGTTGAGGGTAGAGTTGGTTTGGTGAACAGTCAAGAGTTGAGTTGAGTTTGGCGTTGGGGGGTGGTGTAGTGAATGGGAGTTGCATTTGGGATTGGGTTTGGGGTTGAGGGTGCAATGGGATGGGGTTTGTGGTCAGGGTTGGTGTTAGGTTTGGGACTGAGGGTGTGGTGCATCAAAGTGTAGTGAATGGGGTAGGTGGGCCAGTTTTAGAGTTGAGGGTGGAGTAGATTTGATGTTGGTTCAGAGTTGGGTTTGGGTTTGAGTTTAAGGGTGGGTTTGGGATGGCCCTCTGTAGCAGATGGGGTTTGCGGTCAGGATTGGGATTATCCTGTGCAGTAACCCCTGACTCTGTGCTCAGGACCCCCTGCACCCCCTCAGGATGTGACAGTGCAGGTTGGCACGACCCCAGGAACCCTGCAGATTAACTGGAAACCCCCTCCCCTCACCTCAACGGGGACCTCCAATGGAGCCCGAGTCACCGGCTACAGTGTCTGCGCCAAGGGCCAGAAGGTAAACCCCAGACGTTCCGTTCAGGGGAGGGGCGTCTCCAGGGTGGGACGGGACAGGATGGGGAGAGGGATAGATGAACAGGCTGGGGGGAAGGGGCGGAGGGGGACCGGGTGAGAGGTGGGTGTCCAACACTGAGGATATTCTCAGCTCCAGAATTTCCCCACCAACGTCTTTACATTCTGCCTCTCCATGCCCACCCCCTCTCTCTGCACCCACCTCCACCATTTCCTCGCACCCATCCTACCCGTATCTCCACTTCTCCACCTCCCCATACTTGTCCCCCGTCTTCTCACACCCATCTCGCCTGCACAGTGATTCCTCACACCGTCTTCTCACTCCCCTTCTGTCCCCCATCTCCCCCATCTCCACGTGATTGCTCTGCCAAGGGTGGGGGTTTGTGCCTGGGAATGTTGCTGTTGTTTGTGTTGTGACCCCAGGTTGCAGAGGTGAAGATGGCCACGGCGGAGAGCGTCATCGTAGATTACCTGCGGATACAGAACTTGGAGACCAGGGAGATCATTGTGCGGACGGTGTCGGCACAGGGAGAATCCGAGGACTCGTGCGCTGCTGCGATCCCGGCCGAGCTGCTGGGGTCTTGCCCGCCTCGCACCCCCGCCAGAACCCAGCCGTCACTGAGTGCCAAAGTGCCCGATACCAAAGAGCAGCCACTCGGCCCAGTGCCGCAGAGCGATGGGCCATGGGAGCCAGTGCCCACCCCACCTCAGCTCCACGGATCATTGTTGGAGCCCACTGTGCCCGGCTACGCCAACCGGAGTGGCAGTGCCAGGTCACCGTCGCCGCAGAGAATCCTGCCGCAGCCCCAGGGAGCACCGATCTCGAACAGCATGGCAAAAGCGATGGCTCGAGAGGCCGCCGAACGCATCACAGAAAGCAACAAGGTGCCCCCCTCTCCTTTCTCACACCACAGTAACACTGACCATATCCCACACCACCACTCCCCATTCTCTCAAGGGTAATCCCTTCCTGTGTCTGTACTTAGGCCCATATTAAATGTTGACCAATGTGAGGAGAAGAGGCTGTGTACCTGACTAAATATTTGCTCATTCCCTGCTCTAGGGCCGGGTTCCGATACCTCGATTCAGCCCATACCTGCCGCACCACAACTGTCCAGCACCTTCAAGACTTCATAAGACCATAAGACATAGGAGCAGAATAAGGCCATTTGGCCCGTCAATTCTGCTGTGCCATTGAATCATGGCTGATCCTTTTTTCCCCACCTCAGCCCCACTCCCGGCCTTCTCCCCATAACCTTTGATGCCGTGGCCAATCAAGAACCTATCAATCTCCACTTTAGATGGACCCAATGACCTGGCTTCCACAGCTGCCTGTGGTAACAAATTCCACAAATTCACCACCCTCTGACAAAAGAAATTTCTCTGCATCTCTGTTTTAAATAGATGCCCCTCTATCCTGAGGCTGTACTTTTTTGTCCTAGTCACCCCCACCATAGGAAACATCCTTTCCACATCTACTCTGTCTAGGCCTTTCAACATTCAAAAGGTTTCAATGAGATCCCCCCTTATCCTTCTAAATTCCAGCGAGTACAGGCCCAGAGCCATCAAACATTCCTCATATGATAACCCTTTCATTCCCGAAATCATCCTCTGGACCCTCTCCAATGCCAGCACATCTTTTCTTAGCTAAGAAGCCCAAAACTGTTCACAATACTCAAGGTGAGGCCTCACCATTGCCTTATAAAGCCTCAGCATTATATCCATGCTCTTGTATTCTAGACCTCTTGAAATGAATGCTAATATTGCATTTGCCTTCCTCACTACTGACTCAACCTGCAAGTTAACCTTTAGTGTGTTCTGTATAAGGACTCCACAGTTCCTTTGCATCTCAGATTTTTGGATTTTCTCCACGTTTAGAAAATAGTCCGCACATTTATTTCTTCTACCAAAATGCATGACCATACATTTTCCAACATTGTAGTTCATTTGCACTTTCTTGCCAATTTTTATAATCTGTTTAAGTCCTTCTGCAGCCTTACTGATTCCCCAACACTACTGCATCTCCACCAATTTTTCTATCATCTGCAAACTTGGCTACAAAGCTATCTATTCCATCATCTAAATCATTTGTATACAGCACAAAAAGCAGTCCCAACACCAAACCCTGCAGAACACCATGAGTCACTGGCAGCCAACCAGTAAAGGATCCTTTTATTCCCACTTGTTGCCTCCTACCTATCAGCCAATGCCCTAACCATGCTAGTAACTTTCCTGTAATACCATAGGCTCTTAACTTGATAAGCAACCTCATGTGAGGCACCTTGTCAAAGGCCTTCTGAAAGTCCAAATATACAACATCCACTGCATCCCCTTTATCTATCCTACTTGTAATCTCCTCAAGGAATTCCAACAGGTTTGTTAGGCAATATTTTCCCTGAAGGAATCCACACTGACTTTGTCCTATCTTGTCCTGTGTCACCAAGCACTCCATAATCTCATCCGTAACACTTGACTCCAACATCTTCCCAACCACTGAGGTCAGGTTAACTGGTCTATAATTTCCTTTCTCCTGCTTCCCTCATTTCTTCCCTCAGTGGACTGACATTTCCAGTCCTCCAGAATCATGCCAAAGTTCAATGATCCTTGAAAGACCATTACTAATGCCTCTACAATCTCTACTACTACCTCCTAGAGTGAAGTTCATCTAGTCTGAGTGACTTATGTGCCCTTAGGTCTTTCAGTTTTTTGAGCACCTTCTCCCCTGTAATAGTAACTGCACTCACTTCACTTCCCGATGTGACCTTTTATATATTGGTGAGACCCGACGCAGACTGGGAGACCGCTTTGCTGAACATCTACGCTCTGTCCGCCAGAGAAAGCAGGATCTCCCAGTGGCCACACATTTTAATTCCACATCCCATTCCCATTCTGACATGTCTATCCACGGCCTCCTCTACTGTAAAGATGAAGCCACACTCAGGTTGGAGGAACAACACCTTATATTCCATCTGGGTAGCCTCCAACCTGATGGCATGAACATCGACTTCTCTAACTTCCGCTAAGGCCCCACCTCCCCCTTGTACCCCATCTGTTACTCATTTTTATGCACACATTCTTTCTCTCGCTCTCCTTTTTCTCCCTCTGTCCCTCTGAATATACCTCTTGCCCATCCTCTGGGTCAAAACCCCCTCCTCCTTGTCTTTCTTCCCGGACCTCCTGTCCCATGATCCTCTCGTATCCCCTTTTGCCTATCACCTGTCCAGCTCTCGGCTCTATCCCTCCCCCTCCTGTCTTCTCCTATCATTTTGCATCTCCCCCTCCCCCTCCAGCTTTCAAATCCCTTACTCACTCTTCCTTCAGTTAGTCCTGACGAAGGGTCTCGGCCTGAAACGTCGACTGCGCCTCTTCCTATAGATGCTGCTTGGCCTGCTGCGTTCACCAGCAACTTTGATGTATGTTCCTTCTTTAGTACCTTTTCTAGATACTACCACCTGCAGCACCTTCTCTAAATACCCCCACCTGTGGTACCTTGACCAGATACATCCACCTGAGGTACCTTCCATTGATAACTCCACCTGGCATACCTTCCCTATGTATCACCACTGGCAATACCTTCTCCAGATACCTCCAACTGCATCACCTCCAGGTACCTCCACCCTGATGCTATTAAAGACATTGGGAAAACTGCCACTCTAACCGTGTGTCCCACCATTCAAGAAGTTAATTCAATATTCTCTGGTGGGATACCACTATTGTGTAATAATCCTGTGATAAGAGCCCACTGAAGAAGAACTTTAGTACCCTCCTCTACTATTCTCCATTCCACTTAGGGTTTTAAATTCCATTCAGTAATACTGTGACACTTAAGTTTAACTTCTGTCATTACCAGAACCCATAGTGATGCATTATGCTCAGGGAGAGCAAGCAGTGTTCTCAGGGCATTATTGATCATGTATAGGAGTTGGGATGTAATGTTGAAATTGTACAAGGCATTGGTGAGGCCAAATTTGGAGTATTGTGTACAGTTCTGGTCACCAAATTATAGGAAAGATGTCAACAAGATAGAGAGAGTATAGAGAAGATTTACTAGAATGTTACCTGGGTTTCATCTCCTAAGTTACAGAGAAAGGTTGAACAAGCTGGGTCTTTATTCTTTGGAACGTAGAAGGTTGAGGCGGGGAGGGGACTTGATAGAGGTATTTAAAATTATGAGGGGGATTGATAGAGTTGACGTGAATAGGCTTTTTCCATTGAGAGTGGGGGAGATTCAAACAAGAGGACATGAGTTGAGAGTTAAAGGGAAAAAGTTTAGGGGTAACATGAGGGGGAACTTCTTTACTCAGAGAGTGGTAGCTGTGTGGAACGAGCTTCCAGCAGAAATGATAGAGGCAGGTTCGATGTTGTCATTTAAAGTTAAATTGGATAGATATATGGACAGGAAAGGAATGGAGGGTTATGGGCTGAGTGCAGGTCGGTGGGCTAGGTGAGAGTAAGAGTTCAGCACGGACTAGAAGGGCCGAGATGGCCTGTTTCCGTGCTGTAATTGTTATATGGTTATATGTGTTGGGACGATAGGCTCTCTAAGGCACTCATCTCTCCAGTAGATAGACCCACTCCAGTACCCCCCTCATCCAATAACCTCAATAGCCACGCGGCAGCTAAAGACTCCCCAACCTTTTGTCTGTATCTAACCCCTAAACTCTCTGAGCTCTGTTGTCTCGAAGGTGTCCATTATACCATCCGTCACACATCCTGAGCCTCCTCCCCCTACCCCACTGAGGGGAAGATGCTGCAGGCCGATGCCCCCCACGGTGAGTGTGGGGGGTATCTAGAGAAGCAGCCCCTTGTTGAGGTATCTTTAGAAGGTATCCCAAGGAATAAAGTCCTAACCTATTCTACCTTTCCTTATAACTCAGGTCGTCCAGTCCTGGTCTGTTCATACAGATCAGATCTTTGCCCAGTGCATTGAGGTAGAACAAGGTTAAACAACAACTGAATGCATTGTAAAGTGTTACAGTTACAGAGACAGTGCAGAGCAGGTAAACAGTAAGGTCGAAGATGGTGAAGTCAAGAGTCTATCTTATCGTACAAAAGGTACATTCAGGAACTTGATAGCAGTGGGGTAGAGGCTGCTTCCATCGCATTTCCATCCTTCCTGAACAACAGAGCCTGTCGCATCCGCAGTTCTCCAGATGCGGTCTCACCAATGCCCCCCCGGAACAAAAGTGTTCAGATACACTCATGATTAGCAATAACGTTCCTTCAGTTTTCCTCATCGCTGTGCGTGTGTACCAATACGTGTGAATTCTGCACTAGGACACCCAGCTGCACAGAATCAGTATTTACGTAAAATTAGGATTCAAGATTGTTTAATGTCATTTCCTGCACATAAGTGTAAAGGAGAACAAAATAATTGTTACTCCAGATCTGATGTAGCACAAAGAAAAAATACAATAAGATAAAAGAACCCAATAATGGGGGCAGCACAGTTCTGTAGTGGTTAGCACAATGCTTTACTGTACCAGCGACCTAGGTTCAGATCTCACCTTTGCCTGTAAGGAGTTTGTATGGTCTTCCATGACTGCATGGGTTTCCTCCAGGTGCTCTGGTTTCCTCCCATGCTCCAAAGACATACCGCTTGGTAGGTTAATTGGTCATTATAAATTGTCCTGTGATTAGAAACATAGAAAACCTACAGCACAATACAGGCCCTTTGGCCACAACGCTGGCCGAACATGTCCTTACCTTAGAAATTACCTAGGCTTACCCACAGCCCTCTACTTTTCTAAGCTCCATGTATTCATCCAGGAGTCTCTTAGAAGACCATATCGTTTCCGCCTCCATCACCGCTGCCGGCAGCCCATTCCATGCACTCACCACTCTCTGTGTAAAAAAACTTACCCCAACATCCTCTCTGTACCTACTTCCAAGCACCTTAAAACTATGCTCTCTCATGCTAGCCATTTTAGCCCTGGGAAAAAGCCTCTGACTATCCATATGAGCAATACCTCTCATTATCTTATACGCCTCTGTCAAGGCACCTCTCATCGTCCATCGCTTCAAGGAAAAAGGCCGAGTTCACTCAACCTATTCTCATAAGGCATGCTCCCCAATCCAGACAACATCCTCGTAAATCTCCTCTGCAGGCTAGGGTTAAACTGGGGGTTGCTGGGCTGCAGAGCTCAAAGGACCAGAAGGGCCTATTCTGTGCTGTATCTCAATAAAAAATAAAATAATAATTAAAAATTCACAATAGATATAAATGCACAAGATAGCTTATATACATAGATTGATTGTATGTCCATAAAGTGACACTGGGCACAGGAATGTCTGTAATAAGGTAACTCTGGCAGGAAATGGTTGGGGATGTGGAGGGGTGGGTTAGTGGGTGGAGGTGTTGATCTTGACTGCTTGGGGAAAGTAACTGTTTTTGAGTCTGGTGGTCCTGATGTGGATGCTAAGTAGCCTCCTCCCTGATGGGAGTGGGACGAACAGCCCATGAGTAGGGTGGGTGGGATCCTTCATGATGTTACGGGTCCTATTCCGGCACCTCTCTGTACATATGTCCGTGATGACGGCTAGGCTGGTGCTGGTGAAGCGTAGGGGACAACTTCAATTGAAAAAGAATTTTCCATGCATTACTTCAGAACGCTTGGTATTTGTCCTTTGTTTTGGTGAGGTAGTGAAAGAAAAGTTAAAGATTATATTTATTTAACATAAGAACAAAAGAAATAGGAGCAGGAGGAGGTCATCTGGCCCGTTCAGCCTGTTCAATAAGATCATGGCTGATCTGACCATGGACTCATCTCCACCTACCTGGTTTTTCCCCATAACCCTTAATTCCCCTAATATGTGAAAATCTATCCAACCTTGTCTTAAATATATTTACTGAGGTAGCCTCCACTGCTTCATGGGGCAGAGAATTCCACAGATTCACCACTCCCTGGGAAAAGCAGCTCCTCATCTTCATCCTAAATCTACTCCCTCAAATCTTGAGGCTATGTCCCCTAGTTCTAGTCTCACCTACCAGTGGAAACAACTTTCCTGCCTCGATCTTATCTATCCCTTTCATAACTTCATATGTTTCTAAGATCTCCTCTCATTCTTTTCATTTGTCAAACATCTAAACGTACAAAGAGATATGTCGTTTGTATTAATGACCAACACAGTCTGAGGATCTGCCAAGGGCAGCCCTCGTGTCGCCAACACACCATTTCCCCAACTCACTAATCCTAATGTGGGCATCTTGCTGGCGGTGAGCTCTCTGCCTACGACTGACCATACAGCCCATCGTTTTCAGGCTGAGAAAAGGAGCGCATTCAGCCAGAGGAGCAACACCTTCCAGCAGGAGAACTCGGACGAGGAGGAGGAGGAGGAGTACGATACCCAAAGCATCAAGAGGCCCGGTGCGTCCGTGGATGAGTTTCTGAGACGTTCTGAGCTGGGCAGGCAGGTGGGTACTCACAGATCGTTTCAGATCCCTTCCTTCCGTAGGTGTCAGAGACCTGCAGCTGCTGAAGATCTGAAATAGAGCGAAAAAAATATGCGGGGAAACACTCAGCAGGTCGGGTAGCAGCCATGGAGAGAGAATGTGTGAAAACAGACACGAGAGATTCTGTGGATGCTGGAAATCCTGAGCAACAAACACAAAATGTTGGAGCAACTCAGCAAGTCTGTCCTGTACCTCCTGCCCAGTGACAGCATGACACACAAAATGCTGGAGGAGCTCAACAGGTCAGGCAGCGCCTGTGGAGGTTAATAAACAGTCAACATTTCAGGCTGAGACCTTTCATCACGCTCTGTTCTTGCTCTGGGCACCGAGCGGGAGGCGCAGACTTGCTGAGTTCCTCTATAACTTTGTGTGTGTTGCGTTTTATTTCCAGCATCTGCAGAATCTCGTGTTTATGAGAAGAGAACATGGCCTGGAAGGTGGGGGTCCCTGATGATAGATGCTGCTTTCTCATTTATTGAGATACAGCACAGAATAGGCCCTTCAATCCACATTGCCCAGCAATCCCCCAGTTTGAGGCTAACCAAACTGGTGTTTGAATGCCAAGCCAGTTAGGATATTCTCCATCACAGATGTTTGCGAGAGTTTTCGGTGACATGGCAAGCTTCCAAGAAAGAAGATGTGCTGTCATGCCTTCTTTCTGATGGCACTTACGTATGTAGGTGCTGGTCCCAGGATCTCCTCCTGACATCCCCACATTTATCTATTTAGAAATACAGTGCACATGTGCCACCCAGCACCTACCTATTTAATCCCTGGTCTAATCACGGGACAATTTACAATGACCAATTTATCTGCTAACCGGTACGTCAATGTGCTGACTTTGGAGAGGGTTCACGAAAATGATTCCAGCATTGTCATATGAGGAGAGCTTGACAGCTCTGGGCCTCTACTCACTGGAATTCCAAAGAATGAGGGGTGACCTCACTGAAACCTATTGAATGGTGAAAGGCCTCGATACACTGGATGTGGAGAGGATGTTTCCTATGGTGGGAGGGTCTAAGACCAGAGGACACAGCCTCAGAATAGAGGGGCGTCCATTTAGGATGGAGATGAGGAGGAATTTCTTTAGCCAGAGAGTGGTGAATCTGTGGAATTCGTTGCCACAGGAGGCAGTGGAGGCCAAATCATTGGGTATATTTAAGGCAGAGGTTGATAGATTCTTGATTAGTCATGGTGTGAAAGGTTACAGGGAGAAGACAGGAGATTGGGGCTGAGAGGGAAATGGATCAGCCATGGTGAAATGGCAGAGCAGACTCGATGGGCCAAATGGCCTAACTCTGCTCCTATATCTTGTGGTCTTGTGGAAAAGCTGTTGCACCTGGGGCATTTCCAGTCTCTCGATCTCAGAAGTGCGTGTCCAGTGGTACAAATAACCATCATTACTGGAGTCTTCCTTGGATTGTGGGAGGAAACCCACACAGTCATGGGGAGGAACATACAAACTTTCTTACAGTGGATGCAGGAGTTGAACTTTGAAATCTGACACCCCGAGCTGTAACAGTGTCAGGATAACAGCACGATGCCCAATGTTGAGGAACCTGGGGTGTGTCGGACATCAACGGTGACACACCGATGCAGGGGGTGGGTGGTTGATGTGCCGCCGTGAACCGTCACTCTCCTGCTTCTCGTTTGTCGGCAGCACTACGGGCATGCGGACAGCTACCACTCGGAGAGCAGTCGGGGGTCCGACCTTTCCGACATCATGGAGGAGGACGAGGAGGAACTCTACTCGGAGATGCTGTTGGATGAGGGTGGTAGGCGAAGGCACAGTGCGACCTCACACACCGCCCTGAAGGTAAGTCCAGCCCACGCAAGGCCGTGCGCCAACCCGGCACGCCACCGACAGCGGTTCAGAGCCCAGTACCACTGAGCTGCACGCCCACTGCACCTCTGCTGTGCACACGGGGAACTGAAGTAGACATGCAGGTCAGGCAGCGTCTAAGGAGAGAGAAGCAGACCACGTTTCAGGCTGAACACTCTTCAGCAGAACTGAGGCAGAGGAGCTATCAGTTTAGGTGACCGAGAAGTTGGTGGGGGGGGGGACCCTGGGTGGGATGCCGGTGAACGGGCAGTGAGACCCCCAACCCAGTCCGACCTCTCGAGATCGCCCAATCCCCAGTCAGCACTGCTGAGGAGCACAGTCCGATCCCATGAGATCGCCCAATCCCCCGTCAGCTCTGCTGAGGTGCACAGTCCGATCCCATGAGATCGCCCAATCCCCCGTCAGCTCTGCTGAGGTGCACAGTCCGATCCCATGAGATCGCCCAATCCCCAGTCAGCTCTGCTGAGGAGCACAGTCCGATCCCATGAGATCGCCCAATCCCCCGTCAGCTCTGCTGAGGAGCACAGTCCGATCCCATGAGATTGCCCAATCCCCAGTCAGCTCTGCTGAGGTGCACAGTCCGATCCCATGAGATCGCCCAATCCCCAGTCAGCTCTGCTGAGGAGCACAGTCCGATCCCATGAGATCGCCCAATCCCCAGTCAGCACTGCTGTGGTGCACAGTCCGATCCCATGAGATCGCCCAATCCCCCGTCAGCTCTGCTGAGGAGCACAGTCCGATCCCATGAGATCGCCCAATCCCCAGTCAGCTCTGCTGAGGTGCACAGTCCGATCCCATGAGTCGCCCAATCCCCCGTCAGCTCTGCTGAGGTGCACAGTCCGATCCCATGAGATCGCCCAATCCCCAGTCAGCACTGCTGAGGTGCACAGTCCGATCCCATGAGATCGCCCAATCCCCCCGTCAGCTCTGCTGAGGTGCACAGTCCGATCCCATGAGATCGCCCAATCCCCAGTCAGCTCTGCTGAGGTGCACAGTCCGATCCCATGAGATCGCCCAATCCCCAGTCAGCTCTGCTGAGGTGCACAGTCTGATCCCATGAGATCGCCCAATCCCCAGTCAGCTCTGCTGAGGTGCACAGTCCGATCCCATGAGATCGCCCAATCCCCAGTCAGCTCTGCTGAGGTGCAGTCCGATCCCATGCCGATGCCGCGAGATCACCCCATTTCCCAGGGTCCCGGAGTGTAGCCGGCCCGGTGACTCTGAGTCGAGGGTGGGGCGCTCGGTTCCTTCCTGTCTGTCACCATCTGCTTGCTTTGTGCTAACACATTGGTCTGCCTGCCTCATTCAACAGCCGGGAGTGGTGGGGAGGGGTGGCCGGGGGTGGGGCGTGGAGGGTGGGTGGGGGTGTGTTTGTGTCCTGCTCGCAACCCTCACTGTTCCAGTAGCATCTGAGCAATGACCTTATTGTTTAACAAACTGCCCATGTGAAGCATGCTACCTCCTGTCCGGGGTGGGCTGTAGGCTCTCCCTCCCCACCACCGGCCCCGGAAACTAACTCTTGTCTTTATTTTCTTTTCTTCATTCACTGTTTCCCGCGCTCTCGATTGCTGTTTAACAACCGCTTGTAGCTCTGCTGTGAGAGTAAGATTGTCGGAGGAGCTCAGCGGGAAGGCACTGGCGCCGCCCCACACGCTAACAAACTCTGCATTATCCCCGAGGGAGCGGGCAGGCAGCTGACCCCCCGGCCCGAAGACGCACACCTCTGGGCCAGCGACACAGAGACCCTGGGCCCTGGGCCAGGGGGGCAGTGGCGAGACCGCGCACCGCGCGCCTGCCCCGGCCCGGAGCGGAGACCCCGGGCGAAGTCCGCCTCCAGCGTGGCTCACCTCCTGCGGGAGGACGCGGCGGGTGGCGAGTGGAGGAGGAGTTCGGACGGCGGGGGCCGGCGGGAGGCGTCCGGACCTGTAGCCCGTCAGCAGCGCACTCCGGGCGCCTGCGGGCCCCCGCCCCAGATCCGGCGCCGAGCGTCCCTGCAGAGGCAAGTTAGCGTGGAAGAGGATTCCTTCAGCGAGGGCGCTTCGGACGGAAGATGCACATCGGCGGCAGGGGGTGCCTGTAGAGACGTCCCAGAACACAAGGAAGGAAAGCACCGCGTCCCGGGACGGCAGAAGCAGTCTGGCCGGACGACAAAATTACCAACAAGTAACACTAGTATACCAAATCCAAATGCAGTTACTGTTTGTGTCCTGAGGGACAAAGAGAGACCGCTGGTGTGTGGACTATATCTCCTCTTCCACCTGCTTGCCAATCAGTCTCATTAATTATCCCTTCACGGTTTCGTCCGCTTCTTTATTTACCTTCCTCTACAGCCTGTCTCTTGGTTATTTTCTGTCTGCCTGGCTTCATCAGTGACAGAAACATTTTGTGACCGTTTTTCGTTTGCTTTGCTCAGGACCCAGGGTTCCTCCCAGGGTTTATTTCTGCGCATCGCTGCTACCCTTGGTTTGACCAGCCCCTCCCTGTAGACTAGAATTTTGCCCAAGTAGACTTTTCTTTTCGTTTCTTCGTCGTGGAGCGGGTTGCCGGCATCACCAATCACCCCTCTCCTGTTTGGCTCTCTTCCTCCCTCAGATGCTAGGCAACTCTGGATCCGGCCGCATGTCGGACAGGATGGAGCACGCGGGCCGAAGGGCTTCCCACGGCGGTACTGGTCAGCGGGCCAGACCGATGACTGTGCCTTCCATCGGTGAGTGAAGAGCAACGGCAGAGAAATCTACACTTCCCTCTGCCAGCATTATCAAAGAGCCAGACAGTATAGGCCTTTCACAGACATCCCACCCTGCAAGAACTCATTTCAGGGAGGTAGCACCATCAATTTGCAGGAGACTCCCGGAACTTCTGGGAGAGGTGGGATGTCTGCAATAGGGTAGCTCCTTAGCAGCTAGCCAGCTAGTTTAAATAACGTTAGCTATGCTAATGAACGAATGACACCTGTTAAACTCACCTCAACATGTCTTTTACAGTCTTAACCCACCATGGGCAATAGAAAAGTCACTGTTGCAAACAGTGCAGTGAGCAACACTGTCATTATGTTTGACCCCTATTAGGCAGGGGTACACTTTAGTGTAGTCTGGGGTGACGTACATTTTATATTTTCTTTTTTTGGAACACTCTGCCATGGTGCACTCTCTTGCTCGCTCTCTCTCTCGCACCCTCTCAAAAAAAATCGATTTCCGGGATATTGTATATAATTTGCGGGCGTCAGGGAGCCACTATCAATATGCGGGAGACTCCCGGAACTTCCGGGAGAGGTGGGGTGTCTGCCTTCAGCCATCAATATTGTGATAACCCACTCCAAGGTCAATCTAACCCTTCCCTCCTACATAACCCTCCATTTTTCTATCATCCACGTGCCTCTCTAAGAGATTCTTAGATATCCATATAAATATACAAATACCTGGCATAGTGGTTAGCACAATGCTTTACAGTACAGGCGACCTGGGTTTAATTCCCGTCGCTGCCTGTAAGCAGTTTGAATATCCTCCCTGTGACCGTGTGGGTTTCCTCCAGGTGCTGTGGTTTCCTCCCACAGTCCAAAGACCGTTGGTAGTTTAATTGGTCATTGTAAATTGTCCCGTGTTTAGGTTTGGATTAAATTGGGGGATTGCTGGGTGGTGCAGGCTGAAGGGCCGGGAGGGTCTTTACCGCACTGTATCTTAATAAACAAATAAACAAAGTATTTACCTCTGCACCACCCCTGGCAGTGCGTTCTACTCTCTGTGTAAAAAACCTACCTCCGACATCCCCCCCGTACCTCCCTCCAATCACCTTAAAACTTTTCAAAGATTCAATGTACGTTTATTACGAAAGTATGTTACAGTAAACAACCCTGAGATTCATCTTCCCACAGGCAGCCATGAAACAAAGTAACACCCTGGAACCTGATCGAGAAAACATCAAACAGCCAACAGGCAAATAAAAAACATCGCGCAAACGACAAAAGATGAACGAAAAATACACAGAATATAAACCATCAAACCACAGAGTCCTTGAAGCAGTCTAGCAATGTCTAGTTTAGTTCATTTCCACCCTGGGAAAAGTCTGGCTGTTCACTCGATCGATGCCTCTTATCATCTTGTACACCTCCATCAAGTCACCTTTCATCCTCCTTCGGTCCAAAGAGAAATACCTTAGATTGCTCAGCCTCTCCACATAAGACATGCTCTCTAATTCAGGGAGCATCCTGGTAAATCTCCTCTCAACCTTCTTTAAAGATTCCATACCCTTCCTATAATGAGACGACCAGAATTGAACGCAATGCTCCAAGTGTGGTCTAACCAGGATTTTCTAGAGCAACAGTAAATCGTGGCTCTTGAACTCCATCCCCTGACCAATGAAGGCCAACGCACCATATGCCATCTTAATGCTCTATCAACTTACACAGCAACTGGTGGACGTGGATCCCGAGGTCCCTCTGTTCCTGCCATTAACCCTGTACTCTTCCTTCAAGTTCAACCTTCCAAATCACTTCACACTTTTTCTGGATTGAACTCCATCTGCCACTTCTCAGCCCAGCTCTGCAGCCTTCTACACCGGGGGTTCCCAGCTATTTCCAAGTCATGGACCCCAACCATTAACCAAGGTGATCGTGGACCCAAGGCTGGGATTCCCCATTCTACACTACCCCACAACATCACCAACCATTACATCATCTGTAAACCTACTAACCCACACTTCCACTTCCTCATCCAAGCCATTTATAAAAATCACAAAGAGCAGGGGTTCCAGGACAGGTCTGTGTGGAACACCAGTGGTCACTGAGCTCCAGGCAGAATATGCTCCATCTACCTCCTCCTGTGAACAAACCATTTCCGAATCCACTCAGCCCTGGATCCCAAGCTTCCTGACTTTCTGATTGAGCCTACCAGGGGGAAACTTGTCAAACACCCTACTGAAATCCAAAGACACAACATCTACTGCTCTGTCTTCATCCATTTGTTAGGTCACTCTCTCAAAAAAGTCAGTCAGGCTTGTGAGGCTGCCCCTATTAAAATGCTCGTAAATCCTGTCTCTAAAAACCCTCTCCCAGTCGTTCTTCCTTCAGTTGGATGGTCCCCTAATCAGAATCAGGTTTAATATCACCGGCATATCTCATGAAATTTGTTGTCTTTGTGACAGCTACACATTGCAACACATAATAATAGAAAAAACTGTGAGTTACAGTATATATACATAATAGTAGAATTAAATACGTAATGAAAAAATAAAAATTTTTAAAAATTAGTGAGGTAGTGTTCATCAGTTCAATGTCTATTCAGAAGTCGGATGGCAGAGGGGAAGAAGCTGTTCCTGAATCATTGAGTGTGTCTCTTCAGACTCCTGTACCTCCTCCCTGATGGTAACAATGAGAAGATGGAATGTCCTGGATGATGGAAGGTGATGGACACCTCCATTTTGAGGCATCGCTCCTTGAAGATGTCCTGGATACTACGGAGGCTAATGCCCATGATGGAGCTGACTAAGTTTACAATTCTTTGCAGCTTATTTCAATCCCGTGCAGTAGCCTCCCCCTCCCCCCATACCAGACGGTGATGCAACCAGTTAGAATGCTCTCGTGGTACAGCTGTAGAAATTTATGAATGTTTTAGATGACATACCAAAACTCCTCAAATTCCCAATGAAATATAGTCGCTGTCTTGCCTTCTTTATGGCTGCAGAGATGTTGGCACCCTGGAACTTAAAACTGCTCACTTTCTCCGCTTCTGATCCCTCTTTGAGAACTGGTGAGATTTCCCTCGTCATCCTTTCTAAAGTCCACAATCAGTTCTTTGCTCTCACTAACGTTGAGTATGAGGTTGTTGCTGCGACACCATTCAACCAGCTGGTATATCTCACTCCTGTACGCCCTCTCGTCACCATCTGAGATTCTGCCAGCCATGGTTACATCTTCAACAAATTTATACATGGTGTTTGAGCTATGCCTAACCACAGTCATGGGTGCAGAGAGAGTAGAGCAGTGGGCTAAGCACACACCCCTGAGGTATAGTCGCTCATCAATAGGTTGGGCTAGGATAGATCCTCAGAGATATTGAATCTGCTCACCCTTTCCACTTCTGGTGAAGGACTTGTGTGTGTTCCCTCAACTCCCCTTCCCGGAAGTCCACAATCAGGAATCATGGACACGGCGGAATGCCCCGGAGAAGGGAGACAGGCCAACATACGGGTGCAGAGGGCGGTGGGGGAGGGGGACCGTCCGACCTCATGACTTCTTCAGCTCTCCCTCCGCCTCCTGCAGAGATCACGGTGGACAGTAACAGCGAGGGCGGCCGCTCCCACTCGGGGAGCGAAGGTGCCATCTCCCCCTCCCGAGAGGATGCTTATTACCGCCACGTCACAGGGAGGAGGAAGTGGCCACACCAGCGCAGCACTGCCCCTGAGAATCGCTACGGTGGGTACCCTGCGACACGGTTCGGCTGACCGGCTCAGTGGGGGGAGCGGCAGGGGATGGTTATGGGTAGGGTGGGGGTCACGGGTGAATGGGTGGGGGTCACGGGTGAATGGATGGGGGGGGGTTGGGGATGAATGAATGGATGGGTGGGGTTGGGGGTGTATGGGGTGTCCAGGGAGGGGTAGCACCTCTGGTGAAGGGGCTTGTCGTGTCCATTCTGGGGCAGCTCACTCACCTTTGGTCCCCACCGGACACTTAGCTCTCACCTGTGGCTCCAGGTAGCCGTTTGCATGTGACAGCAGCCACACCCCGGTACACCGCTTCGACAGGTGGGCTAAACCAGGTGAGGGTTGACAGTAAGCTTCACACCCCAGTGAGACAGGGACATGCCTGTCCTAACATGCGAATCATCTCCAGCGGGCTGGGCGGGAGGGATCTACAGTGAGATCCAAGGGTCCGGAAGGTGCTTCTGCAGTGTTTAATGGTGAGCAAATGGCATCCGCTGCACCCGAAGGAAGACTCCAGTAATGATGGTTATTTGTACCACTGGACCCGGACTTCTGAGATCAAGAGACTGGAAATGCCCCAGTGCAACAGCTTTTCCACAAGACCATAAGATATAGGAGCAGAATTAGGCCATTTGGCCCATCGTATCTGCTCTGCCATTTCATCATGGCTGATCCATTTCCCTCTCAGCCCCAATCTCCTGTCTTCTCCCCGTATCCCTTCATGTCCCGACTAATGAAAAATCGTTCAACTTCTGCCTTAAATATACCCAATGACTTGGCCTCCACAGCTGCCTGTGGCAACAAATTCCACAGATTCACCACTCTCTGGCTAAAGAAATTCCTCCTCATCTCCGTTCTGAAAGGACGACTTTCTATCCTGAGGCTGTGTCCTCTGGTCTTAGACTCCCCCACCATAGAAAACATCCTCTCCACATCCACTCTATCGAGGCCATTCACCATTCGATAGGTTTCAATGCGGTCACCCCTTATCCTTCGGAATTCTCGTGGATGCAAGCCCAGAGCTGTCAAATGCTCCTCCTTCCACTTTTACAAACTCTCCCGCACGAGTCTCCTGTCATCGGCGGATGCAACAGACAATCAGCCATGGGTGGAGTTAATGAGGGGAATGGGTAAGAAGAAATGTAGGAGGTTGATTGAGACGAGGTATTTGATAGGCAGAGGTAGGTGGGAGGGTTGAGGGAGGTCGAGGTGGTAGGTGGGATTGAGGTGGGGGAGAAGGTGTCAGGGAGGGGATTTGACTTGGTTGCCTCCGAGCCCCATGTTGAACTGATCTGTCTGTCCAGAAAAGCTCTTTCATGAGCTGTTCAGAATCAGGTTCATTGTCACTGACATATGCCCCTCTTTTTCAATTCCTCCCTCTGGCCTCTTACCTCTTCTCCTCACCTGCCTATCACCTCCCTCTGGTGTCCCTCCTCCCCTTTCTCCTACGATCCACTCTCTGTCCTATCCCTTTGCCTTTGCCTTTTCCACCTATCACCTCCCGGCTACGTACTTCATCCCCCCTCCCCCCACCAGCCTGGCTTCACCTATCACCTTCTGGCTTGTCCCCTTCCCCCTCCCCCCACCTTCTATTCTGGCAACTTCCCCCTTCCCTTCCCTTTCCAGTCCTGATGAAGGGTCTCAGCCCAAAATGGCATCTGTTTATTCCCCTCCATAGATGCTACCTGGCCTGCTGAGTTCCTCCAGCATTTTAGACCATAAGACCATAAGATATAGGAGCAGAAGTAGGCCATTCGGCCCATTGAGTCTGCTTCGCCATTCAATCATGGGCTGATCCAAATCTTCCAGTCATCCTCACTCCCCTGCCTTCACCCCATACCCTCTGATGCCCTGGTTAATCAAGAATCCATCTGTCTCTGCCTTAAATGCACCCAATGACTTGGCCTCCACAGCTGCTCGTGGCAACAAATTCCACAGATTTACCACCCTCTGACTAAAGTAATTTATCTGCATCTCTGTTCTAAATAGACGTCCTTCAATCCTGAAGTTATGCCCTCTTGTCCTGGAATCCCTTACCATGGGAAATAACTTTGCCATATCTAATCTGTTCAGGCCTCTTAACATTCAGAATGTTTCTATGAGATCCCCCCTCATTCTCCTGAACTCCAGGGAATACAGCCCAAGAGCTGCCAGAAGTTCCTCATACAGTAACCCTTTCATTCCTGGAATCGTTCTCATGAATCTTCTCTGAAACCTCTCCAATGTCAGTATATCCTTTCTAAAATAGGGAGCCCAAAACTGCACACAATACTCCAAGTGGTCTCACGAGTGCATTATAGAGCCTCAACATCACATCCCTGCTGTTATATTCTATACCTCTAGAAATAAATGGTAACATTGCATTCGCCTTCTTCACCACCAACTCAACCTGGAGGTTAACCTTTAGGGTATCCTGCACAAGGACTCCCAAGTCCCTTTGCATCTCTGCATTTTGAATTCTCTCCCCCATCTAAATAATGGTCTGCCCGTTTATTTCATCCACCAAAGTGCATGACCATACACTTTCCAACATTGCATTTCATTTGTGATATCTTCGCCCATTCCTCTAAACTATCCAAGTTTCTCTGCAGGCTCTCTGTTTCCTCAACACTACCAGCTCCTTCACCTATCTTTGTATCATCGACAAACTTAGCCACAAATCCATCAATCCCATAGTCCAAATCATTGACATACATCATAAAAAGCAGCGATCCCAACACGGACCCCTGTGGAACTCCACTGGTAACCGGCAGCCAGCCAGAATAGGTTCCCTTTATTCCCACTCTCTGTTTTCTGCCGACCAGCCAATGCTCCACCCATGCTAGTAACTTCCCTGTAATTCCATGGGCTCTTACCTTGCTAAGCAGCCTCGTGCGGCACCTTGTCAAAGGCCGTTTGAAAATCTAAGTACACCACATCTACTGCATCTCCTTTGTCTACCCTGCTTGTAATTTCCTCAAAAAATTGCAGTAGATTAGTCAGGCAGGATTCTCCCTTCAGGCTTTGCCCTGTCTTGTCATGTGCCACCAGGTACTCTGGTAGAATGCCGGAATCTATCGATTCTTGAAAGATCACCGTTAATGCCTCCGCAATCTCTCCAGCTACTTCCTTCAGAACCCGAGGGTGCATTCCATCAGGTACAGGAGATTTATCCACCCTCAGACCATTAAACTGCCTGAGCATCTTCTCAGTTGTAATTTTCACCGCACAAACTTCACTTCCCTAACACACTTAAATGTCCGGTATACTGCAGATGTCTTCCATTGTGAAGACTGATGCAAAATACACATTCAGTTCCTCTGCTGTTTCTGCATCTCTCATTACAATATCTCCAGTGTCATTTTCTATTGGTCCTATATCTACCCTCAACTCTCTTTTACCCTTTAAATACTTAAAAAGTTTTTAGTATCTTCTGTGATATTAGTCGCCAGCTTCCTTTCAAAATTCATCTTTTCCTTCTTAATGACCGTCTTAGTTTCCTTCTGCAAGTTTTTAAAAGCTTCCCGATCCTCTATCTTCCCTCTAGCTTTGGCTTCCTTGTATGCTCCCTCTTTTGCTTTTACTTTGGCTCTGACTTCACTTGTCAGCCACAGTAGTGTCCTTCTTCCATTCGAAAATTTCTTCTTATTTGAAATATATCTGCCTTGCACTTCCCTCATTTTTCACAGAAACTCCAGCCATTGCTGCTGTGCTGTCCTTCCTGCAAATGTCCCTTTCCAGTCAACTTCGGCCAGTTCCCCTCTCACCATTGTAATTTCCTCTATTCCACTGAAATACCGACACGTCGGAATTTAGCTTCTCCTCAAATTTCAAAGTGAACTCAATCATATTATGATCACTGTTCCCTAAGGGTTCCTTAACCTTAGGCTCCCTTATCACCTCCGGATCATTGCACAACACCCAGACCAGCACAGCCCATCCCCTAGTGGGCTCAACAACATCTGTTCTAAAAAGCCATCCCTGAGACATTCTACAAATTCTCTCTTGAGGTCCAGTACTGGCCCGGTTTTTCCAATCCACTTTCATGTTAAAATCCCGAACGATTATCATGACATAGCCTTTCTGCCACGCCTTTCTATCTCCTGCTGTAATCTGTAATCCACATCCCAGCTGCTGTTTGGAGGCCTGTATACAACTGCCATTAGGGACCTTTTACCCTTGCCATTAGTAACTCAACCCATAGAGACTCTACACCTTCCGATCCTATGTCATCCCTTTCTAATGATTTAATATTATTTCTTGTACACAGAGCCACACCACCCCCTCTGCCTACTAACCTATCTTTCTGATACACCGTATATCCTTGGATGTTCAGCTCCCAATGGCAGCCATCCTTTAGCCAAGTTTCAGAGATGGCCACAACATCATACTTGCCCAGCTGTAGCTGAATTTCAAGATCGTCCATTTTATTTCTTATGCTGTGTGCATTCAAATATAACACTCTCAGTCCAGTATTTGTTGCCCTCTATTTTAACTGCACCATGCCTCTATTGCCCTGTAACTCGTCCCACTGGCTGTGATTAAGCCTCATCTCCTGCCTGTCATTTCTATCGTCTCTGTTGCAACGCTATCTTTGGTTTATTTCTGTTTTCCTCTTCCTCAGCCCTGTCACTCCGGGTCCCATCCCCCTGCCAAATTAGTTTAAACCATCCTGTGTGTGTGTGTGTTGCTGTGGATTTCCAGTATCTGCAGAATCCCTCATGCTTAGGCTCATGCCCTGGGCTTTTTTACAGACAGGTACTCTGGGAGAGAACTCTACGATGATGCCGACCCTGCACTGTGTGGGGCAGACGTGCTGACCAGGGTTTTCGTGGCTCTCTTCGACTACGACCCGTTGTCGATGTCACCAAACCCCGATGCAGCTGAGGAAGAGCTGCCGTTCCGAGAGGGACAGATCATTCAGGTATTCTGAATCAGAATCAGAACTAGGTTTAATGTCACTGGCATGCGTCATGAAATTTGTTGTTTTGCAGCAGCAGTACAATGCAATACATAGTAATAAAAATAACTATAAATTACAATGAGAAATACATAATTTTAATTGAAACCCCTCTGGTTTGCGTGGCTGCGTGAGGCAATGGAATACACACTCCAGTCGCCTCCAAACCCGTGAGATTGAGGTAGCTTTCTCACCCCAAACCCCGATTTGTGTAATGCTGTGTAATCCGCTACCCTGTTGCAACTCAGTGCCAAGAAATAACAGGCAGCACACTGCCTACGATTGAAGGAATTATATTTATTAATCTTAACTAAACGGTTAGTGAAGAAAAGGAGAAAAGAAAGCAAGAAGGGCCCATTATAATTAATCAGCCAAATGTGCACAAGTTGGAGCTCGACTCTTTCAAAAGTCATATTCACCGATTCTCCAGCACCTGGCTCCATCGAATCACGGTCCCCAACCGGGTCAAATCCTACGACCGGTTCTCTCCAGTGCCCTCTCTCTCCCTCTCCCGCCGAACTAGGACCCAGCTGACGTTCCAAAGTACCTGTTATTTCTGACCGTAACCCAAACACCGCTTCTACAGGAAGACCATACCTTAGCAGTGAAACCTTTCCCAGTGTGTTCCGTAATAAAATGAAGCAGGTAGTACAAAGAGTGAGCAAAATCAAAACCAATGTGAGGTAGTGTCCATGGGTTCAATGGCAGAGGGGAAGAAGCTGTTCCTGAGTCGCTGAGTGTGTGTCTTCAGACTCCTGTACCTCCTCCCTGATGGTAGCAATGAGAAGAGGGCATGTCCTGGGTGATGGGGGTCCTTAATGATGGATGCTGCCTTTTTGAGGCACCACTCCTTGAAGATGTCCTGGATGCTGGGGAGGATTGTGCCCATGATGGAGCTGGGTTAGTTTACAACTTCCTGCAGCTTTTTCCGATCCTGTGCAGTAGCCCTCCCCCCCCCCCATACCAGACGGTGATACAACCAGTTAGAATGCTGTCCGTGGTAGAGCTGCGGAAACGTGCGAGGGACAGGCTGATGGCCTGGGGTGAGGGAGTGCAGAGGTTCAGCTGGTGGGTTTTGTGCCCCAATTCACCCAATTCAGAGGGCTTACAGAGAAAATGGGTCAAAGATCCTCCCAAGCTTGAACATCAATTTCTCTAATTCCCAGTAATTCTGTTTCTCGCTTTTTCCGTTGCCCGTTCTGGTTTCCCTCTCACCCCTCCTCTTCTCCTCATCTGCCCATCACCTCTCTCTGGTGCCCCTCTTCCTTCCCTTTCTCCCACAGTCCACCCTCCTCTCCTATCAGATGCCTTCTTCCTCAGCCCTTTACCTCTTCCACCAACCACCTCCCATCTTCTTACTTCATCTCCCCTCCCCCACCTGGCTTCACTGATCATCTTCTAGCTTGGCCTTCTCCCCCTCATGACTCCTCCTTATTCTGTCTTCTGCCCCCTTCCTTGCCAGTCTCGGCCCAAGATGTCAACTGTGTATTCCCCTCCATAGATACTGCCTGATCTGCTGAGTTGCTCCAGCATTGTGTGTGGGTTGCTCAGTTAGCTGAAGCCAGGTTCCTGTGTGGACACACAGAAGGGTGTGTCAGCGATGTGCCCTGCCTCAGACTGCTGAGGTTCACACACTGTTTCGCTGTTTATCCCCCCTTCTCCACAGCCAGGCATTGAGGAAACCCTTCCAAATCAGTCATCCTGAGATACATTGCCCCCAGCTCCACCTCATTAAAACCCATGTTGGATTCTGTTGTTTGTAATCCACTGTTGTTTTGGAGGTCCGGAAAGAGGCATCACGGGAGCAGAATTGGCCCATCGAGTCTGCTTTGTCATTTCATCATGGCTGATCCATTTCCCTCTCATCCCCAATGTCCTGCTGTCTCCCCGTATCCCTTCATACCCTGACTAATCAAGAATCTCTCAACATCTGGCTTAAATATACCCAATGATGGCTCCCACAGCCACCTCTGGCAATGAACTCCACAGTTTCACCACTCTCTGGCTAAAGAAATCCTTCCTCATCTTCATTCTCAATGGGAAGTAACTTAATTCTGAAGCTGTGTCCTCTGGTCTTAGACCTTTCCACCATAGGAAACATTCTGTCCATATCCACTCTATCAAGGCCATTCAATATTCAATCGGTTTCAATGTGATCCTCCCTCATTCTCCTAAACTCCAGTGAGTACAGTCCCAGGGCCATCAATTGCTCCTGATGCTCCTGATATTATAACTCTTTCAGTCCCGGAGACAATTTTGTGAACCCCCTCTGGACTATCTCCAATGTCAGCACACCCTTCCTTAGATAAGGGGCCCCAACCTGCTCACAGTACTCCGTGAGGCCTCACCAGTGCTTTGTAAAGCCTCTACATTAGATCCTTGCTTTTATATTTAAGACAAAACAGGCACAAACCTGTCACTTCAGAATAACTTCATTAAGCATTAATAGAACAAAGAGAATTGAAAAGCAGACAGTGACAGAGTTGAGTAGCAGGAGGGAGAGAGAAGCAAAAAGAAAGAAAGGGAAGAAGATGGCACAGCCACGTACTCACCTCTTTATAACCCATCAATAAGAAATACTTCATTTAAATTTACAGATAAGAGTTAACCAATCAGACAGCTCCTACTCAAATAATACTGCACCAGAGCTTTCGAGAATCAGACAAATGTAGCTACTAGGGGACACACTGAACAACTGCAAATACATACTGTGACCACTAGGGGACACACTGAACAACTGTATATACATACTGTGACCACTAGGGGACACACTGAACAACTACATATACATACTGTGACCACTAGGGGACACACTGAACAACTACATATACACACTGTGACCACTAGGGGGACACACTGAACAACTGCATATACATACTGTGACCACTAGGGGACACACTGAACAACTACATATACATACTGTGACCACTAGGGGACACACTGAACAACTACATATACACACTGTGACCACTAGGGGGACACACTGAACAACTGCATGTACATACTGTGACCACTAGGGGACACACTGAACAACTGCATATACACACTGTGACCACTAGGGGACACACTGAACAACTACATATACACACTGTGACCACTAGGGGACACACTGAACAACTACATATACACACTGTGACCACTAGGGGACACACTGAACAACTGCATATACATACAGTGACCACTAGGGGACACACTGAACAACTGTATGTAAACAACAGGAATTCTGCAGATACTGGAAATGCAAGCAACACACATCAAAGTTGCTGGTGAACGCAGCAGGCCAGGCAGCATCTCTAGGTAGAGGTACAGTGGACATTTCAGGCCGAGACCCTTCATCAGGACTAACTGAAAGAAGAGCTAGTAAGAGATATGAAAGTGTGAGGGGGAGGGGGAGATCCAAAATGATAGGAGAAGACAGGAGGGGGAGGGATGGAGCCAAGAGCTGGACAGGTGATTGGCAAAAGGGATACAAGAGGATCATGGGACAGGAGGCCTGGGGAGAAAGATAAGGCGGTTGGGAGGGTGGACCCAGAGGACGGGCAAGGGGTATAGTCAGAGGGACAGAGGGAGAAAAAGGAGAGAGAGAAAGAATGTGTGTATAAAAATAAATAACAGATGGGGTACGAGGGGGAGGTGGGGCATTAGCGGAAGTTAGAGAAGTCAATGTTCATGCCATCAGGTTGGAGGCTACCCAGACGGAATATAAGGTGTTGTTCCTCCAACCTGAGTGTGGCTTCCTCTTTACAGTAGAGGAGGCCGTGGATAGACATGTCAGAATGGGAATGGGATGTGGAATTAAAATGTGTGGCCACTGGGAGATCCTGCTTTCTCTGGCAGATAGAGCGTAGGTGTTCAGCAAAGTGGTCTCCCAGTCTGCGTCGGGTCTCACCAATATATAGAAGGCCACATTGGGAGCACCGGACGCAGTATATCACCCCAGCCGACTCACAGGTGAAGTGTTGCCTCACCTGGAAGGACTGTCTGGGGCCCTGAATGGTGGTAAGGGAGGACGTGTAAGGGCATGTGTAGCACTTGTTCCGCTTACAAGGATAACTGCCAGGAGGGAGATCAGTGGGGAGGGATGGGGGGGACAAATTGACAAGGGAGTCGCATCGGGAGCGATCCCTGCGGAAAGCAGAGAGAGGAGGGGAGGGAAAGATGTGCTTAGTGGTGGGATCCCGTTGGAGGTGGCAGAAGTTACGGAGAATAATATGTTGGACCCGGAGGCTGGTGGGGTGGTAGGTGAGGACCAGGGGAACCCTATTCCTAGTGGGGTGGCAGGAGGATGGAGTGAGAGCAGATGTGTGTGAAATGGGGGAGATGTGTTTGAGAGCAGAGTTGATGGTGGAGGAAGGGAAGCCCCTTTCTTTAAAAAAGGAGGACATCTCCTTCGTCCTGAAATGAAAAGCCTCATCCCGAGAGCAGATGCGGCGGAGACGGAGGAATTGCGAGAAGGGGATGGCATTTTTGCAAGAGACAGAGTGAGAAGAGGAATAGTCCAGATAGCTGTGAGAGTCAGTAGGCTTATAGTAGACATCAATGGATAAGCTGTCTCCAGAGATAGAGACAGAAAGATCTAGAAAGGGGAGGGAGGTGTCGGAAATGGACCAGGTAAACTTGAGGGCAGGGTGAAAGTTGGAGGCAAAGTTAATAAAGTCAACGAGCTCAGCATGTACGCAGGAAGCAGCGCCAATCCAGTCGTCGATGTAGCGAAGGAAAAGTGGGGGACAGATACCAAAATAGGTTTGGAACATAGATTGTTCCACAAAGCCAACAAAAAGGCAGGCATAGCTAGGACCCATACGGGTGCCCATAGCTACACCTTTAGTTTGGAGGAAGTGGGAGGAGCCAAAGGAGAAATTATTGAGAGTAAGGACTAATTCCGCTAGACGGAGCAGAGTGGTGGTAGAGGGGAACTGATTAGGTCTGGAATCCAAAAAGAAGCGGAGAGCTTTGAGACCTTCCTGATGGGTGATGGAAGTATATAGGGACTGGACATCCATGGTGAAAATAAAGCGGTGGGGGCCAGGGAACTTAAAATCATCGAAAAGTTTAAGAGCGAATATAGGTAGGAAGGGATTGAACAAGCGGGGATAAAACCGTGTCGAGGTATGCAGAAACGAGTTTGGTGGGGCAGGAGCAAGCTGAGACAATAGGTCTGCCAGGACAGGCAGGTTTGTGGACCTTGGGTAGGAGGTAGAAACGGGAAGTGCGAGGTGTGGGAACTATAAGTTTGGTAGCAGTGGATGGGAGATCCCCTGAGCGGATAAAGTCGGTGATGGTGTGGGAGACAATGGCCTGGTGACCACTAGGGGACACTCTGAACAACTGCATATACATACTGTGACCACTAGGGGACATACTAAACAGTTTTATATATATAGTCATAAAAATACAAGGTGTATTAATTGTTTAACTGCAAAGAAAGTAACAATTAAATTGTCGAACTGATGAATTAAGCAGTTTGAATCAATGCCCATCTGCCATCCTCCAGCCTGTATCAGCGCCACCCTGTCGAAGACTTGGTTATTATCTCGTGCACAGTTATATGTCTGCACAGTTGCTCCAGGGCATTGGGATGTGCACAAGGGCCTCGGAAAGTGATCCAGGGTTTGTGCTGCTCTGGGTCGTTGCAGCGGGTACTGGAGCCTGGTGGTGCATGCCAGGGCTTTGTGGCACAGGCTTGGGTCAGTGCCTTATGGCATGCTGGGGCCATGTGTGTTCTGTAGTTTGGTGGAGCCTTGGAGCACGTGCTAGGGCTGGAGAAGGGTTGGAGGAATCATCCAGCGTCTCTGCTGCACCAAAGGGGAGACTTGTGCCAGAGCCATACTAACGAGCAGCTCACCTTTCTTCAGGTCCATGGGAGCAAGGATGCAGATGGGTTCTACCACGGAGAGATTGACGGCAGAGTGGGTCTCATTCCCTGCAACATGGTGTCGGAGATCCAGGCAGACAGCGAAGAGATGGTGGAACAGCTGGTGACACAGGGATTCCTGCCCCTCAACACTCCTGTGGAGAAAATTGGTATTGCTGGGTGGTTGTTGAGCGAGGCTTGTCTTCTGTGCTTGGAATGCGTTCATTTGCAATCTTCAGATGCTTAGTGCGAGGTGTGCAATTGGGTGTGGTTGTGTGTGCATTGGATCATAACAAGGGAGGCTTCTGATTGCTAACGCCACTGTAACACCTTTAATCAGGCAGGCTTACATTTCTTGGCCCAAAACTATCAAACTTCCCGCTTCCCTTCCACAGATGCTGCCTGACCTGCTGAGTTCCTGCAGCATCTTGGGTCCTGCTCAAGGTTCCCAGCGTCTACAACTCTCTCCCTCATCTTTCAGCTTTGCCTTGCTTCCTGTGCAAAAGAAACATTCAACAAACAGTGGAAGATGAGAGAGAGGCAAGTCTCCCCATGACCTGAGGCTGGGAGCCGTACCAATTGGCTCAGTGGGGTTGCTGTAGACACTGAGGGAGAGACTCTGCTGTCTGGGGGATGTGTTTTCCACTCTTTAACATTCGGCTGTTGAGGTTACGAAGCCTCTCAGATGAGACAGCTCCCTGAAGAAGGGTCTCAGCCCGAAACATCAACTGTCGGTTCATTTCCATAGATGCTGCCTGACCTGCTGAGTTCCTCCAGCATTCTGTGTGTGTGGCGCAACACAGCATCCCATTCGTTCGCAGACATGGGGAGGGGGGTATTTCCCTGCCCAATCTTACCGCAGGCTCCTCCACGCCTCCCTCCATTGCTGCTGCATTGCCACTAGGATGCTCTCGGCTCACTAACACGCTGGTTCAATACCCAGCAGGCGTCCGAGAAATTCCTGCCGTTGCTTCACTTTTTCTCTTGTCTTTTGTTTCTGTTTGTACGCCTTCCCCGCTGAAGCCAACTCTGAGCGTTACAAAGAGAGTACGCGCTCTGTTACCCGCAGGTCCCGAAAATCCAAACGAGGTCTGTCTAAACTAACTTGTTCTCATAAAAGTCGTGTGCTGTCTATCTTTTGAGTGTGCTGATTTGCTTTGGGCCAATGAAGTGCATTGTTTCTTTTCATTTCTGTTGGTATCTGAGTGCTTGTGGAAAACCTCAAATAACAACTGTGTGTACATGAGGCAGAGTGTGAGTATGTGTACACAAGACAGAGAGCGAGTGTACACGAGACAGGGTGTGTACACGAGACAGAGAGCGTGTGTGTACACGAGACTGTGTGTGTACAGGAGACAGAGAGAGTGTTTGTACAGGAGACAGTGTGTACACAAGATTGTGAGTGTACACGAGAGAGAGAGTGTGTGTACACGAGACAGAGAGAGTGTGTGTAAATGAGACAGTGTGCATACATGAGACAGTGTGTGTAAATGAGACTGTGTGTGTAAATGAGACCGTGTGTACAGAAGACAGTGAGGGTGTGTGTACATGAGACTGTGTGTGTGTAAATGAGAGTGTGTACATGAGACTGTGTACATAAGACGGTGTGTGTACACGAGACTGTGTACATGAGACAGTGTGTGTACACGAGACTGTGTGTGTGTATAAGACGTGCGTACATGAGACTGTGTGTACCTGAGACAGTGTGTGTACACGAGACTGTGTGTGTGTAAATGAGACAGTGTGTGTACGAGACCGTGTGTACACGAGACTGTGTGTACACAAGACTGCGTGTACATGAGACTGTGTACACGAGACTGTGTGTATATGAAACAGTGTGTACATGAGACAGTGTGTGTACATGAGACAGTGTGTGTACTCAAGACTGTGTGTGTGTAAATGAGATAGTGTGTGTACACGAGACTGTGTGTAAATGAGACAGTGTGTGTACATGAGATAGTGTGTACACGAGACTACGTGTACGAGACTGTGTGTACATGAGACTGTGTGCACATGAGACTGTGTACACAAGACAGTGTGTGTATATGAGACAGTGTGCGTACATGAGACAGTGTGTACACGAGACTGTGTGTACATGAAACTGTGTAAATAACAGTGTGTGTACACGAGACAGTGTGTGTACATGAGACAGTGTGTACATGAAACTGTAAATGACACAGTGTGTGTACACGAGACAGTGTGTACATGAGACTGTGTGTAAATGAGAGTGTGTGTACATGAGACTGTACACAAGACAGTGTGTGTACACGCGACTGTGTGTGTAAATGAGACCGTGTACACAAGACAGTGTGTGTACATGAAACAGTGTGTACACGAGACTGTGTACATGAGACTGTGTACACAAGGCAGTGTGTACACGAGACAGTGTGTGTACATGAGACTGTGTAAATGAGACAGTGTGTGTACACGAGACAGTGTGTGTACACGAGACTGTGTGTGTGTACATGAGACTGTGTGTGTAAATGAGACAGTGTGTACATGAGACTGTACACAAGACAGTGTGTGTACATGAGACTGTGTGTAAATGAGACAGTGTGTGTACATGAGACAGTGTGTAAATGAGACTGTACATGAAACTGTGTGTACACAAGACTGTGTACATGAGACAGTGTGTACATGAGACTGTGTGTAAATAAGACAGTGTGTGTACACGAGACTGTGTGTAAATAAGACAGTGTGTGTACACGAGACTGTGTGTATGAGACAGTGTGTGTACACGAGACTGTGTGTACATGAGTCAGTGTGTGTACACGAGACTGTGTGTGTACACGAGACTGTGTACATGAAACTGTGTGTACATGAGACTGTGTGTACATGAGACTGTGTGTGTACACAAGACAGTGTGTGTACATGAGACTGTGTGTACACACAAGACAGTGTGTGTACATGAGACTGTGTGTAAATGAGACAGTGTGTGTACTCAAGGCTGTGTGTGTGTAAATGAGACAGTGTGTGTACATGAGACAGTGTGTAAATGAGACTGTGTACATGAAACAGTGTGTACACGAGACTGTGTGTACACAAGACAGTGTGTACATGAGACTGTGTGTAAATGAGATAGTGTGTACATGAGACAGTGTGTAAATGAGACTATGTACATGAGACAGTGTGTGTACATGAGACTGTGTACATGAGACAGTGTGTGTACACAAAACTGTCTACACAAGACAGTGTGTGTACACGAGACAGTGTGTGTACATGAGACAGTGTGTAAATGAAATAGTGTGTAAATGAGACAGTGTGTGTACATGAGACTGTGTGTGTACACGAGACTCTGTGTACATGAGACAGTGTGTGTGTACATGAGTGTGTGTGTGTATGTGTTAGTGTGGGTAAGTGTGTGTGTGACAGTAAAAGGGGGAGAGAGGGAGAGCTGTGTGTGTCAGTGGATGTGTGTATGTGTGTTTGTGAGTGTGAGTACGTGTGTGTGTGTGAGATTCTCTCCTCTGCCTTTGAACGGGCATCCCTTGTTTATCTGGTACTCTGTGTTTTCCACTCTGGGTGAACTGCTCCACTCCTCACCGGCTCTGGGGAGTTTGGATTCTGCCCCCCCCATCCCCTCTGAATCTGGTCACTCTAACCTCTGACCTGACCTGACCCCTACTTCACAGCAGTGATTGGATTCTGTACAAAGAGCTCGGCCAATGAGAGGAGAGCTGGCATTGCCTCTCAGATCCACATTCAGTTGTACATCAGAACAAAGTGTACAGTGAAATGTGTCATCTGTGTAACAACCTACAAAATCTAACAACGGGCCGGAGGCAGCCCATAACAGTCACTCACCACAGATACTGGCATCAACATAACACGTTCAGCTTGTCCAGCAACAACGAGCCCCTTTTCTTGCCTCCTTCTTCCCCCCACCTCCCTTTCCCCCTCCCCCACCTCCCTTTCCCCCTCCCCCACCTCCCTTTCCCCCTCCCCATCTCCCTCCCTCTGCCCCTCCCCCACCTCCCTTTCCCCCTCCCCCACCTCCCTTTCCCCCTCCCCCACCTCCCTTTCCCCCTCCCCATCTCCCTCCCTCTGCCCCTCCCCCACCTCCCTTTCCCCCTCCCCACTTCCTTCCCTCTACCCCTCCCCCACCTCCCTTTCCCCCTCCCCACCTCCCTCTCCGCCACCTCCCCCTCCCCCACCTCCCTTTCCCCCTCCCTCTCCCCCTCCCCCACCTCCCTTTCCCCCTCCCCACCTCCCTCCCTCCCTTTCCCTTCCCCCTCCCCCACCTCCCTCTCCCCTCCCCTCCTCCCTCCCTCTCTCCCTCCGCCACCTCCCCCTCCCCCACCTCCCTTTCCCCCTCCCCACTTCCCTCCCTCTGCCCCTCCCCCACCTCCCTTTCCCCGTCCCCACTCCCTCTCCGCCATCTCCCCCTCCCCCACCTCCCTTTCCCCCTCCCCACCTCCCTCCCTCTCCCCCTCCCCCACCTCCCTTTCCCCCTCCCCACCTCCCTCCCTCTCCCCCTCCCCCACCTCCCTTTCCCTTCCCCCTCCCCCACCTCCCTCTCCCCCTCCCCACCTCCCTCCCTCTCCCCCTCCCCTCCTCCCTCTCTCCCTCCGCCACCTCCCCCTCCCCCACCTCCCTTCCCCCTCCCCATCTCCCTCCCTCTCCCCCTCCCCACCTCCCTCCCTCTCCCCCACCTTCCTCTCTCCTCTCTCCCGCTCCTCTCACTTTCTCTCCCCCCCTCAAACCTTCCCTCTTTCCCCTCTCCTTCTGTCTCTCCGTCTCGCATTCTCTCTCTCCCCCTCCCTCACCATCTCTCCTCTCTCTTTGCTGTCTCTCCGTCCCACTATCTCTTCCTTCCCTCCCTTCTCTCACACACACACACTCACACACACACTCACACACACTCACACACACTCTCACACACACTCACACTCACACTCACACACACTCTCACACACACACACACTCACTCACACTCATACAGACACTCTCTCACACACACACACTCACAGAGTAGACATTCCAACAGCACCACTGAACAGCAGCACGGAACAAGACAACAACAGGAAAGGAAGCCCCTTCCCCACCCTTTGCCCTCACACACACAGACAGGCCTCTGGGCCTCCGACCTCCATTATACTCAGCGTCTCAGCTCTCAGATCATCACCAATGTCTGCCAGGCCGACTCCCAGGGATGGAGCAGTCACCCAGAGAGGCCGCGCCCCACCCCTCATGTCTTGTGTTCACCTCCGCGGGCGCCGTGTGTCTGCAGGATCTTCAGCTCTGTGAGGCAGGACCACAGGCGGGTCACCAATTCCCGCCGTTTCCCGGGGTTCTCACCTCCGGGAATCACCGGCCGCGGCTGAACCCGGCCTTTGGCGACTGGCCCCAGACGGAGGGGAGGGGACGGGGCGGGTGTGGGGAGTCCAGTGAGAGTTGGAGACCCACCGGTGACTGGTCCCTGCCTCACACCGTTCGACACACAGGCCCATTGGCCCGGTCGGGTCACCTGTGGTCGCAAACAGAGTGGAACATTCCGGAGGCACTCAGCGGGTCGCGGAGAGGGAGGGAGAGACGGGGAGTTCACCATTCAGGTCGGAGGGGCCCATGCTGAGTGTTTCTGGCACGTTCTGTCTCAGTCTTAGGCTTCCAGTTGTCGGTGTTCGTGACCAGTGAGAAGGGTTGGTAAATTCCTGAGCTCCCTGTGACCAGGAGAATCGAACCTCCCTCTCCCCTCCTCCCCTCCCTCCGCCTCCCTCTCCCCTCCCCCACCCTCCACCTCCCTCTCCCCTCCTCCTCTCTCCCCTTCCCTCTCCCCTCCTCCCCTCCCTCCGCCTCCCTCTCCCCTCCTCCCCTCCCTCCACCTCCCTCTCCCCTCCTCCTCTCTCCCCTTCCCTCTCCCCTCCTCCCCTCCCTCCTCCTCCCTCTCCCCTCCTCCCCTCCCTCCTCCTCCCTCTCCCCTCCTCCTCCCTCCACCTCCTCCCTCTCCCCTCCTCCCCTCCCTCCGCCTCCCTCTCCCCTCCTCCTGCCTCCACCTCCTCCCTCTCCCCTCCTCCCCTCCCTCCGCCACCCTCTCCCCTCCACCCCTCCCTCTGCCTCCCTCCCCTCCTCCCCTCCCTCCTCCTCCCTCTCCCCTCCCCCACCCTCCGCCTCCCTCTCCCCTCCTCCTCCCTCCACCTCCTCCCTCTCCCCTCCTCCCCTCCCTCCGCCTCCCTCTCCCCCCTCTCTCCACCTACCTCTCCCCTCCCCCATCCTCCGCCTCCCTCTCCCTCTCCCCTCCCCTCCCTCCTGCTCCCTTGGCCTCCCTCTCCCCTCCTCCTCTCCTTCCCTCTCCCCTACTACCCTCCCCTCCCTCCCCCTGTCCCCAACCTCTCCCTCCCTCTCCCACTCCCTCCTCCTCCCCCTCCACTCCCCTTCCCTCCCTCACCCCTCCCCTTCCTTCTCCCCTCCACTTCCCTCCCTCCCCTACCCCTCCCTTTACTCCTCCCTCCCTTTCCCCTTCACCTTCTTCCTTTCCCACCTCCCCTCCCTTTCCTACTTCCTCTCACCCTCCCTCTCCTCCTCCCCTTCCCTCTTCTCTTTCTCCTTTCCCTCCCTACATTCTGCATCAGTCCTTTGACCCAATCCTCCCTCTCCATCTGCCATCTTCCCCCCTCCCTTGTCCCCCTATTCTCCCTCACCTCTCCCTTCCTCTGCCCTTCTCCTCCCTCCTATCCCTCACCCTAAATTGGCCTCCTCTCTCTCCCTGGCTCCCCCTTGTCCTCCTGCCCCACTTTCCTGATGGCTCGAGGTGCCAGGGATTTGGGGAGACGGAGGAGGGATGCCGGGTGGGTCGTGGCAAGGGGTGGGGTTGATGCCAGGGGACGCTGCTGTCCGTGTGATGGTTAAACCGGCCTTTCCTCTCCCACCACAGAGCGCGACAGGAGGAGCAGCCGCCCCTTTCCCCTCACGTCCCGCAGGATGGTGGCTCTGTACGACTATGATCCGAGGGAGAGCTCCCCAAACGTTGACGTGGAGGTAGGGGCAGAGGTCACACCACTTCCAAACCTCCCTCAGACCCCTTCCGGTAAAGGCACCATTTCCTCATGATAGGCCTGGATCTCTGACCACCTCCCATAGCAAACTTCCTGCAACCCTGCACCTCAGCGGGCTGTTTCCGGGAGGCAAGGTGACCGTATAGGGGAGAGAAGGGCCTTGAGACTAATGACAGAGGCATCACCACTCCAATGGGCCGAGTGGTCTCATCTCGTGCTGTGAGAAGCTCTTCAGTGTCAGCGCGCTGGTGAGGGGCGGACCAGAAACCAAAACAGTTCCTTTCCCCAGGCAGTGAGGCTGATCAACACCTCCACCCCTCCAACCCCCAGCCATTTCCTGTCGGAGTCACCTTATGTACAGACACTCTGTGCCTAGCGTCACTTTATGGACACACAATCGATCTATTTATGAGGACCTCTGTTGGTCATGGATGCTGTGCCCCGGCTGTCTACGTGATACACAGCACAGGCGAGGGCAGCACCATACGGAGAGCAGGCTGTTACCCATGCAGCAGTCTCCCCCTCTCCACACAGCTGAGCAACGGCAGAGACCGATACAGTTTGGCACCAGGAGCTGCCAGTCAGCGTTGAACTCAACGTAGGACTCCAGCTCCGGAATTTTCCTCAGTGTTTACTCCTGTCGTCTTCCCCGTGTGTGGGTACAGCCACAAGACAGCGGAAGTTTGAGATCAGAGTTTTCCTTCTCCTAGATGAGAGGCCAAACACAGCTGACATCTGCCCAGAGCAACTGGTTTTAAGACACCCGTAACCTGCCTCTCTTCTCCTGTCAGTAGAAAGAGTTCCGCAATCTATCTTAGGTATTTATATTTATTTTGTTGTTTTATTATTGTGTTCTTTATCTTATTGTGGCTGCCTCCTCATCTCCATTCTAAAAGGACACCCCTCTATTCTGAGGCTGTCCTCTCTGGTCTTAGACTCTCCTACCACAGGAAACATCCTCTCCACATCCACTCTACCATCATTCGATAGGTTTCGATGAAGCTCCCCCTCACTCTTCTGAATTCTAGTGAATAGAGGCCCAGAGCCATCAAATGCCCTTCGCCATTCAATCCCGGAAAGTTTCATGAACCTCCTTTGAACTCTCTCCAGTTTCTGCACATCTTTTCTAAGATAAGGGACCCAAAACTGCTCACAATACTCCAGAGGCCTCACCAGAGCTTTATAAAGTTTCATCATTACATCCTTGCTTTTATATTCTAGTCCTCTTGAAATGAATGCTAACATTGCATTTGCCTTCCTCACCCCAGACTCAACCTGCTAATTAACCTTTAGGGAATCCTGCACAAGGACTCCCAAGTCCCTTTGCGCCTCAGATTTTTGTATTTTCTCTCCATCCAGAAAATAGTCAATCCTTTCATTTCTTCTATCAAAGTGCATGACCATACACTTCCCAACACTGTATTCCATCTGCCATTCCTTTGCCCATTCTCCTAACCTAAGTCCTTTTTTAGCTTCTCTACTTCTTCAAAACTCTCTGCTCCTCCGCCTATCTTCCTATCATCTGCAAACTTTGCAACAAAGCCATCAATTCCATCATCCAAATCATTGAAATATAACATAAAAAGAATCGACCCCAACACTGACCCCTGTGGAACACCATTAGTCACCGAGAGCCAACCAGAAAAGGCTCCCTGTATTTCCACGCATTGCCTCCTGCCAATCAGCCAATGCTCTAGCCATGCTGGAATCTTTCCTGTAATACCATGAGCTCGTAGCTTGTTAAGCAGCCTCATGTGTTGCACCTTGTCAAAGGCCTTCTGAAAACCCAAGAACACAACATCAACCAATTCTCCTTTGTCTATCCTGCTTGTTATTTTCTCAAAGAATTCCAACAGATTTGTCAGGCATGATTTTCCCTTGAGGACACCATGCTGACTGGCCTATTTTATTATGGGCCTCCAAGTATCCCAAAACCACATCCTTTACAATCAACTCCAACATTTTCCCAACCACTGAGGTCACACTAACTGGCCCATAGTTTCCTTTCTTCTGCCTCTCTCCCCTCTTGAAGAGTGGAATGACATTTGCAATTTTCCAGTCTTCCAGAATCCAGTGATTTTTGAAAGATCATTAGTAATGCCTCCATAACCTCTTCAGCCACCTCTTTCAGAACCCTGGGGTGTTCACCGTCTGGTCCAGGTGACTCACCTACCTTCAGAACCTTCAGTTTCCCAAGAATCTTCTCCCTAGTAATGGTAACTTCACACATTTCATGCCTCCTGACACCTGGAACTTACACCATACTGCTAGTGTCTTCCACAGTGAAAATGAAGCAAAATACTTATTCAGTTTGAGCACTATTTCATTGTCCCCCATTACTACCTCTCCAGCATCATTTGCCAGCAGTCCAATATCCACTCTTGCCTTTCTTTTACTCTTTATGTATCTGAAGAAATTTTTGGCATCCTCTCTAATATTATTAATAATATTATAATTACTTTCATATTCTATCTTTACCTTCTCAATAACTTTTTAGTCGCTTTCTGTTGGTATTTATAAGCTTCCCAATCCTCCAACTTCCCACTAATCTTTGCTCTATTCTATGCCCTCTCTTTGGCTTTTATGTTGGTTTTGACTTCTCTTGTCAGCCACAGTTGTGCCATCTTTCCTTTAGAATGCTTCTTCCTCTTTGGGATGTATATAACCTGTGCCTTCCGAATTGCTTCAGGAATTTCCAGCCATCGCTGCTCTGCCACATCCTTACTACTGTTTGGGGGTCTGTATACAACTCCCAACAGCATCTTTTCACCCTTAGCTCTATCCGCAAAGATTCAGCACCTTCCGACTCTATGTCACCTCTTTATAATGATTTGATTTCATATTTTACCAACAGAGCAATGGCACCCCCTCTCCCTTCCTGTCTATCCTTTTGACACAATGTGTAGCCTTGGACATTAAGCTCCCACCTATAATCTTCTTTCAGCCATGATTCAGTGATGCCTACAACATCATACCTGCCAATCTGCAACGTGCTGAGAGTTCATCTTCCTTATTCCGTGTACTGCGTGCATTCAAGTACAACACCTTCAGTCCTGTATTCATCATTTTCAAGTTTGTTTGCCTTTTACTTTCCAACTCATCCTGTTGACTGCAATTTTGCCCTATCAACAGCCTCTCCTCACTATACATTGCCTGTTAGTAAACCAGCTACCTCATCTTCAGCACTGTTATCTGCTTTTCCTACGACACCTCTTGAAATATACGCAGCTCAGGACACTAGTCACACCACGCTCAACCTTTTGATCCCTAACTTTGTCTGACGTCTTACCAACATCTGCCTCCACAACCTCTCCTCTATCTGTTCTAGCACTCTGGTTCCCATCCCCCTGCAACTCCAGTTTAAACCCCACCGTGCAGCATCAGCAAACCTTCCCGTGAGGATATTTGTCCCCCTCCAGTTCAGGTGCAAACCGTCCCTTCTGTACAGGTCCCACCTTCCCTGGAAGAGAGCCCAATGATCTAAAACACTTATTCCCCACCATCCCCCCCCCCCACACACACACACCCACGCACACACACACACACACACACACACCATCTCCTTAGTCACATATTAAACTGTCACATATTAAACTGTATAATCTTCCTAGTTCTGGCCTCACTAGCATGTGGCACAGGTAGCAATCCTGAGATCACAACCCTGGAGTTCCTGCCCTTTAACTTAGCACCTAACTCCCCGAACTCCCAATGCAGAACCTCGTCACTCGTCCCACCCATGTCATTGGTACCTACATGGACCACGACTTCTAGCTGTGCTGAGGACTCTATCTGAGATGTCCTGGACCCAGGCACCCGAGAGGCAACATACAATCTGGGAATCTCGTTCTTGCGCGCAGAACCTCCTGTCCATTCCCTTAACGAATGAACCCCAATGTGTCTTACCACAGCATGGCTCTTTTACCCCACTTCCCTTCCAAGTCACAGGGTCAGGCTCAGTGCGAGAGTGACCTTCCTCAGATAAGTCATCCCCCCAACAGTATGCAACCTGTTGTTGAGTGGGGTTGCCCCAGGGGTACTCTGCACTGACTCCTTAACCCCTTTCCCCTTCCTGACTGTCACCCAGTTTCCTGTGTCCTGCACCTTGGGTGTAACTCCCTCGCTCCCTCAGCCTCCCGAATGATCCAGAGTTCATCCAGTTCCAGCTCCAGCTCCTTAACATGGATTGTTAGAAGCTGCAGCTGGATGCACTCCTCGCAGATGTTGTCATCAGCGGACATGTGCGGTGTACCCGTTGACGGACGCGTGTGGCGTGCCCTCTGCGCCCCTCCACCCTCAGGGCCGTCGCTCCTGCACCCTGCTTTGGCCAGCGTGCCGTTACAGCCCCTCCCTGCCAATCGCGCTCACACACGCTGTTCCCTGTCATCTTTTATTTAACAGCTGCACAGACCAACCACTCTGCCCTGAGCAGCAAACGTTTACATGGCAGTTCAAATATTTCAATGTTAAGAAAACCCCAGCCGCGTGACAACAAAAGCTAGGTGCATGGGAGCATTTCAGTTACTGCGCAGCCCTGCAGCTTAGGGGGAATGGTGCTCGCGCATCTCTCTCCATGAGCGAAGTCAAGAACTTATTTCTGTCTTGCAGGCGGAGTTAACGTTCTGCGCAGGAGACATCATCAGCGTCTGGGGAGAACTAGACGAAGATGGCTTCTATTACGTACGTTGGTCTTATCTGTGTATCTCGGTAGCTTCAAGGCATCAGTGTGAACATGTCAGGGCTCATAGTGGAGATTTGGAGTTGGTTTATAATTGTCACACTTACTGAGGTCCAGTGAAAAGCTTCATAGAATCAGGTTTATTTTCACTGACGTACGTCATGAACTGTGTAGTTCTGTATGTGGCAGCAGTACAGTGCAATCTCATAGAGTCACAGCAAAGTACAGCACAGAAGCAGGCTCTTCAGCCCATCTAGTCCATGCAGAACTATTTAAACTGCGTACTCCCATCAACCTGCACCGGGACCATAGCCCTCCGTACCCCTACTGTCCATGTACCTACCCAAACTTCTCTTAAACATTGAAATCAAGCTGGCATGCACCTCTTGTGCTGGCAGCTCATTCCACCTTCTCACCACCCTCTGAGTGAAGAAGTTTACCTTCATGGTCCCTTTAAACATTTCACCTTTCACCCTTAACACATGACCTCTAGTTGTAGTCCCACCCAACCTCAGTGGAAAAAGCCTGCTTGCATTTACCTATCTATACCCCTCATAGTTTTGTATACCTCTATCAAATCTTCTCTCAATTTTCCATGTTCTGAGGAATAAAGTCCTAACCTATTCAATCTTTCCTTATGACTCAGGTCCTCAAGTCCCAGCAACATCCTTGTAAATTTTCTCTACACTTTTTCAATCTTATTTACATCTTTCCTATAGGTGGGTGACTAGAACTGCACACAGTACTCCAAATTAGGCCTCACCGATGTCTTATACAACTTCAACATGGCATCCCATCTCCTGTACTCAATACTTTGATTTATGAAGGCCCGTGTGCCAAAAGCTTTCTTTACATCCCTATTTACCTGTGATGCCACTTTCAATGAATTATGAGCCTGTATTCCCAGATCCCTTTGTTGTACCGGACTCCTCAGTGCCCTACAGTTCACTGTGTAATACCTACCTACCCTGGTTGACCATAAAAGTTACAATAATAAATAAATAAATGGTGCTAAACCGTAAGATCTAAGAGCAGAATTCGGCTATTCAGCCCATCAGGTCTGCTCCAGCATTATTATTCCTCTCAACCCCTTTCCCCTGCCTTCTTCCCGTAACTTCTCTCACCTTGACTAATCAAGGGCCTATTAACCTCTGCTCTAAATATACCCGATGACTTGGCCTCCACAGCCGTTGTCATCCAGTCTGTGCCAAACCATTTACACTGCCTGCTCCCATCGACCTGCACGGGGACCATAGCCCTCCTTACCCCTACCATCCACGTACCTACCCAAACTTCTCTTCAACGTTGAAACCGGGCTTGCACGCACCTCTTGTTCCACAATCTCACCACTCTCTGAGTAAAGTAGTCACCCCTCATATTCTCCTTAAACTTTTCACCTTTTGCCCTTAACCTGTAGTTGTAGCCTCAGTGAGCAAAGCATGCTTGCATTTACCCTATCTGTATACTCTTCCTACCGTGTATTTGGGGCAATATTTATGTTCTTGAGATTCTGTGGTCGTGTTCTATTCATAGAGGGTGTTTGACACTTCACAGCGTGAGAAGTCCCTTGTCTCGGAGGGGGGCATATGGAGTGTGGAAAGCTGGCAAAAAGGATGTGGGAGGGCTGCAGCACGGGCAGTGAAGGCAGACAAGGACACTGATTGCAGAGCTCTCTCTGGGCTAGCACAGGCTGGCTGGGCGAATGGCCTCATGCTCTAATGCTGTGTAATTTTTTTTGTGACTGACCGGCAGGGGGAGATTAACGGGCAGAAGGGCCTAGTCCCCTCCAACTTCCTGGAAGAGGTCCCTGATGATGTCGAGGTTTACCTCTCCGAAGCCCCATCCAGGCAGCCACCGGAGGCACCCACGCAGGGCAAAGGAAAGAGGGCAAGTAGTTTCCTTTTTCTTCGGGCTGGCTGGCAGGGAGCTGTCACCCTCTTCTCCGTTCACCCCTCCGCTTCCGGATCATGTTTCCCCTTGTCTTCCCCGCGTTGTGTTCTTCTCATCATCCATCCGTCCCTGCGATGTACCCGCTCCGATTGCTTCTCCGGGTGGGATCCCCTATGACTGGCAGCTCATGAATCCGGCCCCCCTGTGTTGGTGCCATCCCTCAGTCCTGGCGCCCGCCAGGGGTCTGTGGGGAGACGTTCCCCTCCTGCTGGTGCCTTAGGCTGTGTGCAGGCCAGTGGAGGGAGACCCAATTTTGTGAGTTGGTGGGGGAGTGGGGGAGGGAGAAACGCGGGTTATTTATACTCCTTCCCCTGAGTCTCCACTCCATAACTACACACACACAAAGTGCTGGAGGAACTCAGTGAGTCAGGCGGCCTCTATAATAATAACAATAATAATAATAATCACCAGTTAACCAATGGAAGAACATGACCCTCCATGGAAGACATCCCCACGTCCGGAGCAGACTAGATGTTGACAAGGAAGCATCGAATACTTGGCTCAGAGTCGGAAACCTCTTCCCAGATACAGAGTGGTTCCTTGTGGCAATACAGGACCAGGTGGTTAACATAAAAAAATGATCAAAAATACATAATAAAAGAACAACAAACTCAAAACAATAAATGCATTAAATGCCCAGAGAAACCAGAAACAATCCAACACTTTGCAGGATCCTGTAGCAGTTTAACTCAACCTGATTACTTACACAGGCACAATCAAGTGGCAAACATCATCCACCAGAATCTTGCTTTAAAATACAAACTCATAAAAGACTCCGTACCTTACTATAAACACAAGCCTGATCCAGTTTAGAGCCAGAGTCCTACAAATTATATTACAACCGATCCGTTATTACATGTAGTCCCCTGGCCACCCTCAGGGTCACCCGGCTCGCTGTCGTCTAGGGAAACAACCCTTGGCCCCGCCAAACTGGGTAATTAGTTTGTGTGGATGCTGTGTGATGTACCCCACCCCGCCCAAATAACAGACAATACACCAGATACGATTAAATGATTTACAGTTTATAGATATTACTGGAACTATATAATTAATAGAGAATAAATATAAAAGGAAAATAAAAGGCGCCACACTTATCAAAGTTCAATCTCTTCGTGCACAAAACGGTTGGAGCTCAAGAACCTTCTTCTTCACCCTGCGACCCTTCGGACTACCTCGACCGGCTGCCTGGGACCAACAACAGTGGTCGACCAGACGCGCCACACGAGTCCGTCTCTGTCTCCTTGCCGAACGCCCTCCTTGGGGTCCAACCCCGTTAGCGGACATCACAGCACCTGGTCCATCCTCTGTCTCGCTCTCCCACCTTCTGCCCCAAAACCCCGCGTATACCGGATCTTCAAATACACCAAAACCATAACAACTATCCCAATTGGTTCATAACATCCTCTTATCAGTAACGGGATTCAACAAACTGCTAGCAGGAAGGACCTTCTCAGCGTTTAACATAACAAAGAAGCATTCCCAAGTATAACATGACAAAGAAGCCATTTTAAATTTAACATACAAAAAAAAAGCAAGACCCAGTACATACAGATTGGACAATTTATAGTAATCATCTGGATATAATATTGCAGGATAAACAAGCAAGAACAACTTCCTTAGAGATTTAGCCATTCCAAACACACACAACTTACAGAAATCAGTAAGTGAAAGGGAACAGAAATATGCTGGTGGAAATTGAAAGACTTGGGAACGTGAGCGGGGTCTAAATTGTCCCAAAAGTAATATCTACACTGGGTATCATCGCAAAATCACTGAACAATAGCGTTAAACAATGTCTACACAACAATATCTATGTAAATCTTCAGAAAGCCACAATACTGAACATCGCTAGAATAGTCTGAAAGTTCCTAGCAATTGAGAAATGAGTGTCCTTGGTTTTACCAGCTTGAGCTTAGAGAGGAAAAAAATAATACTAACTTTACTTATCGAACTACAAATGATGTAGTTCAAAGTGCTTTACAATGGCAAACATTAAGATAAAAGCCAAAAAGATATTGGTTAAATAAATAGGTTTTGAGCTGATGTTTAAAAGTGTCAACTGAGTCTGCATCCCATGTAGTGTTAGGTAGTGAGTTCCGGAGTTTGGGTGTGTAATTCAAAAAAGCCAACCTGCCAATTATCGACAGAGGGGAATAAATAGTTAATGTTTCAGAAAGAGAGAGCTTTGGAGCCCAGGACATCTTCCCCTAACACCCCAGCCCACCCTCTGCTTTCTGCAGGGATCGATCCTTCCGTGATTCCCTCACCTACTCGTCCCTCCTTACTAATCTCCTCCCCTACACATAACACTGCAAGCAGAACAAGTGCTACACCTGCCCACTCGCCTCCATTCAGGGCCCCAGACAGTCCTTCCAGGTCAGGCAACACCTCACCTGTGAATCTGTCAGGGTCGTCTGTTGTGTCCAGTGCAGCCTCCTCAACACCAGTGAGACCCAACGCAGATTGGAGTAATCACTTCATCGAGCACATTCACTCTGTTTGCAACAAGCAGGATTTCCCATTGGCCAACCGTTTTAATTCCAATCCCTATTCCCGTTCCGACATGAGAGCCCATTGGCCTCTTCTACTGCAACGATGAGACCTCCCATCAGGTTGGAAGAGCAACACCTCACATTCTGTCTGGGTAGCCTCCAACATGATAGCATGAATATTGATATCTCTAACTTCTGGTAACCACTTCCCACTTTTTTTTCCATTCCCAGCTCTGCTTCCATTTTCCTGTTCTCACCTGCCCATCACCTGGTTCCCATTTTCCTTCCCTCTCTCCCATGGTCCACCCTCCTCTCCTGTAAGATTCCTTCTTCTTCAGCCCTTTACCTCTTCCACCTATCAACTCCCAGCTTCTTACTTCATCCAAGCTCCCTCACCCACTCACCTATCACCTGCCAGTTTGTCCTCCTTCCTGTCACCTCACCTTGTTTTTCTGGAATCTTCCCCCTTCCTTTCCAGTCCCGATGAAAGGTCTTAGCTCGAAACGTCTATTCCACAGATGCTACCTGAGTTCCTCCGGCACTTTGTGTGGGTTCCTCCGGATTTCCAATGGAATATTATGTGCGTTTATGTTCTTCATTCTATAGCCTTGCATTTCCCGAGTGTGTGTTCCCGCCCAGAGTTACCAGCCTGAACCTCCCCGTGAGCCCTCGCACAAACAGTCCTTCTGTTCCACATGACGCACCTCAGAGATTTAACCTGTGCCTCCCCCCCATCTCTGAATCATTGCACAAAGCCAGTGAGGGAGGAGGGAGCCTGGTGGGAGGGTGACACAGCCTGCAGGGTTAACAATGTCCTCAGTAAATGTGCACGTGGCCTGTCTGTGTTCAGGGAGTGGTTCGATGTGTTCACTATCCCCAGCTGTATTGCTGGCTGACAGGACATTATGTACAAAAACTGCACCTTACCCACTCTGATGCTACCGAACGCTGGTTGTTTAGATGTCAAAGTAGGAAAGAAACTTCATTTCAAATCGTGTTTTAGCCTTGTGTAAAATTCTCGTTGAATTGCACAGAAGTTCAGTTCCAGTCTATCTAAGGTAGTCTCCATCCTCTCAGTTTGGTAATAACACCATTCAACCCAACCGCAGTCTGCTTCTTTGGCTGTGTAACATTACATCCTTCGCACGTGTGTGATGTCCCTCAAAAGTTGGGAATGTTTCCAGGGATTTTGGGATTCACTTTAGTCCGGTGCTTCATTGTATGTTGTGATACAGAGCACTGATAACGCCGAATGATTCTCGCTGTCAGATATCACACTCAGGAGTGTGTTGTGTTGTCCATCTCTCATGTACATCAGTCTTGTTGGAAATCGCACAAATGATCAGCTGGTCTGTGAAAGCAGCTTCACACACAACCCTTCACTACAATCTCGGAAAACAATCAGGCCTTCTTCACAGTCTCACAGAGCACTCAAACTTTCCCCGCCTTTTCAAAGACCACAGTCTCAGAAAACAATCAAAGCTTACCCAGAGCCTCAGAGAACAATCAAACCATCTCCCCAGGCTCAGATAACAAGTGAACGTTCCCCACAGTCTCAGAGAAAAATCAAGCAATTACCACAGTCTGTCAGAAGAATCAATCCTTCCCCACAGTTTCAGAGAACAATCAAACCTTCCCCACAGATTCAGAGAACAATCAATCATTCCCTGCAGAATCAGAGAACAATCAATCATTCCCATGGTCTCAGAAAACAATCCGTCTTCCCCCACAGTCTCAGAGAGCAACTGAAGCTCCCCAAAATGTCTGAGAAAAATGGAACCCGCCCCACAGTCTTAGAGAATAATCCATCATTCCCCACGGTCTCAGAGAACAATCAAACCATCCCCACTGTGTTAGTGAACAATCAAACATTGTCACAGTGTCAGAGAGCATTCGAACTTTCCTCACAGTGTCAGACAACAGTTGAACCTTCCCCACAGACCAAGAGAACAATTAAAATTTCCTCACTGTTTTCAGGTAACAATCCAAGTCCCAGACAACAATCAAAATGTCCCTGCAGTCTTTAAGAACAATCAACTATTCCTTACAGTCTCAGGAAATAATAAAACCTTCCCCACAATCTCAGTAAGCAATAGAAACTTCCCCACAGTCTCAGAAAACAATCAAATCTTCACTACAGTCTCAGAGAACAATGAAATCTTCACTACAGTCTCAGAGAACAATCGAACTTTCCCCACAGTTACAGGGAACATTAAATCATTTTCAAAGATTCAGAGAACAATTGTACCATCCCAACAGTCGTACAGCACAATCAAACATTCTCCACAGTCTCAAAGAACAATCAAAACTTCTTGACAGTTGCAGTGAATAATCAGATCATCCCCAGTCTCAGAGAACAATTAAACCCTCCCCACAGTCTAAGAGAACAATCAAAACTTCCCCACAGTTTCAGTGAACAATCAAACATTGTCACAGTGTCAGACAACAGTCAAACCTTCTCCATGGACTAAGAGAACAATCAAAATTTCCTCATCGTTTTCAGAGAGCAATCAGTCCTTCCCCACAGCCTCAGAGAACAATCAAACGTGTCCCACAGTGATAGAGAACAGTCAAACATTTTTACAGCTTCAGAGAACATTCAAACTTTCCCCACAGACTGAGGGAACAATCAAACCCCCTCAGTCTCGGAGAACAATTAAACCCTCTCCATAGTCTCAGAGAACAATCAGTCCTTCCCAACAGTCTCAGAGAACAGTTGAACCTTCGCCACAGTCTCAGAGAACAATCAAACATCCCACAGTGTCTCAGAACAGTCATACCACAGTCTCAGGGAATAATTAAACTTTCCCCACAGTGACAAAAAACTATTGAAACTTCTCCAGAGCCTTAAAGAATAATCAAACATTCTCCGCTGTCTTAGAGAACAATGGAACTTTCCCCACAATCTCAATGAACAATCAAACCTTCCCTACAGTCTCAAAAAACAATCAAATCCTCCCCACAGTCTCACAGAAGAACTGAATCCTCCCACAGTCTCAGAGAACAATTGATCTTTCTCCACAGTCTCAGAGAACAATCGAACCCTCCCAACAGGCTCGGAGAACAATTGAACCATCTCCACGTTCTCCGGGAACATAAACTCAGGAAAAAAAATCAATCCTTCCCCACGGTCTCAGAGACCAGACAAACTTTCGGACAGTCTCAGAGAAAAATCCAATCTTCCCTGACAGAGAACAACCGAATATTCTCTACAGTCTCAGTGAACAATCAAACAATCTCCACAGACTCCGAGAACAACTGAAACATCCCCACAGTTCAGAGAGCAGTCATACATCCCACACAGTCTCAGGAAACAAGTAAAACTTCCCCATAGTCTCGGAGAACAATAAAACACTTTCACAGTGTCAGAGAACATTCATACATTACCCAAGTCCTAGAGAACAGTCTAACCTTCTCCACAGTCTCAGAGAACCAACAAACCCTCCCCACAGTCTCAGTGAACAATCAAAACTTCCCTACAATCTCTGAAAACAATCAATACATACCTCACAGTTCAGAACACAATCAAAACTTCCACACAGGCTCCAAGATTAACCAACCTTCCCGAAGGTTTAAGAGAACAATCGAACATTCCCCACAGTTTCAGAAAACAGTCAAGCCTTCCCCTTAGTCGCAGAAAGCAAACAAATCTTTGCCACCATCTCAGAAAACAATCAAACATTCGCTATAGCCTCAGAGAAAAATAAAACTTTGTCCATAGTGTCAAAGAACATTTCATCCTTACCCACAGTCTTAGAGAACAATCCACCCTTACCCACAATCTCAGAGAACAATCCACCCTTACCCACAGTCTCAGAGAACAATCAAACCATTCTACAGTCTCAGAGAACAATCAAAACTTCCTCACATTCTCAGAGAACAATCAAACCTACACCACAGTCTCAGAGAACAATCAAACCATTCCACAGTCTCAGAGAATAATCGAACTTTCTGCACAGTCACAGAGAAAAGTCAAACTTTCCCCACAGACTCAGTGAACAATCAAACCTTCCACACAGTCTCAGAGAGCAATCAAAGGTCAGATCTAAGTCTGGGCACTCATTCGTAGAACAAAGAACAGTATAGGTCTTTTGGCCTACAATACTGCGCTGACCTTTTCTTTGAAAATTCTTTGCCAACACCCAGTGGTCAACAGCAGGGTGACAGGGGTCATCTGTCCCAAGGATCTCTAGTCCTGCTCCATCAGGTTCACTCCCCACTCTGGCTCACAGTGACTGGACCATCAGCTGATTGGATATATTTGCCTCATCTTGAATTGGGGTCGACACTAGTGAGTACAAGTGTGTTTCCCGTCCTCTGCCTTCACAGTTTAGTCACTGCCTGCTGGGGCCTTGCCTCTGACTCCAACAATCCTCCCCAGCAGAAGCAGAAACACTGGAAAAATTCAGCCAGTTCGCAGAAAACCCTGTCGATATTTCAGCTCAGACCATGGAACAGTACAGCACAGGAACAGGCCATTCGGCCCTCAGTGTTGTGCTGTACCAGCTAAAAAGAAAATCAAAAACCCTCCTACCTGCACAATGCCCATATCCCTCCATTCTCCTGATTCATGCACCTATCTAAACGTCTCTTAAAAGCCTTAATGTATTTGCCTCTACCACACCAGGCAGCACATTCTAGACATCCACCACTCTCTGAGTAAAAGGTTTTCCCCTCACATCCCCCTTGAACCGACCCCCTCTCATCCTCAATACATGCCCTGTGGTTTTAGACAATATAACCCTAGGAAACAGACACTCTCTGTCTACTCTATCTATGCCTGTCATAATCTTATAAACCTCTATCAGATCTCCCCTCAGCATCCGCTGCCCCAGAGAAAACAACCCAAGTTTATCCAGCCTCTCATGACAGCACATGCCCTCTAAACCAGGTGGCATTGTGGTAAACCTCTTCTGCACCCTCTCCAAAAAGCCTCAACATCCTTCCTCTAGTGGGGCAACCAGAACAGCATGCAATACTCCAGATGTGGCCTAACCAGAGTTCTATAAAGTTATATAACCATATAACAATTACAGCACGGAAACAGGCCATCTCGACCCTTCTAGTCCATGCCGAACTCTTACACTCACCTAGTCCCACTGACCTGCACTCAGCCCATAACCCTCCATTCCTTTCCTGTCCATATAGCTATCCAATATAACTTTAAACAACAACATTGAACCTGCCTCAACCACTTCCGCTGGAAGCTCGATCCACACAGCTACCACTCTCTGAGTAAAGAAGTTCCCCCTCATGTTACCCCAAAACTTTTGCCCCCTAACTCTCAACTCATGTTCTCTTGTTTGAATCTCCCCCACTCTCAATGGAAAAAGCCTGTCCACATCAACTCTATCTATTGTCCTCATAATTTTAAATACCTCTATCGTCCCCCCTCAACCTTCTATAATCCAAAGAATAAAGACCTAACTTGTTCAACCTTTCTCTGTAACTTAGATGTTGAAACCCAGGTAACATTCTAGTAAATCTTCTCTGTACTCTCTCTATTTTGTTGACATCTTTCCTATAATTCAGCGACCAGAACGGTACACAGTACTCCAAATTTGGCCTTACCAATGCCTTGTACAATTTTAACATTACATCTCAACTCCTATACTCAATGCTGTTATTTATAAAGGCCAGCATACCAAAATCTTTCTTCACCACCCTATCCACATGAGATTCCATCTTCAGGGACCTATGCACCATTATTCCTAGATCCCTCTGTTCTACAGTATTCTTCAATGCCCTACCATTTACCATGTATGTCCTATTTTGATTAGTCCTACCAAAATGTAGCACCTCACATTTATCAGCATTAAACTCCATCTGCCATCTTTCAGCCCACTCTTCTAACTGGCCTAAATCTCTCTGCAAGCTTTGAAAACCTACTTCATTATCCACAACTCCATCTATCTTAGTATCATCTGCATACTTACTAATGGAATTTACCACCCCATCATCCAGATCATTAATATATATGACAAACAACACTGGACCCAGTACAGATCCCTGAGGCACACCACTAGTCACTGGCCTCCAATCTGACAAACAGTTATCCACCACTACTCTCTGGCGTCTCCCATCCAGCCACTGCTGAATCCATTTTACTATTTCAATATTAATACCTAAGGATTGAACCTTCTTAACTAACCTTCCGTGTGGAACCTTGTCAAAGGCCTTACTGAAGACCATATAGACAACATCCACCGCTTTTCCCTCGTCAACTTTCCTGGTATCGTCTTCAAAAAATTCAATAAGATTTGTCAATCATGACCTTCCACACACAAATCCATGTTGACTGTTCCTAATCAGACCCTGTCTATCCAGATAATTATATATACCATCTCGAAGAATACTTTCCATCAATTTACCCACCACTGATGTCAAACTCACAGGCCGATAATTGCTAGGTTTACTCATAGAACCTTTTTTAAACAATGGAACAACATGAGCAATACGCCAATCCTCCGGCACCATCCCCGTTTCTAATGACATTTGAAATATTTCTGTCAGAGCCCCTGCTATTTCTACACTAACTTCCCTCGAGGTCCTAGGGAATATCCTGTCAGGACCGGGAGACTTATCCACTTTTATATTCCTTAAAAGCGCCAGTACTTCCTCTTCTTTAATCATCATAGTTTCCATAACTTCCCTACCTGTTTCCCTTACCTTACACAACTCAATATCCTTCTCCTTAGTGAATACCGAAGAAAAGAAATTGTTCAAAATCTCCCCCATCTCTTTTGGTTCCACACATAGCCGTCCACTCTGATTCTCTAAGGGACCACTTTTATCCTTCACTATCCTTTTGCTATTAATATAACTGTAGAAACCCTTTGGATTTATTTTCACCTTACTTGCCAAAGCAACCTCGTATCTTCTTTTAGCTTTTCTAATTTCTTTCTTAAGATTCTTTTTACATTCTTTATATTCCTCAAGCACCTTATTTACTCCATGCTGCCTATATTTATTGTAGCAACATAACCTCCTGACTTTTGAATTCAGTGCCTCGACTAATAAAAGCAAACATTCCATAAGCCTTCGTAACCACCTCATTGACCTGTGTAGCCTCTTTCAAAGAGCTGTGAACCTGGACCCCAAGATCTCTCTGCTCAGCAACACTGTTAAGGATCTTGCCCTTAACAATGTACTTGCTCCTTGCAACACCTCGCATTTATCTGGGTTAAATTCCATCTGCCATTTCTGTGCCCATATCTGCAACTGACCTATATCACACTGTATTCTTTGCCAGTCTTCTACGCTATCCACAACTCCACCAATCTTGGTATCGTCCACAGATTTACTAACCCACCCATCTACATTTTCATCCAGGTCATTTATATACATCACAAACAACGGAGGTCCCAGCACAGATATCTGTGGAACACCACTAATTACAGACATCCAGCTCGAATAAGTCCCTTCAACCACTACCCTCTGTCTTCTATCTGCAAACCAGTTCTGAATCCAAACAGAACCCCATGCTCCTTAATCTTCTGGATTAGTCTCGCATGAGGAACGTTGTCTCAGGACTCCTTCCTGCCCTTGGATCTCAATCTTCTCCTCCATTACGTTACTCGTTAAAGCTTTCTGCTTCCACCAAGCTCCGGAACGGCTCTCCCAACATGAGGCTGTGTGTGTTTTTGTGTTGAAAAAAGCTCTGATATATCTGTCCGCTGTTGTTTTTGTTGGTTCTTTTCCTTCCTATTTGCTTCAGTCCAAAAGCTCCCGTTTGACAGATGTGACACATACAAGATGCTGGAGGAAGTCAGTAGATCAGGCAGCATCTATAGAGGGGAATAAACAGTCGATGTTTCAGCCCAAAACCCTTCATCTTCACTGGAATGGAAGGGGGGGGGGGTCAGAAGCCAGAATAAGAAGGTGGGGTGGATGAAGTAAGAAGCTGGGAAGTGATTGGTGGAAAAAGCAAAGGGCTGAAGAAGAAGGAATCTGATAGGAGAGGAGTGTAGACCATGGGAGAATGGGAAGGAGGAGGGGAACCAGAAGGAGGTGATGGGCAGGTGAGGAGAAGAGAAGGGGTAAGAGGGAAACCAGAATGGGGAATGGAAAAAAAGGAGAAGAGGGAGGGGGAGAAATTACCAGAGTTGGAGAAATCAATATTCATGCTATCAGGCTGCAGCTACCCAAATGGAATATGAGGTGTTGCTCCTCCAACCTGAGTGTGGCCTCATTCTGGCGGTAGAGGAGGCCATGGACAGACATATCCAAATGGGAATGGGAAGTCAAATTGAAATGGGTGGCCACCGGGAGATCCTGCCTTCTCAAAGTTCAGAGTAAATTTATTATCAAAATACATGCATACGTATCACCATACCACAACCCTGAGATACATTTTCTTGTGGGCATTCACTGTACATGCAAGAAACACGATAGGATTAATGAAAGACTGCACCCAACAGTACGGACAGATGAACAGTCGGTGTGCAAAATTTGCAGCAGACATAGCAAAGGCACCCGTTGAAGCATTCTCCCGCTCTATGTTGGGCCTCACCAATGCAGAGGATAAGTGGCACCTCCCCACTTCAGTTGCCTACAGGTGCACCCTCCACTGTGGGGATTGAACGTGCTTCTGCATTCTGTCAGGGCAAGGGGTAGGTAGAATCTGGTAGAGGACAGTGGTCCATGAAGGAAGAGAAGGAGGAGAAGAACCAGAGGCTGGTGATGGGCAGGCGACCTCCCATGGGCTCCAGTGGAGGAGAACTCAGAGGGAGTGCTGGTAGGTCTGCAGATTTGAAGTGGCAGATGGAATACAGTGTCGGGAAGTGTATGGTCATGCACTTTGGCAGAAGGAGTAAAAGTGTAGACTGTTTTCTGGATGGAGAGAAAATTCGAAAATCTGAGTTGCAAAGGGACTTGGGAGCCCTCGTGCAGGATTTCCTAAAGGTTAATCTGCAGGTTGAGTTGGTGGTGAGGAAGGCAAATGCAATGTTAGCATTCATTTTGAGCGAAGTAGAACATAAAAGCACGGATGTGATGTTGAGGCTTTGTAAAGCACTTAAATACACAGAGTATTGAGAACATTTTTGGGCCCCTTATCTAAGAAGGAATGTGCTGGCATTGGAGAGGGTCCAGAGGAGGTTCACGAGAATGATTCCGGGCTGCAAAGGTTTGTCATATGAGGAGCATTTGATGGCTCTGGGCCTGTACTCACTGGAATGCTGAAAATTGAGGGGGGTTCGCAATGAAACCTATCGAATGGTGAAAGGCTTCGATAGAGTGGATGTGGAGAGGATGTTTCCTATGGTGGGGGTGTCTAAGACCAGAGGACACAGCCTCAGAATAGAGCAGTGTTCATTTAGAACAGAGATGAGGAGGAATTTCGTTAGCTAGATGGTGGTGAGTCTGCGGAATTCATTGCCAAAGACGGCTGTGGAGGCTAGATCATTGGGTGTATTTAAGGCAGAGGTTGACAGGTTCTTGATTAGTCAGGGTGTGAAGGGATACGGGGAGAAGGCTGGAAATTGGGGCTGAGAGGGAAAATGGACCAGTCATGATGAAATAATGGTGCAGATGCAATGGGCCAAATGGCCTAATTCTGCTCCTATATTATAGTCTAAATTCCTTCCACCTGCTACGAGTGCTGCCCATCGCAATCATTGTTTATACCTGCTCAGAGTTCAGTTCCTGTGCTTAGAGCTTGAGTTAACTGGCATAATCATCCAACCCTGGCTGTGATTTAGAGGTGTGAAGGTGTAACCGGAATTCGAGGCAGACCTCCGTGCTGTGGAGCAGCCAGGGAGAAGGGTGCAGAAACTACCATCAGGGTCTCTAAACCTGCTGAGCATTCATCCAGATGCGGTCAATCTTCATCTCTGTCCATCACCATATCCCCTGAGCAGCTTTCAGAGATTTACAGAACACTACAGTCTGCAGCCCACCACCGACTTGTACTAAACTGAGTAAACAAATGGCTAATTGACCAATCTCTCTTCCACACACTTTGAACAACATAATAATAGTAACTTCATTTATAGAGAACTTTCCTTACAGGCGACACAGCTCAAAGTGATTCACGATCGGAAAAGGTGCAAACATGAAAATAAAAGACAAAATTGTTAGTTCAAAGCAAAGTTAAATAAATAGCAAAACACACAAAATGAAGGGGGACTCAGCAGGTCAGGCGGCATCTACAGAAATGAATAAACAGTACTCGATTCAGGCCAAGGCCCTTCTTCAGGACTGGAACGGAAGGGGGAAGGTGGGGGGAGGTGAAGGAGGCTGGCTGGAGGGTGATCGGTGAAGTCAAGTGTGTGGGAAAGGTAAAGGGCTGGAGTGGAAGGAATCTGATAGGAGAGGAGAGTGGACCTGAGGAGAAAGGGAAGGAGGGGACCCAAGGAGGGATGAGACCAAAGTTGGGATTAGAAGAAGAGGGAGGGGAGACGGACAAAATTACTGGAGGGAGAACTCAATATTCAGGCCATCAAGTTGGAGTCTACCCAGACGTGATATAAGGTACTGCTCCACCACCCCGAGGGTGGCCTCCTGGTGGTCCAATCAATAAGTAGGCTTTGAACTGGCATTTAAAAGTAACTCAACCACTGAGCACAAGAACTGAATACCGAACATCGAGAAGATATCAGCAATGGTTGCACATGCCCTCTGGGGAGGGCAGCACTCTCTTGGCAAGGAAATAAGATCCTGGGATACAGCAGCAGAATTCAGCCATTTGGCCCACTGCGTTTGCTCCGCCATTTCATCATGGCTGACCCAGTCTAATATGGGGAGGGAGACATAACTTTAAGGTGATTGGAGGAAGGTATAGGGGCTGATGTCAGTGATAGGTTTTTTACACAGAGAGCGGCAGTTGTATGGCATACCCTGCTGGAGGTGGTGGTAGAGACAGATACATTAGGGAAATTTAAGAGATAGGCACATGGGTGATAGAAAAATGGAGGGTTATCTAGGAGATTGATCTTGGAGTAGGTTAAAAGGTCAGCACAACGTTATGGGTTGAAATGTCTGTATTGCTGTGTAAAAGTAACTTTTCCCTTTAAAACCCATGTCACCATGTCAGTATTGTAAAATTATTGGGGAAAATCCCCAAGGGACAGGATTAAATAAACACAAAAGATTCTGCAGATAGTGGAAATCCAGAACACACAAACACACACACACACACACACACACGATGCTGGGGGAACTCAGCAGGTCAGGCAGCGTCTATGGAGACATTTTGGGTTAAGCTCCCTACTTGCAGTCATGATAAGGATTTATGTGCGATTAGACAGATGTCTTGGTCCGTAATTGTCCACGTGGCTTTGTGTGGGGAAATCCTGCCTCACTCGTTGAATTTTTGAGGTGGTAACTGAGAAGGCTGTTGAAGGCATATTGACTCTTGTAAGGCCTATGACAAGATTCCACATGATAGACCCCTCCGGAAGGGGAAATTATGAGGGTTATAGAAAAGGTAAATGCAAGCAGGCTATCAAGATCGATCCCTGTGGGATTCCACTAGTCACAGGCCTCCAGTCAGAGAGGCAACCCTCTACTGCCACTCTCTGGTTTCTCCCACAGAGCCAATGTCTAATCCAATTTACTAACTCATTGTGATGCCGAGCGACTGAACCTTCTTGACCAGCCTCTCATATGGGACCTTGTCAAATGCCTTACTGAAGTCCATGTAGACAACATCCACTGCCTTGCCTTTATCAACTTTCTTGGTAACTTCCTCAAAAAACTCTTAAGATTGGTTAGACATGATCTACCACTCACAAAGCCATGCTGACTATTCCTGATCAGTCCATGACTATCCAAATGCTCATATATCTGGTCCCTTAGAATACCTTCCAATAACTTTCCCACAACTGATGTCAGACTAACCAGCCAATAATTTCCTGGTTTCTGTTTAGAACCTTTTTTAAACAGCAGAACAACATTGACTATCCTCCTATCTGATACCTCTCCTGTGGCTAAGGATTTAAATATCTCTGGTGTGGCCCAGGCAATTTCTGCACTTGCCTCCCAAAGGGTCTGAGGGAGCACCTTGTTATGCCCTGGGGATTTATCCACCCTGATTTGCCTCAGGGTAGCAAACAATTCCTCTGTGATTTGTATGACGGGTCCGTGAAGTTGATGTCATTTTGCCTCAAATTTGTGAATGACACCAAGATTTGGGGTGAGGTGGTCATTGAGGAAGACTATCGGAGCCTGGAGCAGCAAGAACGGGCTGAAAAATGCAATTCAATGCAGGTAGTGCAAGGCATTGCACTTTGCAAGGACAAACCAATGTAGGGCTTACACGGAGTGGTAGGGTACTGAGGAGTGTGGTAGAACAGAGGGATATGGGAATACATATCCACAATTGCTTAGAAAATGGCATCACAGGTAGACAGAATTGTAAAAGGGAGCATTTGGCACGTTGGCTTTCATAAATCAAAGTACTGAGTGCTGGAGTTAAGATGTTATGTAGAAGATGTATAAGACCATACGACATAGGAGCAGAATTAGGCCACTTGGCCCATCAAGTCTGCTCTGCCATTCCATCTTGGCTGATTTATTATCTCTCTCAAACTCATTCTCCTGCCTTCTACCCATAACCTTTGATGGTCTTACTAATCAAGAACCAATCAACCTCAATAAACAAACCCAATGACTTGGCTTCTACAGCCATCTATGGCAATGAATTCCACAGACTCCTCCTCATCTCTGTTCTAAATGGATATCCCTCTATTCTGAGGCTGTACCCTCTGGTCCTAGACTCCCACACTTTAGGGAACATCCTCTCCCCTCTCCACATCCACTCTATCTAGGCCTTTCAGTATTTGATAGGTTTCAATGAGATCCCCTCCTCATTCCTCTAAACTCCAGCAAGTACAGGCCCAAAAGCTCCTAAAACTTTTATTCCTGGGACCATTCTTGTGAACTTCCTTTGGAGCCTCCCCTACAGACCATGAGAATGCAAGAACAGCTTCTCAGGGTCAATCACGACTTACCACGCTAATAGTATCATGACTTCAAGGCATTGGTGAGGCTACATCTGCAATATTATCACAAACATGAGAAAATCTGCAGATGCTGGAAATCCAAAACAACACACACAAAATGCTGGAGGAACTCAGCAGGCCAGGCAGCATCTACGGAAAAGAGTACAGTTGATGTTTCGGGCTGAGACCTTCCAGCCGAAGGGTTTTGGCCTGAAACATCAACTGTATTCTTTTCCATAGATGCTGCCTGGCCTGCTGAGTTCCTCCAGCATTTTGTGTGTGTTATTTGCAATATTATGTTCGGTTTTGGTCACACCGCTATAGGAAAGACATAAGCTAGGAAGAGCATATTAGAGATATGCAAGAACTTGAGGGACTTTATTATGGAGGAGAGGTTGATGTAAGGCTTTGGTAAGGCCTAATTTGGAGCACTGTGTGTAGTTCTGAACACCTACCTACAGAAAAGCTATCAATAATTATTTCATTATTGTATGGTTCTATAGCAGGGGTTCAAACTTTTTTATGCCATGAACTCTTACCATTAACCAGGGTGTCCACGGACCCCAGGTTGGGAACAGAAGGTCCTGGGTGAGCGCCGTGGTAATTGTGACGCTCGGATGTTCCACAACTCATTCAATTCTGGCGCCCTCCATAAGGAGTTTGTACGTCCTCCCCGTGAACTGCGTGGGTTTCCTCCCGTCAGTCCAAAGACATATCAGTTAATAGGTTAATTGGTCATTGTAAATTGTCCTGTGATTTGGCTGGGGTTAAATCAGTGGATTGCTGGGTGGTGTGACTCATTGGGATGGAAAGGACTGTTCGACACTGTACCTCTAAATAAAATAAGATTAAAATAGTGCAGAGAAAATTTACGAGGATGTTGCTGGAAATTGAGGTCCTGAATTATAAGGAAGGACTGAGTAGGTTCGGACTATATTCCTTTGAACGTAGAAGATTGAGAGGAGATCTGATGGAGGTATACAAAATTATGAGGGGTATAGATAGGGTAAATGCAGGCAGGCTTTTTCCACTGAGGTTGGGTGGGACTAGAACTGCAGGTCATGGGTTAAGGGTGAAAGGTGAACTGTTTAAGGGGAGCATGAGAAGAAACTTCTTCACTCGGTGGGTGCTGGGAGTGTGGAACGAGCTGCCAGCGCAAGTGTTGGGTGTGAGCTCGACTGCAACATTGGAAAGAAGTTTGGATCGGTACGTGGATGGGAAGGGTATGGTCCCGGTGCAGGTAGATGGGAGCGGGCAGAATAGTTAGGCATGAACTAGATGGGCCAAAGGGCCTATTTTTGAGCTACGGTGCTCTATGACTCTATGCGGAGGAGTGCAGGCTGCAGCAGACAGGAATACTGATGCTGTCAGAGTGGTCTCCTGTTGAATCACTGTCAAAACTTCACTCTGGGCACCATTTGAATAATAAAAAAGGTCCTTGCTCTGAACGCTCACTTCATGTTTTAATCTATCCAAAGCAGAACTGCCGAGGCCAGCAGACCAAATAAAAATGTTACACGTGGAAAGAAAGGCCTCATTTTAGCTGCTGTGGGGAGCTGGACCAGACCAGACGCTAGTGTTCACAAACGCAGACACGCCTGATAGTCATCCTGAGCAGCGATGTTTACTGGGGTTTCTTGCTTTTTCCCATTTCAGTCTGGTCATTGCAAACTTTTCTGTGTTCTTTTTTCCCCTTTGCTCATCACCGGGAACAGAAGAAGAGTGTTCATTTCACATCCTAATAACTGCATTGTAAGCTTCACGTAAGTGAACAGCTGAAGATACCTATAGAGGGGACCTGCTGGCATCTGAGGCAGCCGCCACTTTAGGGCCTTCTCGCCCGACCCTGAAAGAAAAACACGCTTTCCCCTAAAGAGACCACGAGCAAAATTATCCCCCAAAATCCACGTTAGCTCTTTCCTATCTGTTTTATTTGCCTGAGATTGGAAGTAACTCTTTCATTGCCCAAAACAGTATTTATTTGGTGCTGAAAAGACTTTGGGGAACACTTTTTCTTTCAGAACTTCATGCCTGTTTTCCCCGCAAGGTTGAACCGAGTAGATTTGTTCAGTTTGAGTTGTCGGCTGCATTAGATTAACCCGGCCTATGGTATCTTCAGGTGTCCTGACCCTCGAGTGCTATAGATGGCCTTTGTGCGTTTTAGAATTTGATGTGCTTCTTCTGCTTATCGTTTACCTTAGTGCAATCCCTTCCCTACCCTTAAAAGTCGAACTAATTGAATCGTATGATGCACACTAGGTCCCCGGTGAAAGCACGCAAAGGAGGTCTGCGTCTCCAACTGTCCACCCCCACCACCATCACCAACACCACTCTGGATCTGCCGTTATAGATGGGCCTGGCACCCCACTGTGGGCCAGAGGCATGCCTTCAAAAAAGAAAAGGGGACTATTATCAAAAGGAAAGAAACTGCTGAGGAAGCTGGGTGGCGTGAAGTGATTCTTGTGTGTTCTGAATAGTCGCGCACTTCCACATCTTTCCGCTCACTTGGTGTAACCACCACCCGTACTGTCTTGCCTTAGAGACGCACAGAAATTCCTTCCTCTTTACACACCACTCAGTATCGGAGAAGGTACACGTTGTATGTGGTATCTGTGTTCATTATAGCTCGTTCCACCGAAAAGCCATTAGTCGGAACCTGTGAAATCTTGTGTCTTGTCCCTGAATCCATATCCGCTATTATCCCCCCCTCCCCGACCATCCCGTCACCCAGAATGTGCCTGTGCTTATTCATATTCCACTATAAACTGTCATCGTCTTAGTGGCATCAGACAGCATTCAGCTGAACAGCAAGCCCTGCCCTCTTCGTTACAATTCATTTCACACCAGATTCATGAAATGCATGCTTTTCCATCTAAATGTATATTTTCTATCTGTTTTTTTTGTGTCAGAAACTGGTTAAAATGGGTGTATGTTCTTTACAAATAATAGCATGCAGACTGTGCAAAAAAAAAACACAAGCAGCAGGTAAAAGAAATATGCTAAATAAAATGTACCTTTAATGTGTCCTCGGCTACATCCAGAAATTCTTACCCGCACCTTGTCCCCCCCACCCCCGCCACTGCGCTTTTCCAAATGCGGCGGGTGGCCTGTTTTAAGTACTACGCCGTCTCTTGCAAAGCGAGGCAGGGTGATGTGTTTTCACAACTGTGGTGGCAGTGCCCTCCCGGAACCCCACATCGAAAGGAGTGTTCAACTCAACATTAACCTGCCACTGAGAGAGATTTCCTACATAATCTTACAACAATAGCATTTAACCGTTTCTCTTTTTGTACTTTCGATCATTTGTAAATTCTTTTTACTGTTTCTATACATTATTTACAGATTACCTTTTCTTTTTGTAATATGCCCTTCCAAAGAAATGATGCAGAACCCGACTAGATTGTGTTTCTTAACAATCAGTGTATAAAATATTGTAAATTACTGATGTATTCACTTGCTGAAGAACAGATCAGCCTTTAATATATTTGTGATTACAGATGTGGGTGCGTGCATGTGTAAATTTGTTCGTGTGTATAAAGTTTTTATAAATAAATTAATTGATTTTTTTGTAGAACACCTACCTCTCTTTTGTATATGTTACACCTTGCTCATGTAATGGTAGTGGAATTTCATAACAGATGAGATGGAACGTGCGTCTTCTCAGCAAGACCATCCTTTTTTCTGTGCATATCAGTGCTGGGAATTACACCACAAGGCCATTCAACCTCTTACGCTGGTGCTAGCTCCCCACCGCCAGCTACCTAACGATCTCAATTCCAATGCAAGGACGTCTTCTCTGCTTAAGCTTATACTGACCCCTGTTACGCTCTTAATCCGGACCTTGTCCCTCGGCACCGCACCTTTCCCAAATGCAGCTGGTGGGTTGTTTCAAGTATTTTTATGTTTGATATTGAGGGAGGGTGCAGCATGCAGGCTTTTCACTGAACTTTATCGACAACTCCGCTTGTCCCATGTGGGAGTGGCTAACTGGCTGGCATAGGATCAGCCCATGAACTCCCACAACAAGTATAACACCATTCCTGCTAAGCAGGGGACGTTTGATTAGCTGGGTGATGTGATTTCACACCGTGGTTTTAATACCCTGGAACAGAATTAGGATCAAGTTTAATATCATTGGCATGAGGGGATACGGAGAGAAGGCAGGAGACTGGGGCTGAGAGGGAAAATGGATCAGCCATGATGAAATGGTAGAGCAGACTCGACGGGCCAAAGGGCCTTATTCTGCTCCTATATCTTATGGTCTTAAGGTCATATAGGTCGTGAAATTTGTTTTTGCAGCAACAGTACATCGCAATACATAACAATAGAAAACTACATATAAATTGCAATAAGAAATATATATAAATATAAATTAAAGAAGTAGTGCAAAAAGAAAAAAAATAGTGAGGTAGTGTTCATGGATTCTTTGTTCATTCAGAAATCTTATGGCAGAGGGGAAAATGTTGTTCCTAAAACACTGAGTGTATGTCTTCAGGCTCCTGTACTTCCTCCCTGATGGTAGCAATGAGAAGAGGGCATGTCCTGGGTGATGGGGGTCCTTAATGATGGATGGAATCTTTTTGAGGCATCGCCTTTTGAAGATGTCCTCAACGCTGGGGAGGCTGTTGCCCACGATGGAGCTGACTGAGTTTACAACTGTCTGCAGCGTTCTCCGATCCTGTGCAGTGGCCCCTCCACACCAGACAGTGATGCAGCCAGTTCGAATACTCCTCACAGTACATCTGTAGAAATTTGTGATTTAGAATGAACGCCCCATCTCTGAATAATTCATGTAGTGAATAATTGGGAATCTATGAACCATTCCAAGACAATACTAGATTTGTTGAGAGCGTGTGTTATAGCATCAAGTAGGAGGAGCTGTCTGAACCAGAGGTTTGAGATGATCACAGTGAATGAACAGCAGAGATGACTGCTGAATGCCTGTGTGTAGCCGAGGACTACAGGTTGTTAAAGGACAGCCAGAATGCACTAAATTCATTGGGAAGGTGTATTCTCATGGTACCAAGCTTGGATTGTTTAGATTACAGGATAGACAATGGATTTAGGGAGATGGGAGCAGCAAAAGATGTATCCAAACTCTCTCTCAGAATACACTCCAACTGCACCAAGTGCCAGAAAGTGGCCAGTTATGTCATGGAGGATCCCCCCCCCCACTCAAGGACTGTTTGTCCCACTCCCAAACAGACTCAAAACCACCAGACCCAAGCAGTAAGGCTGATCAACACCTCCACCCACTAACCCACCCCGACCACCACTACTTTATCATTTTCTGTGAGAATCACCTTATGTGGAGACATTAGCATCACTTTATGGACATACAATCAATCTATGTATATAAGCTATCTCATGTAAATATATTTGTGTTCCTTATTGTTATTTTTGTGTTGCATTGGATCTGGAGTAACAATTATTTCATTCTCCTTTACACGTATGTAGTGGAAATGCCATTCAACATGCTTGATTTGCCAACTGCCCCAATGACTACCTGGGTTGTTAAGAAGGCCACTGGGCTGTTAGGAAACCCTCTGGGTTGTTAGGAAGGCCTCTGGGTTGTTAGGAAGGTCCCTGGGCTGTTAGAAAGGCCTCTGAGCTGTTTAAAAAGGCCTCTGAGCTGTTAGAAAGGCCTCTGAGCTGTTAGAAAGGCGTCTTAGTTGTAATGAAGACCTTTGGGTTATTTGGAAGTCCTCTGGGCTGTTGGGAAGGTCTCTGGGCTGTTAGGAAGGCCTCTAGGTTGTTAGGAAGGCCTCTTGGGTTGTTAGGAAGGCCTCTTGGGTTGTTAGGAAGGCCTCTGGGCTGTTAGAAAGGCCTCTTAGTTGTAATGAAGACCTTTGGGCTATTAGGAAGTCCTCTGGGCTGTTAGGAAGGCCTCGGTCATTGCAAAAGCCTCTGGGTTGTTAGGAAGGCCTCTGGGTTGTTATGAAGGCCTCCAGGTTGTTGCGAAGGTCTCTGTCAAGGATACATTAAACAAAGATTTGTAAATATACTCCTCCATACATGTTGCAACATAGTTAATTATCTACCATTAAATCATGAATTTAATTTTGCATTGGAAAGATCTGGTTCATGAACATTAGCTTATTACTCTCTCATTTTCATTCCCTAATTCACATAAGTTTTATTTGACATTTTGAAATTAAAAGCAATCTGTTGTGCACTAATGCTGACTTTTCTATCGCTCCAGGTGGACGGGACAGTCTGATAGGCAGGAGTGAAGCCGTGCCGTTCATAAGGATGAAATCCCGGAACTGCCATTGACTGGGAAATGCTTCTGTAGTAAACCTGAAGGCACGGCATTCTTGTTTCTCTTATTAAAGTTTGATCGACAGTGAGGATCTCCCCAGCCTGCTGCAGGTGCTATCTTTTTCTTTAAAAAGAAAAGCAGTTTTAGAAAATATATATTTTTGCTACAACCTCCTCCAATAAACTTCAAACCCAACTGTTCCTGATTCGGTCGGAGGAGAGGCGGTGGTCAAATGGCCTTTGCTCTGCGCACGCCCTCCACGTCACACTGACGATCGTGTCGATGCATGGGGAATGTGATTCCTCGGTGACGGACAGACTGACGGGAAGAATCGAAGGCAAAAATGGCCTGCTGAACTCCAGGGTAGCTCGTTGGATTTTAAGTTATTTGTCTCCATAAAGCCTGGGTTGATGTCTAGTGGAAAACGTGGCCTTGGGAAAGAGCCCTACTAAATGCGCATTCCAAAGCCTCCACCTTAAGCACAAGTTCCGAGTATCACCACAGTGACACCGCCCGCAGCAGAACGTGAACCAGCTCAACCCTCAGACCTGTCTCCCCATTCCACCTTAGACAACACTGTCTCTTGTAGATTAGAGATGAATATGCTAACACGTAGAACAGCTACAAGTTTACAGGAACACGGGGAGCTCTTTCAAAAGAGCTAGTACAAGGGTGAAGGGTCTTACCCGTGCTAACGAGACTGTCCGTTGGTTGGGGCCCACCATGGATGGTGTGTCCTAGTGTCTACGTTCAGTTGATACGCGAGCCAGGGCAGTACGATATGGAGAGCAAGCTGTTGCCCATGCAGCAGGCCCCCCCTCTCCACGCAGCGGATGATTCCAAAAGAACGGCTGAGACCGATACAGTTCGGCACCAGCGGCATCGCAGGAGGTGCCAGTCAGCGTTGAGCTTAACGTAGGACTGCCTTCGGGACTCCAGCTCCGGGTTTACCCTCATGGTTTACTCCCAAAGCCTTCCCCATGAGTGGGTGTAGCCACAAGGTGGCGTAGGCTTGAGATCAGAGATTTCCTTCTCCCAGATGAGCTGCCAACCACAGCTGACGAGCCCCGTCTGCCCAGAGCCTGTGCTAATGAGATTGTATAAAAACGTACAACACAATAACAGCTTTTACTCACTCAGACCTGTTGAACCTCATTTCAGTTTTCTCTGCTTTTTTCCCCACACTGTACACCCCTTCCATACACTGAGTGTATGGGGTGTCCGGGGAGGGGTCGCACCTCTGTTCCATTCTGGGGCAGCTCACTCACCTCTGATCCCCACCGAACACTCAGCTCTCACCCGTGGCTCTAAGTAGCCGTTTGCACATGACAGAGGCCACACCCCAGTACAGGTGGGTTAAACCAGGTGATGGTAGCCGGCAGCCTCATACCCCGGTGAGATACGGACGTGCCTGTCCCAGCATGTGAAGTCAGCTCTGGCAGACTGAGTGGATGAGATCTACAGTGAGATCCGACGGCCAGGAAGGAGGTTCTGCAATGCTCCGTGGAGAGAGAAGGGCATGACGAGGTACAGAAGACATCATGGTCATTCACTGCATCCAAGGAAGACTTCAGTTTGTGATGCTTGTTTGTACCACTGGACCTGGATTTACGAGGTCGAGAGAGTGGAACTGGCCCAGTGCAATGGCTTTTGCACTTTAAACTCTCCCGCACAGGTTTCCCACCAATGGACAACCATTACCCTGTCTCTTCCAGATAACTTGCATCCTTTTGAACATCAAAACATGTCACCAAAAACCTACCCAGCACTGAGCAGTCCTGACAGTGGGGAACTGAACCAAAGGGGAGGGTTAACCCCCTTTTATGGAGGAATGCTGCAGAATCACTCGCTAGGCCTGTGGAGATTGTTCTCAATCTCAGCCACCTTTTCAAATTTGATCAGGAGCACCAACTTTACCCTATGTAATATTCCAGAGTGGGATTGAAAGCCTAAACGATACCCATCTCTGTATTTTGCATTTTCATATTACAGGACTGACATTATAATCCACATTTGGAGATGATTAGCCTCATACAGTGAAATGCATCATTTGTATGAATGACCAACATAGTCCGAGGGTGGGCTGAGGGCAGCCCACAAGGGTCGTCGTGCTTCCTGGGCCAACATAACATGCCCACGACTCACTCCCCCTAACTGGTCCCTCTTTGGAATTTGAGAGGAAGGCTGCGCGGTCACAGGGCTACACTGCAGAGATGCGCACTGAACTATTGCTTCCGAACATTTAACACGCTTCTGCAACGTTGTCGGTGAAATATTTGCTGGCATTTCATGTCCAGGAGCTGAGGGAGCAGGTATCATGGACACCTCACAGGACAGTTCGAGCCTCTGAGCTGCAGTCTACGACAGATGGAGAAGGTGTCTGAACCCTGGTCATTCCTGAAGGTGGAAAATCCCACCATGTTGAATTCAACCACCTCACCTGTATCAGGAGTCCACTTGTGGACAGGACTGGGGTTGACCAGAGTCTCAGAGCAGATTTCTCCTCTGCAGTCTTGTTCTTTCTGTAGTCGTGTAGATGTTAGCAATTGGTTCAGAGGTCAGGAGATGAGAAGAAAACTCAAAGTTCAAATTAAAATTTATTATCAAAGTACATATTAATCACCATACACAACCTGAGATTCATTTCCTTGCGGGCATACTCAATACATCCAATAACTATTATAGAATCAGTGAAAGACCAACTTGGTGGTTCAATCAGTGTGCAAAAGATAAACTGTGCAAATACAAAGAGAAAGGAATAATAATAATAAATAAATAAATATAGAGAATGGTTCAGCACAAACTAGATGGGCCAAAGGGCCTGTTTCTGTGCTATAGTTTCCTATGATTCTAACATGAGTTGAAGAGTCATTAAAAGTGAGTTCATAGGTTGTGGGAACAGTTCAGTGTTGGGGTGAGTGAAGTTATCGCCTCTTGTTCAAGAGCCCGATGGTTGAGGGGTAATTACTGTTCCTGAACCTGGTGGTGTGAGTCCTGAGGCTCCTGTACCTCCTTCCTGATGGCAGCAGTGAGAAGAGAACATGCCCCACTGGGTGGTGGGGGTCCCTGATGATGGATGCTGCTTTCCTGCAATAACACCCCGTGTAGATGTGCTCAGTGCTGGGGTGGGCTTCCCTCCTTTATTACTTTGTGTCAGAACAAAATTGCAGGAGACCATTGTAAGGCTGCAAGGGTGGGTATTAAACTGAAAAGCCAATGGATATTGGTGATGTCCTTCAATTCACACAATGTGTTCTCCCCTCATTGAGAGTGCCCACATCTCTCACGTTATTACAACACACTAAGCATCATAGTAATAGTGAGCCACATCAATCCTGTCTGCTGTGGAATGGACCTAACCTCATCAACTCATTCTGCAAGCTCCCTCTCCTGAAGAAGGGTCTCAGCCCAATATATTGACTGTTTATTCCCCTCCATAGATGCTGCCTGACCTGCTGAGTTCCTCCAGCATCTTGAGTGTGTTTCCAGCATCTGCAGAACCCCTCGTATTTACGATTTTCTGTCTCTTCTTGATGACTTCCAGTAGCCAATGGTCCTGAAGAAGGGTCTCAGCCTGAAATGTCAACTGTTTACTCTTTTCCATAGATGCTACATGCCCTGCTGAGTTCCTCCAGCACTTTGAGTGTGTTGCTCTGGACTTACAGCATCTGCAGATCTTCTCATGTTTCCAATAACAAGTTTGAAAGACAAGGTTGAAATTTGCTGATTAAATTGAGAGTTTTAATGGAATGCCTTTCAAGGTATCCAAACATATTCAGAGTAGCTAAATCAGAAAGAGAGAGAGAGAGAGAGGCCTTCCATTGGTCAGGTTCGACCCTGGAAGTTGCATCCCAGCTGTCTACGTGATACACAAGCCAGGGCAGCAAGCTGTAGCCCTCGCAGCAGGTTCACCCTCTCCACTCAGCTGATGAACCAGGAGTGGCAGAGACTGATACAGTTTGGCACCAGTGGCATTGCAGGAGTTGCCAGTCAGCGTCGAACTCAACATTGGGACTCCAGCTCCGGATTTCTCCCTCAGGGTTTATTCCTGAAGACTCCCCTCTGAGTGGGTGTAGCCACAAAGCAGTGGAGGTCTGAGAGAAGAGTTTTCCTTCTCCTAGATAAAGTTCCCAACTACAGCTGATGAGCCAAATCATGATGATTCCTGTTAGATAGATAAAGGTGGCATCCCATTTGCATTTAACAAGTGCTTCAAGTGAGGTGAGAGTCCAGCTGAGCAGTTCTGGCTGAGGAATGACAACTGACCTGGACATTAACAAAAACAACTCAACTTCCTTTCGAATAATAAACCCAAAACAAACAGAGACTTCATTTGGAAGATGGCACCTACAACAGCCCCTCAATGCAACGTCAGAGTGAATTTGAACTTTCACATGGGCCTTCAACTGAGGAGCTCTGGGTCAGAGTTAGTATTACCACCAACCTGAGATGGCTTTCAGCCAACTTTCGGAGATACTTGCTGGAGTTTAGAAGAATGGGGAGTAATCTCATTGAAAACTATTGAATATTGAAAGGCCTATATAGAGTGGGGGGTGTGGGGAGGATGTTTCCTATAGTAGGGGAGCCAAGAACCAGAAGACACAGCCTCAGAATAGAGGGACGTCCATTTAGAACTGAAATGAGGAGGAATTTCTTTAGCCAGAGAGTGATGAATCTGTGGAATTCATTGCTACAGATGGCTGTGGAGGCCAAGTTGTTGGGTATATTTAAAGTGGAAGTTGATAGGTTCTTGATTGGGGGGTCATAGGGTACAGGGAGAACGCAAGAGAATGGGATTGAGAGGGATAATAAATCAGCCATGGCTGAGTAGACTTGACGGGCTGAATGGCCTAATTCTGCTCCTATGTCTTATGCAAACCTAACGTCTTGTAACACTCTTCCACACTCCAACGGATCAGTGCATAAAGCAATCTGCCTGTCCTCAGAATTTCTCAACGAGCTTCTGGTTGTCATTTCAATTAACCTCCCCCTCCCATTCCCACACTGACCCATGTGTGGTCAGACTTCTCCACTGCAACACTGAGACCGTATACAAACCCCTTTCACTTGGCTTCCACATTAAGCCCATCACCCCTACTGGGTCACAGGCCGCCAAGTGCAGCTCGCTAGAGTCCTCTGTCCTGGGCCAATCTTCCAAGTTGTCCCCAGGGGTAGACCACCTTCTTCTTCCTTTCACAGGGATGAGGTCTTTGGAACTACTGATGGTGTTTCTGTAGCTCTGGGTTTTTACGGGATGGGGCTTCTTAGCCCCATGCACAACCCTCCTCCTTTCGCAGCTGGGCTTGGGACCGTCCATGGCAGAGTTGGTGTGTACACTGAACTTTCTAGTTTCAGATAATGTGCACCCTGCAGCCCACCCTGTTCCAGCTATCACTGCCTACTCCCTCCACACGCCTCAATATACTGGGTAGCATTCACCCACGCTCCCAGTCGTGATGCAGAGCCTGTAAGCAAAACGCTGTCCACCCTCCCGCTCCAGATTCTAGCCTCTGCCGTCCCGTGGGGCAAAGCTTTGCCAACAGGAGGCTGGTTCAGATGAAGCACGTCCCCCCTGCGTGTTCTGGGTTTAGAACTGGTTGCTTGTATATTTATTTATCTAGTGATACAGCCTTCCAGCCTAACAAGTCGCACCACCCAGCAACCCACCGAATTAACCCCAGCCTGATCACAAGACAACTTACTATGACCAGTTAATCTATTGACCCATACATCTTTGGACTGGGGGTGGGGGTGGAATCGGAGCACCTAGAGGAAAACTCAGGCACTCAGAGGAAAAACGTACAAGCTTTCTTACAGGGGACACCGGAATCGAACTCAACTCCGACACCCCGAGCTGTAACAGCGCCGCGCTAACCGCTGTGCTACTGTGGCGCCCCACGGTACCATGTGAATGATGAAGCGGCTGTGTGTGGCAAATATTACCCATCCCTGCGGATACCGAAATGGGAGAAGATAGTTAACATTTCAACACCACTGTAGATACCTCCGCTTCAATGATGGGACCTTAGAGGCGGGACCTGTGCACAGCCGAGCAGTAGGAGACCCGGCACCCATGAGTGTGTCACCAGGCTCGGCGAGGTGGAATGAATCTGGCGCTGAGGTGGGAAGAAAGCAGTGAGGAGTTTGTCCCTTTTACCAAGGTCACATCACATACATCCCAGGAGCAGCCAGCCATCCCTGCGACTAAACAAGAGGTTACCACATTAATTATAGCACAAGAAATTCTGCAGATGCCGGAAATCCAGAGCAACACACACACTAAATGCTGGAGGAACTCAGCAGGTCAGGCAGCGTCTACAGAGAGGAATAACAGTCAACGTTCCTGGCCAAGACACCGGTGAGGTTGACTGTTTAGAGACAGCCTGGCCTGCTGAGTTCCTCCAGCATTTTGAGTGTGTTGCTTAATCGATCGGTGATCAACTGAGAGCTTTACCATCACAACTGGGGTGTGCACAGGTGGGAACCACCCACAGGCCCCTCCCTCTCTCTCCCTACCGACCTGGATACACTACCCAGCACTCCAACCTCCCTGCACTTACTGACCCCAAGCCCTCCCCTTACCCCAGGTCCGGACCGGTCTCCTGCCTTTAGGAAAATTAATTGCTGGCCCTGTAGAGACCAAGCCCCTGGTTGGACATCCTGCCGATGACAACGAATCGTGCTTCACCACCAGCCACACCCGTGGGATTTCATGTTCCTGGAGTCTGGTTGGCTCGGTGGAACAGGTGAATTCACAAGGGTCATTTAAAGATATTAAAGAGACATTTAAAGACCAATTAGTATCAGTTATTTTAAGACATAGAAGAGTACAGCACAGGAATAGGCCATTTGGCCCACAATGCAGTGCCAAACCAGCTAAAGAGCAAGTTAAAAACACCCAAACACTAATCCCTCCTGTGTACATCGTGTCCATATCCTCTCCTGCACCCTCTCCAAAGTCTCAACATCCTTCCTCTAGTGGGGTAACCAGAACTGTAAGCAATTCTCCAGATGTGGCCTAACCAGAGTTTTATAAAGCTGCAACATAACCTCCTGATTTTTGAACTCAATGTCCGACTAATAAAAGCAAGCATTCCATAAGGCTTCTTAGCCACCTTATCGACCTGTGTAGTCACTTTCAGGGAGCTATGAACTATGAACTCAGTAATATTCCTAATGGGGTTTGAAAGTTTAAACAGAACCCATTTCTATATTTTGTATTTGTATATTGCAGAACTAACATTACAGTTCACTTTTGGAAAAGGTAACTTTATACGTCACACATACATCAAAACATACAGTGAAATGCATCATTTGCATCAACTTCCAATAGAGTTCGAGGCATTGAGTGCAGAAGAGGTTCACCAGGATGCTGCCTGGTTTAGAGGGTATGTGCTATCACGAGAGGCTGGGGTTGTTTTTCTCTGGGGTGTCAGAGACTGAGGGGAGATCTGATAGAGGTTTATAAGATTATGAGAGCCATAGATAGAGTAGACAGGGAGTATCTGTTTCCCAGGATTGGGCATGTACATTGGCAAATACACTGGATGCTTTTAAGAGACATTTGGATAGGTACATGGACTAAACAAAATTGGAGAGATATGGACGTGGTAGGAGGGATTAGTGTTTGGGTGTTTTTGATTTGCTTTTTAGCTGGTTCAGCATAACATTGTGGGCCGAATGGCCTGTTCCTGTGCTGTACTCTTCTACGTTCTACGTTCTATGTGCAGCGGCCAAGTGTTGCCATGTTTTCATCTCCGACGTAGCATGCTTGCAACTCACTAATATTAACTAAATTCAAGTGGAGGTTGATAGGTTCTTGATTAGAGGGTCAAAGGTTATGGGGAGAAGGCAGGAGAATGCGTTGGATGATTACAAGAGGGCGTACAGGAGTGAGATATATCAGCTAGTTGAGTGGTGTCGCAGCAACAACCTCCCACACAACATCAGTAAGACCAAAGAACTGATTGTGGACTTCAGAAAGGCTAAGTCGAGGGGTCAGACACCAATCCTCATAGAGGGACCAGAAGTAGAAAGAGTGAGCAATTTCAAGTTCCTGGGTGTCAAGACCTCTGCAATTCTAACCTGGTCCCAACCTATCAATGCAACTACAAAGAAGACAAACAGTGACTATATTTCATTAGCAGTTTGAGGAGATTTGGTATGTCACCAAAGATACCTGCAAATTTCTACAAATGTACCAAGAAGAGAGTATTCCAACTGGCTGCATCACCTTCTGGTATGGGGTGGGGGCACAGCCCAGGAGTGAAATAAATTGCAGGAAGTTGTAACTTAGTCAGCTCCATCATGGGCACCAGCCTCCGTAGCATCCAGGACATCTTCAAGGAGTGATGCCTCAGAAAGGCAGCGTCCATCATTAAGGGCCCCCATCTCTCATTGCTACCATCAAGGAGGAGGTACAGGAGCCTGAAGACACACACTCAGTGATTCAGGAACAGCTTCTTCCCCTCTGCCATCCGATTTCTGAATGGACAATGAACCCATAAACACTACCTCACTGCTTCTTTTATTTTCATTTTTGCACTACTGATTTAATTTAACTATTTAATATATGTATATACTTACTGTAATTCACAGTTTGTTTTGCTATTATTATGCATTGCATTGCTGCCGCAAAGACAACAAACCTCACAACATATGCCAGTGATATTAAACCTGATTCTGATTCTTGAGAGAGATAATAAATCAGCCATGACGGAATGGCAGGCAGACTGGATGGGCCGAATGGCCTGATTCTGCTGCTATGTCCTATGGTCTAATATCATATCTCCCTCCACAGGCACCCGTCATAAGGAATTTTTTAAAAAGCCTTATCCCCACCCATCTCCTTGGAGCTCCACCCACTCACCAACCCTTCCAATCTTAACGCTCTTCCTCAGGTAAAAGGTTCTAGTTGTCATAGAAACCTCTCACAATTTTATAAACTCCCCTTTGCCTCCAGTGCTGCAGAGAAAACAACCCTAGCCTGTACAATCTGTCTTTGTTCATCTGACTGTGTGTGTATATATATACACACACATACAATACAACCAAACAAAACAGCATACCTCACTGCAAACAACAGGAATTCTGCAGATGCTGGAAATTCAAGCAACACACATCAAAGTTGCTGGTGAACGCAGCAGGCCAGGCAGCATCTCTAGGAAGAGGTGCAGTCGACGTTTCAGGCCGAGACCCTTCGTCAGGACTAACTGAAGGAAGAGTGAATAAAGGATTTGAAAGTTGGGAGGGGGAGATCCAAAATGATAGGAGAAGACAGGAGGAGGAGGGATGGAGCCAAGAGCTGGACAGGTGATTGGCAAAGGGGATACGAGAGGATCATGGGACAGGAGGTCCAGGAAGAAAGACGGGGGGGGGGGACCCAGAGGATGGGCAAGGGGTATATTCAGAGGGACAGAGGGAGAGAAAAGGAGAGTGAGAGAAAGAATGTGTGTATAAAGAATGTGTGTATATATATATTGGCAAAACCCGTCGCAGACTGGGAGACCGCTTTGCTGAACACCTACGCTCTGTCCGCCAGAGAAAGCAGGATCTCCCAGTGGCCACACATTTTAATTCCACATTCCATTCCCATTCTGACATGTCTATCCACGGCCTCCTCTACTGTAAAGATGAAGCCACACTCAGGTTGGAGGAACAACACCTTATATTCCGTCTGGGTAGCCTCCAACCTGATGGCATGAACATCGACTTCTCTAACTTCCGCTAATGCCCCACCTCCCCCTCGTACCCCATCTGTTACTTATTTTTATACACACATTCTTTCTCTCACTCTCCTTTTTCTCCCTCTGTCCCTCTGAATATACCCCTTGCCCATCCTCTGGGTCCCCCCCCCCTGTCTTTCTCCCTGGGCCTCCTGTCCCATGATCCTCTCATATCCCTTTTGCCAATCACCTGTCCAGCTCTTGGCTCCATCCCTCCCCCTCCTGTCTTCTATCATTTTGGATCTCCCTCTCCCCCTCCAACTTTCAAATCTCATACTATCTCTTCCTTCAGTTAGTCCTGACGAAAGGTCTCGGCCTGAAACATCGACTGTACCTCTTCCTAGAGATGCTGCCTGGCCTGCTGCGTTCACCAGCAACTTTGATGTGTGTTACCTCACTGCAGTACACCCGTACAACATATATCCCACATGACACGTACATTTTTGGAATGTGGGAGGAAGCCAGAGCACTAGGGAAACCCACACAGCCACGGTGTGACATAGTGTTTAATGGATGGTTTACAAGTGGACTTTTGAGGGGAGGCCCGTACTCAGAGATATTCACAGAAGTGAAGCCAGTGAACTGAAGCAGCAGAGATAGCCAGTTAAATTTCTGCTCCTTGGCAGGTTTTGGTCGAGTGTTCTGCGCTCTTCTCCCAGGTGATGTGCTGGGACCAGATTATTACTTCCTGACAGCAACTACTGTATCACTAAACTTCCTGACAGTAATTACTTTCTGTGGGCTTGTTGGAAGAGAGAGGTACACAGTCACAGAGACACAGAACACAGACCTACAGAGAGAAGAGAAAGACAGAGAGTCCACTCTGGGAGAGAGTCCCACGACAGGAGAGTGTGTCCCGCAGTGGGAGAGAGAAGAGGAGAGAGTCCTGTACTGGGAGAGCCAGGGAGAGAGAATAGGGCGGCACGGTGGCCTAGTGGTTAGCACATCGCTTTACTGTACCAGTGATCTGAGATCAATTCCCATCACTGCCTGTAGGGAGTTTGTACGTTCTCCCACTTTGATTTCCCCGGGGTGCTCCAGTTTCCTCCGCAGTCCAAAAATGTACAAAAACCTGCTGGTTGGTAGGCTAATTGGTCATTGTAAATTGTCCTGTGAGTAGGCTAGGATTAAATCAAGGGTTTGCTGGGAGGCACAGTTCAAACGGCCGGTAAGGCCCATTCCACACTGTATCTCAATAAATAACTAAAATTTCCTGAGCGTGCTCTGATTTCCTCCCACATTCCAAAGGTGTACCGGTTGGTAGATTAATTAGTTATTGTAAATTGTCCCGTGATTAGGCTAGGGTTGAATCGGGGGTTTGCTGGGTGGTGCGGCTCAAAGGGTCAATCCGTGCTGTATGTCAACAAATAAATAAATAGGTTGCCACAAAAGAGTTGGACTCAGATGTCAGGAATAATACTTTATACTTTATTCTTTATACTTTATTGTTGCCAAACAATTGATACTAGAATGTACAATCATCAGAGCGACATTTGATTCTGCGCTTCCCGCTCCCTGGATTACAAATCGATAGTAAATATTAAAAATTTAAATTATAAATCATAAATAGAAAATAGAAAAAAAGTAAGGTAGTGCAAAAAAACCGAGAGGCAGGTCCCTAAGGTTTGATGTCACAGATCAGAATCAGCATATGTTGTGAAATTTGTTGTTCTGCGGCAGCTGTACATTGAAATACATAATAATAAAAATTACTATAAATTCCAATAAGAAATATAGAAAAAAATTAATTAAATTAGTATTGCTGTTAGGGCATATTCCGGACTTTGGGTGCATAGCAAAATATTAACATCAGCAACTAACTTCAGCCACCAAACTTTAGACCTGAATGTGGATTGTAGATTAAATTTGAAATACAGCTCTGGAAAATAGATTCTTAGAGCTGGGGAAAAACAGACAATGCTGATCTAACATTCGTTTTGGGTGTCGGGAGTGTGGGTGCGAAGAAGGAGGTGTGAAAGTTATATGTAATTCAAGGGAGGCATTGTAAATGTCGAATTGTTCCTTTGATCTTTAGCATATAAAATTTCATGTAATGTTAGATCGAGCAGGCCTCTTCCTCTGAAAGGGTCTCAATATGATGCGTGCTGTGTCTCATTTTGTCAAATAAAAGACCACTTCATATCTACTAGCTATGTCTCTCTGGTGACTTTGTTCACTTCACAACGGTGCTAAAAGAGAACAAAAGTAGTGAGGTAGTGTCCATGGGTTCAATGTTCATGCAGAAGTCGGATGTCAGAGGGGAAGAAGCTGTTCCTGAATTACTGAGTGTGTGTCTTCAGGCTCCTGTACATCCTTCCTGAGGGTAACAATGAGAAGAGGGCACGTCCTGGGTGATAGCATTCCTTAACGATGGGTGGCGCATTTGTGTGCTGGATGCTGGGAGGTTAGAGCCAGTGATGGAGCTGGCTGAGCTTAGAACTTTCTACAGCTTTTTCCAAACTGTGCAGTGGCCCCTCCACACCAGATAGATCATGATGAAAGGCACCTCTGGTGTGCAGCAGGAAATGGACAGACAGCGTTTCAAAGTTCATAGTAAGTATATTATCAAAGTACATATATGTTACCATATACAACCCTGAGATTCATTTTCTTGCAGGCATACTCAATAAAGCAAATAACCATAATAGAATCAACAAAAGACTGCACCAACAGGGTGGACAACCAGAGTGCAAAAGACACCAAACTGAAAATACAAATGAAAAAAGAAATAATAATGAATAAATAGGCAACAAATATCGAGAACATGAGATGAGCAGTCCCTAAAAGTGAGTCCATAAGCTGTAGGAATATTTCAGCATTGGGGTGAGTGGGGGTGAGTGAAGTTGAGTGAAGTTATCCCCTTTGGTTCAAGAGCCTGATGGTTGAGGGGTAGTAACTGTTCCTGAACCTGGTGGTGTGGGTCCTGAGGTTCCTGTACCTCTTTCCTAAATGTTGAGGAGTAATAACTTTGATAGAGTTATACCAAATTATGAGGGGCAGAGATAGGGTGAATGCAAGCAGGTTTTTCCCACTGAGGTTGTGTGAGACTAGAACTAGAGGGTAAAATATCATAAAATATAGAAGCAGAAGTTGGCCATTCGGCCTATCGAGTCTGCTTCGCCATTCAATCATGGGCTGATTCAATTCTTCCAGTCATCCCCACTCCCCTGCCTTCTCCCCATACCCTTTGGTGGCCTGGCTAATCAAGAACCTATCTATCTCTACCTTAAATACACCCAGTGACTCGGCCGCCACAGCTGCTCGTGGCAACAAATTCCACAGATTTACCACCCTCTGACTGAAGTAATTTCTCTGCATCTCTGTTCTAAAAGGATGTCCTTCAATCCTTAAGTCATGTCCTCTTGTCCTAGAATCCCCTACCATGGGAAATAACTTTGCCATATCTAATCATCTAATCTGTTCAGGCCTTTTAACATTCGGAATGTTTCTATGACATCCCCCCTCATTCTCCTGAACTCCGGAGAATACAGCCCAAGAGCTGCCAGACGTTCCTCATATGGTAACCCTTTCATTCCTGGAATCATTCTTGTGAATCTTCTCTGAACCCTCTCGAATGTCAGTATATCCTTCCTAAAATAAGGAGCACAAAACTGCACACAATACTCCAAGTGTGGTCTCACAGGTGCCTTATAGAGCCTCAACATCACATCCCTGCTCTTATATTCTATACCTCTAGAAATGAATGCCAACATTGCATTTGCCTTCTTCACCACCGACTCAACCTGGAGGTTAACCTTTAGGGTATCTTGCACAAGGACTCCCAAGTCCCTTTGCACCTCTGCATTTTGAATTCTCTCCCCACCTAAATAATAGTCTGCCCGTTTATTTCTTCCACCAAAGTGCATGACCATACACTTTCCAACATTGCATTTCATTTGGCTCTTTTTTGCCCGTTCCCCTAAACTATCTAAATCTCTCTGCAGGCTCTCTGCTTCCTCGACACTTCCCGCTCCTCCACCTATCTTTGTATCATCGGCAAATTTATCCACAAATCCATTAATACCACAGTCGAAATCATTGACATACATCGTAAAAAGCAGTGGTCCCAACACCGACCCCTGTGGAACTCTACTGGTAGCCGGCAGCCACCCAGAGTAGGATCCCTTTATTCCCACTCTCTGTTTTCTGCTGATCATCCAGTGCTTCACCCATGCTAGTAACTTCCCTGTAATTTCATGGGCTCTTATCTTGCTAAGCAGCCTCATCTGAGGCACCTTGTCAAAGGCATTCTGAAAATCCAAGTACAGCACGTCTACTGCATCTCCTTTGTCTACCCTGCTTGTAATTTCCTCAAAAAATTGCAGTAGGTTTGTCAGGCGGGATTTTCCTTTCAGGAAACTATGCTGGCTTTGGCCTATCTTGTCATGTGCTTCCAGGTACTCTGTAATCTCATCCCTAGCAACCAATTCCAACAACTTCCCAACCACTGATGTCTGGCTAACAGGTCTATAGTTTCCTTTCTGCTGCCTCCCATCCTTCTTAAATAGCAGAGTAACTTTTGCAATTTTCCGGTCATCCGGTACAATGCCAGAATCTATCAATTCTTGAAAGATCATCATTAATGCCTCTGCAATCTCTCCAGCTACTTCCTTCAAAACCTGAGGGTGCATTCCATCAGGTCCAGGAGATTTATCCACCCTCAGACCATTAAGCTTCCTGAGCAGCTTCTCAGTCGTAATTTTCACTGCACAAACTTCGCTTCCCTGACATTCTTGAATGTCTGGTATACTGCAGATGTCTTCCACTGTGAAGACTGATGCAAAATACACATTCAGTTCCTCTGCCATCTCTGCATCTCTCATTACAATATCTCCAGCGTCATTTTGTATTGGTCCCATGACTCTCTTTTACCCTTTATATACTTAAAAAAGCTCTTAGCATCTTCTTTGATATTAGTTGCCACGTTCTTTTCATAATTCATCTTTTTCTTCCTAATGATCTTCTTAGTTTCCTTATGCACATTTTTAAGAGCTTCCCAATCCTCTATCTTCCCACTAGCTTTAGCTTCCTTGTATGCCCTCTCTTTTGCTTTTACTTTGGCTCTGACTTCACTTGTCAGCCACGGTAGTGTCCTTCTTCCCTTTGAAAATTTCTTATTTGGAATATATCTGCCTTGCACTTCCCTCATTTTTCACTGAAACTCCAGCCATTGCTGCTCTGCTGTCCTTCCTGCAAATGTCCCTTTCCAGTCAACTTCGGCCAGTTCCCCTCTCATGCCATTGTAATTTCCTTTATTCCACTGAAATACAGACACATTGAATTTTATTTTTTCCTTCTCAAATTTCAATGTGAACTCGATCATATTGTGATCACTGTTCTCTAAGGGTTCCTTAACCTTAAGCTCTCTTATCACCTCTGGATCATTGCACAACACCCAATCCAGCACAGCCCATCCCCTAGTGGGCTCAACAAGTTGTTCTAAAAAGCCATTTTGCAGACATTCTACAAATTCTCTCTTGAGGTCCAGTACTGGCCCAGTTTTTCCAATCCACTTTCACGTTAAAATCTCAAACGATTATCATGACATAGCCTTTCTGCCACGCCTTTCTATCTCCTGCTGTAATCTGTAATCCACATCCCAGCTGCTGTTTGGAGGCCTGTATACAACTGCCATTAGGGACCTTTTACCCTTGCCATTAGTAACTCAACCCATAGAGACTCTACACCTTCCGAACCTATGTTATCCCTTCCTAATGATTTAATATTATTTCTTATACACAGAGTCACACCACCCCCTCTGCCTACTAACCTATCTTTCCGATACACCGTATATCCTTGGACAGTCAGCTCCCAATGGCAGCCATCCTTTAGCCAAGTTTCAGAGATGGCCACAACATCATACTTGCCAATCTGTAGCTGAATTTCAAGATTGTCCATTTTATTTCTTATTTCTTATGCTGTGTGCATTCAAATATAACACTCAAATATAACAGTCCGGTATTTGTTGCTTTCTGTTTTAACTGCACCACACCTCTATTGCCCTGTAACTCGTCCCACTGGCTGTGATTAAGCCTCATCTCCTGCCTGTACTTTCTATCATCTCTGTTGCATGCTATCTCCAATTTATTTCTGTTTTCCCATTCCTCAGCCCTATCACTTTGGTTCCCATCCCTCTGCCAAATTAGTTTGAACCCTCCCTAACAGCTCTATTAAATGTGCCTGCTAGGGTATTGGACCTCTTTGGGTTCAGGTGTAACCCATCCTTTCTGTACAGGTCGTACCTCCCCCAGAAGAGGCCCCAATGATCCAGGAATCTGAAGCCTTGACCCCTACGCCAGTCTCTCAGCCACGCATTAATATGTCTGATCATGCTATTCTTGCACTCGCCAGCAATCCTGAGATTACTACCCTGGAGGTCCTGCTTTTCAGCTTCATACCAAACTCCCTGAATTCTCTCTTCAGGACCTCCTCCCTTTTTCTACCTATGTCCTCGGTACCACTGTGTTTCGAGACTTTTGGCTCTTTGCACCCGATGCGAGACGTCCCGTACCCTGGTACCCAGGAGGCTTCACACCATGCAGGTATCTCTATCAGGCTGACAGAATCTCCTGTCTCTTCCCCGCACTATGGAATTCCCTATGACTACCACATACTTCATTTTCTTCTCTCCCTTCTGCACCATGGAACCAGGCTCAGTGCCAGAGACCTGATCACCGTGGTCATCCTCTGTCAGGTCATCCCCCTCAACAGCATCCAAAACGAGATAATGATTACTGAAGGATATGGCCACAGGGATGCTCTCTACTATCTGAGCTCTTCCCTTCACTTCCCTGACTGTCACCCACTTATCTAACTCCTGCAGCCTCGGGGTGACTAACTCCCTGTAGCTCCTATCTATCTCCTGTTCACTCTCGCTAGTAAGCTGTAGGTCATCGAGCCGCAGCTCCAGATCCCCAACACGGTCTCTCAGGAGCTGCATCTCCGTGCACCTGGCGCAGATGTGGCCATTTGGGAGACTAGAAGATTCCCAGGATTCCCACGTCTGACACCCAGAGCAAAATACTGGCCCTACCAACATGCTTTCTATTCCTCAAAAAAAATGCAAAGAAAAACCAAAAGCGAGGTCCACCTACCCATTTACTGCGCCGAAGGCTGAATGGCCGAAGCCTGTCCCTTCTACTCTCGCCACTGGCCTACTCCCGGCAATGGCCGCTCCACTTATCCCTTCTGCACTTCTGTTTAGGTCATCGAGCTCAGTTGCCACCGCATTAGGTGGAATATTTAAGGGGAACATAAGGGAGAACTTCACTCAGAGGGTGGTGAGAGTGTGGAATGAGGAAGAAGTGGACGTGGGTTTGATTGCAACATTTAAGGGAAGTTTGGATGAGTACTTGGATGGGAGGGTAAGGGGCTTTATGGTCTAGGTCAGGGGTTCCCAACCATTTGTATGTCATGCACCCTACCATTAACCAGGTTGGTCTAGGTGCTGATGGGACTAGGCCGAATGACAGTACAGCACGGACTAGATGGGCTGTAGGTCCTGTTTATGTGCTATAGTGCTCTTTGACTGTGACGCTCTCTTTAATCATTCTGAAAATGTGAAGAACAGCGGTTCCCCCAAAGGGTCCACTCAGGGCTCAGCTTGTGGACCGTTTGGAACAAAGGGGAGCATTATTTGCTCCTTTTAGCAGATATTTGTAGTAAGCACAAGGTTGTGATTGTGGGAGATTTTAATTTTCCGTACATAGACTGGGAAGCCCATACTGTAAAAGGGCTGGATGGTTTGGAGTTTGTAAAGTGTGTGCAGGATAGTTTTTTGCAGCAATACATAGAGGTACCAACCAGAGAAGGGGCAGTGTTGGATCTCCTGTTAGGGAATGAGATGGGTCAGGTGATGGAGGTATGTGTTGGGGAGCACTTCGGGTCCAGTGATCACAATACCATTAGTTTCAGTGTAATTATGGAGAAGGATAGGTCTGGACCCAGGGTTGAGATTTTTGATTGGAGAAAGGCTAACTTTGAGGAGATGCGAAAGGATTTAGAAGGAGTGGATTGGGACAATTTGTTTTATGGGAAGAATGTAAGAGAGAAATGGAGGTCATTTAAAGGTGAAATTTTGAGAGTACAGAATGTTTATGTTCCTGTTAGGATGAAAGGAAAGGTTAAAAGTTTGAGAGAGCCATGGTTTTCAAGGGATATTGGAAAATTGGTTCGGAAAAAGAGAGATAGCTACAATAAATATAGGCAGCACGGAGTAAATGAGGTGTTCGAGGAATATAAAGAATGTAAAATGAATCTTAAGAAAGAAATTAGAAAAACTAAAAGAAGATATGAGGTTGCTTTGGCAAGTAGGGTGAAAATAAATCCCAAGGGTTTCTACAGTTATATTAATAGCAAAAGGATAGTGAGGGATAAAATTGGTCCCTTAGAGAATCAGAGTAGACGGCTATGTGCGGAGCCAAAAGAGATGGGGAGATTCTGAACAATTTCTTTTCTTTGGTATTCACTAAGGAGAAGGATATTGAATTGGGTAAGATAACAGAAACAGGTAGGGAAGTCATGGAAACTATGATGATTAGAGAAGAGGAAGTACTGGAGCTTTTAAGGAATATAAAAGTGGATAAGTCTCCGAGTCCTGACAGGATATTCCCTCGGACCTTGAGGGAAGTTAGTGTGGAAATAGCAGGGGCTCTGACAGAAATATTTCAAATGTCATTAGAAACGGGGATGGTGCCGGAGGATTGGCGTATTGCTCATGTTGTTCCATTGTTTAAAAAGGGTTCTAAGAGTAAACCTAGCAATTATCGGCCTGTGAGTTTGACGTCAGTGGTGGGTAAATTGATGGAAAGTATTCTTAGGGATGGTATATATAATTATCTGGTTAGACAGGGTCTGATTAGGAACAGTCAACATGGATTTGTGCATGGAAGGTCATGTTTGACAACTCTTATTGAATTTTTGAAGAGGTTACTAGGAAAGTTGACGAGGGTAAAGTGGTGGATGTTGTCTGTATGGACTTCAGTAAGGCCTTTGACAAGGTCCCACATGGAAGGTTGGTTAGGAAGGTTCAATCGCTAGATATTAATATTGAAGTAGTAAAATGGATTCAGCAGTGGCTGAATGGGAGATGCCAGAGAGTGGTGGTGGATAACTGTTTGTCAGATTGGAGGTCGGTGGCTAGTGGTGTGCCTCAGGGATCTGTACTGGGTCCAATGTTATTTGTCATATACATTAATGATCTGGATGATGGGGTGGTAAATTGGATGAGTAAGTATGCAGATGATACTAAGATAGGTGGAGTTGTAGATAATGAAGTAGGTTTTCAAAGTTTGCAGAGAGATTTAGGCCGGTTAGAAGAGTGGGCTGAAAGATGGCAGATGGATTTAATGCTGATAAATGTGAGGTGTTACATTTTGGTAAGACTAATCAAAATAGGACATACCTGATAAATGGTAGGGTATTGAAGAATGCAAGAGAACAGAGGGAGCTAGGAATAATGGTGCATAGTTCCCTGAAGGTGGAATCTCATGTGGATAGGGTGGTGAAGAAAGCTTTTGGTATGCTGGTCTTTATAAATCAGAGCATTGAGTATAGGAGTTGGGATGTAATGTTGAAATTGTACAAGGCATTGGTGCCTTGTACAATTTCAACATTACAACAAAATGGAGAGAATACAGAGAAGATTTACTAGAATGTTACCTGGGTTTCATCACCTAAGTTACAGAGAAAGGTTGAAGAAGTTGGGTCTTTATTCTTTGGAACGTAGAAGGTTGAGGGGGGACCTGATAGAGGTATTTAAAATTATGACGGGGATAGATAGAGTTGATGTGGATAGGCTTTTCCATTGAGAGTGGGGAGATTCAAACAAGAGGACATGAGTTGAGAGTTAAAGGGCAAAAGTTTAGGGGTAACATGAGGGGAAACTTCTTTATTCAGAGAGTGGTAGCTGTGTGGAACGAGCTTCCAGCAGAAGTGGTTGAGGCAGGTTCGATGTCATTTAAAGTTAAATTGGACAACTATATGGACAGGAAAGGAATGGAGGGTTATGGGCTGAGTGCAGGTCGGTGGGACTAGGTGAGTGTAAGAGTTTGGCACGAACTAGAAGGGCCGAGATGGCCTGTTTCCATGCTATAATTGTTATATGGTTATATTATTGAGAAAGGAAATGTTATTGGGCTCACTGGAGAGCGATCTTCCCAACCATCCTCTTCATCAATTCAGTTCCATTCCGGCCACACAGCTGGAAAAGTCCGGCAGATTGCTGTTCCTTCCTCAGCGCTCAGGACACAAGCTGTAGAGCGAGAAGCAGCTTTAGCAGAGCTGCTCCACTGGACCACTCATCTCCTGAGATACCAGAGTCGGGTTAATATCTCTGACATACGTCATAAAACGTGATGTTTTGCGGCAGCAGTACAGTACAACTGTAGGTTAATGCGTAAAATAGAGGCCTTTTATGTTTAAGATAAACCGTAGCATATTTTGTTAAACTCCAAAACCTGAACAAAGCTCGCTAAAACTCCTTGCGTAACAAGCAAGGAGTAACTCCAAACGTCATCATGCCAGACCAGCCTCTTAAAGTAGAACCCCAACTCCACCAATTACGTTACCCTACACAATACATAAACACTAGTAATTGTTGCCACAACAAAACACAAATTTTGTGATATATGTGAGTGATGATAAACCTCATTTTGATACGGGTCTTTATTGGAGACTGAGAGTGGGAAGGGGACAGGGAGAGGGGAATCATGGCTGGGAAAAGGGGAAGGGAGAGGGAAGGGATTGAGAAACACCAGAGAGATATTCTGTAATGACCAATAAACCAACTGTTTGGAATCAAATGACCTTGCCTGTTGTCTCAGGGCTGGGTGTGTCTGCACCCCTGCCCGTGGCATTCCTCGACCACCTGTCCCACGGTGTTCCACCCTCTCCATTCCCAACTCCCTTCGCTCCTGTCAGATTTACAAACGCGCTGTCCGGTTCCACGTTGACAAATACACTACTGTGCAAAAGTCTTAAGTATCCTAGCTGTATATATGTGCCTAAGACTTTTGTACAGTATTGCAAAAAGTAGTGAGGTAGCGTTCATGGGTTCAATGTCCATTCAGAAACCAGATGGCAGAGGGGAAGAGGCTGTTCTTCAAGCTCCTGTACTGTCTGATGGTCGTAGTTAGAAGAGGGCACATCCTGGATGGTGAGGGGCCTTACTGATGAATGCCACCTTCTCGAAGCTTCACATTTTGAAGATGTCCTCGATGCTGAGCGGTATGTTGTGTGTGAGGAGACAGGCCGCATGCAGCCTAACCCTGGAGACAGAGGGCCACCTGGAAAGCTAGATCAAGCATCCAGGCCCACCACCGCATGAGGGACCCGGGTCCCAGTGGGCTATCAGCCTAGCCCTTGCACAACTAAAGCACTCATCAGCTTCCCCTCTACTGGTGTTCCAGAGAGAACAAAGTGGACGGCGGCAGGATTCAGAGAGGAATGGAGGGTCATGATTGGTGGGAGCACAGCAGTTGGCCAAGGGGGGGACCTTCATATAGAGTCATAGAAAAGTACCGCACAGACTAGGGCCCTTGGCCCATCTAGTCCATGTGAAACAATTGGAACTGTCTACTCCCGTCAACCTGCACCAGGACATAGCCCTCCATATCCCTACCACCCATGACCATATCCAAACTTCTCCTAAACACTGAAATCGAGCTCACATGCACCACTTGTGCTGGCAGCTCGTTCCACACTCTCATCACCCTCTGAGTGAAGGAGTTTCCCCTCATGTCCCCCGTGAACTTTTCACCTTTCACCCTTAACCCACGACCTCTGGTTGCAGTTCCACCCAACCTCAGGGGAAAAAGCCTGTTTGTATTTACCCTATCTATAGCCCTCTTAATTTTCTATACCTTTATCAAATTTCCTCTCAATCTTCTATGTTCCAAGGAATAAAATATCCTAAGCTCGAATGAACTCTTCTCGGGCTTCAAGACAAGTACAGGTATCAATTATGACCAACATTTTGATGACCAACTCTGTCATGTTCTTCAGGGGTTATGGCTGGGCATGTCTAGTCCGGTGGTATTTATACCCCTGTATTCTGTCCCTCCTGATTGGTTAGTCCTCATCCAGTTAGGCTTCCCACCTTGTTTACAATTGAATTCCAGTTCTTACTTAGAGCGAGACCTTCGACTTTGTTAAAATTCTTTTCCTCTAGTTTTAGTAGAGTATAAAGCTGCCAGCGAATGTTGTGTATGAGTATTCGATTTCAACATTCAGGAGAAGCCTAGATAAGTACATGGATGGACTAGAGCATTCTGGTAAACCTCTCCTGCACTTACCACATTCTTCTTATGATGAGGTGACCAGAACTGAACATAATACTCCAAGTGTGGTCTAACCAGAGTTTTATAGAGCTGCAATTTTATGATAGCACCATAAGAACATAAGATATAGGAGCAGAATTAGGCTATTTGGCCCATTGAGTCTGCTCCGCCATTTCATCATGGCTGATCTATTTTCCCTCAAAAGCTACAATCTCCTGCCTTCTCCAGGTTTCCCTTTCAAACACCGATTTATCAAGAATCCATCAGAGGTGCCTTAAATAGACCCAATGACTAGGTCTCCACAGATGCCTGTGGTACTGAACTCCACAAATCCACTCTGGCTAAAGAAATTCCTCCTTCTCTGTTCGAAATAGTCATCCCTCTATTCTAAGGCTGTGTCATCTGGTCTTAGACTCCCCCACCATAGGAAACATCCTCTCCACATTCACTCTATCAAGGCCTTTCACCATTCGATCGGTTTCAATGAAGTCATCCCTCATTCTTCTGAATTCCAGTGAGCACAGGCCCAGAGCCATCAAACACTCTTCATATGACAAGCCTTTCAATCCTGGAATCATTTTGGTGACCTCTCCAGTATCAGCAATTACCTTGTGGCTCTTAAACTCAGTACCCTGACTAATAAAGGTCAACACACCATATGCCTTCTTAACCACCCTATCAACTTGTGCGGCAACTCTAAAGGATTTACGGACATGGTTGCTTTTACATCAGTCACCTATGAGTGGTCTAAGGTAGAAGGAGATGAGTTATTAACTTCAAACTTTCTTCATTATCGCTCAAAGAGTTGAACTGCACGTGCATGTAACGAGAGCGTCTTGGACCTCCAGGTGGTCCACAGCAGGCGTGATTGATAAATTTGTGGCCTAAGGTAGAAGGAGATGAGTTATACAGCTCTCGTTACGTGCACATGCACTTCAACTCTGAGTGATTATGCAGGAAGTTTGAAGTTAAATAACTCATCTCCTTCTACCTTAGGCCACGAACTTATTAATCACCCCTGCCGAGGACCACTTCTGGAAGTCCAAGACGCCGACTTCTACAAAGAAGGGATCCGTATGCCCACGACCGCTGGACTAAGTGTGTAAATGTAGGAAAAATAAATGTGCTAGATTTTCTAAAATTGACTCCTTCTACCTTAGGTCACAAACTTATCAATCACCCCTTGTATAAGAGATTGAACAATGTGACCAAATGTCTGGAAGTTGGTCGATGTTTGGGCTGAGAAGTAAATTCATTGCTGATTGTTCCTCTGCCTCCATCACAATCAACATCCCAGACTGGCCAGAAAGCGGCATCAAATGATTAGAATCATCCACCAAATGCTGAAATACTGTAAGTAAAGATGACACGTTTGGTGAAAATTAGACCTTTGGACCTAGAAGCAGAATTAGGCCATCAGCCCATTGTCTAGTCCATTCCATCATGGCTGATTTATTAACCCCACTCAACCCCATTCTCTTGCATTCTCCCCAAAACCTTTGACACCATGACTAATCAAGAGCCTATCAAACTCCACTTTAAATATACCCAATGACTTGGCCTCCACAACCACCTGTGGCAACAAATTCCAGAGATTCACCAGCTAAAGAAATTCCTCCTTATCTCTGTTCCAGATGGACGTCCCTCTTTTCCGAGGCTGTGTCCTCTCATCCTAGACTGTTCACTACAGGAACCATCCTCTCCACATTCACTCTATCTAGGCCAAGAATAATTCTTGTGAATATCCTCTGGAGCCTCTCAAATGCCAGCACATCTTTTCTTAGATAAGGGGCCCAGAACTGCTCACAACACTCCTACTGCAGTCTTTAAACAATTGGTGTTTAAGCATCTCTTGGATAGGCTCATTATAATGGATGATCATATGCAGACAAAGGAGATGAGTTTAATAAGATGTCCTTATTTCAGCACATCAGGCCTGTTCTATACTGCTCTATGAATGAGACACTTGCATGAGCGGACTTTAGCACGGCTCACTAGTTTGATTCTTGGGAAGGCAAATTCATAGTCATGAAACAGACAGGTCCTCTTGTATTCTAAATTCTCTAGGTGATACCAAATTACATCAAATTCCTATAGGGTTGACAGGATTAAGGTAGGAATGTTTCCTTTGATCAGGGTACCTGAGCCATGGCCGGTCTCCAAATAAATTGGCAACTTATGTACCCCAGGCTACTGTGGGAGGCGAGGGAGGAGATTGTTGAGCCTCTGGTGATGATCTTTGTATCATCAATGGGGACGGGAGAGGTTCCGGAGGGTTGCAGATGTTGTTCCCTTACTCAAGAAAGGGAGTAGAGATAGCCCAGGAAATTATAGACCAGCGAGTCTTCGCTGGCAAGTTGATGGAGAAGATCCTGAGAGGCAGGATTTATGAACATTTGAACAGGCATGATATGAATAGAAATAATCAGCATGGCTTTGTCAAAGGCAGGTCATGCCTTACGAGCTTGTTTGAATTTTTTGAGGATGTAACTAAACACATTGATGAAGGTAGAACAGTAGATGTAGTGAGTGTTGGCATGTGGCCAAGTGGTTATGGCGTTGGTCTAGTGATCTGAAGGTCGCTAGTTCGAGCCTCAGCTGAGGCAGCATGTTGTGTCCTTGAGCAAGCCACTTAACCACACATTGCTCTACGACGACACTGGTGGCAGGCTGTATCGGCCCTAGAGCCCTTCCCTTGGACAACATCGATGGCGTGGAGAGGGGAGACTTGCAGCATGGGCAACTGCTGGTCTTCCATACAGCCTTGCCCAGGCCTGCACCCTGGAAACCTTCCAAGGTGCAAATCAATGGTCTCACGAGACCAACAGATGCCTATAAAGATGTAGTGTATATAGATTTCAGCAAGGCATTTGACAAGGTACCCTATGCAAGGCTTATTGAGAAAGTAAGGAAGCATAGGATCCAAGGGGACATTGTTTTGTAGATCCAGAACTGGCTTGCCCACAGAAGGCAAAGAGTGGTTGTAAATGGGGCATATTCTGCATGGAGGTTGGTGACCAGTGGTGTGCCTCAGGGATCTGTTCTGGGACCCCTACTCTTTGTGATTTTTATAAATGACCTGGATGAGGAAGTGGAGGGATGGATTAGTAAATTTGCTGATTACACAAAGGTTGGGGGGTGTTGTGGATAGTGTGGAGGGCTGTCAGAGGTTACAGCAGGACATTGATAGGATGCAAAACTGGGCTGAGAAGTGGCAGATGGAGTTCAACCCAGATAAGTTTGAAGTGGTTCATTTTGGTAGGTCAAATATGATGGCAGAATATTGCATTAATAGTAAGACTCTTGGTATGTGTGGAGGATCAGAGGGATCTTGGGGTCAGAGTCCATAGGACATTCAAAGCTGCTGCGCAGGTTGACTCTGTGGTTAAGAAAGCATATGTTACATTGGCCTTCATCATTTGTGGGATTGAGTTTAGGAGCCCAGAGCTAATGTTGCAGCTATATAGGGCCCTGGTCAGGCCCCACTTGGAGTACTGTGCTCAGTTCTAGTCGCCTCACTACAGGATGTAGAAACCATAGAAAGGGTGCAGAGGAGATTTACAAGGATGTTGCCTGGATTGGGGAGCCTGCCTTATGAGAATAGGTTGAGTGAACTTGGCCTTTTCTCCTTGGAGCGATGGAGGATGAGAGGTGACCTGATAGAGGTGTACAAGATGATGAAAGGCATTGATCGTGTGGATAGTCAGAGGCTTTTTCCCAGGGCTCTAGTGGCTAGCACGAGAGGGCACAGTTTTAAGGTGCTTGGAAGTAGGTACAGAGGAAATGTCAGAGGTAAGTGTTTTTTTTTAAACAGAGAGAGTGGTGAGTGTGTGGAATGGACTGCCAGCGACGGTGGTGGAGGCGGATACGACAGGGTCTTTTAAGAGACTCCAGGACAGGTACATGGAGCTCAGAAAAACAGAGGGCTATGGGTAACCCTAGGTAATTTCTAAGGTAAGGACTTGTTTGGCACAGCTTTGTGGGCCAAAGGGCCTGTATTGTGCTGTAAGTTTTCTGTTTCTATTTAGATCATATGAAAATTTTCAGAGTATAATGAATCTATTATACACATATCATGTGAGGTCGGATCTCATTGAAATCTTTTGAATGTTGAAAGGCCTCGATTTAGAGAAAATTATTCTTAAGGTGGAGAGTCTAAGACCAGAGGACACAGCCTCAGAATAGAGGGAAGTCCATTTAGAACAAAGATGAGGAGGGATATCTTTAGTCAGAGGGCGATGAATCTGTGGAATTCATTGCCACAGGCGGCAATTGAGTATATTTAAGGCAGATGTTGACAGATTCATGATTAGTCAGGGATATGGGGAGGAGGTAGGAGATTGGGGCCGAGAGGGAAATAGATCAGCCATGATGAAATGGCAGAGCAGACTAGATGGATCAGATGGCCTAATTCTGCTCCCATATCAATTGGTTTAAATATCATAGAATATAATGAGACTGAAAATTTAGTCATTGAGCCCGCTTTTAGCAAAATCTGACAGTAATTTTAAATTTAAAGAGAGATGTGAAGGAGCAGGGTCCCAAGGCTAAAATTAATTATGATCTTACTAAAGAGGACAGATAGTATAAGCACTTGGAGATTTTTTTATTCCAGCTACACCAAATTTGACATTTGTGACAGGCAAATCTTTTAAGTGCATGTTACAAGGCAAAAAACACAGCATGTTCATTTGACAACTTAAAATTAATCATGATGTTTAAATATTGGTGACTACAAGAATACCATGATAACTCTACACAGTGGTCAATACAGATGCAACCTTGCATTAACTGGAGGAGAGATTGACTGGGGAAGCCACACATCACTTCAGATTATATAAAGAAGTTGTAATAGCAGTATTTTTTGATATTGAAGTAGTATATATGTTATGAGAAGAAGGCTATATAATTTTTTTCTGAATATTTTTAAATTTGGGCAGTTTCTGTAGGTAAAGGTTAGGTACGGTATATTGACTCTTCTATGACATAGAGAAGGGAACCCCAGAAAGCAGTATTTGTAGCCCTTTATTATTTAATATTATGATTAATGATATTTTCTCTGAGATGGGTACTAGGGTGGGCAAATCAATTTTTGCAGATGAAGAAGAAATTTCAATTTAACAGCATATAGGATGCAATTAATGATTAATAGGGTCAAACAGTGGGCAAATAGATGGGGTTTTAAGCTTTCAGTAGCTGAAACACAAGTGGTGTTTAACAAAGAGGATCAATAGACCTGCATTTGATTTGAAATTATATGGTCAAACTCTTGAAGTGTCAGTGGCATGTGGCTGAATAATAATCTGACTTGGAAGCACCACTTTATCAGTAAAATAATTGATAAATATAAAGGAGCATGAAATTTCCTTAGGTGTCTATGTGGGTATGCTTGGGATGCTACAGGAAAATCTCTGATGACCATTTACATGTTTAATTAGATCTGTACTTGAATATGGCTGTGTGGCTTATGGATCAGCATCATCTTCAAATTCAAAATGTTTGGATGTGATACAAGCACAGGCTTTAAAGACTGTGTTGTGGTGCAGTAAGGTCATCTGCAGTTTTGTCTTTAGTTATTGAAATAGGACAATTACCCTTATAGTTGTGGAGGTTGACGTTGTTAACATACTGGATTAATCTGAGAGATCAGAGAAATGATCACCCTATTAAAAGTGTGTTGGAAGACTGTTGAGAACATCACAAGAATGTTTTTAGCTTAGGGTGGCTGGGTTTTCATGCTAGGAATATGGGTTCGCTGGTTTATGCAAAATGTCCCACTGTAGCTTTCGACATAACCCCACCTTGGTTTTTTTTAACCCAATGACTACTTGATTTTAGGTTACATGATTTAATGAAGTCCAAGGATCCTGATACGCCTGAGAGGCTGTTGGTTCATCAATATGTCAAGGAAAATTATTGTAGTAATTTAAAGATAATTTAACTGGGAATGTTGGTGTGGCTATTTTTTCTGGTGCTTGAATTACAGATAACAGTAAAGAAACATCTTACTAACCATTTATCAGTCTATGCAGCAGAACTGGTTGCTATCACTTTGAACTTGCAATGAGCGGAGGAAATTTGTCCTTGCAAAGTTGTAATTTATTCAGATTCCTTTTTGGTTTTGACTAGTCTTAAAACAGGTCATTCAAGCAGTAGAGCAGATTTACTGCCGGAAGCTCTTCAAACTTTATTTCATATTCAAAGTATTGGTCTACATGTTCTCTTCTTACGGGTCCCTGCACATAGAGGTGTTGAGGGGATTGAGCTGGTTGATTGTTTGACCAAAAAAAGCTGTTAAAAGTTTGACTGTGGACATAGACCTTCCACTTAGCAATCCAGAAGCTAAGGGGGTGGTGGGGTTAATACTTTGTAATTAGGGGATTGTGGCAGGACCTGTGGGATAATGAGCATAAAGGGAGACACCTTTACAGAATATATCAAACTGTTGGATTGATGGCAGAAGGTGGTAAAACAAGAAGGGAAGGAGCTATATAGGCTCGATTTAGAATTGGGCATAATATGCTCAATTATTCCTTATATCTTGTTGGAAAACATCACTTTGGGGTGTGTAGGTTTTGTCATTATGAAACAGTTCAACACATTCTATTACAATGGGAAGCATACAAGGTTGAAAGAAATCAAGTGCAGGCTGCACTCTACCTTTGGGGGTAGATAAGTTTTCATTTAAAACTTTACTAAGTTATGGAAGTGACTTTAATTTCAGATTTGGGAACAGCTTTTTCAAACTGTGATAAGACTGCTGAACAGATCCTGACCCAGATCTGGGCCGTACCCTCCAAATATCCAGACCTGCCTGTCAGTTTTTTTGCACTACCTTATTTTCCATTTTTCTATTTATGATTTATACTTTAAATTTTTAATATTTACTAATTTTTACTATTTTTAATATTTAATATTTGTAATCCAGGGAGTGGGAAGTGCAGAATCAAATATCACTGTGATGATTGTACGTTCTAGTATCAATTGTTTGGCGACAATAAAGTATAATTCACAATATTGTCTTTCATTATTTACAATCTATGGGGCTTTTTGGGGTAATTTAGTTTTCATTTTAGAAGAACTAGTATGGGTTTTGTTTCCCAACTCTCTACACCACTCTCCAGTCCAGATGGTGGCAGTAATACACCTTTAAATTGGGCCACTGAAAGTCAGATGAAGGTGGTCAGATTGGTTTGTGGACAAGTATCTGATAGGACTTGAACTCACAAATCTTGTGAATAACAGTAATATACCATGGCTTTTTTGCCTGTACAGTACATGGGCAACTCAGGTAACAGAAATTCACCCTTACAGAATTCACAAACCACTACCCTGAAATTTGAGGTGCACAAAACATTCTCATGGAGTGTGTGAAAAAAATAAGCAAATATACAAAGTGCAGGTGCAGTTTTTACGTTACTGAAGATTACTTTGATGACTGCTTTCTAGGAAAGCAGCCTCTGTGATGTGGGGTTGGGGGCATGTGAGTTGGCTGGGGGTGGGGAGGGTGGTCCTGCAGGGTACTTACATCCGGCATACTAGACAGCAGCATAGTAGTGTCATCATCACCATTATGTGCTGTGTTGTATGAATGGGTGATCATGGCTTTCCATGACCATGATTGTTCTTGGCATTGATTCTTTGCCATTGGCTTCTTCTGGGCAGTGTCTTTAAAAGACGGGTGACCCCAGCCATTATCAATACTCTTCAGAGATTGTCTGCCTAGCGTCAGCGGTCACATAACCAGGACTTGTGATCTGCACCAGCTGCTCAAACGACCATCCACCACCTGCTCCTATGGCTTCATGGTAGTGTAGTGGCTAGCATAACACTTTACAGAGCAAATAATCAGGGTTCAATTCCCATCGATATCTAAGGGGTTTGTACTTTCTGCCTGTGACCTCCAGGTGCTCTGCTTTCCTTCCACATTCCATAAGTGTACAGGTTAGGATTAGTAAGTTCTGGGCATGCTATGTTGGCTCCGGAAGCGTGGCAACACTTGTTGGCTGTCCCCAGCACAATCCTTGGGCCGTATTGATTATTGACACAAACGATACATTGAAACAGCAAAATGTAATGTGACATTTGAAACAAATAAAGCTCATCAGCTCATCCTCATCTTTAATGTGAAGAATTTTAATTTTAAACATCTGAACTGATACAATGAACATGCAAAGGTATAAAGGCAACAAACAGGTTTAACACACCATTCTTTACTTTAAAGTCTATCTTAGTCAACCATTATTAGACATCTGCATTACTCATTGCAGTAGAAAGTGTGACCCAATAAGGACAAAAAAGGCATCAGTGCCAATCTAAACCCATCCAGTGAAGAGGCAGAGCAGCCAGTAGGTACCTTCAAATCATTTGGCTTATTTCACCAAGAGGCTCTCTGTGTCACTTCAACATACATAACCAAAGGAAGTAGTGAATTCTTTAAGATATCTCTCAATCCACTCCTTAAAAAAACAACTAATTGATCTGCATTCGGCACAGAATTTAATTTTATACAAAATGATTTAAACCCAGCAGGCTAGGCAGGACTGATGAAACCAGATGAAAGATCTGGACCCAAAATGTCAACTGCCCACTCCTGACAGACAGAGATCGCCCACTGCTGCATAATCTCTTGTGCCTCCATCATGATACAAGTCTGAAGTGCGCAAAGCCCCAATAAACTACAGTACCAGATACATTCATATAATTAGGTGATTGAGATTTGGGTATCAGCAAACTGGGTCCATTTGTACATTAAGTGCCTCAAGGTTAAGTTAGTTTATGGAAATGTAATTCCCAGATGTGATCTATCTACAGAATGTGGCCATTTCCCAACTGCTTACTTCAGCCAATACACAACTATTTCCCTAAGGAACCTTAATACATTGATAACCGCTGTTGAAGATGTAAAGTTCTTCATTTTCCTACGGTGTTCAGACATAAATTCACATTTGACAATTGTGCCCCTGTTGAACCTTAACAAAATGATAATCCAAAACAAATACTTGCAGGGGTCCCATGAACTCTTACCATTAACCAAGAGGTTTATGGGCCCCATGTTGGGAACCCCTGACAGCCACCCAGCACTGGCCCTTCCCCTTAACCATCAAAAATTGCCAGAAATGGTGGCTGCACTTGGTATCCCCAACATTTACAATTATTTAAATAGGCACATTTTGCAGAAATCATACTTTAATAACCAAATACAATCTAAATTAAACCAAAACATAGTAATATCCAATGGTTGAGAAACCATAAATTAACTGAAAAGCTGAAATAATTCTAAAGCACCACCTTCGAACAAAATATTAAGGAAAAAAACTAATTCCAGTAATTAATACGAAGTGACAATCCACCTCCACTATCAAAACGACACAAGAGAATAATTTGATTGAGGGGATGTGCTGGGACTTGGTGCAGCACGTTATGGAGTGGAACGACGAGATTCTTGCACCAGTCTGTAACCTTCACTAGATTACTAAAGAAGGAATGTACAGACCAGCAAGTGCCCAAATGTAACCACACAATCGGTAGTTAGCTTCTGGTAGCCAAGTCGCTTATAGGGCACGACCATTGTTAGGTTTATCAGCAATATTTTTTTTACATTTCAGACGTTTTTATTTGAATCTGTACACTGCAAGAAGTGTATAAGAAATGGTATAAGAAACTAAAACACAGAAAGATTCTGCAAATGCTGGAAATCCAGAGGATCACACACAACAAAATTTTGCTACAGTTATGCAGTCCACACTTATAGCAGTGTGCACAGTTTACCTTCAAACCAAAAACATACTTGGCTTACAAAGTGTAGAGTTACTGATCACTAGATCGATATGTGGAATGACAGGGATTAGAGAATTGATCACTAAACTGTTGTCTGGAATAAGGGGAATTAGAGTATTGATCACTAAATTGTTATATATAGAATGGGGCGGGGGGGGGCATGCCCCAGGACTATGAAGTAGAATTGAACATGTGCATTGGAGTTTGTGGAAGAATGAGAGGCTAGCTCACTAAACAATTCAAGATTGAGAGAGGGAATAGTAGGGTAGCACATCATTGCCTATAAAGGGAAAATCGTTCAGAGCGCCCATTTATTTATTGAGATACAGCACAAGATAGGCCCTTCCAGCCCTTTGAGCCACACTGCCCAGCAATCCCCCGACTTAACCCCAGCCTAATCACAGGACAATTCACAATGACCAATTAACCTACCAACCAGTATGTCTTTGGACTGTGGGAAGAAACAAGAGCACCCGGAGGAATCCCGAGTGGCCACAAAGAAAATGTACAGACTCCTTACAGACAGCGGCGGAAAATGAACCCGGGTCGCCTGTACTGTAAAGCACTGTGATGACCACTACACTACCATGCTGCTGAAACAGCACCACATACAAAATGCTGGAAGAACTCAGCAGGCCAGGCAGCATCTATCTAAAAGAGTAAACGGGTGATGTTTCGGGCTAATACCCTTCTTCAGGACTGAACAATCCTGATGAAACATCTTGGCCAAAAAGTCAACTGTTTACTCTTTTGCCTGCCCTGCTGAGTTTCTCCAGCATTGTGTGTGTTGTTTTGGATTTCCAGCATTTATGAAGCAGTGTGGTGGATGCTGGCTCAGTGATGTGAAGAACACCCTGGCTGGGCCATTCTGCTGCCATACAAAACCACTCAGTCAAGTACCAACCTGCTGATTTGAGAAACGCTGCCACAAATATTGAACTTGTGTCGGCAGAAGGGTGTAAATAAATTAATATAAAGACGGATGGAATACAAACTTAGACAGCTTTAAGTATTTCGATATTATCCTGGTCTCAGAAGTGTGTTCCTGATGAGAGCTACTTTTTCTTAATGGAGTTCATGACTAGAAACTTGATCAGTTGTTCTAATCATAGGTAATAAAGACGGTCAGCTAATGCCAGATTGGGTTCTCGATGAATACTCTGTCCCACTAAGAATGCCAGTTTGTGGGCGTATTGGCAAGGGGCAGGCACACGGATCACACCCTATAAAAGAATAAGTTTATTCACAATTAGCCATTTGCAAATACTGAATTCTAATACGTTTTTAAGAAATTTTTTAACTTCCTGGATGAAATGATGTTTTTAATTGTGGGGAGCTGCTGTACTCCAAATACAACCAGGTGTCCTTAATCCAACCTGAAGCACAAGGGTTAAAAAATGTTCTTTTAGGTGTCTGATGTAGATCATGAGATACATTGCTTAGATTTATTACACTCTGTACATCTGTACAGCTATAAAACAAAGGTTAAATGTTCAGTTGCACTTTGACAATTTAAATTACATTTAATCTAATTTACACTCTACCACAATTTTGTTAAAAATATATTGAATTCCATTTCCATGTACAGTCCACATACACAAAAATGTTTATTCTTCTCCTGATTTATATGACTTGTGCTTCTTTGCAAACCTCTGCCAAAGGTTGTGGTGAATCAGATACATTCACTATGTTTAAGAGTCATTTAGACAGACATTTGGGTTGGTAAGGCATAAAGGGAAACAGAAACTAATCCAAGCAAACGGAGCTCGTATAGAAAAGCAGAAAGGTTGGAATGGACATGGTGGGCTGACGGGATCATTTTTGTACAACTGACTCATCAACAACTTGAACAGCCAACATCTTGTCCTGAAACTATGGACACTAGGTCTAGGTTTTCTCCAACACCACCCAAAAGGGGAAATATCCTCACTTTCGACCTTCGAATTTCAAAGTACATTATCAAAGTATACACACAGTATACAACTCATCCTCCTGCAGACAGCCACAGAATAAAGAAACACCATGGAACCCATTCAAGAAAACATCCAACACCCAACACATGATAAAAGAACAAATTGTGCAAATGGCAAAAATGAGTGAACAAAACATACCAAACATCAAGCCAGTAGTATTCAGTTTAGTTTAGTTTAGTGCCGTGCTTGTTAAGCCCCCCACAAAATTTGTAACACTGCACTAGGATCACATCTCACAATCTTCAATCCAAGCATCACCTTATGGACATACAATCAATGTACAGTATATAAGCTATATTTTGTATTATGACCTGACTTGGTCCAACCAAGCAGAGTCCACTGCCAAGAAGGTCCACCAGAGCCTTTACTTCCTGAGAAAACTAAAGAAATTTGGCCTGTCCCCTAAAACCCTCATTAATTTTTATAGATGCACCGTAGAAAGCATTCTTCTAGGGTGCATCACACCTGGTATGGAAGTCGTCCTGTCCAAGACCGAAAGAAGCTGCAGAAGATCGTGAACACAGCGCAGCACATCACACAAACCAATCTTCCATCCTTTGACTCACTTTACACCGCACGCTGTCGGAGCAGTGCTGCCAGAATAATCACGGACACAACCCACCCAGCCAACACACTTTTCATCTCTCTTCCCTCTGGGAGAAGGCTCAGGAGCTTGAAGACTCGTACGGCCAGATTTGGGAACAGCTTCTTTCCAACTGTGATGAGACTGCTGAACGGATCCTGACCCGGATCTGGGCCGTACCCTCCAAATATCCAGACCTGCCTCTCGGTTTTTTCTTGCACTACCTTACCTTCCATTTTTCTATTTTCTATTTATGATTTATAATTTAAATTTTTAATATTTACTATTGATTTGTAATCCAGGGAGCGAGAAGCGCAGAATCAACTATCGCTGTGATGATTGTACGTTCTAGTATCAATTGTTTGGCAACAATAAAGTATAAAGTATTTATATTTATTGTCCTGAAGAAGGGTCTTGGCCCAAAATGTCGACAGTGCTGCCTGACCTGCTGAGTTCCTCCAGCATTGTGTGTCTGGAGAAAAGCCCTGGGTTTCTCAACCTATCCTCTAAGACCAGCTGCGTCCTGGTAAATGCCCTCTGCACAATTTTAAAAGATTGATTCAAACCCAACCATATATTTGTGGTGGAGATTTCACTTACCGGCCAATTGTAATACATGTGGCACAACTTGTAAGTTAGCCGCTGCATGTAATCTGGTTTCAAGTTACTGTTGTCAAGCACCACATTATAGTGTGTCGGTGTGACAGTACCAACCTTCACCGACTGGCTAACTATATAGAAGTCATACCTGGTTCATGGAAGAAAAGAAGTTAGATTTACTGTTTCTAGTGTTTTACCAGCTAAAATATTTTTAAGAGACCACAATGCCCCAGTAGTGCAATACTTAGCATGACGCAATTACAGCTCGGAGCATCAGAATTTGGGGTTCAATTCACATCGTTTACATACACACGCACTCACTTACACACAAACTCATACATAAACGCACGGGGCATGATGCTATTACAGCCTGGGGGCACCAGAGTCTGTAGTTCAGTTCCAGTGCCCTATAAAAAAGTTTATATGTCCTGCCCACGTGCAGGTGGGTTTTCTCCAGGTGCTCCGGTTTCCTGCCACAGTCCAAAGACGTACTGGTGGGTAGGTTAAATGGTCATTGTAAAATGCCCTATGATTTGACTAGGGTTAAATCAGTGGGTTGATGAGCCGCGTGGCTCAAAGGGATAGAAAGGCCTATTCCACGATGTATCTCAACAAACAAATAATTTTTTTGTATGAATCTGATACTTTACCATTCTGGTCTTGTGACCTCTGTATCAATGACAGTACCAGGCGGTGGGTTCTGTAATCTGCCACCAGACTGTGAAAAAAATCTGGCACTGACACGCTTCTTCACAACAATCACTGATAATTTGGGTCTGTAAAATGAAAAATATGCGAGACATATTAACAAACAATAAAAAGATGCACTGATCAAGCGTTTGAGAATGTTTGCATAACTTACTTGTAGTCAGTCAAGCATTTCAAATAGTCCAGAAATTGTGGAACCTCATAATTTACCACCACATTGAGCTGCCCGTCACCAACCCCATCACGGTACACGATGATTCGACTGGGCAGGCACTTATTGTACGCATGCCATGCCTTTAAAGCAGCTGAGGAATTAAAACCAACAAATTCACTTCAGTAATAACACCATAAGACATTGGAGCAGAATTAGAACTAGGTCATTCGGCTCATCAAGTCTGCTCTGCCATTCCACTATGGCGGATTTACTATCCGTTTCAACCCCATTCTCTTGCCTTCTCCCCGTAACCTTTGCTGCCCTGACTAATCAAGAACCTATCAATCTCTGCTTTAAATATACCAAATGACAGCCTCTACAGCTGTCTGAGGCAATGAATTCCACAGATTCACAACCCTCTGGCTAAAGAAATTTTTCACCTCTGTTCTAAATGGATTTGCCTCTTTTCCAAGGCTGTGCCCTCTGGTCCTAGACTCACCCACTATAGGGAACATCCCCTCTCCAAGTCCACTCTATTAAGGCATTTCAACATTCTATAGGTTTCAATGAGACCACCCCTCATTCTTCTTCTCCAGCAAGTACAGGCCCAGAATCTGAATTTTCAGTAATACTACTGAATTTATTCAGAGGGGACCAAATCTAATCCTTCAAATTAATCTGAATGCAGAATGCTGAGATTTAGAGTCACACGTCACATTATCAGCCATTTATCAACACTAAACTCTGTGGATTTCAATACCTTACAAATACAAATGCTCGTCTACCATCCCCTTGGACAGTGTTTTTCAGATTCCAATAACCTGGCCCTGGTTAGTTCACCTCCTCCACAAACAATCTCCATCAGCACAGGTGACCCACAAGGCTGTGTACTTGGTCTCCTGCTCTACTTGCTTTACACGTATGGATGTAAGGCTAAGCATAGCTCCAGTGCCATATTTAAGTTTGCTGATGACAGCACTGTTGTTGATGTGGTGTCACAACAACGTTTCACTCAGTCAGCAAGACCAAGGAGCTAATTACTGACTTCAGGAGGAAACCAGGCGTCCATGAGCCAGTTCTGATTGGGGGATCAGAGGCAGAGAGGGAGAGCAACTTTAAGTTCCTCAGTGTTATCACTTCAGAGGATCTGTCCTGGACCCAGCACATAGATGCAAATATGAAGAAAGCATGGCAGCTCCTTTACTTTCTTGGAAGTTTGTAAATTTTCGGGATGACATCCAAAACTTTGACAATTTTCTATACTTGTGTGGTGGAGAGTACCCATCATGGGTAAATCTCACCCCACCATTGAGCACATTTATATAGAGCGCTGTCACGAAAAGCAGCATCCATTATCATGGACCTCCACCATCCAGGTCATGCTCTCTTCTCACTGCTGCCATCAGAAAGGTACAGGAGCCTCACATCTCACACCACCAGGTTCGGGAACAATTACTACCCCTCAACCATTAGGCTCTTGAACCACAGCGGATAACTTCACTTGTGTTTTCACTGAAATGTTCCCACAACCTATGGTCTAACTTTCAAGGACTCTTCATTTCATGTTCTCAATACTTATTGCTTAGTTATTTTCTCTCTTATATTTGCAGTTTGTCTTTTGCACATTGGTTGTTTGTCCATTCTGTTGGGTGTGGTCTTTCATTGATTCTATTGTGGACTTACTGTGTATGCCCACAAGGAAACGAATCTCAGGGTTGTATATGGTGACATACATGGACTTTGATAATACATTTACTTTCAACTTTTGAGCTTGTATACAGTAACACACAAAATGCTGGAGGAACTCAGCTAGTCAGGGAAGCATCTCCAGTGGAGAATGAACAATTGATGTTTTATACCCTTATCAGGACTAGAAAGGAAGGGGGCATAAGCCAGTATAAGATGATGGGGGAGAGGTGGAGTACAAGCTGGTGGGTGAGGGGGGAGATGGTTAGGTGGGGGAAAGGGCCTGAAGCCAGAAGCTGGGTGGAGATAGATGGAAGAGATAAGAGCCTGAAAAAGGAATCTAACAGGAAAGTGGACCATGGAAGAAAGGGAAAGGAGGGGAACCAGTGGGAGGTGATGGGCAGGTGAGAAGTGGGGAGAGAGTAGCCAGAATGAGGAAAGGAAAAGAGGAGGGGGAGGTGGTAGAAATTACCAGAACTTTGAGAAATCAAAGTTCATGCCATGAGATTGGAGATTGCCCAGACAGAATTAAAGGCATCCGTTAGTCTTGCGAGACCATGGATCTGCGCCTGGAAAGTCTTCACTCTCCAGGGCACAGGCCTGGGCAAGGTTGTATGGAAGACCAGCAGTTGCCCATGCTGCAAGTCTCCCCTCTCCTGGACACCAATGTTGTCCAAGGGAAGGGCATTAGGACCTTGGCACCAGTGTCGTCACAGAGCAATGTGTGATTAAGTGCCTTGCTCAAGGACACAACATGTTCCCTCGGCAGGGGCTTGAACTCACGACCTTCAGGTCGCTAGTCCAAGGCCTTAACCACTTGGCCACGTGTCCACACAGAATATGAGGTGTTAATCCTCCAGTCTAAGTGTGGCCTCATCATGTAGCAGAGGAGGGCATGAACAAACATGTCAGAATGGGAATGGCAAGTTGAATTGAAATGGGTATCCACCAGGAGATCTGTCTTTTGCATGGACAGAATGAAGTCCTTGAAGAAGCAGTCCCCCAGTCTGTGCTGGGTCTTACCAACATAGAGGATGCCAATGCCATAGCCAGAGCACAGACTCACAGGTGAAGTGTTGCCTCACTTGGAAGAACTATTTGGGGCTCTGGATGATGATGAGGGAGGTGCAGGAGCAGGTGTAACCAGAAAGGTTAAATTCCAGGAGGGAGATCAGTGTCGAGGGATGAGTGGACAAGAGTCACATAGAGAGTGATCCCTACATAAAGGGGAAGGGAGGGAAAGATGTGCTTAATGGTAGGATCCCAGAGTCGCCTCCACCTCACCACGAAGGAAAACAAACGCAATTTATCCAGTTTCTAGGCAGCATCCTGTTATTTTCCTCTGCACCCTCTCCTGTGCAGTCGCATCCTTCCTATATCATGGCAACCTGGACTACACACTAAACCCCAAGCTAATCTCTGCTCAAAATCCCATGCCACAGAAAATGAAAGCAAATATCATTATGCCTTCCCAACCTGTGCTCCCATCAATGACTTGTGTATCAAGACCCTTCTTCCTCAAACTGCCTAGGGACTTGCAAATCATGCACATCTTAGCTACTAGTCATTATATTTTTCGGTTTATGACACCAGTGTAGCACAGCGACGACTTGGTGGCAGCATACACAACTATATTAATCATTTTATTAATCATACTTTTTCTCAAAAATAATCACTTCAATCAATAGCCTGCAACTTCCCTTTCGGAGACAAGCATTTGAACCATCTGTATGTCCCAGCATTTTTGCAGTGTGAACTGAAGCTTCAAAGGTGCAGGACGGCTGCAGTGTGGTGTGTACGGGCTGAATCAAGGTGGCGGGGCCCAGGCCCAAGAGTGAGAGACAAGCCGAGATTTGACGACTTAAGTGCTGGGCCAAATTGCAAAGGTTGGCTATGGGCCGAATTGAGTGGAGGGTCCCGGGCCCGAGAGTGTATCAAAGCAGCGGGGCCCGGGTTCAGAGTGAGAAAGAACCCGTTGTTTGACAGACTTCAGTGCAGGCCAGATTGAAAAGGCAGGGTGTCAGGGCCAGAGGCGAGGGGCAGGCTGGTGTTCAGCTTGCTGCTTGTGAGGTTTACTTGTCTCTGTGCAGAACTGAGACAACCAAGGGCTCCTGGATCGGCTGTGACTGGCTTCATGGCTTTGGACTCACTTTTAAAAACTTCTGTATGAATGTTATTTGCTTATTTTTATTGTTTGCACTATTTGCTTTTTCTGCACATTGGGTCCTCTTTTTAAATGGGCTCTATTAAGTTTCAGAATCAGAATCAGAATCAGGTTTAATATCACCGGCATATGTCATAAAATTTGTTAACTTAATTTACCGGCAGTGGTACAATGCAGTACATGATAATATAGAAAAAAGTAAGTGAATAAATTATAGTAAGTATATATGTATATTAAATAGTTGAATTAAAAGTAGTATAAAAACGGAAATAATAAAAAAGTAGCGAGTGTTCATGGGTTCAATGTCCATTTAGGAATCAGATGGCAGAGGGGGAAGGAATTGCTCCTGAACAGTATTTTGTGGCTGCCTGTAAGGGGACGAATCTCAAAATTGTATAATGTTTATATATTTTGATAATAAAGGTACTTTGAACTTTACTAGCTGGCATCCTGTAGCCTCACCCTCCTCATTATTAAGAATGCTACCAATTTTCTTTCTTAACAATCATTACCTCGTACATAAATATCCAAATTGCTTGGTGCATGTTACATTAATGATTCCAGCATTAATCGCTGCACCACTGGCCACAGACTTTCAATTATAGTACCTTACTCCATAACCCCTCCTATTGCCAAGCTAATTCTGATCCAATTTGCCCTGGATCCCCTGGGCTCTAATCTTTTGGAGCGGTCTTCCATGAGGGGCCCTGTCAAAGGCTTTCCTTAAGTCTATGCACAAAGAAAGAGTACAGCACAGGAAAAAAACCTTCAGTCCACAACGTTGTGTTGAACTAATTAAACTAGTAATTAAATGTCTGTCTAAGTAAACTAATCCTTCTGCCTATGCAACGTCCATATCCCTCCAGCCCGTGCACATTCATTGCCTAGTTAAGAACTCTACCGATCTGCTTCAAATATCACCCTAGCAGCATATTCCAGGAACTCACCAGTTTTAGAACTTGCCTCGCACATCTCCTTTGAACTCAGACCTCTCTTACATTAAATGCGAGCCCTCTCGCATTAGATATTTGAACCCTGGGATAAAGGTATTGGCTGTCTACTCTATCTATGCTTACACTTCTGTCAGGTCTCCTCTCAGCCTCTGCCGCTCCAGCGAAAACAACCCAAGTTTGTCCAACCTCTCATAGCTTATGCTTTCTAACTTGGGAAGTATCCTCGTAAAACTTCAGCCTCCACATCCTTCCTATGAGGTCACCAGAAATGAATGCTTCAGATGGACCTAACCAGTGTCTTATAAAGTTGCAAAATAACTTCCTGACTTGAACACTACCTCATTTCATAAAGGCGTGTAATGTCATACACATTCTTTACAACCCTATCAACTTTCATGGAGCTATGGACTTGGATCTTCCATGTATCAAGGGCTTCACTATTAACACTGGATCTTCCAAGGAGCAATACCTCACACTTGGCCAGGGATTCAGGACCCTTTGCCATTTCTATGCCCATGTTGACCATATCAACCCAACTGTTCTCAGTGCACTTTGAATTTTCACATTAGTCACACAGCACCCCCAATAAAACCTAATATTGACTATCTTTAAGTAGAGCTCATCTCAATTTCATTGACATCAACATTAGACACACAGGCTTATCATTTTTTTTTTACCCTTTTTGAATAAGATAACATACCTGCCATCCCCTGGTCATCTGGTACCTCTTCAGCAGCCAGAAAAATTAGTAAATCTGTCAATAACCCGGCAACATTTGCTTGCCTCTATAACGCCTGGCATACCTCGCATCAGGGTTAGGGCTTTGTCTACAACAGAGCCCACCAAGATATCTAACCCTGGTTATCCTTTTATCTTTATAGGTGCTCTTTCAACTTCACCCCCTAATGATCAGTTCAAATACTTTCTGGTTATTGTTGCAAGGTTAACAAAATCAACTTCATTTTAAGTTCTGCTTCGTTCATTAATTTTGATGAGCTGTCTTCCATTTTAAGATTCTCTACAGGACAACAATCAGTAGTTTCTAACCACACTCCCCCCCTCCCCCAAGTCTTCTTCAATGTCCATAGAAACCATAGAAAAACTACAGCACAGAAACAGGCCTTTTGGCCCTTCTTGGCTGTGCCAAACCATTTTCTGCCTCGTCCCACACATGTCAGCTGTACCTAGTTGAGTGAAGAAAGGAAAATTGATTTTGACCTAGTTAAATATATCCAAGGCCTCTGTGAGGGAGAGCACTTGGTAAAATCATTCCTGAAAAGCTGCACCTCCGTCTGGTATGGAAAGATCCGAGCATCAGACTGGAAGTCCCTACAAAGGACTGTGAGAACAGCTGAGAGGATCATAGGGGTCTCCTTAACATCACTCGGGGACACATCAGGAGCACTGCATATGCAGGGCCCTTAGTATTAAGGATCCCACCAAATCATCCAGCATCCTCTTTGACTTTCTACCATCATGCAGGAGACTCCAATGTATAAAAACAAGAACGGTTGGGATATGAAACAGTCCTCCTTCGGGCCATTAGACTTCCAAACTCCCTGCGCACTGTATTCAAAGTATCACTGGTTAATCTGTTGTGTACCTTACAATATTCAATTTATGCACTTTAGTTTGTTATTTACGTGTGATTTATCTGTCGATTTTATCCTTACTTTCATAAGTTATTGTGTGTTATGTGTTACATGTATTACTGTGCTTTACAACCTGGTTCAGAGAAATATTGTCTCATTTGACAGTATAAATGTACTGTATCTAATTAAATGACAATAAACTTGATTTGCCTCCTTGCACAGGCCATTCACACACACATTTCCTTGTCATTCTGCTGTTATTGCACTAAGTGTATGCACTTCCAATATCTTCCCTGGTATATTCTCATAATGGACCCTAAATCGAGCTTTTGTGCTTGGGCTGGTTTTATGATGTCTTTCCCACCATACACAATGGATTATTCCATTTCTTTAGTAATGTAAATGTGTAATGTTGTTTGTATACAGTATTTAAGGTAGATACTTCCATTTATTTTGTGATACGATTGTAACTACATTGTGGGGTGCAGCATCATACTCTAATTCATGTGTAGTCTTAAGTTAACTTTGTCGATAATTAAAGATGGTATGTCCTAGTGCCAAAGATAAAGGAGCTGATTGCCCTCAGTGAGGCAGAGAGATCCCTGGACTCTGGACACTCAGTACACAGCTATTATTGTGTTTTCTAGTAAATATCTTTTTGTAAATATTGGCAGCTGTTCTCTATTTTTTGCAAGTTTGAATTTTGACGCACACAATAAATACCCTTGCACCAAGGTGACTCCAGCCATTTTTCATTTGGTCAAACAACCTCAGTGAAAATTAAATCAACTTGTGATGGTGTTGACAGTTTTTTTCCCTCTACAGAATTACGTTGGAAGGAGGTGTAAATAGCATCTTACACCAAGCTCAAACAGCTGTAGCCCTTTCTACCTTTCCTTTGCTGTCATTCAGTAAAAATGTGCTTGATCTTTTACTCAGAGCTGTGCTTCTCCTTGTCTCTGAGTGTCCAAACATTGAAAAATCTATCATTCTTGTCTCAGTAATAGTTCCATAGCCTTTAAGTGGAGAATCCCAAACCTTTGGGATGAAGCAATTATTTGACCCAACTGACTGGCCTCTTGAGGTTCAGATTCATATTTTAGACATGGCAGCAAGTGTCTCCTCCTGTCACACCCTCTGAAGAATTTTTTTTTTCATTTAGGATCCCTTTTGATTCTTTTACACCGAAGAGACTATGGCCTGGTCTGTTTAATTTTTATAAAAATGCACCTTACCACAAATCAATCTGGTAAATCTTCTCTTCACACATATATTCAAGAAATTGCAGACACTAGAAATCTTAAGCAACACATACAAAACGCTGAAGGAACTCAGCAGCTTAAGCAGCATCTATGGAAATGAATAAACAGTTGACGTTTCAGGCAGAGACCCTTCATCAGGACTGGAAAGGGGGAAGATGCCAGAATAAAAAGGTGGGAAGGTGGGTGAGGGGAAGGAGGCTAGTTGGAAGGTGATAGGTGAAGCCAGGTGGGTAGGAAAGGTAAAGGGCAGGAGAGGAAAGAATCTGATAGGAGAGGAGAGTGGACCATAGGAGAAAGGGAAGTAGGAGGGGACCCAAATGAAAGTAATAGGGAAGTGAAAAGAGATAAGAACAGAGTGCGGAACAGAAGAGGCGGGCGGGGGGGGGAGAGATTTTTTTTATCAGAATGAGAAATTGATATTCATGCCATCAGGTTGGAGGGTACTTGGTGTAGTGCTTTGGCCACTTGCAGGGATAAGTGCCATGTGGGGAGGGACGAACGGACAAGAAAATCATGGAGGGATCAATCCTTGCAGAAAGCAGTGGGGTGAGGGGGATTATCTTTGATAGTAGGATCCCTTTAGAAATGCAGAAGTTGTGGAGAATGTGTTGGATGTGGAAGCTGTTGGGATGATAGGTAAGGAGGAGAGGAACTCTATCACTGTTAAGGCAGTGGGAAGATGGGGTGAGCGAGGATATTCAGGAAATGGAAGAGATGCAGGTGAGGGCAGCATTCAATGCTGGAGGAAGGGAAACCCTGTTCTTTGAAGGATGTAATCTCTAATATCCTGGAAAGGAAAACCGCATCCTGGGAACAGATATGGTGGAGACAAAGTAACTGAAAAAAGGGAACCATTTTTAGAAAAGACAGGGTGGGAAGTAGTATAGTCCAGAGAGTCGTGGAAATTGGTCAACAATTTGTCTTCAGAGATATCTCTGAGAGGGAGAGAGGTGTCAAAAATGGACCAAGGGAATTTAAGGGCAGGGTGAAAGTTAGAGGCAGCATTGATGAAAGTGATGTGCTCCGCATGAAGCAGTACCAATGCAGTTGTCAATATAACAGAGAAAGAGTTGGACAGCATTACTTGGAAGCCTTGGAACATGGACTGTTCTACGTAGCCAACGAAAAGGAAGGAATATCAGGGCCCATGCAGGTGTCCAAAGATATCCCTCAAGTCTGGAGGAGTATCACTCCTTATACCTATACACAACAGTCACATTAGATCAAAGTCCAGCTTTAAGGGATAAGATGATCTAATGACTGTGTATATCCCAATAGTCTTCACTCAGATTATGAATACACTAAATGCATCTACAAACTTGGACAAAAGTTGGTGTAAGTGACATATACAACCCTACCTTGGAAGCAAGTTTTCAATCCGTCCACAAGTTCTTGTCCTCGGTCTTGTACGATACAGCGAGAAAACCATCTAGTCACAAAGGTCAGTTAATCAGAAATTCAATCTGAAAAGATGTCTGGAATAATCCTTTACCTTGGCTGTCTCGTTCTAGAACTTGTCACGCATCTTTACACTTACTTCATAAACAGGTAATCAAGAACTTTAAAAGATATTATCAGCACATCCAAATGGACATCTTTAGAAAATCTAAATGGACATCTCCAGAGCAACACACACAATGCTGGAAGAACTCAGCAGGCTAGGCATCATCTCCGGAAAAAAGTACGGTCAACATTTCGGGCTGAATCCCTTTGGCAGGACTGGAGAAAAATAGCTGAAGAGTAGATTTGAAAAGTGGGGGAAGGGGAGAGAGAAACACCAGGCGATAGGTGAAACTTGGAGGGGGAGGGATGAAGCAAAGAGCTAGGAAATTGATTGCTGAAAGGTGCCCCTGGAAGAAAGAAAAAAGGGGGGAGGAGCACCAGAGGGAAGCAATGGGCGAGCAAGGAGATAACATGAGAGAGGAGCAAGGGTGGGTGAGGAAGCATCATTGGAAGATTGAGAAATCAATGTTCATCTCCAGACAATCCAAATGGACATCATCAGATATTCCAACTGGACAGAAATGTCATTACTCAACATACTCCATAATCTTCATACCCAAGATTTTACAAATTGTTCTCATTTTTTTATGTGTAATTTGTCAAGACACCCATACAATCCTGATCAGACACTTGATTTCTAGGGAAGAGCATTTCTGATAAGGGAGCCGAGCAGAATTCAGCTCCATATAAAGCTAAACAGTTGCACTGGATTGAAAACTCAAAAGCCAACTTGCACCAAGTCTGAAATAAAACACAGTAAACATTAAGCACGTCAGGCAGCATTTGTGGATAAATATTGAAGATCTACCATTGGAACTGTGAATGGGGCTTTTAAAATGTGTCGACTTTTCCAGAGTGGAGAATGGAGAAGATTCTGACAAAGTAATCTTTATTTGTTAATTTAGATCCCATTGAAATGATAAACATAAGAGATTCTGTAGATGTTGCAAATCCAGAGCAACACAGACAAAATGATGGAAGAACTCAGCAGGTCAGGCAGAATCTGTGGAAGTGAATAAACAATTTATATTTTGAGCCAAGACCCCAAGGCCTTGCTTCAGGATTGGAAAGGATGGGAGAAGATGCCAGAATAAAAAGCTGGAGGAGGGGAAGGAGGATAGCTGGAAAGTGATAGGTGAAGCCACGTGGGTGTGAAAGGTAAAGCGCTGGAGAGGAAGGAATCTGATAGGAGAGGAGAGTGGACCATCGGATAATGGGATGGGGGGAGAGGAGTGACAGACAGGTGAAGAGAGGTAAGAGGCCAGTGTGGAGAATAAAAGAAGAGGAGAGGGGGAGGGAAAAACTTAACCACAAGGAGAAAATTTACCCAGATGGAATATAAGATGCTGCTCCCCACCCCGAGGTGGGGCATGTTAGAATGGGAATGGGAATCAAAACTAAAATGTTTGATCACCAGGAAGCTCTGCTTTTGGCAGCTGAAGCGAAGGTGCTCAATGATGTGATCCCCCAATTTACAATAGGATTCATCAATGTGGAGGAAGCTGCATCAGCAGCACTGAACACAAAGGGAATAGGAATAGTGGTGCAAATGAATAGGTCTTATTTACCCTCTTCACAGCCACAGAGTTGCCACCTATCCAAAGACAAGCTTCTGAAAATGTGAATGGTTAATTTGATTTCAACCTAAAACTTGGGTTCAGACAACTAACGTACCTAGTTTTCCCAGGAATAAGTTAAATTGGAGCTTACCTGGTTATTGATTGATTAAGACTGGCAACAAATCCTGCAATTGACCTTTTTCCAGCAGCATTATCATGGTAACAGTCAATACCGATCACCATCAGCTGTTTGAGCTATAAAACCTTCATGTTAAATGTCACGTGGTGGATTTAAGATTAAAATAACTCATTCCGTAAAATTACAGTGGATTCCAGTGAATTGAGACACATCAGGACCAGTACATTTTGGTCCAATTAAGGAGCTGCCCCAATCTGCCAGAGTTTCATGGGAATAATTAAAAACATGCAAGAAAGACAAACTGAGTATTGAAATAAAATTTTAAAAAATTAGAACACTACCAATACTACTACAGTACTAATACTACTGCGTATTGTTTCCTAATAGTTATTGCCAGAGGAATTCATCCAATGTATGCTGCCATGTTCTCCTGATTGACTGTAAGTGAACAAAATCAGCACAGACACCGGACTGCCTTCACACAATGATTCTGATGACTGCATCCTTCAAATCTTCATTGTCATTTTGACTAACACTTGTTAGAAGCTGTTCAGCAAGTCTGTCCCAATCAAGTGGCTTACAGTCCCAAATAAACGAAGAGAATCCCTGCTATTTTCTCAATTAGATTTTGTCCTTTAAGAATTGTTCCAAATAAACAGCTGCACCAATTAACCGATGGCCCATTAACCAGAATCCACTATATTTAAATGGTGGCCAATTTTTCAGAACTTACTGTATTCTAAAATTATCTTAATCTTTAAACTAGAACTTGTATGACAATAAATGTTTACTTACAATCATCTAGAACTATCTTAAAATGAAATTTAATTAAAGCAAATACCTCACTAAGGACTGTACTAATTTCCAGTAAAAGCTGGATTGCCCAGCATTTCACAATTTCTGAACAATGGGCAGATTTGAACAATTCTCATCTATCAAATTCAACACATGAATTCTACTGTAGCATTCAACATTATGCCAAGCATTTCAAGTGCAGACAACTAATATCAATTCTCCCAATACTCCTTCAAACTTTCCAAACATTGGGAGAGGGAAATAGTAATTTGGGGAACGAGCTCCCAAATAGTGAGCTTATTCACAGCTTTTAAATGGAAAACCCTTCCATTGCACCAGATTGAAAGCCACGTAAGGTTTAAAAAAAAGTTATAAATATTGAAATTAGTGCACAATTGACAACCAGAGGAATAGTACTGTAATGATTCAGACTTCCAGTTTCCTGCAACTTTATAAGCTTCTAATTTAGATTTAAATTATATTTACTTAGAGATACAGCATGGAACAGGTCCTTCCAGCCCTTCCAGCAAAACCTGACAACCCTGATTTAACCCTAACCTAATCACGGTACAATTTATAATGACCAGTTAACCTACTAAACAATATATCTTTGGACTGTGGGAGGAAGCTGGAGCACCTGGAGAAAACCCACACATTCCATGCAGAGGACATACAGATTCCTTACAGAGGACACCAGAATTGAACTCCAATGGCCTGAGCTGCAATGGTAACCACTATGCTACCGTGGTGCCTCAGTTACTGAGTGATATGAACAACATTGGAAACCACTGAGGTCAAACAATGAACAAAGCAATGAACTTTGTCTAGAAGAAAAAGAAAAAGTATGTAAAGCTTAGGAAGCTAAAATTCAACAGAGCTCTTGAATATTATAAAGCCACAAAAGAATTCAAGAAGAGAACTTGGAAAGCCAGGAGGATCCATGAAAAGTCTTTGAGAATCCCAAGGCATCCTATACATACATTAGGAGCAAGATGATAATTAGGGAGAGAGCAGGACAACTCAACAATAAAGGGCAGAACATTTACTTCAATGTGGAGGATGCTGGTGAAATCCTTAAAGAGTCCTTTACATGAGTATTTACCAAGGAGGAAGCCTTGGAGAATAGGGAGATCAGTGCCGAGAGTATTGATACGCTACAGCATTTCAAGGTAAAGGAGGGGGTAGTGTTGGATCTCTTAAAAAGCATTAAGGTGGATAAGTCCCCAGGGCCTGATGGGATATACCCCAGGTTACAGAGACAGACAAGAGAAGAGAGTGCTGGGGCTTTGAGCAATATCTTTGTGTGCTCTCTAGCCACAAGCAAGGTCCCAGAGGACTGCTGAGAAGCTAATGTTGTTCCATTGTTCAAGAAAGGAACCAGGTATAATCCTGGAAACTATGGACCAGTGATTCTTGTGTCAGTGGTATGGAATTTACTGGAGAGGATTCTTATGAGCATTTGGAAAACCATGGTCTAATTATGGAGAGGGCCAGCATAGCTTTGGGTGGGGCAACTGTGTCTTACCAACTTGATTGAGAATTTTGACGACGATGATTGATGAAGGTAGAGCTGTGGGGGGTGTCTACATGGATTTTAGTAACAGATTTGACAAGGTCCCTCATGGAAGGCTCATCCAAAAGATTGAGATGCATGGGATCTATGGTGAAATGACATTTGCACTCAGAATTTTCTTGCCCATGGAAGACAAAGGGACTTATTCTAGATGGAAGCCAGTAATTAGTGGTGCTCCACAGGGATCTGTACTGGAACCTCTGCTGTTTGTGATGTATGTAAATAACCTGGATGAAAATGTAGATTGAGTGGGTGAGTAAATCTGCAGGTAATACAAAGATTGGTGTTGTGGATATAGTAGTAGGCTGGCAAAGAATACAGCATGAGATAGATCAGTTGCAGATACAGGCTGAGAAATGGCAGATGTGATGGAGTGAAGGGATAGGTAAATAGGAGTATAGACTAAGAACAATGATTAATTAATGATCAATCACCTTGTGGGTGCCTTAGTTTACTGTTTTGGACAGTCAGAAAGAATCTTTACCCAGCAACCGGTGACGTACTAGTCATTGTTCTCTAGAGATAGGCGAAGGTTCAAATAAGGAACTATCTGATCACACAGAAGCATCTCAAGGTATAGCTAAATATGGGAAGTACAGTGTAAGGGCTAGAATGTTCTGGGGAAAAGGGGAAGGTGTCTGAATGAGGAACTGATGGGCTAGCTTTGACTTAAAATAATAACTAACTAACCAATGATTATTTTACATCTACTTGTGTCTTAGCATGTGGTAGCATCCTGCTACCTGATCAACGTTATAAATTGTGGAGAATTGTGTAATTCGGGGGCAGTGTCTGGACTGGCTCTTTTGGGAGATCAGCCTGTAACTTCTCCCACAGCATGCTATGAGTGAAGAATAAAGGTTTGAAAAAGAATTACGTCTGTTAGTGTATTTGTGGTACGATTTGTCTTTGTATTGGTCAATCCAGTACGACAGATGGAGTTTAATCTGGCCAAATGTGAAGTGTTGCAACTTGGTAGGTCAAATGCAAATAAACAGTACACTGTGAAGAGCAAGATCCTTAACACTATTGTTGAGCAGAGAGATCTTGGGGTCCAAATTCATAACTCCCTGTAAGTGGCTACACAGGTTGAAAGGACGGTTAAGAAGGCTTATGACAAGCTTGCCTTTATTAGTCAAGGAAATGAGTTCAAAATTCAGAAAGCTACGTTGCAGCTTTATAAAACTCTAGTTAGGCCGCATCTGGAATATTGCATAGAGTCTGATAACAGGATGCTACCTGGATTAGAAGGCATGTGATATAACAAGAGGGTGGACAAACTTGGATTGTATTTCCTAAAACGGCAGAGACTGAAGGGATATCTGATAGAGGTTTATGAGATTATGAAAGGCAGAGATAGGGTAGACAGATATCTTTTGCCAAAAGTTAAAATGTCTAATGTCAGAGGGCATGAACTTAAAAGTGAGAGAGGGTGATTTCAAAGAAGTTGTGAGGGGCAAGTTTTTTTTATATATACAGGGAGTGGTGGTACCTAGAAGGCGCTGCCTGGGGTGCTGTTAGAGGCAGATATATTACAGACTTTTAAGATACATGAATGTGAAGGAAGTGGAAGGATAAGGACATTGTGTAGGCAAAAGGGATACAGTATGTTTAGTCAGCCATCTGATTACTAATCCAATTGGTTCAGTACATTATGGGCCAAAGGGTCTGATCCTGTGCTGTACTGTTCTGTGTTCTATTACAGGTGTATACTGCTTTTGCATTTGTGAAAGAACTTTAGTTTTAAAGAACTATATTACTTTCAACACCACAAAACATGTTCACCATCATTATTGCGCAAATACTTACAGGTATCTCAACACTCCACAGTTCACCACCCATTTTACAATTTATCTGTAGAGCTATTTTTGTGGTAATGGCCATCAAGGCCTGAGGCTTGCTTAGAGTGCGAGCGACGACACACTGACTCGGAGTGGGGCATTCAACACACAAGTATTTCTTGATAGTGTCGTACTTGTCTTTGCGGTTAGACGGAAGGACACAGACCACCTGTTGAGGGCAGAGAATGAAGTTTCATACTCCCTCCACACTGCCCTTGCCTCCCAATTATCCTAGATATTTGTCCAGAGTTAATTTAAACAGAATGAAGTTTCATACTCTCCCAACAAACACACTGACCTCGCATCCCCATTACCGAAAATATCCGGTTGAATAAAACAGTACAGGGCCTTTGGCCTGCAATGTTGTGCCAACAGTTTAACCTTCTCCAAGTTCAACCTAACCCTTCCCTCCCACACCACCCTCCATTTTTCTTTCTGAGTCTCTGAAATGACCCTACCACCCCTACAACCACCCTTGGCAAGGTGCTCCACACACCCAATACTGTGTTAAAAAAAAACTACTCTGACATGCCCTCATACTTTCCTCTGATCATCTTTAAATTACACCCTCTCGTAAAAAAGTTGCAGGTGGTCCACATTTTACATACTTCTCATCATTTTACATACCTCTATCGTCACCTCATCCTCCTTCACTCCAGAGAAAAGCCCTAACTTGCACAACCTGTCTTAGATTCATGGAGTCATAGAACACTATAGCACAGAAATAGGCCCTTTGACCCATCTAGTCCGTGCTGAATTATTATTCTGCCTAGTTCCTTTGACCTGCAACTGTACCATAGCCCTCCAAACCCCTCCCATCCATGTACTGATCTAAATTTATCTTAATCAGACCTGCACTGACCACTTGTGCCGGCAGCTGGTTCCACAATCTCAGTGAAGAAGTTCCTCCACCTGTTCCCCTTCAACATTTCAACTTTCACTCTTAATCTAATGCTTTTAGTTCCTAGTCTCATTCAATCTCAGTAGGAAAAAAACCTGTTTGCATTTTCCCTATCTATACCACTCATGATTTTGTATACCTCTATCAAATCTCCCTTCATTCCCCTACATGCCAGGGAACAAAGTCCTAACCTATTCAACCTTTCCCTATAACTCAGGTCAAGTCCTGGCAACATCCTTGAAAATTTTCTCCATGCTCTTTCAATCTTATTTACATCTTTCCTGTAGGTAGGTATTCAGAACTGCACAGGATATTCCAAATTAGGCCTCACCAATAACTTACACAACTTCAACATAACATCCCAACTCCTGTACTCAATACCTTGGTTTATGAAGGCCAATGATCCAAAAGCTCTCTTTATGACCCTATCTACCCGTGACACCACTTTCAAGGAATTGAGGATCTGTATTTCAGGCCAAGATCCTTCTGCAGGACTGGAAACGAAGGGGAGAAGTCAGATTAAGGTGGGGAGAGGAAGAAATACAAGGTGGCAGGTGATGGGTGAAACCGGGAGAGGGCGAGGGGCAAAGTAAAGACCTGGGAAGTTGATTGGTGAAAGAGCTAAAGGGCTGGAGGACAGGGAATCTGACAGGAGAGGATAGAACACCATGGAAGAAAGGGAAGGGGGAGGAGCACCAGAGGGAGGTGATGAGCAGGTAAGGAGATGAGGTGCAATGGTGAAGGGGTAGGGGGCATTACCAGAAGTTCAAGAAATCAATATTCATGCCATCAGGTTGGAGGCTACCCAGATGGAATATAAGATGTTGCTTCCCCACCTGAATGTGGCCTCATCATGCCAGTAGAGAAGGCCATGGACTGACATGTCGGAGTGGGAACAGAAAGTAGAATTGAAATGGATGGCTACAGGGAGATCCTGCTTTTTCTGGCGACGGAACTTAAGATGCTTGGTGAAGCGGTCTCCCAATCTACGTCAGGCCTCACTGATATATAGGAGGCCACACCGGGAGCATTGGATACAGAGGACTCGCAGGTGAAGTGTTGCCTCATCTAGGACCGAGTCGGAGGAAGTGAGAGAAGGGGATGGCATTTTTACAAGTGACAGGGTGGAAAGAGGTATAGTCCAGGCAGCTGTGAGAATCAGTGAGTTTATAAAAGATATCAATAGATATACTATCTCCAGAGATTTCCCTCCTTTTCTGGAGATAGTCTAGATATCTAAAACTACCAAGCCCTTCTGTCAGGTCTGCAACTGCTCTCAGGATGAGGCGTTTCATTCCAGAACTAATGAGATGTCCTCCTACTTCAAAGAAAGGGACTTCTCTTCCTCCACCACCAACACTGCCTCACTCGCATCTCTTCCAATTCGCACGTCTGCCCTCATCTCATCCTACCCACTGCCACGCCAGGGATAGGGTTCCTCTTGTCCTCACCTACCACCCTACTAGCCTCTGAGACCAACACATAATTCTCTGTAACTTCCGCCATCTCAAATGGGATCCCACCATTAAGTACATCCCTCCCCTCAACCCCAACCCCACTTTCCACTGTCTGCAGGGATCGCTCCCTTTGTGACACCCTTGTCCATTCATCCCTCTCCACTGATCTCCCTCCTGGTACCTATCCTTGCAAGCAGAACAAGTGCCACAGCTGCCCCTACACCACCTCCATTCAAGGCTCCAGTCCTTCCAGGTGAGGCATCGCTTCACCTGCGAGTCTATCAGAATCATCTACTGTATCCAATCTCCCAGAGAGGCTTCCTGTATATCAGTGAGACTCGACATAGATTGGGAGACCACTTCGCAGAGCATCTACATTTCATCCACCCTGTTGCCACCCATTTCAATTCTACTTCCCTTTCTCATTCTGTCATGTCAGTCCAGGTTGGAGGAGTAACGCCTTTTATTCTGTCTCAGTAGCCTCCAACCTGATGGCATTGACATCAATTTCTTGAACTTCCGGTAACTGCTCCTCCACCTCCTTCACCATTCCCCATGCCCGCTTCCTTCTCTCACCTTATCTCTTTACCTGCCTATCACCTCCCTCTGGTGCTTCTCCCCCTTCCCTTTCTTCCAAAGTCTTCTATCCTCTCCCATCAGATTCCCCCTTCTCCAGTCCTTTATCTCTTTCACCAAGCAACTTCCCAGCTCTTTACTTCACACCCCCTTCCAGTTTCACCTATCACCTGCCACATTGTACTTCTTCCTCCCCTCCTTCCACCTTCTTAATCTGACCTCCCCTTCCTTTCCAGTCCTGAAGAAAGGTCTCAGCCCAAAACGTCGGCCGTTTCCTCTTTTCTATAGATGCTGCCTGGCCTGTTGAGTTCCTACAGCATTCTGGGTGTGTTACATTGGATTTCCAGCATCTGTAGATTTTCTCATATTTGTGACAATATTCTAAGTGCAGTCTAACCACAGTTTTATACAGCTGCAACATTACTTTGCTACTTTTGAACTCAATCCCCTAATGAAGGCTAACCTACTTTACAACTTCTAAACCATCCTATCAACTTGCATGGTAGCTTTGACGGGTCAATGCATTTTGCCCCTGAGATCACTCTGTTCCTCCACACTAAGAATCCTGCAATCCTGCTTAACTTTCCAAAGTGAATCACTTCACACTTTTCCAGACTGAACTCCATATGCCACTTCAGCCCAGCTTTGCATCCTGTGTCCCATTAAGTTTCTTTTCATATAAATTCTCACTACAATCTTCAATGATTATCTATCAATAATATCATTGTTCCTTCAAGATTTGTATTTAGGTAGCAGAAGGTGCGACTTCCGAATGTCTCAAACATTAACAAAAAATGAAGTCTTTGGAGGTCGGAGAGGGTGACGGAACCCTGAGGCACAGAAGTCACCCACGTAGGAATTCTTTTAACACAAAGCTGTAGTTGCACACAGCTACCAAATAACGAAGCAAAATTTCAGAACAGTGGTAAAGAGATTCAAGAGGACTGGAGAACAGGCTCTGGTACAGATGGCCTGCTATAGACTTTCATGGACACTGATAAGGCACAAAGACACAGCAATACCACAAAGAGGTATATTTCACAACACGCACCACCCTCAACTCCCTACTTCTGTCTTCCTTCCAATAACTGTTTCATCAGCCCACCTAAAACTGATCTGCTCCAAAGACGGCTGGCAGGCAGGTCAGATCAGGTCAGTATGGGGATATCTTTAATGGAGAATGGGACGGCGAAGGTGAGCAGACAGGTAGTGCAGAGCACCCCTGTAGCCATTCCCCTGAATAATAAGTTTACCGTCCTGGATACTGTTGGCGGGAACGACCGACCAGGTGTGAGCCACGGTGGCAGGGCCTCCAGCACTGAGTCTGAGCCGGTGGTGCAGAAGCGTGGGACAGAGAAGAGGAGAGCTGTCGTCATTGGAGACTCTATAGTCAGGGGAGCAGACAGGAGATTTTGTGGACGTGAGAAGGACACCCACATGGTTTGTTGCCTCCCGGGTGCCAGGGTCTGGGATGTCTCTGACCGGGCGCACGACATCCTGGTACGAGAGGGAAAGCAACCAGAAGTCGTGATACATGTTGGGACCAACGACACAGGCAGGAAGACGGATGAGGTCCTGAAGTGTGAGTTTCAGGAACTAGGCAGAAGGCTGAAGAACAGGACCTCAAGGGTGGCATTCTCAGGACTGTTGCCAGTGCTACGTGACAGTGATGGTAAGACTTGAAGGAGATGGCAGTTGAATGCGTGGCTGAGGAGTTGGTGCAGGGAGCAGGGTTTTGGATTTTTGGATCATTGGGATCTCTTCTGGGAAAGATGGGACCTGTACAGATTGGATGGGTTGCACCTGAACTCGAGGGGGAACAATATCCTTGCAGGCAGGTTTGCTAGCATGGTTCGGGAGGGTTTAAACTAATTTGAAAGGGGGATGGGACCCAGAGCGATAGAGCAGTGAAAGAAGTGCATGTAGTAAAGCCAGATCTAACATATAGAGAGGCTTTGAGGAAAGAGAAGCAGAATAAACGGTGTAAAGACAGCAAGGTAGAAGGGCTGAAATGTGTGTACCTCAATACAAGAAGCATCAGGAACAAAGGTGATGAACTGAGAGCTTGGATACATACATGGAATTATGATGTAGTGGCCATTACAGAGACTTGGCTGGCACCAGGGCAGGAATGGTTTCTCAATATTCCTGGATTTCAGTGCTTTAAAAGGGATAGAGAGGGCAGAAAAAGGGAAGGAGGGGTGGCATTACTGGTCAGGGATACTATTACAGCTACAGAAAGGGTGGGTTTGAGTCAGTATGGGTGGAAGTCAGGAACAGGAAGGGAGCAGTTACTCTATTGGGAGTATTCTATAGGCCCCCTGGTAGCAGCAGCGATACAGAGGAGCAGATTGGGAGGCAGATTTCGGAAAGGTGCAAAAATAACAGGGCTGTGATCATGGGTGACTTTAACTTCCCTAATATTGATTGGCATCTGATTAGTTCCAAGGGTTTAGATGGGGCAGAGTTTGTTAAGTGTGTCCAGGACGGATTCCTGTCACAGTATGTGGGCAGGCCAACTAGGGGAAATGCCATACTAGAGCTAGTACTAGGTAATGAACCGGGTCTGGTCACAGGTCTCTCAGTGGGTGAGCATCTGGGGGACAGTGACCACCACTCCCTGGCCTTTAGCATTATCATGGAAAAGGATAGAATCAGAGAGGACAGGAAAATTTTTAATCGGGGAAGGGCAAATTATGCTATAAGGCTAGAAAGGTGTGAATTGAGATGATGTTTTTGCAGGGAAATGTACTATGGACATGTGGTCAATGTTTAGAGATCTCTTGCAGGATGTTTGGGATAAATTTGTCCCGGTGAGGAAGATAAAGAATGATAGGGTGAAGGAACCATGGGTGACAAGTGAGGTGGAAAATCTAGTCAGGTGGAAGAAGGCAGCATACATAAGGTTTAGGAAGCAGGGATCAGATGGGTCTACTGAGGAATATAGGGAAGCAAGAAAGGAGCTTAAGAAGGGGCTGAGAAGAGCAAGAAGTGGGCATGAGAAGGCCTTGGCAAGTAGGGTAAAGGAAAAAAACCCAAGGCATTCTTCAATTATGTGAAGAAAAAAAGGATGACAGGAGTGAAGGTAGGACTGATTAGAGATAAGGGTGGGAAGATGTGCCTGGAGGCTGTGGAAGTGAGCGAGGTCCTCAATGAATACTTCTCTTCGGTATTCACCAATGAGAGGGACCTTGATGATGGTGAGAACAATATGAGTAAGGTTGATGTTCTGGAGCATGTTGATATTAAGGGAGAGGAGGTGTTGGAGTTGTTAAAATACATTAGGACAGATAAGTCCCCGGGGCCTGATGGAATATTCCCCAGGCTGCTCCACAAGGCGAGAGAAGAGATTGCTGAGCCTCTGGCTAGGATCTTTATGTCCTCGTTGTCCACGGGAATGGTACCGGAGGATTGGAGGGAGGCGAATGTTTTCCCCTTGTTCAAAAAAGGTAGTAGGGATAGTCTGGGTAATTATAGACCAGTGAGCCTTACATCTGTGGTGGGAAAGCTGTTGGAAAAGATTCTTAGAGATAGGATCTCTGGGCATTTACAGAATCATGGTCTGATCAGGGACAGTCAGCATGGCTTTGCAAACGGCAGATCGTGTCTAACAAGCCTGATAGAGTTCTTTGAGGAGGTGACCAGGCATATAGATGAGGGTAGTGCAGTGGATGTGATCTATATGGATTTTAGAAAGGCATTTGACAAGGTTCCACACAGTAGGCTTATTCAGAAAGTCAGAAGGCATGGGATCCAGGGAAGTTTGGCCAGGTGGATTCAGAATTGGCTTGCCTGCAGAAGGCAGAGGGTGGTGGTGGAGGGAGTACATTCAGATTGGAGGATTGTGACTAGTGGTGTCCCACAAGGATCTGTTCTGGGACCTCTACTTTTCGTGATTTTTATTAACGACCTGGATGTGGGGGTAGAAGGGTGGGTTGGCAAGTTTGCAGACGACACAAAGGTTGGTGGTGTTGTAGATAGTGTAGAAGATTGTCAAAGATTGCAGAGAGACATTGATAGGATGCAGAAGTGGGCTGAGAAGTGGCAGATGGAGTTCAACCTGGAGAAGTGTGAGGTGGTACACTTTCGAAGGACAAACTCCAAGACAGAGTACAAAGTAAACAGCAGGATACTTGGTAGTGTGGAGGAGCAGAGGGTTCTGGGGGTACATGTCCACAGATCCCTGAAGGTTGCCTCACAGGTGGATAGGGTAGTTAAGAAAGCTTATGGGGTGTTAGCTTTTATAAGTCGAGGGATAGAGTTTAAGAGTCGCGATGTAATGATGCAACTCTATAAAACTCTGGTTAGGCCACACTTGGAGTATTGTGTCCGGTTCTGGTCACCTCACTATAGGAAGGATATGGAAGCATTGGAAAGGGTACAGAGGAGATTTACCAGGATGCTGCCTGGTTTAGGGAGTATGCATTATGATCAGAGATTAAGGGAGCTAGGGCTTTACTCTTTGGAGAGAAGGAGGATGAGAGGAGACATGATAGAAGTGTACAAGATAATAAGGGGAATAGATAGAGTGGATAGACAGCGCCTCTTCCCCAGGGCGCCTCAATACAAGAGGACATGGCTTTAAGGTAAGGGGTGGGAAGTTCAAGGGGGATATTAGAGGGAAGTTTTTTACTCAGAGAGTGGTTGGTGCGTGGAATGCACTGCCTGAGTCAGTGGTGGAGGCAGATACACTAGTGAAGTTTAAGAGACTACTAGACAGGTATATGGAGGAATTTAAGGTGGGGGCTTATATGGGAGGCAGGGTTTGAGGGTCGGCACAACATTGTGGGCCAAAGGGCCTGTACTATGCTGTACTATTCTATGTTCTATTCTGCAAGAGTGGGGCCATTGCATTTGATTATCATTTAGGACATAAAACACACTCTGCAAAAGAAGCCTCCATCTCCAGCCCTGGTTTTAAGATCATTGAAATTGAACTACCCAAAACAGTGTTAACAATGTTTCTTACCATTTTTGTAGACTGAGTAACATTAGACTGCAATGCCTTCAAAAATGCCTCACTGCGATCATCCACTTCAATCCTACAATATAAATGTTCATTTTAAAACTACAATAAACATTTGATTTTGGCAGTACAATGATCAAAGTTAATAATAATCTAGTGTATAACACTCAGTCCTGTATATAAAGCTACAGAAATCAGTTACCAGATACAGAAACAAATGGTTAACCAAATTAACCTAAAATTATCAAAAACTAGGACTGCCAGAAATACTCAGCAGGGCAGTCAGTATCTGTGGAGAGTTTAACAAGGTGAGTTAATGTCAGTGACTCTTTAGAAAGTCTAAGCTTTGAAATACTAGCTGCTTTACTCTCGCCATGGAGGATGTCTCACTTAATGTGATTTCTAGCATGTTATAACACTATAAGACATTGGAGTAGACTTAGGTCACTTGGCCCATTGAGTCTACTCCACCAGTCCACCATGGCTGATTTACAAACTCTCTAAACCCCTTCTCCTGCCTTCTGCCTGTATCCTTTGATGCGCTGTAACCTAACAACCTCCACTTTAAATATACTCAATGAAATGGCCTCCACAGCCAGCTGTGGCAACGAATTGCACAGGTCACTACCCTTTGGCTAAAGTTTTCCAAAGTGCTTTTTTTGTTTTGGTATCTAGATAAGACTCCATCCCCTACCCCTCAAATTTATCCACTCAACAAAATCAGACAATTTCTCTAATTCAAAATAGAAATAACTCCAGAGCAAGTGCAACCTAGAAGTGGTAAGAAGAACCCCATCTATTGAATATCAATGGGAGACAGCTGGGTTATCTACCTTGCACTAACCGAAAAGGTAGTGGATTTGGCCCAGTATGTCACGGGTAAAGCCCTCCCAACTACTGAGCACAACTACATGATACTCTGTTGTAGGAAAGCAGCATCCATCATCGGAGATCCCCACCACCCAAACCATACTCTTTTCTTGCTGTTGGCATCAGGTAGAAGGTACAAGAGCCTCAGCACTTGGACCACCTGGTTCAAGAATCGTTACTGCCCCTCAGCCATCAGGCTCTTCAACAAAGGGGATAACTACACTCACTTGTCCCATCATTGAGATGTTCCCACAATCAATGATCTCACTTTAAAGACTCTATCTCACGTTCTCATGATTTATTGCTATTTATATTTGCATTTGCAGTTTGTTGTCTTCTGTACTCTGGTTAACCTTTCATTGATACTGCTACAGCTACTATTCTACAGGAAAATGAATCTCAGGTTTGTATATGATGACATATATACGCATTGAATGTAAAATTTATTTTGAACTTTTGAACTTTGATGTTACCTACTAGCCATCAGGTAAAAGTCTAGATCTGTACAGGGCCTGATGCATGTGGGGCTAGACCACTTAATCAACTGAAAAAAGCTGTTCAGTGGTGCCTGGAGCCTATGCAAAGGTAAAAGGATACTAGTGTGAAACAGATTTCTCTTTGTGCAAAAATGCCCAAGACACATCTACCATATTTCCATCTTCCTAACCCATCAGTAAAGTTGGTAGCAGTAATTGTGGTATAGTAAGTGATGATTACTCAAGGAAATTTAAATTTATTTGAAAATACAAATTATTTTTTCAAATAATTTAAATTTCCTTGAGTGCATTGTGGCAGGATACTTACATTAATGGCTTGTCCATGCTAATGCCCATTGCCTTCACTACTTTCCCCAAAGTCTGGAGAAGACTCTTAGCCACATCACAATTTTTTCGGGTAAAAACCAAAATCCAATTTTCTAGAGGAATTGGGTTGATCAGGTGACAGCCTCTGGTTTCTCTGGACCACTCTGCAACTTGGGGAACATAGTCAAACTGAAATGGAATGAGACTGATTTATTAACAATGAATAACAATTCAACAAAAATCCACATCACTTTTCCCGATGTACGTTCAATATATTTTTTTTTAATTCAAGTGGCATTTAGAAGAATGATCTGCATATAATTAAAGAAATACTGTTGGAGAATGAGGAAAAGGCATCTTTAGAGATAGCAAATGATGAAATCATTGTTAAATTTGTTCAGTTTAGTGTCACCGTCATCATTATGTGCAGTATCATATTGAAGTGGCTGATTACCATCTTTCCATGGCCATAATTGTCCCTGGCAAATTTTTCTACAGAATTGGTTTGCCATTGCCTTCTCCTGGGCAGTGTCTTTACAAGACAAGTGACCCCAGCCATTGTCATCAGTGGTCACAAAAGCAGGACTTGTGATAAGCACCAGCTGCTCATAAGACCATCCACCACCTGCTCCCATGGCTTCATGTGATCCTGATCAACTGGGGGACGGAGGGGCAGTGGGGAGGGGGTGGAGATAGGCAGGTATTACACCTTGCCCAAGGGTGACCAGCAGGCTAGCAGAGAGAAATGTCTTATACCTCCTTACACATTTCCACCCCGCTACCCAGTTTAGTGCATGCAATATAATTATGTCTCTCTTTCTTGTTAATTCTAACACCATCTACAAGCTTGCAGATGATACTATCATAGTGGGCCATATCTCAAATAACAATGAATTGGAGTACAGGAAGGAGATAGAAACACATTTTCATGACAACAATCTTTCCCTCACTGTTAGCAAAACAAAAGAGTTGGTTATTGACTTCTGAAAGAGGGGTGGTATACATGCTTGTGTTTATATTAATAGTGCTAAGGTTGAGAAGCTTGAGAATCTGTCCTGGTGTAATCACGTTGACATTATGGTCAAGTAAGCTCACCAGTACCCCTACTACCTGAAGAAAAATCTGGAGTGCCCCCAATGACCCTCACTGATTTTTACTGATGCACCATAGAAAGCATCCTATCCAGATGCACCACAGCTTGGTATGGTAACTGCTCTGCCCATGACCACAAGAAAATGTAACATTGTGGACAAAGCTCAAGAAACAGAACCCAGCTTCCACTCCATGGACTCTCTACACTTCTTTCTGCCTTGGTAAAACAACCAACATAAAGATCTCATCTACCCTAGACATTCCGCCATCTTCCCCCTCCTGTCAAGGCAGAAGATAAAAATGCTTGTAGACACATACCACCAGGCTCTAAGACAACTTCTACCCTGCTGTTAGAAGTCTAACTAACGGCTTTCTTGTACACTTCCAATTTTTGAATTCAATTTTCCTCCTTGTTACCTAGTGTCTTACTGTCTACGTACACTGCACTTTCTCTATACTGTGACACCATATTCTGCTATGGTTTTACCTCAATGGATTGATGTAATAAATCGATCTGTATGGAAGGCATGCAAGACAAGTTTTTTTTTACTGTACCTCAGTTCAATAAATCAATTCACTGTTTAATTTCACAGAACTAATTAAACTTTGTTTTGATCGATGATGTGCACAGACTATCTTAAGACTATAACTAAAAGTGACAACTTCAGTATTTCGAGCAAGCACTCTCCTACAAATGTTCTTTGAAAAAAATAGAAACATCTTAGTTCATGTTTTCAGGGGTTGAGGGGAGGGAGAGAGTGAAGGGAAAACAATTTTCGGCTACACCAAAAGTGGAGGATTTGAGTTTGGAAATGGGATTATGTAAGTACACTCAAATGTTTTGATTGTAACACAGAAACAGCGAGCTGCTCGTCTCCCCTCTCATGTTGCAGGAGCAATCAATCTCTCTCTCTCTCACGAGAGAGAGAGTCTGAGATGTCAAAGTGCTGGATAGATAGATTTTGATGGACTCCAGATCAAGGATTCTTTGGGGGCTTTCTTTGCTGTTGCTTGCACAGTTGTTGGTGGGGGAAGAGTTGATGCTTTTGCTACTGCTTATGTGTGGGAGGGGGCAGTAGGAGCTTTAGAGTTTTAACGTTTTCTGTCATTAATTCTTTGGGTTTTTCCTGTGTCCTAGATGTCTGCGAAGAGCAAGAACTTCAGGTTGCATATTGTCTACATTCCCTGATATTAAACTGAAATATGGCCATGGACTAAAAACCCTTGTGTTGTAAGATTCTGTAACTCCAATAAAACTGTGGATAAGCAAAGCATACAGTCAAGGACAAACTATAAACACAAAAGATTCCGTAGATGCTAGAAATCCAGAGTAACACAGACAAAGTGGAAAGGAAGGGTGGAGCCAGAGCCTTCATCTATCACCGTCCAAACTATACTCTTTCCACCATCTTATTCTGGCTTCTTCCCCCCTTCCTTTCCAATCCTGATGAAGGGTCTCAGCCCAAAACATAGGCTGTTTATTCCCATCCATAGATACTGCCTGAGCTGCTGAGTTCCTCCAGCATTTTGTGTAGAATACTGTAAAAGGTTTAAATCTGCAGTAACTCCAAGCATCAGCAGGGAGAAAGAAGTCCCATCTTTATTCAAGAAAGGCCAGAAACCTTGCTGACTCTTGCACTCAGTGATTCTAACCGAGCGCATGTGATAATTGCTAAGACCAAAGCTTTAAAGTAACTTGGTGCAAAACAATCTGTGGAAGAAGCTCAGATCAAACAGTATCTGCATAGCAATTGCTGCTCGACCTACTGAGTTTCTCCAGCAGATGATTTGTTGCTCCAGCTTCCAACATCTGCAGTCTTTTGTCTTCAAGCAATTAAAGATGAGCTTGATTTATCATAAATACATCGAAACAAACAGTGAAATGCACCATTTACCTCAGATAAAAGCAGCAAGGATTGTGCTGGGCAGTCCACAAGTGTTGCCACACGTCCAGTGTCAACATAGCATGCCCACAACTATCTAACCCTAACTGTACGTCTTTGGAATGTGGGAGGAAACCGGAGCATCCAGTAGAAACACACACAGTCACAAGCAGAATGTATAAACTCTTTACAGACAGAAGTGGGAATTGGTCAGTGATCACAGATACTGTCAAATGCTACAATAACCGTTACGCTACCATGTTATTTGGATAGGAGATACAACCTGAAACAGAGATTATACATTCAAGGAATTGAAACTAACGGAATTGACAATAAATAGGAAAATAAGTGGGATCCTAGAGTAGGCCATCTAAAGGACGTGCGGGAAAACAGTGCCTTATTAGCAGAGGCACAGTAAACAAGTGGGTGGTGGGGTGGAGATACGTGCCTACCAAAGGAGGTGTAAGGCACACCTTCTCCACTAGCCTGCAGGTTGCCCTTGGACAAGTTGTAGCACCTGCTTAGCCCCCCAGATTAGGGCCATGTAAAGCCATGGGAGCAGGTGGTGGATATCACATCCTGGTCATGTGACCACTGACACTAGGCAGACAATCTCTGAAGTGTTGATAACAGTTGGGGTCACTGACACTGCCGAGAAGACAATGGCAAACCGCTTCATAAGACCATGATCTACTACATCCAACACAGCACATGATGATGACAGTGAACAAGAATGGAGGTAACGTTAGAACAGAATACTGAACTAGTTACACACACAAAATGCTGAAGGAACTCAGCAGATAAGGCATCATCTATGGAAACGAATAAATCGTTGATGTTTTGGATGAGACCCTTCATCAGGACTGAACTAGTTAGACCAGACTTTAAGTAATCACACTAGACGATAGACCTAAAAGCAATGGAGAGGCTCAAATGCAGGTTTAAAGATACTGACAAATTGGAAAACTGCAGGATCAATGGGATGGCTGTGTTTTAACATAGAACAGTACAGCACAGGAACAGTCCCTTTGGCCCACAATGTTGTGCTGAACCAATCAAATTAGTATTCAAGTGGCCAATCTCTTCTGTCCATATTCTCCCACCTTCCTCACATTCATGTGCTTATGTAAATGACCCTTAACAGTTTCTGCCCCTACCACCACCCCAGGCAGCACATTTCAGGCACTCACTTCAGTGTAAAAACTTGACCCTCCCATCTCCTCTGAAATTACTCCCCCTCACCTGAAATGCATGCCATCTGGTTTTAGTTTTGTTTCAGAGGTGAGATTTAGTTGCAAGTGTGTAAACTTCTTGGGGACCTAGACAGAATAACCAGAACCAATTTCCCTCAAAGGGCTTTTGTCCTTGTTTAATTTCCTCATCACTAACCACACGGAAGGTTAGTTAGGAAGGTTCAATTATTAGGCATTAATATGGAAGTAGTAAAATGGATTCAGCAGTGGCTAGATGGGAGACGCCAGAGAGTAGTGGTGGATAATTGTGTGTCAGATTGGAGGACGGTGTGTAGCGGTGTGCCTTAGGGATCTGTACTGGGTCCAATGTTGTTTGTAATATATATTAATGATCTGGATGATGGGGTGGTAAATTGGATTAGTAAGTATGCAGATGATACTAAGATAGGTGGTGCTGTGGATGATGAGGTAGGTTTTCAAAACTTGCAGAGAGATTTAGGACAGTTAGAAGAGTGGGCTGAAAGATGGCAGATGGAGTTTAATGCTGAAAAATGTGAGGTGCTACATTTTGGTAGAACTAATCAAAATAGGACATACATGGTAAACATAAGGGCATTAAAAAGTGCTTTAGAACAGAGGGATCTAGGAATAATGGTGCATCGTTTCCTGAAGATGGAATCTCATGTGGATAGGGTGGTGAAGAAAGCTTTTGGTTTGCTGGCCTTTATTAATCAGAGCATTGAGTATAGGAGTTGGGATGTAATGTTGAATTTGTATAAGGCATTGGTAAGGCCAAAATCTGGAGTGTTGTGTACAGTTCTGGTCACCGAATTATAAGAAAGATGTCAATAAAATTGAAAGAGTACAGAGGAGGTTTACTAAAATGTTGCCTGGGTTTCATCTCCTAAGTTACAGAGAAAGGTTGAACAAGTTAGGTCTTTATTCTTTGTAGCGTAGAAGGTTGAGGGGGGACTTGATAGAGGTGTTTAAAATTATGAGGGGGATTGATAGAGTTGACGTGGTTAGACTTTTTCCATTGAGAGTGGGGAAGACTCAAACAAGAGGACATGGGCTGAGAATTAGAGGACAAAAGTTTAGGGGTAACATGAGCGGGAACTTCTTTACTCAGAGAGTGGTAGCAGTGTGGAATGAGCTTCCAGTAGAAGTAGTTGAGGCAGGTTCGATGTTGTCGTTTAAAGTTAAATTGGATAGATATATGGACAGGAAAGGAATGGAGGGTTATGGGCTGAGTGCAGGTCGGTGGGACTGGATAGGGTAAGAGTTCGGCACGGACTAGAAGGGCCGAGATGGCCTGTTTCTGTGCTGTAATTGTTATATGGTTATATAGTTGGGGTATTGAATAAATAAGTTAGGAGGTTATGTTGCAATTGCACAAGACACTAGTGAGGCCACACTTGGAGCACAGCATTTAGTTTGGCCACCATTCTAAGATGGGTGTGATTAACCTGGAAAGACTGCAAAAACTGTTTAAAAGGATATCATCAGAACATGAGGGATAAAGTTATAGGGAGACATTAAGCAGGCTGGGCCTTTATTCCTTGAAGATTAAGAGACTAAGTGCTGATCTCCTGGGAGGTATATAAAATCAGGAGAGATACAAATAAAGTGACCAGACATTTTTCCAGGTTTAGGGAATCAAAAACTAGGAGACTGATTTAAGGTTAATAAGAACCTGAGGGGCAACTTCCTAGTTTAAAAACACATTACATAGTAGATAATAAACACGAAGTCTACAGATGCTGGAAATCCACAGAAGCACACACAAAATGCTGGAGGAACTCGGCAGGCCAGGCAGCATCTATGGAAATAAACAATCAATGTTTTGGGCCAAAACCCTACATAACGACTGAAAAGGTAGTAGATATACAGTATAGTACCAACTGCCAGAGAAGTGGTAGAGGCAGGTACTTTACATACATTCAAGTACATGTTGCCAGCACTGGACGACACAAGTTATAAGGAAATAGGTTAGGACATAATTGTCCAGAATATAGGAGAATGAGGGGAAATTTGATAAAGGTATACAAAATTATGAGTGGTATAGATAGGGCAAATGCAAGCAGGCTTTTTCCACTGAAGTTGGGTGGGAATACAGCTAGAGTTATGGGTTTAGAGTGAAAGGTGAAATGTTTAAGGGAAACATGAGAGGAAACTTCTTCACTCAGAGGGCCGTGAGAGTGTGGAACTAGTTGCCAGCACGGCCAATGCCAGGTCAATTTCAACCTTTAAGTGAAGTTTGGGTAGGTAGGGGTATGGAGGGCTATGGTCCTGGTGCGGGTTGATGAGCGTAGGCAATTTAAATAGTTTCAGCATGGACTAGATAGGCCAGATAGCCTGTTTCTGTCCTGTATTTTTCTATGACTCTATAATCAGAGCCATATGTGGTAATATAGCACCAAGATACTGTTTTTCTATGAACAGAACACCAAAAACAGGAAAAAACTGGTAAAGTGGTATAGGAGCCTCAGGAACCCATAAGATATAGGAGCAGAATTAGGCTATTTGGCCCATTGAGTCTGCTCCGCCATTTTATATCTGATCCAATTTTCCTCCGAGATCCAATCTCCTGCCTTCTCCCCATATCCCTTCATGCCTTGACCAATAAAAAAATCTATTATCCTCTGCCTTAAATATACATGAAGACCTAGCCACCACAGCTGCCTATGGCAAAGAATTCCACAGATTCACCACTCCCTGACTAAAGAAATTCCTCTCATCTCAGTTCTAAAAGGACAGCCCTCTATTCTCAGACTGTCCCCTCTGGTCTTTTACTCTCCCACTATAGGAAACATCCTCTCTATCAAGGCATTTCACCATTCAATAGGTTTCAATGAGGTCAGCCCTCATTTTTCAGAATTCTAGTGAATACAGGCCCAGAGCCATCGACCGCTCTTCATATGACAAGTCATGCAATTCTGGAATCATTTCTGTGGACCTTCTTTGAACCTTCTCCAGTTCCAGCACACCCTTTCTAAGATAAGGGGCCCAAACCTGCTCAAAATATAAAGTTTATAAAGTTTCAACATTACATCCTTGCTTTTATATTCTAGCCCTCTTGAAATGAATGCTAACATTGCATTTGCATTCGTCACCAGCCTTAACCTGCAAATTAATCTTTAGGGAATCCTGCACAAGGACTCCCAAGTCCCTTTGCGCCTCAGATTTTTGTATTTTCTCTCCATTTATAAAATAGTCAACCCTTTCATTTCTTCTACCAAAGTGCATGACTATACACTTCCCAACACTGTATTCCATCTGCCATTTCTTTGCCCATTCTCCTAATCTGTCTAAATCCTTCTGTAGCCTCACTACTTCCTCGAAACTACCTGCCCTCCACCTATCTTCATATCACTTGCAAACTTTGCAACAAAGCCATCAATTCCATCATCTGACATATACATAAAAAGAATTGGTCTCACCACAGACCACTAGTCACCAGCAGGCAACCAGTAAAGGCTCCCTTTATTCACACTCTTTGCTTCCTGACGATTAGCCACTGCTTTATCCATGCTGGAATCTTTCCTGTAATACCATGGGCTCGTAGGTTGTTAACCAGCCAAATGTGTGGCACCTCGTCAAAGGCTTTCCGAAAATCCACAGGTACACAACATCAGTCGAATCTCTTTTGTCTATCCTGCTTGCTGCTACTTCAAAGAATTCCACCACATTTGTCAGGCAAGATTTTCCCTCGAGTGAAAACCTTGTGTGCTAACTACGGCCTACTATACCATGTGGCTCCAGGTTCTCTGAGACCGCATCCTTAATAATCGACTCCAACATCTTCCCAACCACTGAGGTCACACTAACTGGCCTATAGTTTCCTTTCTTCTGCCTCTCTCCCCTCTTGAAGAGTGGAGTGACATTTGCAATTTTCCAGTCTTCCAGACCATTCCAGAATCTAGTGATTCTTGAAGGATCACTACTAATTCATCCACGATCTTTTCGGCCACCTCTTTCAGAACTTTGGGGTGTACACCATCTGGTCCGGGTGACTTATCTACATTCAAACATTTCAGTTTTCCAACAATCTTCTCCCCGGTAATGCTAACTTCACACACTTCATGCCCCCGACACCTGGAACATCCCCCATAATGCTAGTGTCTTCCACAGTAAAGAATGACACAAAATACTTGGTCAGTTTATCCACTATTTTGTTGTCCCCATTACTACCTCTCCAGCATTGTTTTCCAGCAGCCCGATATCCACCCTCGCCCCTCTTTTACACTTTATGTATCTGCAGAAACTTTTGGTATCCTCTTTAATATTATTAGCTAGCTTCCTTTCGTATTCCATCTTTACCTTTTTTAATAGGTTCAATAAGTACATTTAATGTCAGAGTAATGTATACAATATACATTCTGAAATTCTTTTTCTCTGCAAACATCCATGAGAACAGAATGAATGAATGACAGTTGAATGTTAGAACCCCAAAGATCTCCCTCCCATGCACAAACAGCAGCAAGGCAACGATCCCCTCCCCCCAGCAAAAAAAGCATCGGCGCCCACCACCGAGCACTCAAGTATGTAGCAAAGCATCAATGAAGACACAGACTTGCAGTACCCCAAAGACAACTCATTTACCTGGTAATTCAACATACCACAGGCACTCCCTCTCCCCCTAATAAGGGTAAAAGATCTGCCCCCATTTGACGTTTTTGTTGCCTTCTGTTGGTTTTTAAAGCTTCCGAATCCTATAACTTCAGGATTTTCGCTCTATTATGCCCTCTCTTTGGCTTTTATGTTGGCTTTGACTTCTCTTGTTAGCCACAGTTGAGTCATCTTCTCTTTAGAATACATCTTCCTCTTAGGGATGTATATATCCTGTGCCTTCTGAATTGCTTCCAGAAATTCCAGCCATTGCTGTTCTACTGTCATCCCTGCCAGTGTTCTTTTCCAATCAATTCTGGATAACTCCTCTCTTATGCCTCCGTAATTCCCTTTACTCCACTGTAATACTGATACATCTGACCTTAGCAACTCCTTCTCAAATTTCAGGGTGAAATTTATCATAGTATGATCACTTGCTCCAAAGGGTTATCAGGCAGGAAATTGGAAGCTTAAATTGGGAACAGATGTTCTCAGGGAAAAGTACGGAAGAAATGTGGCAAATGTTCAGGGGATATTTGTGTGGATTTCTGCATAGGTACGTTCCAATGAGACAGGGAAGTTATGGTAGGGTACAGGAACTGTGGTGTATGAAGGCTGTAATAAATCTAGTCAAGAAGAAAAGCTTACGAAAGGTTCAGAGAGCCAGGTAATGTTACGAGATCTAGAAGATTAAAAGGCTAACAGGAAGGAGCTTAAAAAGGAAATTAGGAGAGCCAGAAGGGGCCATGAGAAGGCCTTGGCGGGCAGAATTAAGGAAAACCCCAAGGCATTCTACAAGTATGTGAAGAGCAAGAGGCTAAGACATGAAAGAATAGGACCTATCAAGTGTGACAGTGGGGAAGTGTGTATGGAACTAGAGGAAATAGCAGAGGTACTTAATCAATACTTTACTTCAGTATTCACTATGGAAAAGGATCTTGGTGATTGTAGTGATGACTTGTAGCAGACTGAAAAGCTTGAGCATGTAGATATTAAGAAAGAGGATGTGCTGGAGCTTTTGGAAAGCATCAAGTTGGATAAGACGTCGGGACCGGATGAGATGTACCCCAGGCTACTGTGGGAGGCGAGGGAGGAGATTGCTGAGCCTCTGGCGATGATCATTGAATCATCAATGGAGACGGGAGAGGTTCTGAAGGATTGGAGGGTTGTGGATGTTGTTCCTTTATTCAAGAAAGGGAGTAGAGATAGCCCAGGAAATTATAGACTAGTGAGTCTTACTTCAGTGGTTGGTAAGTTGATGGAGGAGGTCCTGAGAGGCAAGACTTATGAACATTTGGAGAAGTATAATATGATTAGGAATAGTCAGCATAGCTTTCTCATGGGCAGGTCATGCCTTACGAGTCTGATTGAATATTTTGAGGATGTGACTAAATACATTGATGAAGGGCAGTAGATATAGTGTATATGGATTTCAGCAAGGCATTTGATAAGGTACCCCATACAAGGCTTATTGAGAAAGTACGGAGGCATGGGATTCAAGGGGACATTGCTTTGTGGATCCAGAACTGGCTTGCCCAGAAGGCAAAGAGTGGTTGTAGACCAGTCATATTCTGCATGGAGGTCGGTCACCAGAGGTGTGCCTCAGGGATCTGTTCTGGGACCCTTACTCTTTGTGATTTTTGTAAATGACCTAGATGAGAAAGTGGAGGGATGGGTTAGTAAATTTGCTGAGAACACAAAGGTTGGAGGTGTTGTGGATAGTGTGGAGGGCTGTCAGAGGTTACAGCGGGACATTGATAGAATGCAAAACTGGGCTGAGAAGTGGCAGATGGAGTTTAACACAGATAAGTGTGACGTGGTTCACTTTGGTAGATCAAATATGATGGCAGAATATAGTATTAACGGTAAGACTCTTGGCGGTGTGGAGGATCAGAGGGATCTTGGGGTCCGAGTCCATAGGACACTCAAAGCTGCTATATAGCTTGTCTCTGTGGTTAAGAAGGCATACAATGCATTGGCCTTCATCAACCATGGGATTGAGTTTAAGAGTCAAGAGGTATTGTTACAGCTATATAGGACCCTGGTCAGACCCCACTTGGAGTACTGTGCTCAGTTCTGGTCTCCTCACTACAGGAAGGACGTGGAATCCATAGAAAGGGTGCAGAGGAGATTTACAAGGATGTTGTTTGAATTGGGGAGCATGCCTGATGAGAATAGGTTGAGTGAATTCGGCCTTTTCTCCTTGGAGCAGAGGAGGATGAGAGGTGATCTGATAGAGGTGTATAAGATGATGAGAGGCATTGATCGTGTGGATAGCCAGAGGCTTTTTCCCACAGCTGAAATGGTTGCCACAAGAGGACACAGGTTTAAGGTGCTGGGGAGTAGGTACAGAGGAGATGTCAGGGGTAAGTTTTTTTTAACGCAGAGAGTGGTGAGTGCATGGAATGGGCTGCCGGCAATGATGGTGGAGGCGGATATGATAGTGTCTTTTAAGAGACTTTTGGATAGGTACATGGAGCTTAGAAAAAATAGAGAGCTATGGGTAAGCCTAGTAATTTCTAAGGTAGGGACATGTTCCGCACAACTTTTGTGGGCCGAAGGGCCTGTATTGTGCTGTAGGTTTTCTATGTTTCTGTTTCTATGTAACCTTAAGCTCGCTAATCAATTCAGGTCCATTGCACAACACCCAATTTAGAATAACTGATCCTCTAGTGGGCTCAGTCATGAGCTGCTCTAAAAAAAAACATCTTGTAGGTACTCTAGAAATTCCTCCTCCTGGAATCCAGCAACAACCTGATTTTCCCAATTTATCTACATATTGAAATCCCCCACGACTATTGTAACATTGCCCTTTTGGCATGCATTTTCTCTCTCTCATTGTAATTTGTAGGCCACATCATTACTACTGTTTGGGGGTCTGCATACAACTCCCATCAGGGTCTTTTTACAGTTGCAGTTCCTTAGCTCTATCCACAGTGACTCAACAGCTTCTGACCTTTGTCTCCTCTAATAATTTAATTTCATTTATCACAAACAGGGCAACACGCCCCCTTTGCCTTCCTGCCTATCCTTTTGACTGCAATTTTGCCCTATCAACAGCTTCTGCTCACTACATATTGCCTCTGTTTGTAAACCAGCTACCTCATCTTTAGCACTATCACCCTCCTTTCTTATGATACTACTTGCATTTAAATATAGGCAGCTCCGGACACTAGTTGCACCATGCTCAACCTTCTGATTCCTAACTTTGTCTAAGGTTTTAACAACATCTGTCTCCACAACCTCTCCACTACCTGTTCTGGCACTCTGGTTCCCATCCCCCTGCAACTCTAGTTTAATCCCCACCATGCAGCATTAACAAACCTTCTCGCTAGGATGCTAGGCCGCCCTGTGGCCATCTCCCTCAACAATAAGTACTCCATTTTGAGTACTGTTGGGGAAAGCAACAGCAGCCGTGCCTCCAGCACTGGGTCTGGCCCTGTGGCTAAGAAGGGTAGGGAACTGAAGAGGATGGCAGCAGTAATAGGGGACACTTATTTGTCAGGAGGACAGATAGGCGACTGTGGACATGAAAAGAAAACACAGGTGGTAGTTTGCCTCCCAGGGACCAGGGTCCACGATGTTTCTGGAGACGTCCACAATATCCAAACAAGGGAGGGTGAACAGCCAGAAGTCGTGGTACATATTGGTACCAACAAAATAGGTAGAGAAAGGGAGGAGGTCCTGAAAAAAATATAGGGAGTTAGGAAGGAAGCTGCAAGCAGGACCTCAAAGGTATAATTCTCGGGATTGCTGCCTGTGCCACGTGACAGTGAGGATAGAAATAGAATGAGGTAGCAGATAAATGTGTAGCTGAAAAATTGGAGCAGGGGAGGGGGTGGAATTCAGATTTCTGGACAATTGGGACCTTTTCTAGGGAAGGTGGGACTTGTACAAAAGGGACGGGTTGCAATTGAATCCGAGGGGAACCAATATGCTTGAAGGCAGATTCACTAAAGCTGTTGGAAATATTTAAACTAATATAGCAGGAGGATGGGAGCCAGTATGATAGAGCTGAAGATGAGCCAGCAGGTTTACAAGTAGATCCTGGATGTAACATGAATTTAAGGAAGGACAAGCCAATGACTGGGTACAAATGCAGAAAGAGCAAAAAGTTAAATTGCACCACAGAGGCAAACATCAAAAGGGCAAAGAATGCAGGACTGAAGGTGCATGTAGCATTTGTAATGAGGTGGATGAACTTAGAACATAGAAATATAGAAAACCTACAGCACAATACAAGCCCTTCAGCCAACAATGCTGTGCCAAACATGTACTTACTTTAGAAGTTACCTAGGGTTACCCATAGTTCTCTATTTTTCTAACCTCCATGTACCCATCCAGGAGTCTCTTAGAAGATCCTATCATGTCTGCCTCCACCACCGTCACCAGCAGCCCATTCCACACACTCACCACTCCGCATAAAAAACTTACCCCTGACATCTCCTCTGTACCTACTTCCAACCACCTTAAAACTGTGCCCTCTCATGTTAGTTATTTCAGCCCTGGGGAAAAGTCTCTGACTATCCACACAATCAATGCCTCTCATCACCTTGTACACCTCTATCAGGTCACCTCTCATCCTCCATCACTACAAGGAGAAAAGACCGAGTTCACTTAACCTATTCTCATAAGGCATGTTCCCCAACCCAGGCAACAACCTTGTAAATCTCCTCTGCACCCTTCCTAGAGTTTCCACATACCAGAACTGAGCACAGTACTCCAAGTGGGGTCTGACCAGGGTCCTATATAGCTGTAACATTACCTCTCGACTCTTAAACTCAGTTCCATGGTTGATGTAGGCCAATGCATTGTATGCCTTCTTAACCACAGAGACAAGCTATATAGCAGCTTTGAGTGTCCTATGGACTCTGACCCCAAGATCCCTCTGATCCTCCACACTGCCAAGAGTCTTACCATTAATACTATATTCTGCCATCATATTTGACCTACCAAAATGAACCACCTCACACTTATCTGGGTTGAACTCCATCTGCTACTTCTCAGCCCAGTTTTGCATCCTATCAATGTCCCGCTGTAACCTCTGATAGCCCTCCACACTATCCACAACACCCCGAACCTTTGTGTCATCAGCAAATTTACTAACCCATCCCTCCACTTCCTCATCCAGGTCATTTACAAAAATCACAAACAGACGGGGTCTCAGAACAGATCCCTGAGGCACACCTCTGGTGACTGACCTCCATGCAGAATATAACCCATCAACAACCACTCTTTGCCTTCGGTAGACAAGCCAATTCTGGATCCACAAAGCAAGGTCCCCTTGGATCCCAGGCCTCCTTACTTTCTCAATAAGCGTTGTATGGAGTACCTTATCAAAGGCCTTGCTGAAATCCATAAACACTACAACTATGGCCCTACCTTCATCAATGTGTTTAGTCACAGCCTCAAAAAATTCAACCAAGCTCGTAAGGCACGACCTGCCTTTCACAAAGACATGCTGATTATTCCTAATCATATTATGCCTCTCCAAATGTTCATAAATCCTGCTTCTCAGGGTCTTCTCCATCAACTTACCAAGCACTGAAGTAAAACTCACTGGTTTATAATTTCCTGGGCTATCTCTACTCCCTTTCTTGAATAAGGGAACAATATCTGCAACCCTCCAATGCTCCAGAACCTCTCCCATTCCCATTGATGATGCAAAGATCATTGCCAGAGGCTCAGTAATCTCCTCCCTCACCTCCCACAGTAGCCTGGGGTACATTTCATCCGGTCCTGGTGACTTCCAACTTGATGCTTTCCAAAACCTCCATCACATCCTCTTTCTTAATGTCTAGATGCACAAGCTTTTCAATCCACTGTAAGTCATCCCTACAATCGCCAAGGTCTTTTATCGTAGTGAATACTGAAGCAAAGTATTCATTAAGTACTTCTGCTCTCTCCTCCGGTTCTATACACACTTCTGCACTGTCACACTTGATTGGTCCTATTCTCTCACGCCTTATCCTCTAGCTCTTCACATACTTGTAGAATGCCTTGGGGTTTTCCTTAATCCTGCTCGCCAAGGCCTTCTCATGGCCCCTTCTGGCTCTCCTAATTTCATTCTTAAGTTCCTTCCTACTAGCCTTATAATCTTCCAGATCTCTATCATTACTTAGTTTCTTGAACCTTTTGTAAGCTTTTCTCTTCTTCTTGACTAGATTTTCAATAGCCTTTGTACACCACGGTTCCTGTATCCTACCATCCTTTTCCGTTTGATTGGAACGTACCTATGCAGAACGCCACACAAATATCCCCAGAACATTTGCCACATTTCTGCCGTACATTTCCCTGAGAATATCTGTTCCCAATTTATGCTTCCTTGTTCCTGCCTGACAGCTTCATATTTCCCCTTAATCCAATTAAACGCTTTCCTAACTTGTCTGTTCCTATCCCACTCCAATGCTATGGTAAAGGGGATAGAATTGTCACTATCTCCAAAATGCTCTCCCATTGAGAGACCAGACACCTGACCAGATTCATTTCCCAATGCCAGATCCTCTTGTAGCTTATCTACATACTGTGTCAGGAAACCTTCCTGAACACACCTAACAAACTCCACCTCAGCTAAACCCCTCGCTCTAAAGAGATGCCAATCAATATTTGGGAAACTAAAATCTCCCACCACAACAACCCTGTTATTATTACATCTTTCCAGAATCTGTCTCCCTATCTGCTCCTCAATGTCCCTGTTACTATTGGGTGGTCTATAAAAACACTCAGTAGAGTTATTGACCCCTTCCCTGTTTCTAACTTCCACCCACAGATACTCAGTAGACAATCCCTCCATGACTTCCTCCCTTTTCTGCAGTCGCGACACTATCTCTGATCAACAGTGCCACGCCCCCACCTCTTTTGCCTCTCTCCCTGCCCTTTCTGAAACACCTAAAGTTTGGCACTCGAAGTCACCATTCCTGCCCCTAAGCCCTCCCAAGTCTGTGTAATGGCCACAACATCATAGCTCCAAGTATTGATCCACGCTCTAAGCTCATCCACTTTGTTCATGATGCCTCTTGCATTAAAATAGACATATCTCAAACCATTTGTCTGAGCGTATCCCTTCTCCAACAACTGCCTATCCTCCCTCTCACACTGTCTCCAAGCTTTCTCTATGTGAGCCAACCACCCTTCCTCCCTCTCTTCAGTTCAATTCCCACCTCCCCAGCAATTCTAGTTTAAACTCTCCCCAACAGCCTTAGCAAACCTCCCTGCCAGGACATTGGTCCCCATTGGATTCAAATGCAACCCATCCATTTTGTACAGGTCACGCCCGCCCCAAAAGAAGTCCTAATGATCCAGAAATCTGAATCCATGCCCCATGTTCCAATCCTTTAGCTACGCATGTATCCTCCACCTCACTCTATTCCTATACTCAGTGTTGTGTGGCACAGGCAGTAATCCCAAGATTACTCACTTTGAGGTCCTGCTTCTCAACTCCCTGTAGTTTTGGTAAAAGGAACAATAGTGTGGACTATTATTTAAATGGGGAGAAGGTTCAAACTTCAGAGGTGCAGAAGGAGACCTTGTGCAAGGCTCCCAGAATGCTAATTCACAGGTTGAGTCTGTGGTAAAGAAGGCAAATGCAATGTTGGCATTTACTGAAGGGAATAGAATATAAAAGCAAGGAGATAACACTGAGCCTTTAATAAGACACTAGTCAGGCCACACTTGGAGTAGTATCAACTATTTTGGGCCCTATAATTTCAGAAAGGATGTGCTGTCATTGCAGAGAGACCAAAGGAGGTTCATGAGGATGATTTTGGGAATGAAGGGGTTAACATATGAGGAGCCTTTCGCAGTTTTAGGCCTGTACTCACTGAAATTTAGAAGAATGTGGAGGGATCTCATTGAAACCTACTAAATGTTGAAAGGACTAGATAGGTGGATGTGGAGAGGATGTTTCCTATGCTGGGGGTATCCAGAACTAGAGGACACAGCCTCAAAATTGAGAGGCGACCTCTTAGAACAGAGGTAAGGAGGAATATTTTTAGCCAGAGAGTAGTGAATCTGTGGAACGCTCTGCCATAGACTACGGTGCAGTCCAATGCCGTGGGTATATTTAAGACAGTAGTTGACAGATTGTAGTCAATCAGTAGTAGCTCCTGATTGGTCAGAGCTTCAAAGGATATGGTGAGAAGGCAGGTGTGCAAGTTTGAGTGGGATCCGGGATCAGCCATGATGGAATCACAGCTCTGCTCCTATGTCTTATTAGTCCCCTTCCAGTTCAGGTGCAAACCATCCCTTCTGTACAAGTCCCACCTTCCCTGGAAAACAGCCCAATGATTCAAAAATCTTATGCCCTCCCTCCTACATCAACTACCTAGCCATGTATGAAACTGTATAATCTTCCTAGTTCTGCCTTCACTAGCAAGTGACATGGGCAGCAATCCTGAGATCCCAACCCTGGAGGTCCTGCCCTTCAGTAAAGGCATCTGTTAGTCTTGCGAGACCATGGATCTGCGCCTGAAAAGTCTTCACTCTCCAGGGCGCAGGTTGTATGGAAGACCAGCAGTTGCCCATGCTGCAAGTCTCCCCTCTCCACGACACCAATGTTGTCCAAGGGAAGGCATTTGGACCCATACAGCTTGGCACCAGTGTCGTCGCAGAGCAATGTATGATTAAGTGCCTTACTCAAGGACACAACACCTGTTGCCTTGGGTGGGGCTCGAACTCACGACCTTCAGGTCATTAGTTCAATGCCTTAACCACTTGCCCACGTGCCCTTTAACTTAGCACCTAACTCCCTGAACTCCTACCCATGTCATTGGTCCATGAACCACAACCTCTGGCTGTTCACCCTCTCACTTAAGAATGCTGAGGACTCAATCCGAGATATCCCGGGCCCTGGCACCCATGATGCAACATACTATCCAGGAATCTCAGTCTCAACACAGAACCTCCTGTCCATTACCCTGACTAATGAATCCCCCCTTCCCTTCTGAGTCACAGAGGCAGATTCAGTACCAGCAACCCGACCACTGTGACTTCCCTCTTTCAGGTCACCCCCGACAGTATCAAAAGTGACGTACCTGTTGAGAGGGATGGCCACAGGGGTACTCTGCACTGGCTACTTAATCCCTTTCCCCTCCCTGACTGTCACCCAGTGCCCTGGCCCTTGGGTGTAACTACCTCTCTACAACCCCTTTAACCTCCAGAATGATCCAGAGTTCATCTAGTTCCAGCTCCAACTCCTTAACGCGGTTTGTTCAAAGCTGAAGCTGGATGCACTTCTCATAGTTGTACTCGTCAGAGACCCTGGATGTCTCCCTACCTTCCCACATCTTGCAAGAGGAACATTTCAATATCCTGCCTGCCACCCCTACTGTCCTAGTTGAGCAGATACAAAGAAGAGATGGAAAAACTTGAGCTTTTCTTTCCTGTGCTTTCTCTGAGTGAAGCCTCTCTTCACTGAAGTTTCAAAGAGCTAAAGCCTTAAGATCACCACTCTATGTCCACTCCGACGAAGGCTGCTAGGCCTGCCCCTGCCTTTAATTTGCTCTTACTAATCAATCTGCCACAACCCACTCCTGCCTTTTATCCTCAGGCAGTGGACCTGATTGAAGTCCCTTCCTCTCCAACTTCCAATGTCCAGATTGGCTGCTGGTCAAAGCACTATTACACTGCGCGACCCGCTCCTGCCTTTTATCCTTGGGCAGTGGACCCGATTGAAGTCCCCGCCTCTCCAAACTTCTAATGTCCGGATTGACTGCTGGTTAAAGCTCTATTTGCACCATTAGGTTCAAGAACAGTTACTACCCCACAACCATCAGGCTCTTGAACAAAAAAGGATAACTACACTCACTTGCCAATTCATTAAGCTATTCCCACAACCAATGAACTCACTTTAAGGACTCTGTATCTTATTATCACGTGCACTCATTATTTATTGCTATTTATTTATATTTGCACTTGCACAGTTTGTCTTCTGCACTCTGGTTGATCTTTCATTGATCTTACTATAGTTACTATTCTACTGATTAACCCCCACAGGAAAACAAATCCCAGGATTGCATATGGTGACACATGTGTACTCTGATAATAAATTTACCTTGAACTTTATTATTGTCACATGAAATAAGGTACAGTGAAAAGCTCATCTTGCTTACCATCCATTTTGTCCTCCAGGTTCAGAGGGTCAACAAAGGGCTAACAACCTTGACTGGTAAAACAAAATTGTTACGGAAACAGCAATAGAGAATCCTTCTACATCTGAATGTAAAGGTATTCCTGAGTCTTCACCCGACACTTACATGAATGATTAGTAGGGAAAACCAAGAGGAAGCTGACACCATGAAGGAAAACCTGAACACCGCCAGAGATGGAGGACCTTCACGGCTGCCCTAAACGCTAGCAGCGTAACAGGCATTTCAGTCTGTATACCATCCATACAGATCAAGTCATTACAACAGTGCAGTGAAGTAGTACAAAGGAAAGCAATTAACAGAATGCAGAATAAATTGTTACAGTTACAGGACGACAAGGTCAAGGGGAGGGGAAGGCGTGGGTGTGGTGGTGAAAATGTGTATGGCTGAACCTTGGCGTGACTGTATTACCGAACTGGCTTGGAGTATTTAGCCTAGTTTCTAATTTTATAGCAATGCTAACATAACGTCATTCTGAGCATCTGCTACTTTCCTGCCAACAAACCATTCCTACACAGATTACCTGAAAATAATATATTGACACTATATTCAACCACCGGCTAACTCCAATATTTTTCTGTAGACCAAGAGTTCCCAAAATCTTTTATGTCATGGACCAATACAATAAAGGGGTCCATAGACATGAATTGGCAATAAAACACCTTGTTTGCACTTGATTTAAATACTGCTTTCCAGTTTTGTTAAATATTCACGAGCAGTTCTATAGTATCCTTCAGCAAAAGATTTCAAATGCTTAAGAAGGACAAAGGAATTGATACCCCATTGTACATTTCCACATTACCATTTTTCCACCTTGCTGAATCTTCTCTGAAGGCAAAACTCGGCCAGACAGGGAATGCAGTTTCAAATCGAACTGGAAACCCCAAACTGCTAGCTCTTTCTGTACATTATCATCCCTGTTTGTGTTTGAAAATGAAAATACAGTTAAAAACTTTAAATGTCTAACTTCATTTCTTACATTTGCTTAGTTCTACATTACAGAAATATAGAATCAGAGTCATAGAAAAGTACATCACAGAAACAGACCCTTCAGCCAATCTAGTCCATGCTGAACCATTTAAACTGCCTACTCCCACTGGCACCACAGCCCTCCATACCCCTACCATCCATGTACCTATCCAAATTTCTCTTAAACGCCAAAATCGAGATCGCATCCACCACTTGTGCTAGCAGCTCGTTCCACATTCTTACCACTCATTGAGTGAAGAAGTTTCCTCTCATATTCCCCTTAAAACTTTTCACCTTTCACCCTTAACCCTTGACCTCTGGTTGTAGACCCCACCCAACCACAGTGGAAAAAGTCTGCTTGTGTTTACCCAATCTATACCCCCCATAATCTTGCAGACCTCTATCAAATCTCCTCTCAATCTTCTATGTTCTAAGGATTAAAGAATATTCAATCTTTTCTTATAACTCAGGTCCTCCAGACCTGGCAACATCCTTGTAAATTTTCTTTGCACTCTTTCAATCTTATTTACATCTTTCCTGTAGGTAGGCATCCAAAACTGCACACAATACTCCAAATTTGGCCTCACCAACATCTTGTACAACTTCAACATAACATCCCATCTCTTGTGCTCAATATTTTGATTTATGAAGGCTAATGTGCCAAAAGCTTACTTTACAATCCTATCTACCTGTGACGCCACATTCATTGAATTATATATCTGTATTTCCAGATTCTTTTGTTCTAACAAACTCCTCAGCATCCTACCGTTGTGTAAGTAAACAGATCAAGTTAAAAGTTTCCAAACATCAAGAATTCTTCACACAACGTGCAAGTACAGCGATTCCAATCCAATCCAATCCCAGCACTGGTCTGAACAGCAGGAGGAAAGTGGAAGTCTAAGCAGGGCGGCACAACCCTTTTCAATTTTAAATTGAGTCTTCACCCACCAGGCTCAATGACATTGAAGCACAGAAGAAAATTTAAGCAATGAAATTAACCATTTTTCTGAAAATTCCAAGATTATTTACCACAGAATCTAGAAACCTCAAAACTCCTGAAAGACAGGGATATTCCGAACATACTTTTGGATTTGATCCAGGAAACGCCACAATTCCTGCTCTCTCAGTTCTGGTGTTAATCTTGTATGTGCTGACAGGTCTCTCATAATGTTGAAATCCGAACGCATTTTATCTGTCAAACCTGGAAATTATTAAACAAATTTTTCAGTTTGGCCAACAAAAGATAAAATCAAAACTTCTACTATTACAAGTTCAAGCAACAAAAACACAGGATGAAATCAGTTCCACTTTTTTTTACTGAAACATTCTTAGATTCTATTTTGTAAGAAAGCAGACATCATGAGACATGTGTTGTATAGGTTTCACTGAAACTACAAGCTGTTTTTAAATCCCAACTGAAACCTAGTTCTAGGTGAATGACAAATACTCCCATTACATTCGCATAGTTCAAAAATTCAGTCAAAGTATGTATAAATTTATTATCAATGTATATATAAATTATACAACCTTGAGATTTATCTGCTTATAGTCAGCCACAAAAGAAACGTGAAAGAACTCAATTAAAAAAAGACCAATACCCAAAGCACAGAGGAAGAGAGGGAAAAAAGCACAAATCAGCCAAACACTACAGGCGAGCAACAGCATTCCAAACCAAATTGAGTCCATAGACCTAATTCCCCGGAGCAGCCTGAGTTGGCCCAAAGCCTCAGACTCAATTCATCATATTAGTGGGGCAAATCGTCACAAAGCATGTTGCAGTCTCACAGCCTCAATGCCCTGAGCATAGAATAGAACAGCGCAGGAGAGCGAGTAAAATCAGCACGACCCTCTCTTCTGGTCCCGACACTCTGGGCTGGCATTTAAATCATCCAAATATCGGGTCGTGGCCTGCTGGGCTCTGGTGCAGCAATATGCTTTGGGCCTATACCACACCACCCTGCCTGAAGCCATACTTAACCTCTCCAAATCGGATCAGCACTTTGCACCTGGTTTACATTGATGAGACCCAAAACTTCTCCACCTCAACTCCTCTTCAAATCACTCACTCCAAATCCATCTCCAACAGATACATCATCTGAAATTGGCCTCAAACACGTTGCTCTATGACATTGCAATGCACCAGCACGGCTCATCCTCAAATCAGCTTTGCCGCCACTCGCCTCTTCATTGTTTACAGTGATAGTTCACCACAACTTAAGTCATAAAAAAGTTATTAATGATGCTTTTAATTGTATTTCTTGTCTTTTGAACTAAGCTGTAAGCTGTTGCACAACTTCAGTCAGGCTATCTTAAACTGGAAAGGTTGGCGTGACACCGTGAAACTTAGGCACTGATTATAGCGTAGCCATTCTATGAGCCATTTCTGTGGCAAGTTAACCGGCCTAGTTAAGCATCTGGTAACTTGATGGACTCCCCCCGCCCCCGATATTCTGTGATCTAGGCATCACTAGCAAGGTCAACACATATCTAGAGCAATACACACAAAATGCTGGAGGAACTGCAGCATCTATGGAGAGGAATGTTCCGGGCCAAGAGCCTTCATCAGGAGGGTCACCCTTCTAGCATCTGCAGAATCTTGAGTTATCAACACATTTTTAATTGCACTCACCCGTGAGGAAGTGGCATGAAATGACTTAAGGTTAGGGAGAGGTGATTGCACTTATTTTCCCAATTGTGATGTTCACAACCTGATAGTTACAGTTTCTTGTAAGAAATATTCAGCCCACACAACCGTTTTCACATTTTGCTGTTTCATTTTCTAATTTAAAATATTGAAGTAAGATTTTTTAGCTCATCTACAAACATTGTAGATTGTGCCAAATCAAAATAAAAATTCTAAAACCTATCAATCATTTACTAAAAATTAAAAACTAAAATTTTGAGACTGAAAAAGTATTCATCCTCTTTGTAATTCCTCCAAGAGGACCACAACCTTGTCGTGGTTTGAAGGCTTGCGTGCCTCAGTGACCTCTAGTTTGGGTGGAGCCATTACTTTATGCTTTGGCTCTTGGTGGGATCACCCATGCCAAACAGGTCAAAGGACAGACTAAGAGTTGTCCACCAGTCCTTCAAGTTCAGGATTTCAGCTCAGGGCTAACAACCTTGACTGGTAAAACTAAATTGTTACGGAAACAGTAATGAAGAATCATTCTACATCTGTGTGCGACAGTATTCCTGAGTCTCCAACCAGGACTTGCATGATGGACAGTAGTGAAAACCAAGAGGAAGCTACTGACGCAATGAAAGAAGCCCTCAACACCACCAGAGATGAAGGACCTTCATTACTGCCCTAAACACCAGCAACATAACAGGCCATAAACTAAGCCTTTTGCAATTATTACACTTTCCACAGGTGGAACCCTATATATTACCTTACCTACTCAAACAATTTGTTGATGTAGAAAATTGGAGGATCACCTGTTTTCAATGAATTCATAATAAATACCCCCTCTCTCTGAAAGGTCCAACAGTAAGGTCGAATTTCAACAGACAAAACCAAAATGAAGGCAAAAGAGTGTTCAAGTCAAGTCAGAGAAATTGATTATAGACAAGCACAAATTTGGGGAAGGGTATAAGATCATCTCAAAGGCATTGAATATACCTCGAAGCTCAGTGCAGTCCACTGCGAAAAAATGGAAAAAATATGAAACCACTGCCACACTGCCTAGGTCAGGCCACCCCTCTAAACTTAATCACTGGAGAAGGGCACTGTGACACCAACAGTTACTCTGAGTGAGCTGCAGAAGTCAGTGGCTGTAACTGGAGATGAAGCTCATGGCTCCGCAATCTCTAAGGCCTTGCACAAAATGGGTATTTATAGCAGAATGTCAAGTAAGAAGCCCTGGTTAACAAAAAAGCATATCCGTGCCCGTAAAGACTTTCCAAAGCATCACTTAGAAGATACTGTAAAGATGTGGAGGAAGCTCTTATGGTCAGATAAGACTAAAGTGGGACATTTTGGCCTCAACACTAAGCAGATAGTGTAGCGTAAATCGAATACTGTACAGATAACACCATTCCTAACTGTAAAGTATAGTGGAGGTAGCATCATGCCATGAGAATGCTTTTCAGCAGCAGGGACTGGAAGTCTGGTTAGGAATGATGAGAAGATGAATGCTATTAAATGTAGAGAGACTGAAAAAAAACCTGCTAGCCTCCATCATAAAGCTTAAACTGGGCAAGAAGTTCTTCTTTCAGCAGGACAACTACCCAAAGCACACTGCCAGAGCAACCAAGGAGTGGCTTGAAATGAAGAAAGTTGGGGGGGGGGGAGGGACAGAGGACAGATGGACACACACACACACACACACACACACACACACATACACGCACACACACAGTGGTATGTTGAATTACCGGGTGAACAAGTAGTTTTTGGGGTACTGCAAATCTGTGTCTTTACTGATGCTTTGCTGCATGCTTCAGTGCTCGGTGGAGGACGCTAATGCTTTTTTTTGCTGGTGGGGGAGGGGAGGGGTCGTTGCCTTGATGCTGCTTGTGCGTGAGGGGGGGGAGCTATGGGGGCTTTGGGACTTTAATGTTTAACTGTCATTCATTCTTTGGGGCAATTCTCTGTTTTCTTGGATGTTTGCAAAGAAAAAAAAAATTTCAGTATGTATATTCAGGATTGAGATGGAACTGGATCAGCCATGATGAAATGGTGGTGCACAGTAGGTTGGCCAAATGACCTAATTCTGCTCCTATATCTTATGGTCTTATAACAGTACAGGGTATGAACCCAAATATCAAGATAGGGGAATTCCTGAAAGGAAATATTTTTAAATGAAGGTATTACAAATTAGCCACACACAGCAGAACAAACATTGTTACAAGTTAACAGAGTAGCTAATACTGTAACTCCCTAAATCATGTCAGAACTTCAGTACAGGTTGAAATTTCAATGAACAACTCTAGGAAGCAGATTCCTTCAACAAAGGATCGTGTAACTGCAAATCAGCACAATAAAGTTGGATATATGATCACTGATCAGGCACGAACTTTGCATACATACTGTACATCAAGTAATAGCTAATTTAAAGATTTTTAAACTTGCACGATGCACAATTATTACATGGTGCTCCAATTAATGCAGTTTTAAAAATTCAAATTACCTGTAAGATAGCATAACTCTGGAATGAGGCAGATGAGTCCCACACTGGCACCCTGAGGTCCCTGTCTCCTGGGCTGACTAACAAGCACTGGCTGATCCACATCAACGATCTCCAGGCTGTATTGCTGTAAAATGCAAATAACTCATTTCCCCCTGCAATATCCCCTTAAAAATAACTTGAAACTTCATTTTCATTGATCATTTAATTCAATAAAATGTCACCTCTTTGTAGTAATCAATGTAGCTGATTTGAGTTCCATCTGCTTTTTTAAATGTGCTCCGAGGACTCTGAACCCAATCAATGTCATCAATTCGGTAAGTCTTGTTATTGTACCTAGATGTCACCAAAACGAATGGGACAATGGTAAAATGACAATGTTTCAAAGAGATACAGATTTGCAGGCTCAAAACTCCTTCCCGTCATCCAACAGCCATTCGTATTCCTGGCCCCCTCATATGTTCTCCCTTTTCCAAACACTGAACTGTAATTTTCCACTTTTAAATTCACAAATACTTAAATCCTGCCACGGTCTCATTTCCTAAACTCCTTCAAAGTTCTTCAAAATATCAGCATTCATTATCTGCTTGCTAAATCAAGTTCTAGAATACACTGCACAAACTTCACCCCTTTGTGATTCCAACTAAGCTTTTAATCCTTATTACTGACTTTAATTTCTTTTCTGTCTTAACTGTGGCACATACAATAAAACTAGTGGGAATTGTTGTGGAGTGTTTAGGCCACAGTGCACAGCCTCAGAATAGAGGGATGTCCATTTACAGCAGAGATAAAGGAATTTCTTTCACCAGAGGATGGTGAATCTCTGCAGCTTATTACCACAAACAACTCTGGCGGATAAGTCATTGGATATAAGTAAAGTGGAGGTTGATAGGTTCTTAATTAGTCAGGGTGTCAAAGATTACGAGGATAAGGCAGGAGAATGGGGTTGACAAAGATAATAAGTCAGCCATGATAGAATGGCAGAGCAGAATCTACGGGCCAAAAGGCCCAATTCTGCTCCAATGTCATATGGTCTTATCATTACACTAACATGTCCTCAGCCGGATAGTTTTTTCTTAATAGTTTTGTTTTCAGGATTGGGTGATGCCAGTAAGAACTGTATTAACTAATAATGACTGACTGCCTAGATAATTCTGTCAGCCTATTAAAACTACCATTATACTTCTACAATAGGATTTGACAAGGATTTCAAAACATGGATGCACTAACAATGACATAACTACACTAAGATGATGTACAACGAAGAAGAGGAAGTCAAAAAGTAACCAAGTTTCTTTTTCAGTGCTTAGAATTATCATGAAGATGTATAGTGTCTTAGAGCACTGCAGCACAGAAACAGGCCCCTCACCTCATCTAGTCCATGCTGGCCTGGTTTCTTGGGTCCTTTTTGCTCAGGCATTCTGGTTTCTATGCCCCTGCAACTCTAGTTTAAACACCCACCCCCAGAGCAGCACTAGCAAACCTTGCTGCAAATGTATTGGTCCCCCTCAAGTTCAGGTGCAAATTGTCCTGTTTGTACATGTCCCACCTTCCCTGGGAAAAAACACAATGATCCAAAAATCTGAATCCCTCCCTCCTGCACCATCTGCTTAGCCACATATTAAACTGTATGATCTTCCTATTTCTGGCCTCACTAGCATGTGACATGGGAAGCCATCCTGAGATCACAACCCTGGAAGTTCTGCCTTTTAACTTAGCACTTAACTCCCTGAACTCACTTTGCAGAACCTCAGTTCTATAAGCGGGGTGGGAGCAGAGAGTTGGGAGGAACGGGTGTGCACATCATTAAAGGCTTACCCTGCACCCCGTTTCTGCCTCCTACTTCATCTGTTTTTTCGACCCTGGTTCAGACCCTTCCTACCTACATCTGTGACACATCACGTGCTCTGGATCTTTTCAATGACTTCAAGTTCTCTAGCCCCAATTGTCTCACTTTCACGATGGATGTCCAGTCCCTATAAACTCCCAACCCTGATCAGGAGGGCCTAAAGCTCACCATTTCTTTCTAGACAACAGACCCCATACTCTTTATTTAATTTGATTTGTATTTGTATGTGCGTATGTACTTTAAAATAAACGACTGTTAGGAATTAAGACTCCCCTTCATTCTCGACTCCTGGAAGAACCCCAAGGATCAGAAAATAAACAGAAAGCCAACAATGTTAACTACAGTGGATTCTGGTTAATTGGGACACACTCGGACCAGTACATTTTGGCACAATTAAGCAGCTGTCCCAATTAGCTAAAGTTTCATAGAAGTACTTAAAAGCAAAAAATTCAAATTCCCATTTAGTGAGTCCCGAATTATGTATTTAAATGAAAAACAGAACAAATTAGAACACCATCAATACTACAGTACTATTAAACTGTGTATTAGTTCCTAATAATTATCGAATAGAGGAGTTCATCCAGTGTACGCTGCCATGTTCCTTTGATTGACTGCAAAGGAACAACATCAGTGCAGATAATAGATTTCCTTCACGGAATGCTTTCAACAATTATATCCTCCAAATCTTCACTTTCATCGTAACATTCCAGATGATTGTCAATACCTTCAAATACTTCGTAGTTCCTAACTTGAAGTAGTGAAATGATTTCATTTTCACTCCCAGCCACTTCTGGCATCTCCAAACCTGAATGCTTGAAACTGCAGTGAGCAAAACTGTTCTGAATTGTCTTACTGCTTATTTCTCACTAACTATCAGTAACAAAACAAAACGATGTTTTTGAACACAAACACAAGCGACTAATGCTATTTAAAAATTGCACACAACTGACTCTAGTTAGTAACTGTTCGGCAACAGTCTCCCGTCCCAATTAAGTGCCATAGCATCATAAATAAAAGGAGGAAATTCCAGTGATTATCGTAATTAGTTTTCGCTCTTTAAGAGGCTGCCTCAATGGACCCAACTAACTGGATTCCACTGTATTTCTTTCCAAAGATGTTGTCTGATCTTCTGAGCATTTACAGTATTTTTTGTTTTCATTATGCAATATTTCTAAGATGCCATGGATCTTGGCACAATAACACTTTGAGGATCCAAAGGAACTTCAAGATAATATAGACAAGAATGGGTTCAAATATCTGGATAATCAAGATCCCTTCCAAAATAGGTGGAACCTGTACAAGATTAACAATATCCTTATTTGCTAGTAGAACACAGGACAGTTCAGTGTAGCAGACATAAGACCATAAGTCCTAGCAGCAGAATTAGACCATTTGGCCCACTGAATCTGCTCCAAACATATGGAAACCAGAGGAGTAGGTCAGCAGGTATTGACCAAGGTAGACATTCAGTACAGGAATGCTGATAACAATAGTAAGCAAGGCCAGATTACTGAATATGGCAGAACAGACAGTCTGAAGTGTAATGTGATGAGTATAACAGATAAGGCAGAGATGGGCTTAGAGCTTAACCTTGTAAATGGAACTATAATGCAACTATTACAGAAACCTGGCCAAGAGAAAATCAGGACTAGCATCTCAGTGTTCCCAGGTGCAGATTTTGTAGAGAGACAAGAAGAGGTGTGGAAGTTTCATTACTGATTTGTCACAGTTGCACTAGGGAGGGCATCCTATAGGAGTCATACAGTGAGGCAATAAGGGCAGCACAGGAATAGAAAAGGTGAAATCACTGCAAATGGGATGTCATTATTGGCCTCCCAAAAGGCAGCAGTAACTGGAGGAACAGATACGCAGGCAAATCATGGATAGATGCAAAATAAAAGTTATTGTAGTAGGCAATTTTAACAAGGGTTCAGGGAGCAGGAATAAGGTACTAAGACCGAGACATGTTCTTCCTAAATGGCACAACAGAGCTAAGGAAGGTATTGACCAACTCCCTCACCCACTGCTCCTGGAGGAAGGTGCCTACATCTCTCTCTCTCCCTCTTGCTTGATGCTGCTGGAGGATGGTGCCAGAGTCCATGAATCTTACATGAGGGCTAATTGATGCATTTTGTGGATTGGACTCTGTAGTTCACGTTATGATGAGTTTCTGGACACTCCTTTTTTTGTTGCTGTTTTATGTGATTTAAATGGAGTGGACTAGTGCTGCAGCTTGTAGATAGCAAGAGACGTGGCAATGGATTGAGCTGAAGTGAGCTGAATTAAATATGCCTGGATTCTTGTGATGCCTTTGCGATTTAGTGTTCTGCATTCTGTGTTTTTGCACTCTTTTTCTCTTGCCATTTGCGTGATTTGTTCTTTTGTCGTGCAGTGGGGGTTTTATGTTTTATTTCAAACGGGTTACATGTTTTTTTTGTTTCATTTAGGAAGAGGAATCTCAGGGTTGTATACTGCATATATACTTCTATAATAAGTGCATTCTGAATCTTGAAATCCTATTTTTCTATCATTCCAAATCTCCAACTTCATATTTAGGTCAGATGCACCCAGAAAAATTCTTTAAAATGTTTGATAAGTTTTAGTTTTTTGAAAATAGCACATTTATTGATAGGTTCACCTCAATGTTATTTTTTTAATAAATGGGTAAAACCAATTGGAAGCATTTTAACAAACCTTTAGATGATTTGACTATGACAAGATTCGCACTACACTTCGCACTCTTACTACACAATGCTGCTGCAAAGATAAGCAAACACTTTTAATTTTTTTTTCCTTTTGTAATGATGCTCTGGTTCATATTTTTTACTGTTATGCTGTATGTATTTCAATTTGGCAGATCTGCAAGAGCGGTCTGTTCTGTTTTCATGGTTGTTTGGGTTACTGTTGAAGACAAGAGAGAGGAGAAATGTTTGCCATCCATTAGGATGGTCAGATTAAGGGGAGGGTTCTCTGGTGAGGGACACTAAGGTTGGCCTTGGGCTTTTGTTTGAGAGGAGATGAAGAGAGAAGACGCTGGGGAGAACCAATCGTAGCATACAATCCTGTAGGAGTCCCATTCGTTTGAGATGGATTGCAAGCGACATTTAGAAGGTGGTGTGACCAACAGCCCAGCGTGTGAGTGACAGAGAAGTTCAAGATGAGCTCCAACTTGTGCACATTTGACTGTTTAATTAGAATGGGCCCTTTTCTTTGTTATTCTTTACTAACTCTTTAGTTAAGATTCATAAATATAATTCCTTTAATCATATTTAGTGTACTGTCTGTTATTTCGTGGCATTAATTTGTAACAGGGTAGCAAATTACACAGCATCCACTCAAACCGGGGTTTGGGGTGGGATCCAGCACACCTCAATCTCACAAATTTGGTGGGGCTGGAGGTAGTGTTCCCTAGACTCACGCAGCCAAGGAAACCAAGGTGTTTCATTTTAAACAGCTTTCATCTCTACAACACACATAAAAATTGCTCGGGAACGCAGCAGGCCAGGCAGCATCTATAGGAAGAGGTACAGTCGACGTTTCAGGCCGAGACTATCTCTACCTCCCTAATTACACGACTGATCCCTTTCTGCAGCAAATGTATAGGAGAAAGTCAGAACAATTCACTCTGATCAGACTGGCAAGTTCCACTAGTTGTGTAATGGCAAAGTCCAAAATAAATTTATGGCGCCATATACAACCTTGAGATTCATTTTCCTGAGGATGTACTCAATAAATCCATAATAGGATAATAACCATAATGGAATCAATGTAAGTCCAGACCAACTTAGCTGTTCAAACAGTGTGCAACAGACAAGAAACTGTTCAAATACAAGAAGCGAAATTATAACAATAAATAAGCAATAAACATTGAGAACATGAGATGAAGAGTCCTTGAAAGTGAGTCTATTGGTTGAGAGGGGTTTAGTTTTTTTTATTTATTGGGGTACAGCATGAAGTAGGCCCTTCCAGCATTTCGAGCTGTGCCGCCCAGCAATCCCCGATTTAACCCTTGCCTAATCATGGGACAATTTACAATGATCAATTAACATATTACCTGGTATGTCTTTGGACTGTGGGAGGAAACTGGAGCACCCAGAAGCTCACGTGGTCATAGGGAGAACGTACAAACTTCTCAAAGACAACGGTTGGAATTGAACCCAGGTTTCTGATACTGTAAAGCGTTGTGCTAACCACTATGCTACTGTGCTGCCTTTTGGTTCAAGAGCCTGATCGCTGAGGGGTAATAACTGTTCCTGAACCTTGTGGTGCGAGTCCTGAGGCTCCTGTACCTTCTTCGTGATAGCAGCAGCATGAAGAGAACATGTCCTAGGTGGTGGAGGTCCCTGATAATCGATGGAGCTTTCCTCCAGCATTTCATACAGATACGCTCAGTGGTGGGGAGGGTTTTACCCATGATGGACTGTGTTGTATCTACTACTTTTTGTAGGATTTTTTTGGAACCAAAAATCATATCTGTTGATAAATTATGGAATGTCTCTTTCATAACATTTGTTTCAACTCTATCACCATTCATAACTAAATCAAATAAAATAACATGCACCTACATAATCCGCACCTTACCTGGTTAGAACTATGACTCCAACCAGTTCTTTGGCGCATGCCTCCTGAAAGTGATGCTCACCAAACTGTGAATATAACTGATGCATGACATCATGTACAGTTTCACTGCGTAGAACCTTGTGACTAATATCTACACAGAGCATAACATTGTTCTCGTACTGCAGAATCGAAGTGGTGTATCCTGGCCAAACCATGATTCTGTTACAGAAAAGAGAAAAGCAGTGTTCATGTCTTTCATTTTTAATTTCCTATAATGCTTTAATCTTACATTAAATTTAGAGTCTACAGAAATATGGAATTAATTTTTGAATATATATAAAAAAAATCGTACTGTGCATTGAACAATCCTTAATTTGTCAGTATTATTATGGTATTACAGATGGCAATAAGCCCCTCTGGCCCAATGAGGTCACACTGCCCCATTAGCCTAACTAATCAATATGTCTTTGGAATGTGGGAGGAAACCAGAACAGCCAGCAGAAACCCAAGTGGTGATCAAAGTACATATATGTCATTATATATAACCCTGAGATTCATTTTTTGTGGGCATGCTTAATAAATCTATAGAATAATAACAAGAAAATCAATGAAAGACCACCTAACTTGGGTGTTCAACCAGAGATTGCAGAAAACAAGCCATACAAATACAGAAAGAAAGAATAATAAATAAATAAGCAATAAATATCAAGAACATGAGATGAGAGTCCTTAAGAGTGAGTCCATAAGTTATGGGAACAGTTCAGTGATGGGGCAAGTGAAGTTACCCCCTTTGGTTCAAGAGCCTGATGGTTGAGGGATAATAACTGTTCCTGAATTTGGTGGTATGGGTCCTGAGGCTCCTGTACCTTCTTTCTGATGGCAGCAGCAAGAATAGAGCATGATCTGGGTGGTGGAGATCCCTGATTATGGATGCTGCTTTCCTGTGACAATGTTTCATGCAGATGTGCTCAATGGTGGGGAGGGCTTTACCTGTGATAGACTGGATTGCAACCACTACCTCTTGTAGGATTTTCTATTCAAAGGCATTGGTGTTTCCACACCAGGCAGTGATGCAGCCAGTCAATATAATCTCAACTACACATTAACAGATGTCATGGGAAGAACAAACAAGTTCCTTACAGGCAGCAGCCGAATTGAACTTGGGTCACTGCTGCAGTAATACCTTTATGCCACTGTGCATTTCTTTTTCCAAATGTTCGTGCTGTAATTATACATTCCTACTCAGGTACCTACTTCAGTAGCTTGGGTGGAGTGGGTGAGGGAGAATACAGTAGAGTAGTAAAAACAAAGGAAACAATCAATTTGATTGAAAACAAGTGGAAATGAATTCCCCCCCCATTCCCTATTCTAACCCTCAGCCTCTTCTCACGTGCCTATCACCTTCCCCTGGTACCCCTCCTCCTTCCCTTTCTCCTATGATCCACTCTCCTCTCCTATCGGATTCCTCCCTCTCTAGACCTTTACCTTTCCCAACCACCCGGCTTTAACTATCACTTTCTAGCTAGACTCCTCCCACCTTTTTATTCAGGCTCTTCCCCCTTCCTTTCCAGCCCTGATGAAGGGTATCAGCCTGAAACATTGACTCTTTATTCCCCTCTATAGATGCTGCCTGACCTGCTGAGTTTTGGACATGTTGAAAGTGGAAATGAATATAGAAACTTAAAATTGATTTACACACTAGCACTGTAGTACCTGAAGACTACCAAAAGTTGTGATTTCTAAATGCAAATCTGAGTAGATTGAAGTGTTAAGTTGCACACATCACATTACACACCTGTGCTGTGGAATCATGATCGGAGTCTTAGGATTGTAGTAATTTCGACCAATTTGCTGTAAGGACATTATCTTTAAAAGTCTGAAAGAGAAATATAGCATGTGAGAATTAAACCAGCTGTTAATATAACTATCATTTAATATGATTAAAGTCATAGTGTACTTAAAATGTCTTCTGCGTGTCAGCCTCGCAAACCACTGAACGTAAACAGTGCTGGCTGCAAGTACTATGGAACGAGTCAAGCAAGCAACAAAATTAATTCCGACCACCTCAATGCTACCACAGGGGACGGGGATTGATAATACACAGCTTATGTCATATGATTATTTGCTCACGTGTAAAAGGTACCTTTTCCTAGCTAGGTTTTAAGCAGGAATACTGTTTCCTGTACCGCATAAAGACTTTAAGTAGACTGAGGAAGCACTCTCCACCTCAAACTTACTGAAAGCACAATCCCATCATTATTTATTTAGAGATACTACATGTAATAGGCCCTTCAAACTGCACCACCCAGCTTAATCACAAACAATTTACAATGACCGATTAATCTTCCAACTGGTAGGTCTTTGGACTGTAGAAGGAAACCAGTGCAACACGAAGTAAACCCAAGCGCACAGGAGAAGGAATGTACAAACTTGCTTACAGAGGACACCAGATTTGAACTCTGATGCCCTGAGCTGTAATAGCATCACGCTAACCACTATGCTACCATGACATCCTACTGTCTCTTGTCCACTTGTCAGGAGACAAGAGCCTGCAGATGCTGGAGTTTTTAAGATAAAAAAAAACTAAATGAAGGAAAGAAAGGAAGGATTAAGACCCTTCATCTGGACTGTCTCTGTCCATTTCCCTCCATGGATGCTACCCAACCCAGTGAGTTCCTGCAGCATTTTGCTCTGTTACCAGTGACATCATTCACCACTAAAGTAATTATAGTCAATAGTTCAATTGCAGTTACATTTTATCCTTAAAGATTATAGACAAGCTGGAAATCACTTGCATCTCAAGTGTTACAAATGTTAAAATTAACTTAGCCAATCTTAGCAGCAGACTTTAACACCATAAATCAGCTAGTTCTTAGATTTCCTTGTCTCTCCTTTAGCTGTGTGACACTTTATTAGGGAAAGAGAATCTGTGGCATGTCAAATTGGTCAGGTGAACTATTTTTTTCTGTATTGCAGATCACGGTCTCTCTTGGGAGTTTTGTTATTGCTTGCTTGGTGGGTGGTGACTGCCGAAGATTTTTGGATGAAGTACGTGGGAGAGGGGAAAGGCTGATGCTTTGCTGCTACTTGTGTGTGGGAGGGTGGAGAAGGGGGTTTGGGGTTCTAACATTTTTACTATCATTCATTCTTTGAGATGCTCTTCTGTTTTTGTGGATGTCTGTGAAGATCAAGAATCTTAGGTTGTATATTCTCTGATATTAAATGGAATTATTGAACTACTGAAACCAATTGGAACAGCCAGTTAGACAAGGAACCCCGATTTCAAACACTACAGCACAGTACAGACTCCAGCCCAAGATGTTGTGCTGACCTCTTAACCTATTCTAAGATCAATCTAACCTTTCCCTCCCACATAGCCCTCCATTTTTCTATCATCCATGTGTCTATCTAAGAGTCTCTTAAATGTCCCTAATGTATCAGCATCAACCACCACCCGGCAGCATGTTCCACATATACCACACTAAAAAGATCTTCCCTGACATCCCCGTATACTTTCCTCCAATCACCATAAATCCTCTCAAAGAGCTACCCTTCATCTCCATCATGAAAGGGTAAAGCCGGCCAACAAGGCTCTGGTGAAGTTATATAGGTTAATCCCCTGCACAGCAGATACAATGGAATACAAAAACCATTGATGAACTCCAATCATATCAACTTTGAATGATGGAAATGGGAGATCATCAATGGCCTGTGCTCCACTGGGAGCTAAGGGCCCAAAAAGAAGAATCACCTTAAATTATGCCCCCTCATATTAGCCATTGCTGCCCTGAGAAAAAGGTGCTGTCTGTTCACTTGATCTATGCCTCTTATCATCCTGTACACCTCTATTATGTCACCTCTCATCCTCCTTCAGTCCAAAGAGAAAAGCCCTAGCTCACTCAACCTTTTTGCACAAGACATGCTCTCCAATCCAGGCAGCACTCAAATGTGGAGTATGACCCTCACTGAGAAACCATGCAAGCAGATCCACAACCAATGGACATGGGTATCTCCAGAAAGGCTGATATTTGTTGTCCAGCTATAAGGGTGAGGTGCTTAAGAGTCGACCATATCAGTGGCTCAGGAGTCACCCATAGGCCACACTTAGCAATAAGCAGTTTTCCTTTCTCCATGGATATTAATGAATCAGTTAACTTTAAAAACAAAACGGGTCTTTAGTTTCAAGGTCAGCAGGATTGACGGTAGCATTGTAATTCCATATCTATTCAGTTGATTTCAAATTTCGCAGTTATCTATCAAATCAAAGTACATTTATTATCAAAGAATGCATACATTATACACCTTGAGATTCATTTCAAACTAACATGTGCAGAGTGTTGAACATTAAAAGTTAACTTGCAGGTTGAGGCAGTGGTAAGGAAGGCAAATGCGATGCCAGCATTCATTTTGAGAGCACTAGAATATAAAAGTAAGGATGTAATGCTGAGGCTTTATAATGCATTGGTCAAACTGTACTGGGAGTATTGGGAGCAGTTTTGGGCCCCTATTTAAGGAACATTGGAGAGGGTCCAGAGGAGGTTCACAAGAATTATTCTGGGAATTAAAGAGTTAACATAGGAGGAGGGTTTGATGGGTCTGGGCCTGTACTTACTGGAGTTTAAAAGAATGAGGGAAGGATCTCATTGAAACCTATCGAATACTGAAAGAACTGGATAGAGTGGATGTGGAGAGGAAGTTTCCTACTGTGGGTGAGTCTAGGACCAGAGGGCACAGCCTCAGAACAGAGGGATGTCCATTTAGAAGAGATAAATGAGGGGGAATTAGCCAGATGGTGGTGAATCTGTGGAATTTGTTGCCACAGGTAGCTGTGGAGGCCAAGTCATTAGGTGCAAGGTAGATGTTGATGTGTTCTTGACTAGCCAGGGCATTGAAGGTTATGGGAGAAGTTTGGAGAATGGGGTTGAAAGGGATAATAAATCAGCCATGATGAGATGTTGGAGAAGACTCAAAGGGCTGAGAGGACTAATTCTCCTCATGTGTCCAATTGTCTTTTGATGATAATCCAAACCTCTGAACATTACAATATTACCATCTCCTTGGGCAAATATTCACTTTAACTGAACGTGCCTTTCAACCTGGGCCATCAGTTCTTTTGAAACTGCCTACTTATAAAAGAAAATTTTCCCAAAAGAAGGCAGCTAAGAACAATTTTAGTGTAATTATTAAATAACCTTAATCCTCTAACAGAATCCAAAAACTCTGCAACACCAACAGCCTTTGCTCTTATCACACAAGCACTAACTTAACAACTAGGGTCATCCAGATCTATCTGTATAACCCTGGAAAGGTGTGAGAAGATAAAATAAATAAATCTCAACCATCACTTACCTCCTGAACACAATGTTGTAAAACTGAAGGCATGTTGGAGAGGTTGGGGGTAATTCACTGGTCAAGGTAATCGTTACCTTGACATTTTTACCATCACGCGTTTGGCTGAATAGTTCAGTGACCTTAAGGTGAAAAAAGAATCGCAAATATTTTTCCAAAAAAACTTCAAATTTTATTATCAAAGTAGGTACATGTCACCATATAAAATCCTGAGATTTACTTTCTTGTGGAATACTCAAGAAATCCACAATAGAATAATAACCATAATAGAATCAATGAAAGACCACACCAGCTTGGGCATTCAAACTGTGTGCAAAAGTTAAACTATGCAAATACAAAATGAAATAATAATAATAAATAAGCAATAAATATTGAGAACACAACATCACCCAATTCTCCTTTGTCTACCCTGCTTGTTACTTCTTCAAAGAATTGCAGTACATTTGTCAGGCAAGATTTTCCCTTGAGTGAAAATCTTATGTGCTGACTACGACCTATTATATCACATGCCTCCAAGTACCTCAAGACCTCATCCTTAATAATCGACTCCAACATCTTCCCAACCACTGAGGTCAGACTAACTGGCTTATCGTTTCCTTTCTTCTGCCTCTCTCCCTTCTAGAAGAGTGGAATGACATTTGCAATTTTCCAGGCTTCCAGACCATTCCAGAATCTAGTGATTCTTGAAATATCATTACTCATGCCTCCACAATCTCTTCAGCCACTTCTTTCAGAACTTTGGGGTATACACAAATGTGATGTTAACATTCATTTGAAGAGAACTAGAAAATAAAAGCAAGAATGTAATGTTAAAACTTTATATATATTGTGTGCAGCTTGGGGCCCTTATTTTAGAAAGGAGAGGGTTTAAAGGAGGTTCACAAAAATAATTCCAGAATTGAATGGCTTGTCATATGAAGTGTTTGATGGTTCTGGGCTTGTATTCACTAGAATTCAGAAGAATGAGGGGTGACCTCAATGAAACCTATTGAATGGTGAAAGGCCTTGATAGAGTGAATGTGGGAGAGGATGTGTCCTATGGTGGGAGAGTCAAAGACTAGAAGGTCAGTCTCAAAATAGAGATCCATCCTTTTAGAACTGAGATGAGGAAGAATTTCTTTAGCCAGGGAGTGGTGAATCTGTGGAATTCTTTGCCATGGGCAGCTATGGAGGCTAAGTCTTTAAGTATACTTAAGGTGATAGATTCTTGATTGGTCAGGGCAAGGGGTACATGGAAAAGGCAGGAGATTGGGGCTCAGAGGAAAATTAGATCAGACATGATGAAATGGCGGAGCAGACTTAATGGGCCAAATGGCCTAATTCTGCTCCTGTATCTTATGGTCTTATGGAAAAAAAACATGAGATGAAGAATCCTTGAAAGTGAGTCCAAAGGTTGTGGGAGCAGTTCAGTGATGGGGCAAGTGAATTTAGTGAAGTTATCCCCTTTCATTCAAGAATCTGATGGTTATGGGGTAATAACTGTTCCTGAACCTGGTGCTGACTCCTGAAGCTCCTGTACCTCCTTCCTGTTGGCAGCAGCAAGAAGAGGGCATGATCTGATTGATCTGGTTACTGGGGTGGGGGGGGGGGTCCCTATTGATCAAGGCTGCTTTCTTGTGACAACATTTCATGTAGAGTGCTCAATGGTGGGAGGGCTTGTACTGGACTGTGTCCACTACTTCTTGTAGGATTTTCTTTACATTGGTGCTTCCATACCAGGCTGTGATGCAGCCAATGTACTCTCTACCGCATATCTATAAAGTTTGTCAAACTTTTACACATCATGGCAAATTTTTGCAATCTCTTAAGTAGAGGTGCTCCCATGATTTATCTGTAATTGCACTTTACATGCTGGGCCCAGGACAAACCCTCCAAAATGATAATACCGAGGACTTAAAGCTGTGGACCTTCTCCACCTCTGATCCTCCGATGAGGACTGGCTCATGGACCTCTCGTTTCCTTCTCCTGAAGTCAATAATCAACCCCTTGGTCTTACTGACATTGAGTGAGGCTGTTGTTATGGTACCACAGCCAGATTTTCAATCTCTCTCCTATATGCTGATTCATCACCACCTTTGATTCAGCCAAGGACAGTGGTGTTGTCAGCAAACTTGAGTATGGCATTGGAGCTGCGCTTAACAATAGTCTTAAATGTAAAGCGAGTAGAGCAGTGGCCTAAGCATGCAGCCCTGTGGTGCACCTGTGCTGATGGAGATTGTAGCGACATTGTTGCCAATTCAAACTGATTGGGGTTTGCAATAGAGAAAATAGGGTATTCAATTGCACAAGGAGGTTTTGAAGTCAAGATTTTGAATTTTATTGACTAGCTTGAGGATGATGGTACTGAATGCTGAGCTGTAGTGGATAAAGAGCACCTAAGGTAGTATCTTTGTTGTCCAGATGTTCCAGGGTTGAGTGAAGAGCCAATGAAATGACATCTGCTATGGACCTGATGTGCCGGTAGGCAAACTGGAGTGGATCCAAGTCGCTTCTCAGGCAGGAGTTGATATGTTTCATCACCAACCTCTCAAAACATTTTATCACAGTGGATGTAAGCGCTACTGGATGAGAGTCATTAAGGCAGGTTACCACACTCTTCTTGGGCACCTGTATAAGTGAAGCCTGTTTGAAGCACGCGAGTACCTCAGACGGCCGAAGCAAGAGGTAAAAGATCTCATTGAACACTCCAGCCAGTTTTTAGTACTTGGCCAGGTACCCCATCTGGGTCAGATGCTTCTCGTGGGTTCACACTCCTGAAGGATGCTCTCATGTCGGCCTCAGAAACTGAAATCACAGGATCTTCAGGAGCTGTGGGAGTTGTGATGCTTCCTCCAGGTTTTTAATGGTCAGAGTGAGTGTAAAAGGCATTAAGCTTATCTGGGAACGAAGCCCAGTTTGCCTGATTTTACTTTATAAGAAATTACCTCTATTAAGTTGTGTGCAATTGGGATGTGTAATTTACATGTTGATGGTGTGTTCTTTGACCAACTGAGCGATCTGACACTTTGCTGTCTCCAAGGATGTTCAGTGAGGTTTGGAGCGGAGTGTGCAGCCTGGAAACGTGGCACGAAATCATGATCAACTCAACATTGTTTCTCTCTGACTGAACTGTCAAGCAAGGAGGTCGACAAAGACAAGCACAGAGAATGGGCAGGTGTTCAGCACCATCTGCCTGTGTTTGACCAATTCTCCTCTCCCTCCCGCTACCTGCTGTCAGATGAAAGTGCAGAAACCTTGCGATTCACATTGCAAGGTTTAATCGGAGAGCCTGTGGGCTCATTTTAGCGGACTATGAGAGTTCATGTTGCATTTATTCCTGGATACTGGTTTTTTTTTGCTGTTTTGAGCAGTTTTATCAGGGTGATTGATACAGTCTGGAGCACTTTAGCACATAATGCTTTACCCTACAGCGGGCAAATGACGAACTGAACTAAACGGAATACTACTGGCCTCCTGGTTTGTTGTTTGATATTCTATGTGCAGTCCACTCCCTTTTTGCTGTTTGCACAATTTATTCTTTTTTCACGTTGGTGTCTGATGTTTTCTTGAACAATTCTGTTTCGTAGCTGCGTGCGGGAGGATGAACCTCAGAATTGTATTCTGCATATATACTTTCATAATAAATGTACTTTGAATCTTTGACAGCATTCAAGGCCTGCCACAACTGTCTAATATCTTTTGTTGATTCAGCTTTAGTCCAGAATTGCCACTTCACCTGTGAGTTGGCTTTCTGGAGACCATACCTGGACCTCTTGTAACCTTTTTGACACCAGACTGGAAATGCCTCTAATCTGGCCCTCAACAGATGCAGATCTCAAAGACTCAAATATTCTCCACACTTAACCTGAAGCCAATCATCTACTGAAGGAAGTTCACATGTTCAAAAGCTTACTGAGAAAAGTCTTAAACACAAGAGATTTTGCAGATGCTGGAGATCTTGAGCAACACACACAAGCTGCTGGAGGAATTCTGCAACATCTGTGGAGGAAATAAACAGTTGATGTCACGGCCAAAACACTAACTGTTTATCCCTCTCCATAGATACAGCCAGGTGTGCGGGGTGTGTGTGCGTTCCTGAGAAATGTCTCCCACCTGTAGCCAACATAGTGATGGGTTGACATCTGATTAACATTATGCATGGTTACTATCATACAACTATTTGCTCACTATTTTTTTGTTGCATCGTGGCCTGGTATGGAAATGCCAATGCCCAGGAACAGAAAGTGGTGGTAGCAGTACAATCCATCACCAGCAAAGCCACTCCACCAGTGTGTACATTTACATAGAGCACTGCCACAAGAAAGCAGCATCCATCACAGACGACAGCCATCCAGGCAAGTCCTCTTCTCACTAGTACCATCAGGACAGGAGTTCCCACACCACCAGGTGCAAGAACCAGGTTGTAGGCTAACCTACAAACATCAGGCTCCTAAACCGGCATGGGTAACATTGATCACCACTACTCTGAGCTAAGGGTGAAAGGTAAAATGTTTAAGGGGAATGAGGGGAAACTTCACTCAGAGGTTGGTGTGATCAACAATCTCAATCCAAGAACTCTTTACAAACTGTGTTCTCAGTATTATTTTTATTTGCCTAGTTTGTCTTCTTTTGCACACTGTCAGATATAGCGTTTATGCATAACTTTTCATAAATTCCATTATGTTTCTTTCCTATAAATACTTGCAAATAAAAGAATCTCAAAGTTGCAACATGTGCACTTTGATAACAGTTACTTTGAACTTCATTGAAAGTACAATTTGATTACAGGTGCACATTCTTTTATCCGAAATGCTGAAATCCAAAAAGCTCCGAAAACCGAAGGTTTTTTCACCAACAGCTGACGTCACTCAGGTGTGATGTGGCAGCACCAGCAGAGGCCGCCAGACGTCGGTTGTGGCTCAACGCTCATACTGGTTACACGTGCATTTGCTGTTTGCTGATATTTTGTGTTCACTTATGACTTTGTGTTTAATTTCACTGTGAAAATGTCAAAAAGAGCTGCAGACACCCCTATGGGTAACAATGAGAAAAAGAGAAGGAACCTTCTCTATCAATAACGCAGGAAGTGGAGTTATTGCAGAAGCTTGATCGTGGTGTGTCTGTGCGCGTCTTACTGAAGAAAATAGTGTCGGAACTACCGCTGTATATGATTTAAATAAACAGAAAGACAAGTTACTGAAGTTTTATAGTAACTTAGTAACTGTAACTTCAGTGACAGTGACGTTCTACAGTTTATTCCAATAAGCATATACCATGTGTTTGATTTGGCTCGTTTGAAGCTGTATATTTTTATGTTTTATTGAATGTTTTTGTTGGAAATAAAATTTCTTTTCATTATTCCCTAAACAATACAGTATAACAATTATTTACATAGCATTTACATTGCATTAGGTATTGTAAGTAATCTAGAGATGATTTAAGGTATATGGGAGGATGTGCATAGGTTTGGTGCGCCGCTGGGTCTTAAAGTCCACCACACAGAGACAGTTAAATAAGGGACTTGAGCATACGTGTTTTTTGGTATTGGTGGGGGGGGGGTCTGAAATCCAAAAAATTCTGAGTTTTGAAATGCAACTGGCCTCAAGGATTTCAGATAAGGGATTGTGGACCTGTATCAGTAAACTCACTAACCACATTAACAGACAAGCTCCTGGAATCTCTGACAGAATTCTCATCTGAATGTTCCATTCCCAATCCTCAAGCCTGCCACACATGTAGGAGAATTCTGCAACCCAACAACTCTGTCACCATGTCTTCAAGCCAAATATAAATCGAATGAGCTTTCATTTCTAATCTTCCAAAGAGCCAATACATGCACATTTTAAATAACATACCAATGTACTACTCCCATCATTATATGCTACCAGGATATGTTCATGTTACCAGTGGGTTCCAAGAGCTGTAGGTCTGAAGTTATAGTCGAAGAGTCACAGAAAACGTTCAGTCCATGCTGAACCATTTAAACTACCTCCTCCCATCAACCTAGCCCTCCATTCCCCTATCACTGATGTACCTATCCAAACTTTTCTTAAGCATTGAGATCAAGCTCACATGCACCACTTGCACTGGCAGCTCATTTGATACACTCACCATCCTCTGAGTGAAGAAGTTCCCTTCACGTTCCCCCTAAACATTTCACCTCTCACCCTTAATCCATGATCTCTAGCTCTCATCTTGCCACAAAGGTGTCTGGCATCACAGCTCCGTTGAAAGTTACAATCAGAAACGCATTAGTAGAAAGGCTGGGGAGAAGTAAACTGCTGGCACAAGGATAAATGACACAAGCGAGGTGCTTCGAATGCCTTTAGAACAATGATAAATCTGGTCACTAAAATGCTTAGTCTATTCCAAGTAGAGCCCCATATCAATACATGAGATGACTCAAAAGCTTCCACCTCAATCTGTAACACCCTTTTCATTCCACACCAACAGGCTACATTCATCTGTACCTTTAAGTCATTTTCTTTGTTAAACAAGACTTCTTCAAACTTACTTTTGATTCCAGTCTTTTAGGAAGGAATAATAGAGTACCATCAAAAACACGGGTTCTGCCAAGAACTTTGTCATGCATAAACAACAGTACAGTTCGCAGACGCCGTGACTCCATCTCAGGGTTATAATCCACATGGTATTGATACAGAACCCACTGGGGGCGAGAATTTAGACGAATGTAGTTTGTTATCAGACGTATCACGCTCCCAGTAACACCTGCAATTAAAGAAATGATTTTTTTTACATTAACAACAGCAAGCAGAGTTGCCGAAGAGTACTGTTGGTTACAACAGGGTCTCATTCCTGAGAACTATTTGTAATACAAACTACTTGCATGTTGAAAAACAGCAAAAACATTGCATGGGAGAGGGTCACAGAAACTGCTGTGGCAGGAGAATGAGTAGCCACCAGCCAGCTCACTGACCCCATGAGCAGTTCAGCTTAACACAGCCCTGGTGCAGGTGCAGACACACAAGACACACCCAGCCTTGAGACACCAGTCAAGGTCACTGATTCCAAACAATTGGTTTAATGATCATTACATAATGTCTCTCTGATGCTTCCTGCTCCCTCTCCTCTCCCGTCCCTTTTTCCCAACCATGATTCCCCTCTCCCTGCCCTCTTCCCACTCTTAGTACACAATAGAGACCCACATCAGAATCAGGTTTAACACTGCTCGCATACATCATGACTTTTTTTGCGTCAGCAGTACAATGCAATACATAAAATTACTACAGTACTGTGCAAAGGTCTTAAGCACCCTATATATCTGTGCCTCTGATTTTGCACAGTACTGTAAATATTTATATTATCCTGTTATTAAAGAATACAATCAAACACAATTATTTTCATGAGCTTGTAAGAATACTTCAGCAAGTCAGGTCATTCACAAGCCAGAGAGCTGGTGCACCGACATGAAGAAAGGATGCAAATGAAAAGGGTGGGTGTAAAAGACTACTGAAAACCTGAGGATACAGAAATTATATTTCTAAAAATTTATTGTATATTACAGCACGTCTCTGGTGCTTCCCGCTCCCTCCCCTCGCCCTACCCCTTTTCAACCCCATTCTCCTGCCTTCTCCCTGTAACCTTTGAGATACTTTGCCTCCTTGGTGAGATTTCTGCAACAAAGTAAATGTTCTGTTACTACTTGATACAGACCATCACTATGCTATTGGGAAGGGGCCTACGTTCATGGAAAACACTTTCATGATTTTCCATAATATGAAACTGCATCATCTGCACCTGTGTCAAGACAACTGTGAGCAGTTCTGAGCCCCATATCCAAGGAAGGATTTGCTGGCATTGGAGAGGGTTCCAAGGAGGTTTATGAGAATGATTCCAAGGATAAAAGGGTTAACGTGTGAGAAGTATTTATTAACTCAGGGTCTGTACTCGCTGGAGTTTAAAAGAAGATGGGAGCTCAATGGAACCTATCAAACATTGAAAGGCCTAGATAGAATGGACAAGGAGAGGACGTTTCTAATTGTGGGGGAGTTTAGGACATGAGGAAACAGCCTCAATATAGAGGGACATCCATTCAGAACAGAATGGAATTCTGGTTCAGATTTACTTATCACATGTACATCGAAACATACAGTGACTAACACATTGAACAAATTTCTTTAGGAAGAGGATGGCTAAATTGTGGAATTCATTGCTACAGATGGCTGTGATGGCCAAGTTTTTGAGTAGATTTAAAACGGAGGTTGATAGGTTCTTGATTAGTTAGGGTGTGAAAGTTTATAGAGAGAAGACAAGAGAATGGGTTGAAAAGGATCTCAGTCATGATGGAATGTCAAAGCAGACCATATGGACCAGGTGGCCTAATTTGGCTCCTACGTCTTACGGTCTTGTATTTATTAGTAAAATGCATTGGTCCCATCATTATAATACAGGATCAGCAAAGAAGCAAGGTTGCTGACTAGAAAGGTGAATCAAAAACTGTGGAGGGAGAAGAACCCTATCTTACTGGGTATTTAAGAAAAATTAAGGACAAGAATAGAGTTGTAGTGAAGTGAGAAAAATAGGAAATAAAATAAATAAAATGACAGAAAATATATTTTATTTAAAAGTTTTATTTGAATTAGCAAATTCATAATACCAGTTGTAAATATATACTTACTATGTTAAAGTCCCAAACATTGTGATTTATAAGCTGGGAGAATTTTTAGTGCTATTCTTTCTCTTCTTGTTTCTTAACTTGGGGTGGGTTGGGCAGGAGCTCAACCTGATTTAGCTCAGAAGGCACCCCAGTAAACACAATGTGTGGATATGGTAATTAAGGGTTTTGGGTTTGCCGTGTTTGTGTAGTTGATGAGGGTAGGGAAATTGCCAGACTATTTCTTTCTGGTTCATACTTAGGCCTATTGTTGTTTCTATCTATGTATATTAGGAGACACCTATGTGATATTCTACTTCTTTCAGTTCCACATGATTAGTAATAATATTTCAACTCAGACAAACGGTGAGTTGGAATGTAAAATCTCTTAATCACCCTGTAAAACGTAAAAAGGTATTTACTCATTTGAAACACCTTAAGACCAATATAGCATTCCTACAAGAGACTCACTTGCGTATCTCTGATCATTGTCGACTAAGAGGAGGATAGGTTGGTCAAGTATTTCACTCCAATTTTAATTCAAAGGCCAGAGGAGCAGCTATAATAATTAGTAAAAATACGCAATTCGTGGCAACGAGTGTTGAATCTGATCCAGCTGGACGGTTTTTAATTGTAACTGGGCGGCTATATGGGCTGCCCGTTATTCTTGCCAATGTTTATGCACCAAATTAGGATGACCATATGTTTTTTACTGATTTCTTCTCCAAGTTGCCAAACATGGTCACACATAAGCTCATCCTCGGAGGTGATTTTAATTGTGTCCTCTCTCCAATTTTGGACCGCAGTGCTGCGAGGAATCTCTATCTCTATCTCTAGGTCAGCGCAGTCTATCAGACATTTTCTTAAAACGTACAGAGTGGCTGATGCATGGCGGTTTCATAACCCTACCTCTCGGAGTTACACTTTTTTTCTCCTCAGTATACTGTTCCTATTCACGTATAGATTTTTTTTTATGGACACCAGCCTTCTCTCTTCTATAACAGGGTGTGATTATGAAGCCATAGTTATATCTGATCATAGTCCGCTGGTTTTAATATTACGTATCCCTACTATACAACCAAGTTGTAAACACAAAATAATCTGCAGATGCTGGGGTCAAAGCAACACTCACAACACACTGGAGGAACTCAGCAGGTCGGGCAGCATCTGTGGAAATGATCAGTCGACATTTCGGTCCGGAACCCTTCGTCAGGACTGTAGAGGGAAGGGGCAGAGGCCCTATGAAGAAGGTGGGGGGAGGGTGGGAAGGAGAAGGCTGGTAGGTTCCAGGTGAAAAACCAGTAAGGGGAAAGATAAAGGGGTGGGGGAGGGGAGACAGGGAGGTGATAGGCAGGAAAGGTGAAGAAAGAATAGGGGAAAACCCAATGGGTAGTAGAAGGAGGTGGAACCATGAGGGAGGTGATAGGCAGCTGGGGGAGGGGGCAGAGTGAAATAGGGATAGGGGAACGGAGGGGGAGGGAATTACTGGAAGTTGGAGAATTCTGTGTTCATACCAAGGGGCTGGAGACTACCTAGACGGTATATGAGGTGTTGCTCCTCCAACTGAGTTTAGCCTCATTATGGCAGTAGAGAAGGCCATGTATGGCCATATCTGAATGGGAGTGGGAAGCAGAGTTGAAGTGGGTGGCTACTGGGAGATCCTGTCTGTGAGGTAATCAAGTTACCGTCCTTGGAGGCTAAATCCTACTCTCCTTTCAGTTGGATGTTTTGTGAAGTATATTTATTCTGAAATAGAATCTCTTCTGAGAATTAATCAAACACCAGGGATGTCTCCATCAATTGTGTGAGAGGAGCTAAAGGCATATGTAAGAGACCAAATAATCTCATTCTGCACACTTCGGAGAAAAATAAGGACTGAACGTATTAAACAACTGACAGATCAGATACTGGAATTAGACCTCTTGCATAGCCAAGCTTTGCTCAAACAGCATTTATTACTTCAGACCGAATACAATCTATTAACAACTCAAGAGGCTGAATATCTTATCTCCAAGTTGCAATGTGAGTTTTATGGACATGGAGAAAAAGCGGGGAGGCTGCTAGCCCACCAACTGCGTCAAAAAACGGCCAGTCACGGTATACCTGAGATACAGGATACACAGGGCATAAAAACGAACAGATAATGTAGAAATTAACTCATGCTTCCATAGCTTTTACCAATCATTGTACTCCTCAGATTCATCAGATCTAGATGATTTCTTTAAAAAGCTAAACATCCCATATATAGATCCCCATGTAGCTGCTAATCTGGAGAAGGCAATCACGACTCTGGAGATAGACTCAGCAAGTAGGAGTAGGCAAAGTGGAAAGTCCCCAGACCCAGATGGATATCCTTCTGAATTTTTAAAAAAAGTTTTCCACTCAACTTTCCTCCCATTACTATTATCTGTTTTTGAAGAGTCTTTTTCATCCCAATCCCTACCTCCCACAATGCGTCAAGCAGTTACTTCATTGATTTTGAAAAAGGGCAAAAACCCCCTTGAATGTAGTTCATACCGACCAATCTCCTTTTTAAATATGGATACCAAAATCCTTGCAAAAGTCCTGGCACACCGAATGGAGAAGATTCTACCATTAATTATATCACCCGATCAAACAGGTTTTATAAGAAATCGGTACTCTTTTTTTTAATATAAGACATCTTCTAAATGTACTATATGATTCCTCTGCATCTAGTACCCCAGAGATTCTCTCACTTGATGCTGAAAAGGCATTTGACTGGGTGAAATGGGACCTTCTTTTCTATACTCTCCAAAAATTTAGTTTTGGTTCTACATTCATCTCATGGATTGAAGAACTTTACTCGTCCCCACTGGCAGCAGTGCGTACTAATAACTGTATATCATCCTTTTCTGAACTGCAACATGGCACAAGACAGGGATGCCCTTTATCTGCACTCCTTTTTGCTGTGGCAATTCAGCCACTCGCCATAGCCCTGAGAACATTAGTTAGTATTAAGATGGGAGCTTTGGAACATAAAATGTCACTGTATGCAGATGATATGCTATTGTATATCTCAGATCCAACTCAAAGACTCCCAAATTTATCAATATTGCTCACTAAGTTCGGTCAAATATCTGGTTATAAAGTTAACTTTCAAAAGAGTGAACTAATGCCAATTGGGAACTAATTGCCAATTTCAGTTTGGATATTTCTTTTTCCATAACCCCTTTTAGAATCAGCTATAGGAAATTCAAATACTTGGGGGTTTGAATGACACATAATTACAAGGACCTTTATAAAACCAATTATCAACATCTCCTTTCCAATCTTAAACAGGAATTTGAACACTGGAATTCTTTATCTCTTTCCCTTAGCGGGAGGATTAATACAATTAAAATGACTGTCCTGCCCAAATTCTTACACATTTTCCAAAGCCTCCCAATTTTTCTAACAAAGACTTTCTTCAATAACCTAAATAGTCAAATTTCAAGTTTCATTTGGAATAAAAAAACAGCCCAGAGTAAAGGAAAAAAAATACTACAGAGGCCTCGTAAGATGGGGGGTTTGGCAATTCCAAATTTTCTACATTACTACTGGTCAGCTAATATAAGAGCAATTTTATATTGGACAAGAGATGATATTGCTGCTCCTAGCTGAGTGATTATGGAGAAGTCAACCTTACAATTTACCTCTTTGTCAGTAATATATGCTAAACTACCACTGTCACAACCTACATCTAGTTTCACACTGAATCCAGTTGTGATGGGTCGGCTGGTGGCGCAACGACATTGGCACTGGACCCGGGAGCAGAGGTTCCCAGGTTTGAAACTAGTCAGGTCCACTCCCAAGTATGTTTTCCATCCTTTTGCCGGGTTGAGTGTCAAGATCGCAACTCAACCTCGTAAAATAGAGAGAAAATACTGCAAAAAATATCTGTGTGAGGAGTGGCACGCCACACAGTCATGAAAAAGACATCATCAAGGACGCACGCACAGACACGCAGACGCACCGCATGCACACACACCAAAAAAAAAAGAATCCAGTTGCGATGTACTCCATTAAAATTTGGTTCCAACTTAGACTTCACTTTACACTTAATAACCTCACACTTGCTGCACCAGTAGCAAAAAATTACATGTTCCCCTCATCAATAATGGATGTAGCATTTGATATTTGGTCTAAACACGGTATCACTTCATTGTATAATCTCTACATTGACAGCAATTTTGCTTCTTTCAAACAGCTAGTTAAGAAATTTGATATACCTAGGACACACTTCTATAGATATTTACAACTCAGAAGCTTTATGGCCTCTCATCTTGAGTACTTTCCCTACTGCCACCTTCATCACTCTTAGATTCAGTCCTTAAGTGCAAAATTGATGTGAAGCAATCTGTAAGCAAGATCTATGAGCTACTTAATGTAGTTAATCCTGAGAATTTGAATTTATTAAAACATAAATGGGAAGAGGATATTGAGGAAAATATTCCAGATGACATATGGCAAAAAACAATTCATAGAATTTATTCATCCTCTGTGTGCCTTAGTCATGTTGTTGTTCAGTTTAAAATTCTGCATCCTTGTCATTGGTCTAAAGTTAGATTGGCTAAGGTTAATAAAGATCTTGACCCAATGTGTGACAGATGTAAACAATTCCCCGCTACACTCTGCAAATTTTTTGGTCGTGTCCAAAATTAGTATTTCTGGGGTTTGGTTTTTGAAACTTTTTCAAAAACTTTTTGACAATTAATTACACCATCTTGGTCAATAGCACTATTTGAAGTGCCTTCTCAGAATATTAACCTCAGCAAATTCCAAACCGACCTCATCAAACCATCTCCCATCAGGAAGGTCTCAAAGCTCTATGCTTCTTTTTGGATTCCAGACCTAATCAGTTCCCCTCTACCACCACTCTGCTCCGTCTAGCAGAATTAGTCCTTACTCTTAATAATTTCTCCTTTGGCTCCTCCCACTTCCTCCAAACTAAAGGTGTAGCTATGGGCACCTGTATGGGTCCTAGCTATGCCTGCCTTTTTGTTGGCTTTGTGGAATAATCTATGTTCCGTGCCTATTCTGGTAGTCTGCTGGCCACCCCCCAAGTACAGGAGGCGGAGAGCAGCAGACACACAGAGCTCCGGGAATCCGGGAGCAGAGCCACAGCTGGCACCCAGCAGCCGGAAGGGGAAGCAGCCCAGGAAATCAACAACCCCCCGGGCCCAGAACCAGAACGGCCACACCTGGAGGAGTACTACCAGCAGTACCTGAGCCCACAGAAGGTGGAAAACTTCACAAAGGCGGTGGGAATGAAGGCTCAGGATGGCAAGGGTGAGGACGGAGAGCAGCCAAAATAAAAGACTTACAATGATGGCAGACCTTAAATTGGCGTGCTTGAACGTGCGAAGTTTGAAGAGTACTGGACGATGCGTCAGCACGCTCCAGTACCTGGACACTGTAAAGACCGACGTGACCTTCCTCCAGGAGTGCGGACTACCACATTTCCGTAACTACCGGAGGTGGTCACGGTGGTGGAAAAAAGGTTTGTCTGTGTGGTCGGGGGGCAACGATTGTCACGCTTCCGGCCTGGGGATTCTGCTGCGGGGAGGCAACTTCTCAATCACCCAAGTTAAAGAGGTGGTTGTGGGGCGCCTCCTGGTAGCAGACATCAAATACCGGGGCACTCCGCTCTGGCTGATCAACGTGTACGCCTCCCCCGTGTGGAGCGAGCGGCTGGCCGTCTTCGAGCAGCTCCCACAGCTGCTGGTGACGTCCCAGCCGGTCGTTCTGGCCGGAGACTTCAACTGCACCACTGCTGCGGCTGGAGGACCCGGCAGGCTGGACAGTACCTCTAGACTCCTGAGGGGAACGGTGAAGACAGCCAAGCTGCGCGACGCCTTTGGCACCCCCACAGGTGGAGCACAGCCGCAAGCCACCTGGACACGATCGGACAGCTCAGCCCGCTCCCGGATCGACTTCCTCTTCCTGTCTGAGTCCCTCACGGTCAGGTCCACCGACGTCACACTGGTGTTCTTCTCTGACCACTGCCTTCTGAGAGCCACCTGTCTCTTACGGGAGGACCAGAAGGCAGGCAGGGGGACTTGGAAGCTGAACGTAAAGCTGCTGACCCCAGAGAACATCGAGGAACTAGAGAGGGAGTACACAGGTTGGAGAACCTTGAAAGCCTTCTTTGATTCCCCGGTTCACTGGTGGGAAGCCACAAAGGAGAACATTAAGAGGTTCTTCATCCGCAAGGGTATCCAGAAGGCAAGGCAGGAGCAGAGGGAACTGTGTAAACACCAGACAGAGTTGCAGCAACCTCTCCTTCTGCAGTCGAAGGGGGTGGATGTCAGGGAGGAATTGCGAGAGGTGAAGGGCCGGCAAGCCCAGCACCTTGCCGCTGGATCCTCCAAGATCATCTTCCGCTCAAGGGTCCAAACCGTGGAGCAGGACGAGACATGCTCACGCTGCTTCTTCCAGAAGGTGCACAGGGGGAGCTCTGTGATCCACAACCTTAAGGAAGAGGACGGCTCAGTCGCGTCCTCACAGACTGACATACTGAGGATCTGCAAGTCCTTCTACGCCGGTCTGTACGAGGAAAAGGCCACAGACTCCACAGCCTCCCGCAACTTCCTGTTGTCTATCACGCAGGTCTTAGACGACAGCAAGCGGGAGAGTCTGGATCAGCCACTGACCCTGGACGAGCTGACAGGCTCCATCTGTTCCTTTGGGTCGGGTAAGACTCCCGGAAGCGACGGCTTACCGGCTGAGTTGTACTCGGCCCTGTGGAACTGGATGGGCCCAGACCTGCTGGAAGTGTACAACGCTATGCTTCTGGCCGGCAGTATGTCTGAGTCCATGAGGAAGGGCATCATCACCCTCATCTACAAGCAGAAGGGGGAAAGGGAGGACATTAGAAATTGGAGACCCATCTCTCTCCTGAATGTGGACTACAAGATCCTGTCCAAGGCTATCGCCAACAGCGTCAAGTCTGCTCTAGGACAGGTGATCCACCCAGACCAAACCTGTGCTGTACCGGGCAGGAAGACCTCAGACAGCCTTGCGTTGCTGAGGGACACCATCGCCTACGTGCAGGACAGGGGGGTGGACGCCTGCCTGGTCAGCTTGGACCAGGAGAAAGCCTTCGACAGGATATCGCACACGTATATGGCGGACGTGCTCTCCAAAATGGGATTTGGGGAGGGAATCCTGAATTGGATTAGACTGCTCTACACAGACATCCGTAGTGCAGTCCAGGTCAACGGATGGGAAACAGACAGCTTCCCCATCAGGTCTGGAGTCAGGCAGGGCTGTCCCCTCTCCCGTCTTGTTTGTCTGCTGCATAGAACCCTTTGCGGAAGCCATCAGGAGGGATGAGGGCATAAGAGGGGTGACGCTGCCAGGCAGTGGAGGGACCCAAGTGAAAACCTCCCTGTACATGGACGACGTCACCGTCTTCTGCTCTGATCCGAGGTCAGTTCGCAGGTTGATTGGCACCTGCGAACAGTTCGAGCTAGCGTCGGAGGCCAGGGTCAACCGCACGAAGAACGAAGCCATGCTCTTCGGCAACTGGCCCGACCGATCCAGCTCCCCTTCACCATCAGGTCTGACCACGTGAAGGTGTTGGGGATCTGGTTCGGAGGGGCTGAGGCGTGCAACAAGAACTGGCAGGAGCGGACTGCCAAGGTGAAACAGAAACTGGGACTGTGGGGAGGGCGCTCCCTGTCGATAACGGGCAAGAACCTGGTCATCAGGTGTGAGGTGCTCTCAGGGCTGCTGTACTTGGCGCAGGTCTGGCCCGTCCCCCGCTCCTACAGCTCGGAAATCACCCGGGCTGTCTTCAGATTCGTCTGGGGATCCAAGATGGAGTGGGTGAGACGGACCGTCATGCACAAGTCCCTGGACAACGGGGGCAAGAACATCCCCAATGTCGCCCTCACCCTGATGGCCAGCTTCGTATGTGGCTGCATCAGGTTGTGTGTAGAGCCCAGGTATGTGGGCACCAAGTACCACTATGTGCCCAGGTTCTACCTGTCGCCCTGGCTACGAAGGATGGATCTGGCCCCACTCCCGCGCAACGCCCCAGTCAGCTGGTCGTTGCCGGCATACCTGTCCTACGTAGCAAAGTTCTTCCAGGAGAACGCCTTTGACCACAGGGCCATCAGACAGTGGTCGGCACGTAATGTCCTGCAGGCACTGCAGGAGAAGGACGTGATGGACACAGTGGGGTGGTTCCCTGAGCAGACTGTCCAGTTCATCTGGCAAAATGCCTCATCGCCAGATCTCACCAACAGGCACCAAGACCTCGCCTGGCTGGCGGTGAGAGGGGCCCTCCCAGTCAGAGCCCTCCTGTACGCCCGGAACGTCATCTCCGCACCCCACTGCCCACGGGAGGACTGCAGTGAGGAGGAGTCTGTGACCCACCTCTTTGCACACTGCCAGCTCGCAAAGAGGATGTGGAGGAGGATGGACAGGCTAGTGTCACGTTTTATCCCCAGCAGCTGCATAACAGAGGACTCTCTGATCTACGGGCTTTTCCCGGGGACGCACACGGAGACCAACATCCGGTGCTGCTGGCAGATCATCAACTTGGTGAAAGACGCTCTTTGGTCGGCCTGAAACTTGATGATCTACCAGCACATGGAGATGTCCGTGGGAGAATGCTGCCGACTGGCACATTCTCAGCTGCAGGAGTACGTGCTGAGGGACACACTGAAACTCGGTGCAGCCACCGCAAGGGCCCGGTGGCAAGGACCACAGTATAGGTTTCTCCACCCACGGGAGTGGGAGGGGTCGGTGGGCGGGGAGTATACCCCTCAACAATGATATGGTAAGCTGAACTACTGGAGTGCCACGTGGGTGGCTATAAATACGGATATGTACTGAGTATAATGGAAACGTATGTAAAGGATGAAAAGTTATTGAATGGTTTATTGTATATATTTATTTTTGAATAAAGTATATATTGAAATAAAAAAAAATATTCTGGTATCTGTCCCCCACTCTTCCTTCGCTACATCGACGACTGCATTGGCGCTGCTTCCTGCACGCATGCAGAACTCGTTGACTTTATTATCTTTGCCTCCAACTTTCACCCTGCCCTCAAGTTTATCTGGTCCATTTTCGACACCTCCCTCCCCTTTCTAGATCTTTCTGTCTCTGTCTCTGGAGACAGCTTATCCACTGATGTCTACTATAAGCCTACTGACTCTCACAGCTATCTGGACTATTCCTCTTCTCACCCTGTCTCTTGCCAAAACGCCATCCCGTTCTCGCAATTCCTCCGTCTCCGCCGCATCTGCTCTCAGGATGAGGCTTTTCATTCTAGGACGAGGGAGATGTCTTCCTTTTTTTAAAGAAAGGGGCTTCCCTTCCTCCACTATCAACTCTGCTCCTAAACGCATCTCCCCCATTTCACGTACATCTGCTCTCACTCCATCCTCCCGCCACCCCACTAGGAATAGGGTTCCCCTGGTCCTCACCTACCACCCCACCAGCCTCCGGGTCTAACATATTATTCTCCGTAACTTACGCCACCTCCAACGGGATCCCACCACTAAGCACATCTTTCCCTCCCCTCCTCTCTCTGCATTCTGCAGGGATCGCTCCCTACGCAACTCCCTTGTCCATTCGTCCCCCCCATCACTCCCCACTGATCTCCCTCCTGGCACTTATCCGTGTAAGCAAAACAAGTGTTACACATGCCCTTACACTTCCTCCCTTACCACCATTCAGGGCCCCAAACAGTCCTTCCAGGTGAGGCAACACTTCACCTGTGAGTTGGCTGGGGTGATATACTGCGTCTGGTGCTCTCGATGTGGCCTTTTATATATTGGCGAGACCCGACGCAGACTGGGAGACCGCTTTGCTGAACATCTACGCTCTGACCGCCAGAGAAAGCAGGATCTCCCAGTGGCCACACATTTTAATTCCACATCCCATTCCCATTCTGACATGTCTATCCACGGCCTCCTCTACTGTAAAGATGAAGCCACACACAGGTTGGAGGAACAACACCTTATATTCCATCTGGGTAGCCTCCAACCTGATGGCATGAACATCGACTTCTCTAACTTCCGCTAATGCCCCACCTCCCCCTCGTACCCCATCCGTTACTTATTTTTATACACACATTCTTTCTCTCACTCTCCTTTTTCTCCCTCTGTCCCTCTGAATATACCCCTTGCCCATCCTCTGGGTCCCCCCCCCCCGCCTGTCTTTCTTCCCAGACCTCCTGTCCCATGATCCTCTCGTATCCCTTTTGCCTATCACCTGTCCAGCTTTTGGCTCCATCCCTCCCCCTCCTGTCTTCTCCTATCATTTTGGATCTCCCCCTCCCCCTCCAACTTTCAAATCCCTTACTCACTCTTCCTTCAGTTAGTCCTGACGAAGGGTCTCGGCCTGAAACGTCGACTGCACCTCTTCCTAGAGATGCTGCGTTCACCAGCAACTTTTATGTGTGTTGCTCATCGCTTTTTGTTCACTTCTTGCCAGAAGGCTCATCTTGTGCAAAAGGAAAGACTCTTCCCCTCCAACATATGGACATTGGATCAAAGATATCATGTACTTTATAAAATTTAAAAAGATCAGCTATTCAGTCAGGGGGCAGTCTGCAAGATTTAACACGACTTGACAACCTTCTTTAAGTTTTGTCAAAAATATGGATGCTAAAAAAATTATTTGAATGTGTAAGGTGCTCTATCTTTATATTTACACGGCCTTTGTATCTATTTTTGACTGGTCTAGCTGGTTCTATTTGTTCTTGTTTATTGAGGGTGGGGGGTCTTTTTGTAACTGGCATAAAATGATTGGTTGCATTATAATATGTCTGCTATTTTTCTTTGTTAATAAAAATGAAGAAAGCCCTTTAACTCTGAGTGGAGTCATCGGGACGCTGTCATGACGGCATTTTTTTAGCAGGCTTTCTTATTTTTACGAGGCCGAGTTGCTAGCTCGACGCTCAACCCAGCAGGGATGGAAAGTATGCAAGGGAGCCGGCTGGATTCGAACTCTAGAGCCTTCATTCCGAAGTCCGGCACTAATGCCACTATGCCACCAGCCGGCCTTGTTAATAATACTTTGATAAAAAAAGTTTTATTTGGTGTAATTTAGAACAGTACTTAAACTTTTCCTCAGTGAAGATTTGGAATCAGAAGGAAAAACAATCAAAATATAAGAAAGGTTCAACTAAAGAATATGATCATTACAGATAACTTCAAACTCTGGACTGTTTCACATTAGCCTTTACCTGCTTTGGAATCCTTGACATGCTCCATAGCCATTCTAGTGTTAATTCCAAGGTCATGAAAATCTCGCCGCCGACCACCTCTTTCCATTAAGGACATTTCTTTAAATCCAGCAGATATCCCCTCAACTACATTTCCAAGAAATCAAAAGAAACTGTCAGATGTCAAACTGAGTATAGTGGAGCAATTTCGTCCTTTCAACAAATACTATCATCACATTTAAGAGATATTTAGACAACCACTCCTAGGAAGGCAGATGTAGATGGTAAAAAAGTTGGCTATAAACATGACGGCCATGCAACACCGTGACTCTACAACCATAAAAATATGCCACATGTCTGAGCAATGTTTGATGGCTCTGGGCGAATACTCTCTGGAATTCAGAAGAATAAGGGGTGACCTCATTGAAACCTATTGAATATTGAAAGGCCTCGACAGAGTGGATGTGGAGAGGATGTTTCCTATCATGGGTGAGTCTAGGACCAGAGGGCACAGTCTCAGAATAAAGGGGCATACTTTTAGAACAGAGATGAGGAGGAATTTCTTTAGCCAGAAATAGGTGAATCTGTGCAATTCGTTGCCACAGACATCTGTGGAGGCCAAGTCTTTATGTATGTTTAAGGCAGAGGTTGATAGATTCTTGTTTAGTCAGGGCATGAAGGGATACAGGGAGAAGGCAGGAGATTGGGGCTGAGAGGAAAATGGACTAGCCACGATGAAATGGAGGCTCAGACTAGATGGGCCAAATAGTCTAATTCTGCTCCTATATCTTATGCTCTTATGTAACTTGACTGTATTGGGTGGTACTCCAAACAATTACCAAAATTAAATTTTCAGTTACAGGACATTGTACCTTAGACATGGTGAATACTTTTTTTTAAAAGACATATTCTCACAGCAGGTGCATTTGATCAACATTTACCCATACATGATATCCGGGCACCTACATGCTTTTCTACAAAAGCTCTGGAGCCTTGAGGCCAGCAATGACTGCAGGACGTCCCAGGGTTTAAAAGTTTCAAAAGGGATATAGAGAGAGGTAAAAGAGGTGGGATAGTGGCATTGTTAATCAGGGATTGTAATACAGCTGCAGAAAGGGAGGACATTATGGAGGGGTTGTCTATGCAGTCAGTGCGGGTGGAAGTCAGAAACATGGAAGGGAGCAATCACACCTCCTCCCTCCCACCCCCAAATAGCAAAAAAGACACATCATGAGGCAGATTTTGGAAAGATGTAAAAATAACAGGGTAGTTCACATGGGAGACTTCAACTTCCCTAATTTTGATTCGCATTTCCTTAGCACAAGAAGGTTTAGAGGGGGTGGAATTTGTTAGGTGTGTCCAAGAAGAATTCTTGACAAAATGTGGACAGGCTGATTAGGAGAGGACATATTGAATCTGGTGCTAGGCAATGATCCAGGTCAGGTGACAGGGAGAGCATTTCAGAGACAGTAACCACAACTCCCTGACCTTTTTCATAGCTTTAGACAGACAGGAGCAGATGGTATTATCTATTCAACAGGAAAGTGGGAGCATAAATTAGGAACAGATGCACTCAGGGATATGCACAACAGAAATGTGGGGATTGTTCAGGGAACACTTACAGGGCATTCTGGATAAGTTTATCCTTTTGAGGCAGGGATAGAATGGTAGGATAAAGGAACGTGGTTGACAAGACGTGAAACATCTCATCATCCTCCTTTTTATACACGCAGGACATCTTGGTATTTTCCTTAATCCTCCTTGCCAAAGCTCTCTGATGTCCCCTTCTCGCTCCTCTAAGTCCTTAAGTTTCTTCATGACAACTTTATAACCCTCAGAGCCCAGTCTGATTCTTGCTTCCTAAAGTAAGCTTCCTCCTTCCTTTTGTCTAGATTAAGATGTTTCATAAGGATCTCCTCTGGGTCCCCTGCTCTTTGTGACTTTTATAAATTACTTGGATTAGGAAGTGAAAGGGTGGGGTAGTAAGTTTGCAAATGACACAAAGGTTGGTGGTTGTAGTAAGTCACAACAGGACTTTGATACAAAGCAGAGCTGGGCTGAGAAGTGGGAAATGGGATTCAATCCAAAAAAGTGAAGTGATTCAATTTGAAAAGCTGAACTTTTTAGAGCAGAATAAAGGGTTATTAGCAGGATTCTCAGCAGTGTGGAGGAACAGAGGGAGCTTGGAGTTCATGTCCATAGATCCCTCAAAGCTGCCTTACGCAAGTTGACAGGGCAGTTATGAAGGTGTATTGCAGAACTGGACCTTTATCAATCCAAGCTCCAGCGCCGTAATTTTGCAGCTCTATAAAATGCTGGTTAGACCACACCTGGAGCATTGTGTTCAGTTCTTGTCACCTCATTATAGGAAGGATGTGTAAGTTTTAGAGGGTGCAGTGGAGATTTACCAGGAAATATGTTCCATGATCTTTAAAGAAATAACTAGCGTTATCAGAAAAAGAAAATTAGTGAAGGAGGATTGTACTTACGACTGAAGCTGCAGTTGAGAGTGAAAGACCACGTAAATATGCTACCAATGTCAGAAACTACTGGTCAGAATTAACCAGTCCTAAACCTAACAGCAATGTTTTCAGCTCTGAATTTATTGAACATTTAGTCCAAGGTTTGAGCACTGATCTCCTTGGGCACATTCTCACACACACAAACAAGTGCTTGGTTTTACATTCAGAATGATTATCTATCAGAAGCTCACAAAATTTACATATAAATGTTGTAATATTTATATGGCAAGAACCAACAATACAAGCAGTGCAAACATCAAAGCTCACCATCTTTGGACCCGGCTCCTCCAGGCTGCCCTCGCTGTCGACCACGACCAAGGAGTTCAGGCTTCGCTTCGCTGAGTGGAATTGAGGGAAGTAGTGCAGAAGATGCCTAAATTGCAAGGTGGAAATTCATCATTTCAAAGATTCAGCAGTTTACTAGCCAGTCCCAGTGGCCCATACAGCCATTTTTGAAATTCAAAACCAAATGGCCTAGCTTTAATTTTAAGATTTAAGAAGTTGATTAAGGAAGTTGAATGAAGACCTAAACAGATCACCCTTCAAAAATTTAATTCTTTTTGTACATTTATACAACTTGTTCCAGATTTCATCTTTCCATTCAGGTGTCATCCCAGCACAACTCACTCTTACTGGTATTTATGAGGGTCATCATCATTATTACGTCCCTGTCATACGACGTGGGCGATCATCATCTTGACCATGACCATGATTGTTCTTGGTAAATTTTTCCTCAGAAGTGGTTTGCCATTGCCTTCTTCTGGGCAGTGTCTTTACAAGACAGGTGACTCCAACCATTATTAATACTCTTCAGAGATTGTCTGCCTGGAGTCAGTGGTCACATAAACAGGATGCATTATGCACCAGCTGCTCATACAACTATCCATCACCTGTTCCCACGGCTTCACGTGACCCTGATCAGCAAAGCAGGTGCTACACCGTGCCCAAGGGTGACGTGCAGGCTAACGGAGGGAAAGAGAACCTTACACCTCCTTTGGTAGACATATCTCCACCCCGCTACCCTTGAACTCAATAGTCATCTTAACTAATAATAACTTAATAAATCTGAACACAGGAACTAACATTTAAGTAACTGTTCTATTCAAAACAAAAATTACATCAGTGCAAGGTAAAAACGTCACCATTCACGAACACGTCATCACTGAAGCCTCTTGTTCTATGCAGTATTTCATTAGGAATTTGAGAAGTGGTAAGACTCCAAAGACACTCGCAAATTTCTACCGATGTACCATGGAGAGAATTCTAACTGGTTGCACCACTGTCACGGACACTAGCCTCCCCAGCATCCAGAACATCTTCAAAAGGTGATGCCTCAGAAATGGCAGCATCCATCATTAAAGACCACCCCCACCCCCCAATCGCCCAAGACATGCCACCTTCTCATTGCTACCATCAAGGAGGTGCAGGAGCCTGAAGACCCACATGCAACATTTTAGGAACAGGTTTTGCTCCTCAAATTTCAGAATGGACGATGTGCACTACCTCAGTATTTTTATCATCCTCGCTTTTTGCACTACTACTTTAACTATCTTTCTTAATCATACTTTTGATTGTGTGTATAGCTTTATTATGCATTGCAACGTAGAGGCAAAACAACACATTACACAACATATGCCAATGATATTAAACCCGTGGCATTGGGATTTATTAGTTTTGTTTCTTGAAGTCAGGAGCTCATTGAGTGTGTTCAGTTCAACTTTTAGACAATTACAGAAATTCTTGCATCAGGATGTAGCTGTCAGTGTCATTAGATTTTTATGTAAAATGCTTCTTATTAATATTGAAATGGCAATAGATGACACGCAGATTATACTTACTGAATATGATCTATATTATCTAAGTTGCAAATGAGCAAAAAGACATACCGGCATTGGGGCAAGAGGGTGTGAACTTAATTCAGGGAAGCGATCCCTGCCACGGGCTCGCGAACGGGCTCTTCCACTCATTGTGTTTTATATGCGCATACAAATTCGAACCTCCTAATAGTTACCTGGAGAAAGAGAAAAAAACTCCATGAAGATTCTGACATTGTCCAGCTGACACCTTGTGTCAGAGCCCCAGAAATACCAGCACTGTACATTGAGGAGGTTTCCAACTTTGCCAGAAATCCTTTCCATGAAAAATCTTCAACAATATTTCCTCCACGATTTCCATCAGCGCAGATGCACAAGGCTGTGTGCTCAGCCCCCTGCTCTGCTCGCTTTACACTTATTGTATGACTGTGTGGCTAAGCACAGCTGCAATGCCACATTTAAGTTTGCTGATACATCACTGTCACAGGCCGATTCAAAGGTGGTGATGAATCAGCATAAAGGAGGGGGATTGAAAATCTGGTTGAGTAGTGTCACAACAACCTCTCACTCATTATCAGCAAGACCAAGGAGCTGATTATTGACTTCAGGAGAGATCCGAAGTGGAGAGGGTCAGCAATGTTAAATTTCACTGTTATTATTTTGAAGGACCTGCTCTAGGCCCAGCACGTGTAATTACAAAGAATGCACAATTCAGCATGACATGTAAAACTTCGGCAAACTTCTATAGATGTGTACAGGAAAGTATATTGACTGGCTGCATCACAGTCTGGTATGGAAACACCAATGCTCTTGAACAGAAATCTTACATAAAATAGTGGATATGGCCCAGTCTATCACAGGTAGACCCCTCCCAACCATTGAGCACATCTACAATTGAAGTCAGAAGTTTACATACACCTTAGCCAAATACATTTAAACTCAGTTTTTCACAATCCCTGACATTTAATCCTGGAAAACATTCCCTGTCTTAGGTCAGTTAGGATCACTACTTTTTTTTAAGAATGTGAAATGTCAGAATAGTAGAGAGAATGATTTATTTCAGCTTTTATTTCTTCATCACTTTACCAGTGGGTCAGAAGTTTACATACACTTTGTAAGTATTTGGTAGCATTGCCTTTAAGTTGTTTAACTTGGGTCAAACATTCTGGGTAGCCTTCCACAAGCTTCTCACACTAAGTTGCTGGAATTTTGTTCCATTCCTCCAGACAGAACTGGTGTAACTGAGTCAGGTTTGTAGGCCTCCTTGCTCACACACGCTTTTTCAGTTTTCAGTGGCTGAATGGGAGACGCCAGAGTGGTGGTGGAAAACTGTTTGTCAGATTGGAGGCCGGTGACTAGTGGTGTGCCTCAGGGATCTGTACTGAGTCCAATGTTATTTGTCATATACATAAATGATCTGGATGATGGGGTGGTAAATTGGATGAGTAAATATGCAGATGATACTAAGATAGGTGGTGCTGTGGATAATGAAGTAGGTTTTCAAAGCTTGCAGAGAGATTTAGGCCAGTTAGAAGAGTGGGCTGAAAGATGGCAGTTTTAGTTAGAGCTTTCTTCAGCTTTCTTTGGCTTAGTTCTGGGTTCTTGGGGTTGGGGGAGGGGATAGTCTTTTTCTTTTCTAATTTTTTCTATTGGGCTGATTCAGAACTACAAAGATGTCCGCAGTGTCGAGATTTCCAGTTCCTCTCTAATCATGTATTCCTCTTCCGATTTCATGAGCTCACATTATGGTTAACCCCTTACTCACCAAAGGGTTAATTCTCAATTATGGCTCATACTATTAATTTTGTCTCTTGGAATACAAATGGTTTAAACCATCCAATAAAACGGAAAAAGGTTTTCAAAGTGTTCCAAAGACTGAATGCTCATATTATTTTTGCACAAGAGACTCATGTAAGGAAAGAGGACAATCAACGCTTCTTTAAGTTTTGGAAGGAACAATACCACTCAAATGCTCAAGCCAAAATTAAAGGCGTTTCAATTATTATTGATCCTTCAATTACATTTATTCATCAAGACATTATTTCAGATCCTAATGGCAGATTTCTGTTAATTACTCGGGTACTTTTTAATAAAAAGGTCGTTATGGTTAATGTTTACGCTCCGAATGTGGATTATCCTGAATTTTTAAACACTTATTCATTTCCTTTCCTAACTTAAACGAGTATATGTTGATAATGGGTGGTGATTTTAATTTATGTTTGAATCCCATGTTGGACAGATCCAAAGCTAGTCCGGCTTTACCGAATAAGTCGGCTACTATTATTAACTCTTTTATGTTGGATTCTGGGATTTCAGAAATTTGGAGATTTCTACATCCAAATGATAAGGAATTCTCCTTTTTTTCACATGTTCATCGTTCTTTTTCTCGAATTGATTATTTCTTGATTGACTCTCGTTTGATTCCATATGTAGTTGATTGTAATTATGACAGTATTGTTATTTCAGATCATGCTCCAATGAAACTTTCCATCGTTATTGTACTAGCAGACAATGGCGATTTAACCCTATTTTGCTTCAAGATCAGGACTTTGTCAAATTTATAAAGGAGCAGATTGATTTCTTCTTTTCAACTAATACTACAGAAGAAGTTTCCAATGGAACTGTTTGGGACGCCTTTAAAGCTTATATCCGTGGTCAGATTATTTCCTATTCGGCCGGTTTGAAAAGACGTGTTAACAATTAAATACTTTTGTTGGTTGATAAAATTAAAGAAGTCGATAAAAAATATGCTATTTCTCCCAGTAAGGAGCTGTACAAACACAGAGTTGAACTCCAATTGGAACATAGCTTATTATTAACATCCTTGATCGAAAATCAATTAATGAGAACTAGAAGTGATTTTTATATTCATAGCGATAAATCAGGTAAATTACTGGCCAACCAATTGAAATTTGATTCGATTAAATGTCAAATTACTAAGATTCGCAAACAGGATGATACTTTCACAGTTGATCATGTTGGGATAAACCAAACCTTTCAAGAATTTTATACCTCTTTATATCACTCTGATTTTCCTCATGATTCTAATTTCATGCATGATTTTTTAGGTAAATTGAGTTTTCTGAAATTATCAACCGAAGAGTCCCTATCATTAGAAACTTCCATTTCAGAGGAAGAAATAATAACTGCAACCTCATCATTGAATTCCGGTAAAGCACCCAGTCCGGATGGGGTTACAGTGGAATTTAAAAAATTTTTTTCCTCCATTCTTTCTTCTAAATTGTCTAGAATATTCAAGGAAGCAATCAGTTTAGGTAAATTACCACAATCGTTTTACGAAGCCTCTATTTCCTTAATTCTTAAAAAGAATAAAGATCCTACCGATTATGCATCATACAGACCGATATCTCTTCTGAATGTAGACTCAAAATTTTTTCAAAAATTCTAGCAACTAGATTGGAGAAGGTGTTACCTCAAATTATTTCTATGGATCAAACCGGATTTATTAAAAATCGCTATTCATCCTGTAATATTAGGAGGTTAACGAATATTGTTTATACCCCCTCATTTACTACCCCGGAATGTATTATCTCTTTAGATGCTGAGAAAGCCTTTGACAGAGTTGAATGGCCTTATTTATTTAATGTTCTTGAGAAATTTAATTTTAATTTGACATTTATATCTTGGATTAAATTGTTATATTACTCCCCGGTAGCCTCAGTTTGTACAAGTAATTATAGATCTCCTCTTTTTCGTCTTTTTCGTGGCACTGGGCAAGGTTGCCCTCTTAGTCCTTTACTATTCAATATTGCTCTTGAACCTTTAGCAATTGCTGTTCGTGACTCGCCAAATATTGTTGGTATTACCCGTGGAAACGAAATACATAAATTATCATTATATGCAGATGATCTGTTGTTATACATCTCTAACCCGGAGAAGTCAATTCCTGCTATCTTAGATCTGTTAGCTCAATTTAGTAACTTCTCTGGTTACAAATTGAATCTTAATAAGAGTGAATTATTCCCTTTAAATAAGCATGTACCTACTTATGGACGTTTACCATTTAAATTGGTTACTGATTCATTTATATATTTAGGGATAACAATTACGAAAAAATAATAAAGATTTATTTAAAGCTAATTTTTTACCTTTAATTGATCAGATTAAATTTTTATTTACCAAATGGTCGCCAATCTCTTTGTCTTTGATTGGTCAGATTAATGCTATTAAGACGATCGTTTTGCCCAAATTTTTGTATATATTCCAATCGGTTCCAATTTTCATCCCAAAATCTTTTTTTGATAACATAGATTCAAAAATTTCCTCATATATTTGGCAGAATAAAAATCCTACGTTAGGCAAAAGGTATCTACAGAAATCTAAAAAGGAGTGGGGGCTCGCCCTCCCGAATTTTAGATTTTATTACTGGGCAGTTAATATTCGATATTTAAAATTTTGGTTACGAGATTTGGACATATCTTTAAACCCTCATTGGGTAAATCTTGAATCTAATTCATTACAAGGGTTTTCCTTGGGTTCAGTTTTAGGAACTTCACCTCCTTTTACTTCTTTTAAATTATATAAACAAATGAATAACCCAATAGTTAAGCATACTTTATGTATATGGTTTCAATTCCCAAGATTTTTTGGGTTTAATCAATTTATTCTAGCAAGGCCCATTATATCAAATTTTCTTTTTCAACCATCCATGATGGATCAAGCTTACTTTGATTGGAAAACCAAAGGTATAATATCTTTTCGCGATTTATTTTTGGATAGTTGTTTTATGTCTTTTGATCAACTCTCTAATAAATATAATTTACCCAGATCTCACTTTTTTAGATATTTACAGATTAGAAACTTTTTAATTACTGTTTCCCCTAATTTTCCACACCCATATCCAATGGATATTTTGGAAAAAATCTTAGATTTAAATCTCTCTCAGAAAAGTGTAGTAGCAATTATATATAATTATGAATTTATGTCCTGATGCTTCTAATAAAATTAAAGCTGACTGGGAAAGAGAACTTGAGATTAATATACCGACTGAGAAATAGGAAAAAAATTCTTCAGTTGGTGAATTCATCCTCGGTATGTGCTAAGCATAGGTTGATACAGTTTAAAGCAGTGCACAGGGCTCATATGTCCAAAGATAAACTATCTCGTTATTACTCTTATATTAATCCAATATGTGACAGATGCCATTTCGAGATAGCTTCTTTAACCCACATGTTTTGGTCATGTCCCTTGTTGGAGAAATATTAGAAAGATATTTTTGATATTATTTCAACGGTCCTAAACATAGACTTACAACCTCATCCAATTACTGCTATCTTTGGACTACCAATGATAGACTTAAATAATTCAACCTCTTCATCACGAAGGATGATTGCATTTCTTACTTTAATGGCTAGAAGGTCCATTTTGCTGAATTGGAAAGAGATTAACCCTCCTAAGGTATTTCATTGGTTTTCACAAACTATGGTGTGTTTGAATTTGGAGAAAATTAGAAGTGCAGTTTATGACCTTTCCATTAAGTTTGAAAAAACTTGGAGGCCATTCATTCAGCATTTTCACTTGATGTAATTTGATCATTTCCAAACTTGTTTTATCTCTCTGTACTGTTGTTGGAGGGGAATGCAGTCGTCAGCACTAAGGTTTTCTTCTTTTCCATTTTTAAGTTGTTAGTTTTGCCCAAGTCTTTTAGTTTAGTTGATTAATTCTGTTTTTCTTTGGGGATGGGGTTTGTTTTTTTTTGGTTTTGTTTTTTTTTTCTTTTTCATGATTTTTTTTCAGTTTTTTTTTGATTTGTATTATCCGTTGTCAGTTCTACATGATTGGGAGCTTTGTTAATTTACACCATTTGATTTTAGAATTACTTTTCCTAAGTGTAACAATATTTCTCCTACTATTTGTATTATTGCTATGTTTTGTTTCTATACTTTGAAATTAATAAAGAGATTGAAAAAGAAAAAGAAAGATGGCAGATGGAGTTTAATGCTGCTAAGTGTGAGGTGCTACATTTTGGTAGGACTAATCAAAATAGGACATACATGGTAAATGGTAGGGCATTTAAGAATGCAGAAGAAGAGGGATCTAGGAATAATGGTGCATAGTTCCCTGAAGGTGGAATCTCATGTGGATAGGGTGGTGAAGAAAGCTTTTGGTATGCTGGCCTTTATAAATCAGAGCATTGAGTATAGGAGTTAGGATGTAATGTTGAAATTGTAAAGGCATTGGTGAGGCCAAATTTGAAGTATTGTGTACAGTTTTGGTCACCAAATTATAGGAAAGATGACAACAAAATAGAGTACAGAGAAGGTTTACTAGAATGTACTAGAATGTTAGCTGGGTTTCATCACCTAAACTACAGATTAAGGTTGAACAAGTTGTGTCTTTATTCTTTGGAACGTTGAAGGTTGAGGGGGGACTTGATAGACGTATTTAAGATTATGAGAGGGATAGTTGATGTGCACAGGCTTTTTCTATTGAGAGTGGGGAAGATTCAAACAGAAGGACATGAGTTGAGAGTTAAAGGGCAAAAGTTAAGGGGTAACATGAAGGGGAACTTCTTTACTCAGAGAGTGGTGGCTGTGTGGAACGAGCTTCCAGCAGAAGTGGTTGAGGCAGGTTCGATGTTGTTGTTTAAAGTTATATTGGATAGCTATATGGACAGGAAAGGAATGGAGGGTTATGGGCTGAGTGCAGGTCGGTGGGACTAGGTGAGTGTAAAAGTTCAGCACGGACTAGAAGGGCCGAGATGGCCTGTTTCCGTGCTGTAATTGTTATATGGTTATATGTATGGTTATTTGCAGTTTGTCATCTTCTGCACTCTGGTTGATCTTTCATAGATCCTGTTAAAGTTGCTATTCTATAAATTTGCTGAGTATGCCCACAGGAAAATGAATCTCAGGGTCGTATATAGTGATATACATGTACTCTGATAATAAAGTATACTTTGAACATTTTTGTATTGATGCTGTTCCCTCTGGTCCTAACTTCCTCACTATAGGGAGCATAATCTCTAAGTAGGCCTTTCAATATTTGATGGGCTTCAATGAGATCCCCTCTCAAGAGGAAGAGGAGAGGGGATGCCTGGTTTGGTTCCAGGGAGGATAGGGGCCGATCAATCTCAGGTCCAATCTGCTGGTTGTGTAAAGAGTGGGATATTACCAGTTCCAGCCCTGTGGGGTGCAATTGCACACCACAGAGCGATGCGTGGACAGGTGACTGAGTTTGGACAGGTGGTGAGTGACTGAGTTTGGTACTGTACCACCCAGGATGGGGCAGTGGTAGAGGTAATAGGTCCAGTGGGGTCTTACTCACACACTGTAGAGTGGCTAGGGAGGGTATGCAACCGGGCTCTGTACCAGAATTCAGGATGGGGGGGGGATAGAGGTGACCAGTCTGGTGTGCCTCACACACATACCCCAAGGTGGGGATATAATCAGCTCATTACCGGACCCTATGAGAGGGACATCAGATCGACTGGTTCCGGTTACGTTCGCCAGTCACTTACCACAGAGTGGGGTATGATGCGGGAGGGGTGTAACCACACTCCTGAGGTGGGTTGACCAGTCCTGTTAGCCAGACATTCCTCATTTGGGGGGGGGGAGGAGGGAAGAGATGGACACTCAATGTAGGGTGGGGTGTGGACAGGAAGAGTTAGTGGGTTTAGTGGTCACTCACCCACAGAGTGTGGTGTGGATGAGGAATGTTGCTGGCTATACCCTTCCCGTTAGCCGGACACTCACAGGTTGGGGTGTGGACGGAGAAGACTGCTGGGTTTACCGGACACTCGCCTACAGGGTGGGACAGGGGGGAGGGTTGGTGGATTTACCGGACACTCACCTGCAGGGTGGGGAGTGGACGGGGGGGGGTCAGTGGGTTTACCAGACAATCGCCCGCAAAGTGGGGCGAGGACGGGGAGGGCCAGTGGGTTTACCGGACACTCGCCCGCAGGGTGGGGCGAGGACGGTGGAGGATCGGTGGATTTACCGGACACTCGCCCGCAGGGTGGGGCACGGACGGGTGGGGGGGTTTACCAGACAATCGCCTGCAGAGTGGGGCGAGGACAGGGAGGGCAAGTGGATTTACCGGACACTCGCCCACAGGGTGGGACAGGGGGGGGTGTCGGTGGGTTCACCAGACACTCGCCCGCAGGATGGGGCGCGGACGGTGGGGGGTGGGTGGGTTTACCGGACACTCGCCCGCAGGGTGGGGCGCAGACAGGGAGGGTCGGTGGGTTTACCGGACACTCGCCCGCAGGGTGGGGCGCTGACGGGGAGGGTCGGTGGGTTTACCGGACACTCGCCCGCAGGGTGGGGCGAGGACGGGGAGTGTCAGTGGGTTTACCGGACACTCGCCCGCAGGGTGGGGCGCGGACGGTGGGGGGCGGGTGGGTTTACCAGACACTCGCCCGCAGGGTGGGGCGCGGACGGTGGGGGGCGGGTGGGTTTACCGGACACTCGCCTGCAGGGTGGGGCGAGGACGGGGAGTGTCGGTGGGTTTACTGGACACTCGCCCGCAGGGTGGGGCGCGGACGGGGAGTGTCGGTGGGTTTACCGGACACTCGCCCGCAGGGTGGGGCGCGGACGGGGAGGGTCGGTGGGTTTACCGGACACTCGCCCGCAGGGTGGGGCGCGGACGGGGAGGGTCGGTGGGCTTACCGGACGCTCGCCCGCAGGGTGGGGCGCGGACGGTGGGGGGCGGGTGGGTTTACCGGACACTCGCCCGCAGGGTGGGGCGAGGACGGGGAGTGTCGGTGGGTTTACCGGACACTCGCCCGCAGGGTGGGGCGCGGACGGTGGGGGGGGGGTGGGTTTACCGGACACTCGCCCGCAGGGTGGGGCGCGGACAGTGGGGGGCGGGTGGGTTTACCGGACACTCGCCCACAGGGTGGGGCGCGGACGGTGGGGGGCGGGTGGGTTTACCGGACACTCGCCCGCAGGGTGGGGCGAGGACGGGGAGTGTCGGTGGGTTTACCGGACACTCGCCCGCAGGGTGGGGCGAGGACGGTGGGGGGCGGGTGGGTTTACCGGACACTCGTCCACAGGGTGGGGCGAGGACGGGGAGTGTCGGTGGGTTTACCAGACGCTCGCCCGCAAGGTGGGGCGCGGACGGGGAGTGTTGGTGGGTTTACCGGACGCTCGCCCGCAGGGTGGGGCGCGGACGGGGAGGGTCGGTGGGTTTACCGGACGCTCCCCCGCAGGGTGGGGCGCGGACGGTGGGGGGCGGGTGGGTTTACCGGACACTCGCCCGCAGGGTGGGGCGCGGATGGGGAGGGTCGGTGGGTTTACCGGACACTCGCCCGCAGGGTGGGGCGCGGACGGGGGAGGGTCGGTGGGTTTACCGGACGCTCGCCCGCAGGGTGGGGCGCGGATAGTGGGGGGGCGGGTGGGTTTACCGGACACTCGCCCGCAGGGTGGGGCGAGGACGGGGAGTGTCGGTGGGTTTACCGGACACTCGCCCGCAGGGTGGGGCGAGGACGGGGAGTGTCGGTGGGTTTACCGGACGCTCGCCCGCAGGGTGGGGCGCGGACGGGGAGGGTCGGTGGGTTTACCGGACGCTCGCCCGCAGAGTGGGGCGCGGGTGGGTTTACCGGACACTCGCCCGCAGGGTGGGGCGAGGACGGCGAGTGTCGGTGGGTTTACCGGACACTCGCCCGCAGGGTGGGGCGCGGGTGGGTTTACCGGACGCTCGCCCGCAGGGTGGGGCGCGGACGGTGGGTTTACCGGACGATCGCGCGCAGGGTGGGGCGCGGACGGTGGGTTTACCGGACGCTCGCCCGCAGGGTGGGGCGCGGACGGTGGGTTTACCGGACGCTCGCCCGCAGGGTGGGGCGCGGACGGTGGGTTTACCGGACGCTCGCCCGCAGGGTGGGGCGCGGACGGGGAGTGTCGGTGGGTTTACCGGACGCTCGCCCGCAGGGTGGGGCGCGGACGGGGAGGGTCGGTGGGTTTACCGGACGCTCGCCCGCAGAGTGGGGCGCGGGTGGGTTTACCGGACACTCGCCCGCAGGGTGGGGCGAGGACGGCGAGTGTCGGTGGGTTTACCGGACGCTCGCCCGCAGGGTGGGGCGCGGGTGGGTTTACCGGACGCTCGCCCGCAGGGTGGGGCGCGGACGGTGGGTTTACCGGACGCTCGCCCGCAGGGTGGGGCGCGGACGGTGGGTTTACCGGACGCTCGCCCGCAGGGTGGGGCGCGGACGGTGGGTTTACCGGACGCTCGCCCGCAGGGTGGGGCGCGGACGGTGGGTTTACCGGACGCTCGCCCGCAGGGTGGGGCGCGGACGGGGAGTGTCGGTGGGTTTACCGGACGCTCGCCCGCAGGGTGGGGCGCGGACGGGGAGTGTCGGTGGGTTTACCGGACGCTCGCCCGCAGGGTGGGGCGCGGACGGGGAGTGTCGGTGGGTTTACCGGACGCTCGCCCGCAGGGTGGGGCGCGGACGGGGAGTGTCGGTGGGTTTACCGGACGCTCGCCCGCAGGGTGGGGCGCGGACGGGGAGTGTCGGTGGGTTTACCGGACGCTCGCCCGCAGGGTGGGGCGAGGACGGGGAGGGTCGGTGGGTTTACCGGACGCTCGCCCGCAGGGTGGGGCGAGGACGGTGAGGGTCGGTGGGTTTACCGGACACTCGCCCGCAGGGTGGGGCGCGGACGGGGAGTGTCGGTGGGTTTACCGGACACTCGCCCGCAGGGTGGGGCGCGGACGGGGAGTGTCGGTGGGTTTACCGGACACTCGCGTCCGCGAATCAAATCATTTAACACCATCACCCGCACTCGTGTCCCTACTCACTACCGTGTTTAACCTTCCGCGTAATCGTCAGGGTCTCAAACCTCCAACTTTAAAACCACACACCGGGATATTGTCAATCTGATAACTACCTCTAAAAGAGTAGTTTGTACTTATTGATAGAACTTTCGAACAGAAACCAAATAAATCCAAACCGGAGCTACACGTCTCCAAAGTAGTCGGAACGGATTCCCTCTCGAGCGTCGCACGGTCGCAGCCCCGTGGTCAGGTCAGCCGCGCAGCCCCGCGTTACCCCGCGCGTACTCAGTGACCAAATGCGCGACCCCAGCGGGGCTCCGCGCGTTGTCGATGGTCAGGCGCGCGGGCTCTGTGGGCGAACTGCGCATGTCTAGTGGGCAGGTCGGGCGGAAAATGGCGCCAAAGTCCGGCGGTCGCCGCGAAGGGCGTCGGCAGCTCCTCGGTTTTGTTTAAATCACAGCCGCATGTCCGTTAAAACGAAGCCGTTTTCCGGACTGCCGTTGCTCTTCTGATTGTGTTAACCGACTGTAGTAGCAGCTTCGGTTATTAAACCTTTCGCACCCACCATGGCTAATTCTCACCACTCTGGAGCACTATCCTGCAATCGGATTCCCTTAATATCGGAAAACCTATGGCCTTCCATCCTGATTATGGTCTAAACATAAGAACGTACTGAACTATCGAGCCACCTGCGTAGATTCACCTCTCCTGAAGCAATTTTCCCTCCTACTTATTGAATGGCTGACCGCCTTAATTGGATACAGTTGGCTCCTGATACGATACACCCCAGCCAAGTGATACATATTATATATTCTACCTCGGGAAAGCGCATTAGAACTCGAATTGGGCCTGTCTGCCCAATTACTCCAATCACAGCAAGATTCTATCCCACCCTAGAAATCACCTGGACTACATTTGCTGCACTCCCTCTTCTACATAATTGGAATAGTGGTGAGTGCAATCAAATCCTTTTGTAATAAAAGTCAGACTTGTTAATAACTACTGAACATTACCATGCAGATACGCTCACACCCCCACCAACACCTTTACAATGGCGGCATAGCCCCCTCCCACAAAAGCAGCAGTAAAAGCATCAACCCCCACTCCCCAGCTTCAGAGAAATCATCAGCCACCCCCCCCCCCACCACCACCACCACCACCAACCATACAACTAATAGCAAGTCCCCAGGGACCATAATCTTGAGTCCATCAAAAACAGTCCATCCCAACACTTCGACATCTCAACAGGCCCTATCGGTCTGTCACAGCAAGAGGGGAGGCCAACAGCTCAGTTTTGATGTTACAATCTGCAGCATCACTTATTCGAATCCCCCCCCCCCACTCAAGAACCCAGCAGACACTCTCTCACCATTCTACAGATATTCAGTAGAGAAATGTATCACTGTGTGGTATGGAAGCTGCACTGCGGCAGGCAGGATGGCTCTACAACAGGAAGTCAAAACTGTCCAACACATCACCAGCACCAGTCTACCCACCAACAAGAACATGCATACAGAAAGGTGACGGCAAAGGGCCAGTAATAGCATGAATCATCCCACCCACCCTGCTCACGAACCATTTGTCCCACTCCCATCAGGGAGGAGGCTACATAACATCCACGCCAGGACCACCAGACCCAAAAACAGTTACTTTCACCATGCAGTAAGGCTGATTGACACCTCCACCCACTAACCCACCCTTCCGCAACCCCAACCACCACTACTTTATCATTTCCTCTCAGAGTCACTTTATGTACAGACACTCTTGTGTCGAGCATCACTTTATGGACATACAAATAATCTATGTATATTAGCTATCTTGTGTATTTATATTTATAGTGGTTTTTATTGTCATTAATGTATTCTTTATCTTTGGTGTTTGATTTTGTGCTGCATCAGAGCCATAGTAACAATTATTTTATTCTCCTCTAGTTGACATTACAATAAACAATCTTGTCTCTTGAAGTCATACTAACGGAAGTCTTGGTCTGTATTTTATTGCAAGAGCATTTGAGTACTAGAATTGTCTTCCAGTTATATAGAGCAGTGATGATAGACTTATAGCTCAGAAACAGGTAAATCAACCGACCTAGTCCATAGTGACCACCAAGCAAGTTTATATATTCTTATACTAATCTCATCTTTATGATTCACCCACATTCCTATCAATTCTGTCCAGTGTCCATTCATCTTTGCCCTAAGAACAATTTGCACCGGCCAATTAATCTACCAGTCTACACGCCTACTGTAATGAGCTCTTCAGGCTTTAGCGGGCAGCCGGAGAGCATTGGACTCCAAAGTTTTTAGAGCATCTGAATTGGTTCATCATTGTTTAATGACAGTTGTTAATCATTTAGAGTTCCTTGTGTTTTTTTCTCAAGCGACTTGCTCTTTGTAATGCAATCTCTTAGTGCTTTCTTTTTCAAAATTGTTAAGTTTATTTTGATAGGCTAGGGATTCTGTGTTACTTGTATTATTTAAGGGGATACCCAATTAGCACTAATCACGGAGTCCTAGTTTTGAGAATGTTATGTCTTACATTACAACATGGAAACAAGTATTTTGACCTCTCTAGTTTGTGTGTTATGCTGTCTAGTCCCATTGACTCACACCCGGACCATAACCCTCCATACCCCTCCCATCGATATGCAAATCTCTCTTAAATGTTGAAATCAAGCTCACGACCACCACTTCTGCTGGCAGCTTGTTCCACACTTGCACCACCCTCTGAATGAGGAAGCTTTCCTCGAGTTCCCCCTTAAACATTTAACCTTTCAACCTTAACCTATAACCTCTTGTTCTTGTTTCACCCAATCTCAGTGGAAAAAGCCTGCTTGCATTTTCCCTATCTATACCCTTCAAAATTTTGTATACCTCTATCAAATTCTCCTACATTCCAGGGAATAAAGTTCTAACCTATTCAACCTTCCCTATAACTCAGATTCTCAAGTCCCTGCAACATCTTGTGAATTTTCTCTGTACTCCTTCAATCTTATCGATATCTTTCCTGCAGGTAGGTGACAAGAACTGCACACAGTACAAATTTGGCCTCACCAACATCTTATAATTTTGAAATGTTTTCAATCTGAAGCTCTTTAGTTGAAATGGTGGGCCTTTCCCCATCATTTAGTATTGGTTTAGTATTGACATGTGTGTTGAGATGCAATGAAAAACTTTCTTTTATTTTGGCTATCACCTCATTTCAAACATAGATTATTGAGTATGCCCACAGGAAAATGAATCTCAGGATTGTATATGATGACATATATGTACTTTGATAATAAATTTACTTTGAACTTTGAGTAGCATTATAAAGGTTCCCACCCGCACTGCTCCTGGACAGAGTGCAGTGAAACAAAGCACAGTGATCCCGTTGCAACCAAGCTTTGAGAGAGAATTTGGATGTGGGGGTAGAGATGTCAGAAATTAATGAAGAATACGAAGGTAGCAAACAAGAGGTGGTATTGGGTGATCGGAGTTGTATGGAGGAAGGCAAATGGCAGGTTTTGGGGGAATGGAACAATAAGCAGCAAATTGAGAATTACAGTGGCTTATTGTACTGTGATGAGAGCAAGTAGACAGGAATTAAATAAAAGAAAGAAGGCAGAATACAGATAGATTACAGTCTGTGTAAAGTGCATGATTTTATAACAGAAGATTTGTTGATAAACTAAAGCTTGTCACTTTCACGGTAGATGTGATAAATTCTACAGCACAAACTAAAAGTAGGACAGAAAAAATAAATATATTAAAAGCTGCAAAAAACAACTAGAAGTAAAAGACTTAACTCTGGAAGGTATTAATGGTGGTTTACAAAGAGGGGTAAATTATATTCATAATTCAAAGAAAGGTTGTTCATGTCTTTTTCTTTTTTTCCTGTTCTTTTTATTCCAATGACATGCTAGAAGTTTGTTAGCTAACGGTCAAAGAAGGGTTGTTAATGTTTTATTTTTTCTTTTTCTAAACCCTACAATAAGATGCTAGAAATGTATTAGCTAATAGTCATGAGATTTTAATGCTCACAGTACTGTGAGGTTGTAGTGACATAACTGTGAAAGGGATAGTGGAGGAAGACTTTCTGGAAGAACAGGAGTTGGTGTGCTTGAATGATGCTCAGTAGGTGGGAGTATTGTACCTTACGTTGGCCTGCCAAATGCTATGAACCGTTACTCAAAGAAGTGAGAGAAGATAGAATGACTCAAGTGGGAAAGGGTCTTTGATTTTGTTGGCTCCTTTCACAAAGCAGTGGGAATAGAAGGGAGGTTGGTTTTGTGATGGACAGGACTGTGTTCACAACTCTGCACTTTTTTTGTGGTCTTGGGTAGAGCAGTTGGATACCAAGCCATACTGATGTTTGATCTATGAATTACCCAATGAATATAACTAGGGTGTTCTCAAACTGGAACCATGCATGAACCTTGGAACGTAGAAAATTGAGGGGAGATTTGATAGAGGTATAAAAATTATGAGAGACATAGATAGGGTAAATGCAAACAGACTTTTTACCACTGAGGTTGGGTGGGACTTAAAGGACCTTAAGAACCATGTTAGGGATCTGGAGCTGCAACTTGATGACCTTTGGCTAATTAGGGAAAGTGAGGAGGTGATTGATAATACCTATAGAGAGATAGTGGACATCACCTCTGTGACAGTCCCCCTCAGAAATCGATATATTGTTTTAGATACTGTTGGAGAGGCAGACCTGACAGAGGAAGACCACAGCGAACGGGACTCTGGCACTCTGCCCTGTGCCATGATCAAGAGAGCAAGGAGAAATGCAGTAGTTATAGGGGATTCCATAGTGAGGGGAACAGACAAGAGATTCTGCGAGCCGGACAAGGATACCCGGATGGTGTGTTGCCTCCTTGGTGCCAGGATACGGGATGTGTCAGATCGGGTCCAGAGTATTCTGAGGAGAGAGGGCAAGCAGCCAGAAGTCTTGGTACGTATTAGTACCAATGTCATAGACAGAAAAAGAGAGGAGGTCCTGAAGGAAGATTACTGGGAGCTAGGAAGAAAATTGAAAAACCAGACCTCCAGAGTAATAATCTCTGGATTACTGCCTGAGCCACGCGCTAATGAAGGTAAGAATAGCAGAATTAAGCAGATGAATGTATGGCTAAGTAACTGGTGCAGGGGGCAGTGCTTCAAATTCTTGGATCATTGGGATCTATTTTGGGGGAGGTATGACTTATACAAAAACGATGGGTTACACCTGAACTCAAAGGGTATTAATATTCTGGCAGGATTATTTAATATACCTGTTAGGGAGGGTTTAAACTAAGTTGGCAGGGGGAAGGAAACCAGGGTGTTAGGGTCGAAGAAATGAGGAAAATAGAAATAAGTCAAAGATACTGTGCAGCAAAAATGGTAAGAAGATCAGGCAGGTGAATAGACAGGATGATTTGTTTTGCAATAAAAATATAGCAAAAACAGTAACATATACTGATCTAAATGTACTGTACTTAAATGCACGCAATATTAGAAATAAAGTGGATGACCTTGTTGTACAGCTACAGGTTAAAAGATATGACACTGTGGCCATCACCGAGTCATGGCTAAATGATGGATGTGATTGGGAGCTGAACGTCCAAGGATACACAGTGTATAGGAAGGATAGGACGGTAGGTAAAGGGGGTGGCGTGGCCCTGATGGTAAGCAACGATATCAATCACTAGAAAGAAGGGACATAGGATCAGAAGAAGTAGGATCCTTATGGGTCGAGTTAAGAAATGGCAAAGTTAAAAAGACACTAATAGCAGTTATATACAGGCCTCCAAACAGCAGCCGGGATGTGGACTACAAGTTACAGCTGGAAATAGAAAAAGCGTGTCAGAAGGAAAATGTCGAGATAATTATGGGGGATTTTAATATGAAAGTGGATTGGAAAAGTTAGGAAGGTACTGGATCTCAGGAGAGGGAGTTTTTAGAATGCCTACGGGATGGCTTTTTGGAGCAGCTTGTCCAGAAGCCCACCAGGGGATCGGCTGTTTTGGATTGGGTGCTGTGTAAAGAACCTGAGGCGATTAGAGAGCTGGACGTAATGGAACCCCTTGGAAGTAGAGATCATAATATGATTGAGTTCAGTTTCAAATTTGAAAAGGAGAAGCTGGAATCAGGTATATCGATATTTCAATGGAACAAAGGAAATTACAGTGGTATGAGAGAGGAACTGGCCCAAGTAGATTGGAAAAGTAAGCTGGATGGAGGGACGGTAGAGTGGAATTGGATGAAATTCCTAAAAGAAATAAGGAAAGTACAGGAAAAATATATTCCAAGAAAAAAGAAAATCATGAATGGAAAAATGGCACAAATGTGGCTAATGAGAGAGGTTAAGGCTAAAATAAAAGCAAAAGAAACGGCGTACAGGGAAGCAAAAATTAGTGGGAAAACTGAGGACTGGATGACTTTCAAAAACTTACAGAAGGAAACTAAGAAAGTCATTAGGAAAGACAAGATGAATTATGAATGGAAGTTGGCAATTAACATAAAAAAGGATACTAAGAGTTTTTTTTAAATATATGAAGAGTAAAAGAGTGACACAGGTTAATATAGGACCGATTGAAAATTATGCTGGAGAAATTATAATGGGTAACAAAGAGATGGCAGAGGAACTAAATGAGTATTTTGCATCAGTCTTCACAGTGGAGGACATTAGCAACATACCTGATAGCCAGAGGTCTCAGGGAATAGACTTAAGTACAGTCAAGATTACTAGAGAGAAAGTGCTTGGGAAGCTAAATGGACTAAGAATAGATAAGTCTCCCGGACCGGATGAGGTGCATGACAAGATAGGCCCAAGCGAGCATGGTATCGTGAAGGGAAGATCTTGCCTCACCAACCTATTGGAATTTTTTGAGGTAATCTCAAATAAGACTGATAAGGGAGAGGCTGTGGATGTTGTGTATTTAGATTTTCAAAAGGCCTTCGATAAGGTGCCACTTAAGAGGCTGCTTAATAAGATGAGAGCCCATGGAATTATAGGAAAGATATTGGAATGAGTGGAGCGTTGGCTGATAGGCAGAAAGCAAAGGGTGGGAATAAAGGGATCCTATTCTGATTGGTTGCCGGTAACTAGTGGTGTTCTGCAGGGGTCGGTGTTGAGGCCGCTTCTTTTTACAATGTATATTGATGATTTAGATTATGGATTAAATGGTTTTGTGGCTAAGTTTGCAGATGACACCAAGATAGGTGGAGGAGCAGGAAGTGTTGAAGAAACCGAAAGGTTGCAGAGAGACTTGGTCAGTTTAGGAGAGTGGGCAAAGAAATGGCAGATGGGATACAATGTTGAGAAATGTATGGTTGTACATTATGGAAGAAGAAATAATCGGGCAGATTATTATTTAGATGGGGAGAAAATTCAAAAATTGGAAGTGCAAAGGGACTTGGGGGTCCTCGTGCAGGATACCCTAAAGGTTAACCACCAGGTTGGATTGGCAGTAAGGAAAGCAAATGCTATGTTGGCATTCATTTCAAGAGGAATAGTGTGTAAGAGTAAGGAGGTGTTGATGAGGCTTTATGGGGCACTGGTGAGACCTCATTTGGAATACTGTGTGCAGTTTTGGGCCCCCTAGCTTAGAAGGGATGTTCTGATGTTGGAGAGAGTTCAGAGAAGATTTACGAGGATGATTCCTGGAATGCAGGGGCTAACATATGAGGGGCGTTTGTCGGCTCTTGGACTGTATTCATTAGAGTATAGAAGAATGAGAGGGGATCTCATAGAAACATTTTGAATGTTGAAAGGGTTGGACAGAGTAGATGTAGGCTGTTTCCCTTGGTGGGTGAGTCCAGGACAAGAGGCCACAGTCTTAGAATTAGAGGGTACCCATTTAAAACAGAGATGAGGAGAAATTTTTTTAGCCAGAGGGTCGTGGATTTATGGAATTCGTTGCCACATACAGCTGTGGAGGCCCGATCATTGAGGATGTTTAAGGAGGAGATTGATAGGTATCTAATTAGTCAGGGTATGGACAATCAGGTTGGTCATCAAGGGAATGGCGGCATAAGGAAAAGGTCTCTCGACAAAAAAGAAGGTAAACTGCCCCAAAATCGAATTTAGACAAATACTTAATATTGCATAACTATATTAATAAAAGGGGCAAGGATGATGTCTAAGAACAAGAATAAAAAGTCCGCTTCGAAGGCTGATAAACATAAAGAGATGCAGCAAGGCGAAGGGCCTGGCTCCCCCACGGCAAGCCAGGACGGAGATAATGAGGGGGAATCGGTGACTCTGTCTTTGATTCTCGGAGAGATTCGCGAGTTCCGACAAGATAACAGCAAACAGCTGGAAGATATTAAAGGAGAAATAGTAAAAACTAACTCGCGGATAGATGAAGCCGAAGCGAGGATTGTTGGAATTGAAGAGAAGCTACAAAATGCCGAGGAAGTGATAGCAGAAATGCTGAAGCTACAAGACCAACCCCAGTGGAAACTAATAGATCAAGAAGGCCGCTCGAGAAGGGAAAATGTGAGGATCTACGGAGTTCCCGAAGGAACCGAAGGTAAACCCGGATTGATGATTCCCTTCGTGGAGAAGCTGCTTAGAGAGAACCTTGATATACCGGCCGCAAAAGACCTACAGATAGAAAGGGCTCACCGCGCGTTGGCACCACAACCTCCGGCAGGCGCCCAGCCCAGATCGATTCTGGTCAGATTTCTCAGTTACAGAACGAAGGAAGAGGTGCTTAAAAGAGCATGGCAAAAGAAAGGTTTCATGTAGAACAACTGTAAAATCAGTTTAGACCACGACTACGCACTGGGGATTCTTGCCAGACGGAAGGAATATACGGAAACACGGAGAGTCCTGAAGGAAAACATCAGATTCCAGACCCTGTATCCAGCTCGGCTGAGAGTCTTTTACGACGAAGGGACAAAAACTTACGCTACGGTGGAGGAGGCAACGTCGGACCTGGCGGACCGGGGACTACCTATTAAAGTTATCACCCAACCGGAGTCGCTACTGGAGAGGATTCGGCAGAAGTCGTGGCAGTTAGTGGGGCGAGGACGCTCCACTCGAACCAGAGTGTCAAACTACAAGGAAAAGCTGCAAATATTCAGACGCGAATGTACAGAGAATACAGATTAATTAAGAGAAATGACTGAAAAGAGTAAATCGGACTTAAAAGTAAAATGAAAACTGGTAACTGAAAATAATCTAGGCGGAATAACTTGAATGATAGCAATATGGTCGAGACATAAATAGGAGAAAATTCTCTATGATTATTCAAACTGCTGAGGGCCCTCTAACACAGGGTGAAGATAGAGGTTATCCCTCTGAACTGAGGCGGGTCGGTGCTCAGGCCTCACTGTGGGAAGTCGGGGAAAATTTTCAAATGTTATACGTTCAGAAATGTCTAGGGTGTGGTTATATGTCTTGGTTTACTGTTGAGAAGGGATTGCTTACTGTTTGGTTAGAAAAGGAGAGTGCTTTTTTTCTACTAGAGAAAAATGCAAACTGAATTGGTAAAAGTAATTTCCTATAATGTTAATGGGGTTTTGAATCCAATTAAAAGAAATAAGATTATGTCTAAATTGAAAAAAGAGAGGGCACAAATAGCTTTCCTCCAGGAAACACATATGAGCCAATCTGAACATGGAAAATTAAAAAGAATGGGCTTTAAGCATGTATTTTATTCATCATATAAATTGAGTCACGAAAGAGGAGTAGCTACTTTAATATCAAGTACTCTTAATTATGAACATATTTCAGAGACTAGAGACAAAGAAGGACGGTTTGTAAAAATCACAGGAAGAATAGAAGGTACAGAAATAACTATGCTGAATGTTTATGCTCCTCCAGGTAGTGAATGGTCATTTTATAGACACATTTTTGACCTAATGGTCAGTTCTCGAGGGGTAGTAATTTGTGGAGGGGATTTTAATATTAGATTAAATCCTATATTAGATTCTTCAAGAATAGTTACTTAGAATAAACCTCTGACTCGGAAAGTGATTTCATTGATGGAGGAGTTGGGAATTATAGATGTCTGGAGGGAATTACACCCTACTAGTAAAGATTATACATATTACTCTTTCCCTCATTCAGCCTATTCAAGGATAGACTATTTCTTTATCTTTAATACAGATAAACTCAGGATAAAAAACTGTAATATTGCAACAATTGATCTGTCGGATCATAGCCCAGTCTCTATGTCTCTAATCCTGGAAAGGAAAATGAGGAAAACACTATGGAGGCTAAACTCACATATACTTAATAACCCAAAAGTAATGGAGAGATTAAGGGGAGAAATCAAAGAATATCTAGACCTTAATGACACGGGAGAAACATCACCAGTGATTTTATGGGATACATTGAAAGCTGTACTGAGAGGGAAAATTATTTCCATTACTACTCACATGAAAAAAATCAATGCACAAAAATTAGCAGACCTTCAAGGAAAATTAAAACAACTTCAAGTTGTTTTTTTATTTTAAAAAAATAAAAAAAAAACTAATTAGTCAGGGTATCAAGGGATATGGGGAAAAATCTGGAGATTGGAACTAGCTGGGAGAATAGTTTAGCTCATGGTGGAGTGGTGGAGCAGACTCGACGGGCCAAATGGCCTACTTCTGCTCCTTTGTCTTGTGATCTTGTAAAGCTAAAGGTTATCGGTTAATGGTTAAGGGTAAAGGATGAAACATCAAACGTCACTAAATAATCTATTGATAGAACAAGTTCACTGGATTAATAAGCCATCACTTCAGCAGATTGGGAATTGTGTTTAAAAAAACACTATTTCCTCTACAAAATTATGAGGGGTATAAATAGGGTAAATGCAAGCAGGCTTTTCACACTGAGGTTGGGTGGGACCGCAACCAGAGGTCATGGGTTAAGGGTGAAAGGTGAAAAGTTTAAGGGGCATATGAGGGGAAACTTCACTCTGAGGGTGGTGAGAATGTGGAATAAACTGCCTGCATGTGGTGCATGCAAGCTTGATTTCAACATTTAAGAGAAGTTTGGATAGGTACATGGATGGTGGGGGTATGGAGGATTATGGTCCAGGTGCAGGTCAATGGGAGCAGACAGTTTAAATGGTTCAGCACAGACAAGATGAGCAAAAAGGCCTATTTCTGTGCTGTACTTCTCTGTCTCTATAACTAAGAGATCCACTCCTACTGGAATATACCTCTGCAGCATTCAAATCAGATGACCCTGACCTTTATAAAAAACCAAAATATGACCTCCTTAAAGCTATCAGAGATACTAAGAGACACTACCAGTTCAAAATTGAGCCCCAGACAGCCACCAATTGTGGCAGGTCCTACATGCTATAATAAGTAATAAGATGAGTTAGGCAGCATATGCATGTTTTGATCAGATTTGAATGGGTAGTCACCAACCACCCTAATGGCCTCCAGTGCACCTGAACCCACAGTCACCATTGTGGACGTTAGATCAGACTTCTGGAGAGTGAACTCTCAGAAAGCATCGGGCCCAGATGGTGTTACTGGCCATATATTTAGATCCTGTGCAGATCTGCTGGCAGGAACATTTGCAAACATTTTAAAACCCTCCCTGCTTTGGTCTGTGGTCCCGCGCTGCTTTAACAAGACCAATATGATCCTGATATCTATGAAAATCAAGGTAATGTCTAACATCCACTATCATGAAATGCCTGGAGAGGCTGGTCATGACACACACTGACTCCAGCCTTCCAGACAACCATGGCCCACTGCAATTTGCTTACTGCCAAAACAAGTCTAGGGTGGACAGCCATCTCCTTGGCCCTACACTCATCTCTAGAGCATCTGGACGGTAAAGACAACTACGTCAGACCATAGTTCAATGACTACAGTTCAATACTATAATTTAAAGCAAATTCATCACCAAACTCCAGAGGCTAGGATTCAACACCTCCCTTTGCAAATGCATCCTTGACTTGCTGACCAACAGTAAGGGCAGGCAGCAACATCTCTGCCATGATTATTCTAACGTGCTCCATGAGGAAGTGACCTCAGCCCCTTATCTACTCCCTGTACACTCAACACTGCATGGCCAGATTGTGCATTAAATCTATCTAGAAGTTTGCAGATCATATCACTGTGCTGTACCATACCTCTGTATTTCTGAAAAAAAATTATTATCCTCTTTTATGTTATTGGCTAGCTTATCTTCATATTTACACTCACAACACGCTGGAGGAACTCAGCAGGTCGGGCAGCATTGGTGGAAAAGATCGGTCGACGTTTCGGGCCAGAACCCTTCGTCAGGGTTCCGGCCCGAAACGTCGACCGATCTTTTCCATGGATGCTGCCCGACCTGCTGAGTTCCTCCAGCGTGTTGTGAGTGTTGCCTTGACCCCAGCATCTGCAAATTATTTTGTGTTTATCTTCATATTTCATTTCCCCCATCGTATTTTTTGATGTCTTCCATTGGTTTTTAAAAGCTTCCTGATCCTCTAACTTCCCACTGATTTTTGCTCTATTATATGCCCTCTCTTGATTTTATGCTTCCTTTACTTCCCTTGCCAGCCAGTTTCTGTCACAACCACAGACTCTGTTGCAGGGTTTATGCACCCGCACAGGCAGACTGCGCTACAGGTTCAACAATCGCACTCGTGAGTGTGCCCATTCAAGCTAATCAGTGTGCCTTTATGGCAGTATTTAACTCCCGGCTTTTCGTTGGAGTCTTGTCGAGACTTGGACCCAAAGCACAGCCACATTTATGCAGTTATATTTCCTTAGGTGTTTGAGGAGAATTGGTATATCACAAAAGACACTAACAAATTTCTACAGATGTACTGTGGTGAACATTCTAACTGGTTGCATCACCGTCTGGTGTGGAGGGAGGGGCCACTGCACAGGATCCGAAAAAGCTGCAGACTTGTAACCTCAGTCAGCTCCATTGTGGCACTCCCAGATTTGAGAACATCTTCAAAAGGCGATGCCTCAAAAAGGCGACATCTGTCATATTTAAGTTATATTTTTAAGATATACTTATTGTAATCTATAGCTGTTTTATTATTATGTATTGCTCCCGTACTGCTGCCGCAAAACAACAGATTTTACTTTAGAGATACAGCGTGGTACTGGCCCTTCCGGCCCAACGAGCCACACTGGCCTGCAACCATCGATTTAATCCTCGCTTAATCATGGGATAATTTACAAAGACCAATTGACCTACTAACCAATATGCCTTTGGATTGTGGGAGCAAACCAGAGCACCCAGAGAAAACCCACACAGTCACAGGGAGAATGTACAAAACTCTTTGCAGAGGACATCAGGACTGAAATCTGATCTCCAATGCTCTAAGCTCAATAAGGTCGCATTAACTGTTACGCACCCGAGGCGCCTCGTTCCAGACAAATGGGCAAAAAGCAAATTAGACACTAATCCTCAAGTGGCTGCTGGATGCAAACACAATGAAAATTTGCTTCCTGAATTCTTTTATTTCTCTAGAGTTTATTTATTTATTGAGATACAGTGCGGAATAGGCCCCTCCAGCTCTTCGAGCTGCACCACCCAGCAATCCTCCAAGTTAGTTTGAGTCTTATCACAGGACAATTTTACAATGACCATATAACCTATTAACCGGTAGGTCTTTGGATTGTGGAACCGGAGTACCCAGTGGAAATCCATGCGGCCATGGGGAGAACGTACAAACTCCTTACAGGCAGCAGTGAGGATTGAACTTGGGGCTCCTGTACTGTAAGGTGTTGTGCTAACCACTACGCCACTATGCTGCCTGAACTCCAAGTAACTGTGCCTGAGCTCTGAGCTCTGGAATTCCCTCCCTAAACTTTTCCATCTCTCTGCCTCTTTCTTACTTCCTTACAACCTTCAGTCTTCGACTGAGCTTTTGATCATGAACCCTAATAACACCAACAACTGTCTCATTATGCATTTACAAAGGTTATCTGACTATTTTGCTGTGCTAACAGTACGATAAACAGTTGGAAAAATAACTCTGCCCATGTAGTCAAAACATAATCAGTGTGTGCAGCACCACAATATCCAGGACAGCTGTGTAAATAACTGTCAAAGATGATTCAAATAGAGTTGCTGAAATGTCAGAAGAATGTCCAGGGCTACAAACACTGCCTCAAGGTGTAGTATTTATTTCACAGTCTTTGGGGTATTTGGTGTTGCAAGCATAACTCCCATTACAATCTTTGGTACAATCACTAGCACCTCTCACTCAGCCAATCTCAATGCTAATCTGCTACATGTGTGCACCAGGCTAGTCTCCTGGTCATTTGCTATCTTCCTTTGCCCCTTATCTACTCCTTCTGTGTTCTTGACATCTGCACTGTCCTAATGAAGCTTGTCCCTTGATTAATGAACCGCATCCCACATCATTAGCTATGTCTCATCATATTGCAATTGACAACATTAGAGCAACACACATGAAAGTTGCTGGTGAACGCAGCAGGCCAGGCAGCATCTGTAGGAAGAGGTACAGTCGACGTTTCAGGCCAAGACCCTTCGTCAGGACTAACTGAAAGAAGAGCTAGTAAGAGATTTGAGAGGGGGAGGGGGAGGGGGAGATCCGAAATGATAGGAGAAGACAGGAGGGGGAGGGATGGAGCCAAGAGCTGGACAGTTGATTGGCAAAAGGGATATGAGAGGATCATGGGACAGGAGGCCTAGGGAGAAAGAAAGGGGGAGGGGGGAAGCCCAGAGGATGGGCAAGGAGTATGGTGAGAGGGACAGAGGGAGAAAAAGGAGAGAGAGAAAAAGTCCCGGACCCTGGCACCTGGGATGAAAACTACCATCCGAGTTTCTTTCCTGCGTCCACAGAATTGCCTGTCTGACCCCCTAACTATAGAGTCCCCTATCACTGCTGCCTTCCTCTTCCTTTCCCTACCCTTCTGAACCACAGGGCCAGACTGTGTGCCAGAGGCACAGCCACTGCCGCTTCCCCCAGATAGGCTGTTTCCCCCCCCAACAATACTCAAACAGGAGTACTTATTGTCAAGGGATACAGCCACAGGGGAACTCTCTAGTATCTGACTCTTCCCCTTCCCCCTCCTGACTGCAACCCACTTGTCTGTCTCCTGTGGCCCCGGTGTGACCACCCGCCTATAACTCCTTTCTATCACCTCCTCGCTCTCCCTGACCAGACAAAGGTCATGGAGCTGCAACTCCAGTTCCCTAACTCAGTCCCTTAGGAGCTGCAGCTCGACACACCTGGTGCAGATAAGTCTGTCCGGGAGGCTGGGAGACTCCAGGACTTCCCACATCTGACACTGAGCACTGAAAACTGTCCTCATGCACATACTTCCTCCTTTCCGCAAATAACACAGGTAAACTTACCTTGCCTCGTCCCATTACCGCCTAAGCCTGTTGAGCCAAAGCCCTATCACTCTGCTGCTTCTCACTCCGCTGCCCGCTCTGGATCTTTCAGTTAATGGTAGGGCTCCATGGTATAAAAAAGATTAGGAACACTTGATTTAAACCTTACTCAACATCTCGCAAGGATATTGGTCCTCCTTGAGTTTGTGTAACTCGTCCCTTTTGTAAAGGTCGTAACTTCCCTAGAAGAGATCCCAACGAACCAGAAATCTGAAACCTTGCCCCCTGCATCAATTGCTCAGCCACACATTCATCTGCCAAATCATCCTAGTCTTACCCTCACTGGCATGTGGCACAGGCAGCAATCCAGAGATTGCTACCCTGGAGGTCCTGCTTTTCAGCTTTCTACCTAACTCCCTATATTCTCACTTCAGGACATTGTCTCCTGATAGTTATTCCTGTAACTCATATCTATCACCTCCTCATTCTCTCGTATGAGCCGAAGTGCAGCCAGCTTCAATTCCAGTTATTCAACACTGTTTGTATGGTGGTACAACTGGATGCATCTCATACAGATGTAGTTACCAGGGAGACTGGAGATCTCCAAGAGTTCCCACAGCTCACATGACAAATGTATCACTGACCCTGGACACATTCTCACTGCGCTAGCTATGAACAAATGCACAAAGAAAGATCGAAACTTATCAAGAGCCTTCACTTCTCCTCTCCTAACCCACTTAAGCCAAAGCCTAACCACGCTAAAACTGGGCCCTCACACAATGGCCTCAATTCTTAAACGTAACTTCTTAGCAATTTCAAGTTCCCGAGTGTCAACATCTATGAAGATCTACTCTGGGCCTAACATATTATTGCAGTCACAAAGAAGGCACAACTGCGGCTATATTTCGTTAGATTGAGAGATTCAGATTTCTGGATCATTGGGACCTCTTTTGGGGCAGGTGTGACCTGTACAAAAAGGACGGGTTTCACTTGAATCTGAGGGGGATCAATATCCTGGCAGGGAAGTTGGCTAAGGCTATTGGGGAGAGTTTAAACTATAATTGCTGGGGGGGGGGGTGGGAGCTGAACTGAAGAGATGGAGGAAGGGGCTATTGGCTCACAAATCGAGAAAGCTTGGAGACAATGCGAGAGGGAGGATAGGCAGGTGATAGAGAAGGGATGCACTCAGACCGATGGTTTGAGATGTGTCTATTTTAATGCGAGGAGTATCAGAACAAAGCTGATGAGCTTAGAGCGTGGATCAGCACTTGGAGCTATGATGTTGTGGCCATTACAGAGACCTGGATGGTTCAGGGGCAGAAATGGTTACTTCGAGTGCCAGACTTTAGATGTTTCAGAAAGGACAGGGAGGGAGACAAAAGAGGTGGGGGCGTGGCACTGTTGATCAGAGATAGTGTCACAGCTGCAGCAAAGGAGGTCATGAGTGATTGTCTACTGAGTCTCAGTGGGTGGAAGTTAGAAACATGAAGGGGTCAATAACTCTACTGGGTGTTTTTTATAGACCACCCAACAGTAACAGGGACATCGAGGAGCAGATAGGGAGACAGATTCTGGAAAGGTGTAATAATAACAGGGTTGTCATGGTGGGAGATTCTAATTTCCCCAATATTGATTGGCATCTTCCTAGAGCACGGGGTTTAGATGGGGTAGGGTTTGTTCAGGAAGGTTTCCTGACACAATATATAGATAAATCTACAAGAGGAGAGGCTGTACTTGATCTGGTATTAGGAAATGATCTTGGTCAGGTGTCAGGTCTCTCAGTAGGAGAGCATTTTGGAGATACTGATCACAATTCTATCTCCTTTACCATAGCATTGGAGAGGGATAGAAACCGATAAGTTAGGAAAGCATTTAATTGGATTAAGGGGAATATGAAGCTATCAGGCAGGAACTTGGAAGCATAAATTGGGAACAGATGTTCTCAGGGAAATGTACGACAGAAATGTGGCAAATGTTCAGGGGATACTTGTATGGCATTCTGTATAGGTACGTTCCAATGAGACAGGGAAAGGATAGTAGGGTACAGGAACCATGGTGTACAAAGGCTGTTGAAAATCTAGTCAAGAAGAAAAGAAAAGCTTTTGAAAGGTTCAGGAAACTAGGTAATGATAGAGATCTAGAAAATTATAAGGCTAGCAGGAAGGAGCTTAAAAATGAAATTAGGAGAGCCAGAAGGGGCCATGAGAAGGCCTTGATGAGCAGGATTAAGGAAAACCCCAAGGCATTCCACTAGTATGTGAAGAGCAAGAGGATAAGGCATTAGAGAACAGGACCAATCAAGTGTGACACTGGAAAAATATATATGGAACCAGAAGAGATAGCAGAGATACTTAATGAATACCTTACTTCAGTATTCACTACGGAAAAGGATCTCAGCGATTGTAGGGATGATTTACAGTGGATTGAAAAGCTTGAGCATGTAGACATTAAGAAAGAGGTTGTGCTGGGGCTTTTGGAAAGCATCAAATTGGATAATTCTCTGGGACTGGATGAGATGTATCCCAGGCTACTGTGGGAGGTGAGGGAGGAGATTGCTGAGCCTCTGGCAATGATCTTTGCATCACCAATAAGGACAAGAGAGGTTCTAGAAGATTGAAGGGTTGCAGATGTTGTTCCCTTATTCAAGAAGGGGAGTAGAGATAGCCCAGCAAATTATAGACCAGTGAGTCTTACTTCAGTGGTTGGTGAGTTGACAGAAAAGGTCCTGAGAGGCAGGATTTATGAACATTTGGAGAGGCATAATATGATCAGGAATTGTCAGCATGGCTTTGTCAAAGGCAGGTTGTCCCTTACGAGCCTGATTGAATTTTTTGAGGATGTGACTAAAAAGATTGATGAAGGTAGAACAGTAGATGTGGTGTATATGGATTTCAGCAAGGCATTTTGATAAGGTACTCCATGCAAGGCTTATTGAGAAAGTAAGGAGGCATGGGATCCAAGAGGATATTGCTTTGTGGATCCAGAATTGGCTTGCTCACAGAAGGCAAAGAGTGGTTGTAGATAGGTCATATTCTGCATGGAGGTCGGTGACCAGTGGTGTGCCTCCGGGATCTGTTCTGGGACCCCTTCTCTTCGTGATTTTTATAAATGACCTGGATGAGGAAGTGGAGGGATGGATTAGTAAATTTGCTGATGACACAAAGGTTGGAGGGCTGTCAGAGGTTACAGCAGGACATCGATAGGATGCAAAACTGGGCTGAGATGTGGCAGATGGAGTTCAACCCAGATAAGTGTGAAGTGGTTTATTTTGGTAGGTCAAATATGATGGCAGAATATGGTATTAGTGGTAAGACTCTTGGCAGTGTGGAGGATCAGAGGGATCTTGGGGTCCAAGTCCATAGGACACTCAAAATTGCTGCGCAGGTTGACTCTGTGGTTCAGAAGGCATATGGTGCATTGGCCTTCATCAATCGTGGAATTGAATTTAGGAGCCGAGAGCTAATGTTGCAGCTATATAGGGCCCTGGTCAGAATCCACTTGGAGTATTGTGCTCAGCTCTGGTCGCCTCACTACAGGATGTGGAAATTAAAGAAAGGGTGCAGAAAAGATTTACAAGGACGTTGTCTGGATTGGGGAGCATGCCTTATGAGAATATGTTGAGTGAACTCGGCCTTTTCTCCTTGGAGCGATGGAGGATGAGAGGTGACCTGATAGAGGTGTACAAGATGATGAAAGGCATTGATCGTGTGGATAGTCCAAAGCTTTTTCTCAGGGCTGAAATAGCTAGCATGAGAGGGCACAGTTTTAAGGTGCTTGGAAGCAGGTACAGAGGAGATGTCAGGAGTAAGTTTTTTTTAATGTGGAGAGTGGTGAGTGCGTGGAATGGGCTGCCGGCGACGGTGGGGGAGGCGGATACTATAGAGTCTTTTAAGAGACTCCTGGATAGGTACATGGAGCTTAGAAAAATAGAGGGCTATGAGTAACCCTGGGTAATTTCAAAGCAAGTACATGTTCGGCACAGCTTTGTGGAACAAAGGGCCTGGATTTCTATGTTTCTATGAGGAGACTTAGTATGTCACCAAAGCCACTCACAAATTTCTACAGATGTGACAGGGAGAGTATTCTAACTGGCTGCATCACTATCTGGTATGGACTGGGGTGGGGGGGCACTGTACAGGACTGAAATAAGCTGCAGAAAGTTGTAAACTTAGTCAGCTCCTTCACGGGCCTCCTCAGCATCCAGGACTACTTCAAGGAAGGATGACTCAAAAAGTTGGTATCTATCATTAAGGACACCAATCACCCATGACATGCCCTCTTCTCATTTCTACCATCAGGGAGGAGGTACAGAAGCATGAAGACGCACACTCAGCAATTCAGCAACAGCTTCTTCCCCTCCGCCATCAGATTTCTGAATGGACAACGAACCCACGAACACTACCTCCTTACTTTTGATTTCTCTTTTTGCATGACTTACTTAACTTTTTAAATATATGTATATGTTGCAATGCATAATACAAACTATTCATTGCAATACAATGTACTGCTGCCCCAAAACAACAAATTTCACAACATATGCCAGTGATAAGAAACCTAATTCTGATTTATAGCCCTTGATCATTAAGACTGAAGCCACCAACAATTCCCAAAAGGTCCCCAGTTCTTTTTAACTACACCATATCCAATGCTTCATATTGCTTGTCCTGCTAACTAAATCCTCAAAGATCCTTAATATGCTGTGCAACACAACTGTTCTTTTGTAAAACCATATCAGCCTTGCTTAACCATGTTAGGCCTTTTAAATTTTGGATTAGATTGTTTTTCTTTGCAGCTTAAAAATTACCTGTTAGTATATGTTATAACTATTTATATACATATAACTGTTTAGTATGTTTCCTAGTGGTCACAGTATGTATATGCAGTTGTTCAGTGTGTCCCCTAGTGGTCACAGTATGTATATGCAGTTGTTCAGTGTCTCTCCTAGTGGTCACAGTATGTGTATGCAGTTGTTCAGAGTGTCCCCTAGTGGTCACAGTGTGTATATGCAGTTGTTCAGTGTGTCCCCTAGTGGTCACAGTATGTATATGCAGTTGTTCAGAGTGTCCCCTAGTGGTCACAGTGTGTATATGCAGTTGTTCAGTGTGTCCCCTAGTGGTCACAGTATGTATATGCAGTTGTTCAGAGTGTCCCCTAGTGGTCACAGTATGTATATGCAGTTGTTCAGAGTGTCCCCTAGTGGTCACAGTGTGTATATGCAGTTGTTCAGTGTGTCCCCTAGTGGTCACAGTATGTATATGCAGTTGTTCAGAGTGTCCCCTAGTGGTCACAGTATGTATATGCAGTTGTTCAGTATCTCCCCTAGTGGTCACAGTATGTGTATGCAGTTGTTCAGAGTGTCCCCTAGTGGTCACAGTATGTACTGTATATGCAGTTAAAAACATGAGAAAATCTGCAGATGCTGGAAATCTAAAGCAATGCACACAAAATCCTGGAGGAACTCAGCAGATCAGGCAGCATCTGAGGAAAAACAGTAAAGAGTTGACATTTTAGGCCAAGACCCTTCTTCAGGACTGAGGGAAGGGGCAAGAAGTCTGAAATAGAAGGTTGGAGGGAGTGGAAAGAAGCTAGCTGAAAGGTGATAAGTGAAGCCATGTGTGTGGGAAAGGTCAAGGCTTGGAGAAGAAAAAATCTGATAGAACAGGAGAGTGGACAATAGAAGAAAGGAAAGGGGGGGGGGGAACCGAGGGAGAAATAACAGGCAGGTAAAAGAACAGAAGTAAAAGAACAGAGTGGGGAATATAATCAGAATCGGGTTTATTATCACCGGTGTGTGTTATGAAATTTGTTAACTTAGCAGCAGCAGTTCAATGCAATACATATACAGAAGAAAAAATATAATAATAAATAAATCAATCAATTACAGTATACATATATTGAATATATTAAAAATCATGCAAAAATCAGAAATAATATATATTTAAAAAGTGAGGTGGTGTTCAAGGGTTCAATGTCCATTTTGAAATCGGATGTCAGAGGGGAAGAAGCTGTTTCTGAATTGCTGAGTGTGTACCTTCAGGCTTCTGTACTTCCTACCTTATAGTGATAGTGAGAAAAGGGCATGCCCCTGGTACTGGAGGTCTAATGGACGCTGCCTTTCTGAGACACCGCTCCTTGAAGATGTCCTGGGTACTTTGTAGGCTAGTACCCAGAATGGTGACGAGTAAATTTACAACCCTCTGCAGCTTCTTTCGGCCCCATGCTGTAACCCCCCACCCCCATACCAGACAGTGAAGCATCCTGTCAGAATGCTCTCCATGGTACAACTATAGAAGTTTTTGAGTGTATTTGTTGACATACCAAATCTCTTCAGACTCCTAATGAAGTATAGTCATTCTTTGAGAGGTTGGTCATGACTAGACTGAACTCCTGCCTCAGCAAGGACCTGGACCCATTGCAATTTGCCTATCGCCACAATAGGTCAATGACCGACACAATCTCAATGGCTCTTCACACGCCCTTAGACCACCTGGACAACACAAACACCTATGTCAGGATGCTGTTCTTCGACTATAGCTCAGCATTTAATACCATCATTCCCACAATCCTGATTGAGAAGTTGCAGAACCTGGGCCTCTGTACCTCCCTCTGCAATTGGATCCTCAACTTCCTAACTGTAAGACCACAACCTGGGCAGATTGGTGATAACATATCCTCCTCGCTGATGATCAACATTGGTGCACCTCAGGGATGTGTGCTTCACCCACTGCTCTACTCTCTCTCTATACCCATGACTGTGTGGCTAGGCATAGCTCAAATACCATCTGTAAATTTGCTGATGATACAACCATTGTTAGTAGAATCTCAGGTGGTGACGAGGGGGTGTACAGGAGTGAGATACGCCATCTACTGGAGTGGTGCTGCAGCAACAACCTGGCACTCAATGTCAGTAAGACGAAAGAGCTGATTGTGGACTTCAGGAAGGGTAAGACGAAGGAACACATACCAATCCTCATAGAGGGATCAGAAGTGGAGAGAGTGAGCAGCTTCAAGTTCCTGGGTGTCAAGATCTCTGAGGATCTAACCTGGTCCCAACATATCGATGTAGTTATAAAGAAGGCAAGACAGTGGCTATACTTCATTAGGAGTTTGAAGAAATTTTGCACATCAGCAAATACACTCAAAAACCTCTACAGTTGTACTGTGGACAGCATTCTGACAGGCTGCATCACTGTCTGGTATGGAGGGGCTACTGCACTGGACCAAAAGCTGCAGCAGAAGGTTGTAAAACTAGTCAGCTCCATCTTGGGTACTAACCTACAAAGTACCCAGGACATCTTCAGGGAACAGTGGCTCAGAAAGGCAGCATCCATTGTTAAGGACCTCCAGCACCCAGAGCCATGCCCCTTTCTCCCTGTTACCATCAGGTAGGAGGTACAGAAGCCTGAAGGCACACGCTCTGATTCAGGAACAGCTTCTTCCCCTCTGCCATCTGATTCCTAAATGGACATTGAATCTTTGGACACTACCTCACTATTTTTTAATATACAGTATTTCTGTTTTTGCATGTTTTTTGTCATCTATTCAATATATGTAATTGATTTACTTGTTTATTTATTATTATTATTATTATTTTATTATTTTTTCTCTCTGCTACATTATGTATTGCGTTGAATTGCTGCTGCCAAGTTAGCAAATTTCACGTCACATGCCGGTGATGATAAACCTGATTCCGATTCTGATTGTTGCTGTCTTGCCTTATTTATAACTGCATCAATATTTTGGGACCAGGTTAGGTCCTCAGAGATCTTGACACCCAGGAACTTGAAACTGCTCACTCTCTCCACTTCTGATCCCTCTGTGAGGATTGGTTTGTGAAGGTGCGGGAGTGGAGAAGGGGTGAAGGTGGAGTGATTTGTTTACCTGATGGAGAAATCAATATTTATGCCCTCAGATTGGAGGGTAGCCAGACAGAAAATAAGGTGTTGCCCCTCCACCTTGAGGGTGGCCTCTCTTGGCACAAGAGGGGGCCATGGATCGACACGTTGGAATGGGAATTAAAATGTTCACCCACCAGGAACTCCCACTCATGGTGGATGGTGTGCATGTGCTCGACAAAGCAGTCCCCCAATTTACAACGGGGCTCACCAATGTAGAGGCTGCATCATCAGTTGTTCAGTGTCCCCCCCCCCCCCACCTTAGTGGTCACAGTATGTACATGCAGTTGTTCAGAGTGTCCCCTAGTGGTCACAGTATGTATATAAGACCACAAGACACAGGAGCAAAATTAGGCCATTTGGCCCATCGAGTCTGCTCTGCCATTCAATCATGGCTGACCCTTTTTTCCTGTTCTTAGCCCCACTCTCCGGCCTTCTCCCCGTGACTTTTGATGCCGTGTCCAATCAAGAATCTATTAAATACACCCAACGATCTGGCTTCCACAGCTGCCTGTGGTATCAAATTCACCACCCTCTGGCTCAAGAAATTTCTCCACATCTCTATTTTAAAATGATGCTCCACTATCCTGAGGCTGTGCCCTCTTGTCCTAGACTCCCCCACAATGGGAAACACCCTTTCCACATCTACTCTGTCCAGACCTTTCAACAGTCAAAAGGTTTCAATGTATACCCTCCCCCCCCCAATCCTTCTAAATTCCAGTGAGTACAGACCCAGAGCCATCAAAAGTTCCTCGTATAATAACATAATAACCCTTTCATTCCTGGAAATCATCCTTGTGTACCTCCTCTGAACCATCTCCAATACCAGCACATCTGTTCTTAGATGAGGACCCCAAAACTGTTCACAATACTCAAGGTGAGGCCTCACCAGTGCCTTATAAAGCCTCAACATTATATCCATGCTCTTTTATTCTGGACCTCTTGAAATGAATGCTAACATTGCATTTGCCTTCCTCACTACCAACTCTAGCTGCAAGTTAACCTTTAGGGTGTTCTGCACAAGGACTCCCAAGTCCTCTTGCATCTCAGATTTTTGTGTTTTCTCCCGATTTAGAAAATAGTCTGCACATTTTTTCTTCTACTAAAGTGCATGACCATGCATTTTCCAACATTGTATTTCATTTGCCATTTCCTTGCCCTTTCTCCTAATCTGTCTAAGTCCTTCTGCATCCTACCTGTTTCCACCAATCTTTGTATCATCTGCAAACTTGGCAACAAAGCCATCTATTCCATCATTTAAATCATTTATATACAGCATAAAAAGAAGCGATCCCAACACTGACCCCTGCAGAACACCACTAGTCACTGGCAGCCAATCAGTCAAGGATCCTTTTATTCCCACTCGCTGCCTCTTACCAATCAGCCAATGTTCTAACCATGCCAGTAACTTTCTTGTAATACCATGGGCTCTTAACTTGGTAGGCAGCCTCATGTGTGGCACTTTGTTAAAAGCCTTCTGAAACTCCAAATATACAACATCCACTGCATCCCCTTTTTCTATCCTACCTGTGATGTCCTAAAGAATCCCAACAGGTTCATCAGGCAAGATTTTCCCTTAACGAAACCATGCTAACTTTGTCCTATCTTGTCCTGTCACCAAGTACTCCATAACTTCATCCTTAACAATTAACTCCAACATCTTTCCAACCACGGAGGTCAGGCTAACTGATCTATAATTTCCTTTCTGCTGCCTTCCTCCTTTCTTAAAGAGTGGAGTGATACTTGCAATTTTCCAGTCCTCTTGTCCCATGCCAGAGTTCAATGATTTCTGAAAAATCATTACCAATGCCTCCACAATCTGTACCACTTCCTCTTTCAGAACCCCATGGTGTAATTCATCTGGACCAGCTGTGTCCTTAGGTCTTCCAGCTTTTTGAGCACCTTTTCCCCTGTAATAGTAACTACACTCACTTCTCTTCCCTCACACACTTCAACATCTGGTACACAGTTAGTGTCTTCTACAATGAAGACTGATGCAAAGTATTCACTTAGTTCATCTGCCAGCCTCTTGTCCCCCATTATCATTTTTCTGGCCTCATTTTCTAGCGGTCTTATATCCACTGTCATATCTCTTTTATCTTTTACATACTTGAAAAAGCTTTTACTATTCATTTTGTTATTGTTTGCTAGCTTGCTTTAATATTTCATCTCTTTCCCTCCAAATGATTCTTTTAGTTGCTCTCTGTGAGCTTTTAAAAGTTTCCCAATCCTCTTTCTTCCCACTAATTTTTGCTTTGTTGTATGCCTTCTTTTTTGCTTTTACATTAGTTGTGTCTTCCCTTGTCAGCCACAGCTGTAGTATTTTGCCATTTGAGTATTTCTTTGTTTTTGGAATACAACTATCCTGCAGCTTTCTCATTTTCCCCCAGAAACTCACGCCATGGCTGCTCTGCTGTCATCCCTGACAGCATCTCCTTCCAATTTACTTTGGCCAACTCCTCTCTCACACCTCTGTAATTTCCTTTACTCCACTGAAATACTGCTACAACAGACTTTACTTTCTCCCTATCAAATTTCAAGTTGAACTCAATCATATTGTGATCACGGCCTCTTAAGCATCCTTTTACCTTAAGCTCCCTAATCACCTCCAGTTCATTAAACAACACCCAATTCAGTATAGCTGATCCCCTAGTACCAACTTGATTTTCCCCAATCGACCTGCATGTTGAAATCTTGCCCTTTTGACAGGCCTTTTCTATTTCTCGTTGTAATCTGTGGTCCACATCCCAGCTGCTATTGGGAAGCCAGTATATAACTGCCAACAGGGTCCCTTTACTCTTGCAGTTTCTTAACTCAACCCACAAGGATCCAACATCTTGTAATCCTATGTCTCAGCTTTCTACTGATGTGATGCCATTCTTTACCAGCAGAGCCACACCACCCCCTCTGCCTACCTTCCTAGCCCTCCAATACAAAGTGTATTGGACATTCAGCTCCCAACTACAACCATTCTTCAGCCATGATCACAACATCATACCTGACAATCTGTAAAAGTGCAACAAGATTTCTTATACTCCGTGCATTGAGATATAACACTGAGTGCTGTCTTTGCTACCCTTTTTGATTCTGTAACCCTAATGCACTGATACTCACCCTGTTGGCTGCAATATTGTCCTAACATCCTGACAGTCTGCATGCTATCTTTGCTTTTTTACCATCTGTCCTATACTGAGTCCCTTCACTCCAATTCCCACCCACTGTCAAATGTGTTTAAATCCTCCCCAACCGCTCTAACAAACTTGTCCACGAGAATATCGGTCCTCTTGCATTCAGCTGCAACCTATCCCTTTTGTACAGGTCACATCCCCTCCAGAAAACATCCCAATGATTCAATAACTTGAAGCACTGCCCTCTGCATTAGCTTCTCAGCCACGAATTTATCTGCCAAATTATCCTGTTTCTATCCTCTAGTGCATGGCACAGGTAGCAATCCAGAAATTACTACCCTGGAGGTCCTGCTTCTCAGCTTTCTACCTAGCTCTCCACATTTTCTCTTCAGGACTCTTTGGTTTTCCTTCCTGTGTCATTGGTACCAGTATGTACCGAGACATCTGGCTGCTCTCCTTCACGTCCAAAATGCTGTGGATGCGATCCGAAACATCCCTGACACTGGCATCAGTGAGGCCACATACCATCTGGGTGCCCTGTTCACATCCACAGAATCTCCTGTCTGTTCCTCTGACTACTGAGTCCCCCATCACTCCCGATCCCCTCTTCTCCCTCTTTTCCATCTGCACCATGGACCTATGCTCTTCATCAGTAACCTGGTCTCCATGCACTCCACTCGGAGGTCATCCCCCGCAACAGTATCCAAAACGTTATACTTATTATTGAGGGGAATGGCCACAGGGGTGCTCCGCACTAACTGCAAGTTCACATTTCTATTTCTCCTGACAGTCACCCAGCTACTCACCTCTTGCAACTTAGGGGTGACTACTTCCCTGTAACTCTGATCGATTATCTCCTTACTCTCCCGTACAAGCCAAATGTCATCCAGTTGCTGCTCCAGACCCTAACACGGTCTTCGAGGAGCTGCAGCTGGATGCACTTCACACAGATGTAGTCCCTGGGAGCCTCTGGGTCTCCCAGGACTCCAGCATTCGGCATGCAGAACACACAATGGCCGTCAACTACACTAGGTACGGTAAGAGAAAAACAATGAAACCTTAACAGAAACTTACTAGAGCCACCACCTCTTCCGAGCCAAAGTCTTCTTTTGGCCAAAGCCTGACACCCTTACTTTCACTACTGGCCTACTCCTAACAATGGCCGCCCCACTTGTCCCTTCTGTACTTCTATTTTATTTGCTGTGCTCTGCTCCCACCACTGATTGGGCTGCTGGAATGAGCCCAAATGCCCACAAATCTCTCCTTTTAAACAAGTGTCACCAACCTGTGAGAAACTTCCTCACTGTGATCTGCTCCCGCGACCGATTGGGCCACTGAAATGTAGTCGTTCATTGTGTCCCCTAGTGGTCATAGTACATATATGCAGTTGTTCGGTGTGTCCCCTAGTGGTTACATTTGTATTCTGGAAAGCTCTGGAAGCTTCTTTTGGTATTGCATCTATCTGCCTGGCTAACTCTTAATCTTCAAATTTGAATGGAATGCTTCTTATCTAAGAGTTGAACATGTGGCAGTCATCTTTTTTCTCTTACTTTTCTCTTCCTCCTGCTACTAGCATCTGTCCTCATTACTGTATACACCATATTTTGCTTCCGTCTCCTTTCACAAACTAGACTTCTATCACAGTCCTTGTTTCAATTTTCTTTGTTCTAGTGATGCGATGACGAACTTCTTTGTTCTAGTCAGATGGTGACGAGAGGGCGTACAGGAGTGAGATACACCAGCTGGTTGAGTGGTGTCGCAGCAACAACCTCACACTCAACTTCAGTAAGACCAAAGAAGTGACTGTGGACTTCAGGAAGAGAAGATGAGGGAACACACACCAGTCCTCATAGAGGGATCAGAAGTGGAAAGAGAACAATTTCAATTTCCTAGGAGTCAATATCTCTTACAACGTAACCTAGACCCAACATACTGATGCAGCAATAAAGACACGGCAGTGGCTATATTTCATTAGGAGTTTCAGGAGATTTGGTTTGTCACCTAAGACACTCACAAGTTTCTATAAATGTACCATGGAAAGCATTCTAACTGGCTGCATCATCGTCTTGTATATGTAGGGGTAGGGGTGGGGGGGGCTACTACACAGGATCAAACTAAGCTGCAGAGAATTGTAAACTTAGTCAGCTTCATCGTGGGCACGAGCCTCTGTGGTATCCACGACATCTTCAGGGACTGGTGCTTCAAAATGGTGGCGTCCATCATTAAGGACACCCATCACCCTGGTCATGCCTTGTTCTCATTGCTACCATCAGGGAGGAGGTACAGGAGCCTGAAGACACACACTCAACAATTCAGGAACAGCTTCTTCCCCTCTGCCTTCTACCTCACTACTTCTTAATTTTTTTTTCCCACTACTTATCTAATTTGACTATTCACTCTCTTGGCTCCATGTTCCCAACACTCCTGTAGCTCTCAAACCTGTTCTCTCACAAAAGGTCATCAGCTCCCTTTATTCTTACATCCAATAACCTACACTTGGTGTATTTACAGCAGCCCCGGCTGGCAGAGGGAACAGAAACAGCTGGAGAAACACACTTGGTCATAGGGAGGAGGTGGAAACAAGTGTCTAGAACAAGTTTCAGAATCAAATATTTCAATTCTTCAAATTTACAAAAACACATTTTATACAATCAAAAGTGTGCATGAGGAATTTCAGCAGATTTCAGATATTTACAAGGTACAAGCATTCCACAAATTTACAAGAGACTGAACGGATAATACTGTTGGTGTAAAATTAATTCTGATTCTGAACAGCTAAAATATAAAAAATTTACAGCTAGCAGGTCAGAGTGCAGATACCGGATACTTAATGTCTTGTTCTGGCCTTGAGCTCAGTGTCGGACACCTTTCCTCAGCTGCTGAGGCTGGACACCTGTCCCCAGGTGTTGAGCTCAGTGTTGGACACCTGTCCCTGGGTGTTGAGACTGTTGGACACCTGCCCCCTAGGGATGAGTGTTGGACACCTGCCACTGGGTGTTGAGACTGTTGGACACCCGCCCCCGGGTGTTGAGAGTGTTGGACACCCGCCCCCGGGTGTTGAGAGTGTTGGACACCTGTCCCCAGGTGTTGAGCTCAGTGTTGGACACCTGTCCCCGGGTGTTGAGACTGTTGGACACCTGCCACTGGGTGTTGAGAGTGTTGGAACCCGCCCCCGGGTGTTGAGAGTGTTGGACATCCGCCCCCGGGTGTTGAGAGTGTTGGACATCCGCCCCCGGGTGTTGAGAGTGTTGGACACCTGCCCCCGGGTGTTGAGAGTGTTGGACACCTGCCCCCAGGTGTTGGACACCTGCCCCCAGGTGTTGAGAGTGTTGGATACCTGTTCCCAGGTACTTGTCTTGGTGCTGGCTCCTTGACCCACAGATAGGGCTTTGCGTTGCCATTTTCAATCCACTTCCTAGGACAGTATCACCAGAAAAAATTCTCCTCAATCCCGTAAATAATTTATATGACATTGAAAAGCAGCTTCACACCATCCCACCACCCACAGTGTGCTCAGAGGACAAAGTTGCTTCGATTTGAGAAGAAAGAAAGTGACTTTTCTTCAGTTTTTTGGTGTTTCCAGGAAACGCTTCACCTCCTATGGTAAAATGGATCTCCTTCCTGGCTTTCCTCTTGGCATGCTTTTTCTCACGCTTATGAGCTGCAGCCAGGTTGGCAAGCACCTACACAAAGGGAAAAGAAATTATTGGCAGAACTCCTGGCTTTCATTCACCTCATTCAATATAACACCACTCATCAGCACCACAAGTTAAGCTTATGAAAGCCTCCAAAGTCAATTTCACAACAAGGTCCTGGCTCTGTTCAGCAGATTCTGCTGTGTGCAGATTTGGAGATGGAGATGCTTCACACAGTCACCCTGCCAAAGCTTTCAAAGTGACTTACTCACTTACTTTAGTGATCTATCTATCTTTACAAACCTTCCAAGCCAATGAGATGCGGTGCCCAGAAACCCACCTGTCTAACCTTAGCCTAATCACAGGACAATTTACACTGACCAATTAATCTACTAAGTGGTACGTCTTCGGAACGTGGGAGGAAACCCGAGCACCCGGAGGAAACCCACGCACTCATGGGAGAGTGTACAAACTCCTTACAGACGGCATCAGAACTGAACTCCAAACTCCAACATTCCCAGCTGTAGTAACATCAAGCTAACCACTATGCTACTGTGGCACCCCAAGAGAATGGGAATTAACCTCATACTCTGGAGAAATGAAAAATGTACCTGAGAGACAGTGGTTGGAAACAAGGGTCATGTGTAATGCCCAACAAAAAGCTACCATCAGATTTTGACCAGATTGTTGGGATATTTAAGGTAGGTACATTGCTGGAGGATCAGAAATTGAAGGTTATGGAGAACTGCCACTTTGCAACTTAGATCAGCCAAGATCATATTAAATAGTAGTGTAGTAACATCATAAAGGATCTCACCCACCCTGCTCATAGACTCTCATCAGGGAGGAGGCTACGTAGCATCCACACCAGCGCTACCAGACTCAAAAACAGTTACTTTCCCCAAGCAGTAAAGCTGATCAACATCTCCACCCACTAACCCACCCCTCAACACCCCCAACCACCACTACTTTATCATTTCCTGTCAGAGCCACCTTATTTACAGACATTCTTGTGCTTATTGTCACCTTATGGACATACAATCAATCTATATATACAAACCATCTTTATTATATTTATTGTGTGAAAAATTGTGGAATATTGGTAGCTCAGGTTGGCTATTTGGAAGTTTGGTTGATTGCTGGGCAAAAAGTTTGCAGACGTTTTGGTTGTAAACAAGAAGCCATCATCTGGCTGTCATCCGGTTGAAATGGTGACTTGCTTCGTCTTCATGAGCTGATACTAGTGAGAGTGGGTCATGCTTCTGCTGGACGACAGCCAGAGTCTTGACTCAAACAAGAACAAGAAAAGAATGAGAATTTCTTGAAGCTTCATTCTCTACAGAAGGATGCATCGACATAGATCCGGTATATGAATGTTTATGGAGAAAAGAGAAGTAACAATGTCAACAATCAAAGAATCACCAGTAATCTTGGATCTGGATAGCAAAGCAAATACTTCCACGGACCTCCCTCAAAGCTAGGCAATCGGAATCTTCCACTGCTAAACTGTTCACAGTGCTTTGAACCATCTAATCAGATCCCAATGTCTTAAAAATATCCATTCGGACCCTAAAGGAGTATCTAAGCCAGCATTCTGAGGAAACAACACCCTCAACTGTGCACTAATGACGGCTTTTCAATTGGAGCCAAAAACGTTTGCAAACATTTTGCCAAGCTCAGCAATCAACCAAACTTTCAAACATTTATTGTGTTTTTTTAAAAAATTATTATTTTTTGTTTATCTTTAGGGAGGTGGGGTGGAGATACGTCTCTACCAAAGAAGGTGAAAGGTGCTCATTCCCTCCGCTAGCCTGAAGGGCAACTTTGGGCAAGGTGTAGCATCTGATTAGTCCCCCGATCAGGGTCATGCGAAGCCATGGCAGCAAGTGGTGGATGGTGGTTTGAGCAGCTGATGTGTATCACAAGCTCTAGTTATGCAACAACTGATGCCAGGCAGACAACCTGTGAAGAGTACTGACGTGCCTGTTCCGTTTTTGTTTGTTGTTTGTGCGGGGAGGAGGGATTTGAGGGGTTGATGATCATGCTGTTGTTCTTCTCTTTCTCAGTTTCAAGACTATCTGGAGAAGAAGAATTTCAGAGTTGTATACTTTGTTAATAAATGAACCTTTGAACCTTTAATAGCTGGGGTCATCCACACTGCCCAGAAGGAAGCAATGGCAAATCACTTCTGTAGAAACATTTGCCAAGAACAATCATGGTCATGGATAAGACCACCATTGCCCACATCATACGACATGGCATGTAAAGATGATAATGATGTTCTTCATGTTATTGTGTTTGTTTGGTGCTGCATCAGATACAGAGTAACAATTATTTCGTTCTCCCTTACACTTGTGTACTGGAACAGACATTAGACAATGTTGTATCTTAGGGACAAGTGGCCTTGTCAAGCTTTCCTCCAATTTTCTTGTGTCATTATGTTCAAACTGACATGTTCTGTGCATCGCAGAGCTGGATGAGTAGCTAAGATTATTTTGATACATACCATTTCTTTAACTGTATTTTGTTGCTCATCCATGGAACTTGTGAACGTGTCGATACTTTCCGCTTTGATGGCACAGTTATCTTGCAGTTTGTACTCATGTGCAATTTCAAACTCTCCCTGAAATACAATTAGTTATACTTTTAGAATATTTTCTCCATATTTAATGTAAACCTTTAAACACTAGAGCACAAGTTTGATCCCTCCAACTCCTTCAGTATTTTGATCGTTTCCTTCCCTGCCTTATAAGCCTTGCCCCCTCCTGAAGCTCAGCTCCCAGCCTTGAATACATTGAATGATCCAGACCTGATGGGAAGACACTATAGAGATTCATAGTTACCAGCGAAGAAATTCTTCTCAAATGGCAGATTTTTAAATTTGAAATGGTTTCTCCATTCAGTTTTAGATCTGTCCTCTCCAACAGAAACATATTCACAGTACCTACCCTTAGAAACCCCTTCAGACCTCACCTCAATAAAACACCAGGTGTCAGTCTGTCGACTACGATCTTAAATGGCAAGATGACAAACCAGCATTCCCTCTGCCCCCCCCCCCAACAAACTAGTTATTCAAGGTTCATTTTCATTCAACTATACATGAGCAGAATCAGGCCATTTAACCCATCAAGTCTGCTCCACTGTTTCATCATGGCTAATCCATTTTCCCTCTCAGCCCCAATCTCCTGCCTTCTTCCTGTATCCCTTCATGCCCTGACTTATTAAGAATCTACCAATCTGCCTTAAATATACCCTAAGACTTGGCCTCCACAGCCGCCTGTGGCAAAGAATTCTACAGATCCACCACTCTCTGGCTAAAGAAATTCCTCCTCATCTCAGTTCTAAATGGACACCCCTTTATTCTAAGACTATGTCCTCTGGTCTTAAGTCTCCCCCACCATAGGAAACATCCTCTCCACATTCACTCTATCAAGACCTTTCAGCATTCAACAGGTATCAATTAGGTCACCACCCCCACCACCCCCAATTCTTCTGAATTCCAGTGAGTACAGGCCCAGAGCCATCAAACACTCTTCATATGATAAGCCTTTCAATCCTGGAATCATTTTCATGAACTTCCTTTGAACTCTCTCCAATGTCAGCATATTCTTTCTAAGATAAGGGCCCAAAACTGCTCACAGTACTCCAAGTGTGGCCTCACAGTGCTTTATAAAGGCTCAACATTACATCCTTGCTTTTATATTCTAGTCCTCTTGAAATGAATGCTAACATCTCATTTGCCTTCCTCACCCCCAATCCAACCTGTGAATTAACTTTTAGGGAATCCTGCACGTAGACTCCCATGTCCCTTTGTTGAATTTTCTCTCTATTTAGAAAATAGTCTACCTTTTTATTTCTTCTACCAAAGTGCACTACCTTACACTTCCTGACACTGAGGACACGGCATCTCCTCTCCTGGGCAACCGCGCAGCCTGAGGCCCTAGTTCTCGCCACAACAAAGGTCAACACAGCTCTCCTGCCACCCTGTTATATTAAGTCTACTTCAATCCTTGTACTCCAACCCACTCTGCAATTAAGGACAAGCTCTTTGCTCTCTTCATTATTTGCTACATCCAGTATTCTCCATTCATCACACCAACTAAACGCTGCTCTGCTCAAAGTTCAAAGTAAATTTTATTATCAAAGTACATATATGTCACCATATACAACCGAGATTCATTTTTCTGTGGGCATACTCAGCAAATCTATAGAATAGTAACTATAACTATAATGAAAGATCAACCAGAGTGCAGATGACAACAAACCATGCAAATGAAAATATAAATAAATAGTAATAAATAATGCGAGATCATGAGATAAAGAGTTTTTAAAGTGAGATCATTGGTTGTGGGAACATCTCAATTGATGGGCAAGTGAGTGTAGTTTTCCCCTTTCGTTCAAGAGCCTGATGGTAACTGTTCTTGAACCTGGTGGTGCGAGTCCTGAGGCTCCTGTACCTTCTACCTGATGGCAGCAGCAAGAAAAGAGCATGGCCTGGGTGGTGAGGGTCTCTGATGATGGGTATTGCTTTCCTATGAGTGTTTCATGTAGGTGCTGCAGACAGCCTTACTTGTGATGTAATGGGCAGTATCCATTACTTTTTGTAGGATTTTCCGTTCAGGGCTTTGCTGTTTCTATACCAGGCTGTGATGCAGCCAGTCAATATACATCTATAGAAGTTTGCCGTAGTTTCAGATTACATGCCGAATCTCCACAGACTCCTCAGCAGTTCTTTGTTGATTCCATTCCCCACACTATCTGACCATTTTTCAGCCACTGACTCCAGATTTGTACTCTCCTCACAACTTGCTTTGCCACTGTTGGCCAGAAAGAATGACAATCTACAGATCAGTGAATTCCAATGAATCAAGGACAGTGGAAGCAGACAGACTGATTGTCTTGCTGCATGCTTGGGGATGGTGGCTGCCATTTTGTGAGCTTGACATGCTGGGCTTGATCAATGGTTTAAAGAAGACACAATGCTACTTCGGGTAATCTGCTGGACTGGAGATAATTTCCAAATAAGAAGTTATTTATGAGATGTTCTTTAGTTGGCTATAACACGCAGGTTTGTGAATATCGGGGCTGATGCCTGCCTGAAGTAATTCGAGCTCATTGCTGATTGAGAACAAATTATCGACTGTCACTTGATGGGAAGAGGGCAACAAATTGATGCTGGCTTGGCGCAGAGCCAATAACAAGGTGTTAAAGGACAGACACGTGACCTGTGGCCAATGACACTGCAATGCGATATTTGGATAGATAAGGAATTGATATAAAAGTGGATGCTTCCTGTGTGCTGGTAGCGGTAAGTTCGAAACGCGAGCAACCCTGTGTGAAACACATGGTGAGTGAATCGGGACTATGAGGAACACCTGGCCAGTGTAAACTCCTTTGTCTGGGTAATACTTCTGCTATCCTTTGACTATTCAGGAGAGTCAGGGATACCTAGTGAGTGTGCACAACAAGGCATTTAGTGTGTGAATTCACGAACATGTTAGTTTAAACAATAAAGGTACTCGTCAGTAAATACAGATCTCTCTGTGCCTCACAGTTATAAGTTATAAGTCTCGTTATAAGTTGTATTTTTTTTATAACACCATCCTTTTTGTATCTTCAACAAATTTGGATGTTTCACCTAAGTCATGATTACGGGTTGTAGGGAGCGAAGGCCCCAGAACTCATCTCCATGGCAACCCTGTTACAGCTTGCCCACTTTTTTCCCCAATGAATCCTTTTCTAGTACAGTAACCATTTACATGGCACGTCAAATATCTTTTGGGAAAACCAGTTCATTCTAACCACAAAAGCATTTGATTAGACTCTGCCTCGTGTGTCATAATGCTCTGTAATCACTTCCTTGATTATGTATTCCAACAATTTTCCCCAACAGCTAAACATCAGACTACCGACCTGGAATTCTCCATTTCTCTTCTTCTGTAACATTTATATGAAATACATCAATAAGAAACACGGTCACAGCATCAATCATCAGGGACCCCCGCCATACCCCCATCAGGACACACTCTCTTCTCCCTGCTGCCATCAGGAGGGAGGTACAGGAGCCTCAGGACTCTCACCACCAGGTTCAGGAACAGTTATTACCCCTCAACCATCAGGCTCCTGAACCAAAGGGGATAACTTCTCTCGCCCCATCATTGAAATTTCCCCACACCCAATGGACTCACTTTCAAAGACTCGTCATCTCATGTTCTCAATATTTATTGCTAATTTATTTATTATCATTATTTTATCTTTTTGTTCTGCACACAGTTTGTGTCTTCTGCACTCTGGTTGAATGGCCAAGTTGGGCGGTCTTTCAGTGATTCTGTAATGGTTATTATTCTGTAGAGTTACTGAGTATGCCCAAAAGAAAACTAATCTCAGATGACATATATGTACTTCGATAATAAATTTACTTTGAACTTTGAAAATTTACTAACTAATTTTGTAAAGTAACACTGGTTCCCAGAAATTGATTATTGACTGGGAAGAGAATGGATTGAATTAGTTTTGCACAATGCTAAAGCCTGGCAGCTTTCACAAGGATGGGTTAATAAATTCAAAACTCAGTTGACTAAGTTAATAAGCACCATGGAAACAAACCAGTGAGTGGAAGCCGTTTGTGGGTCTACTCAAGCCTCCTCTCAGTACAGGGAAATACGTCAATTTTGTATTGCATTGTTACAATACAGGGATCCAATTATAGCAACATTACATTAATGCAACAATTACTGTATATCTCTTAAATGGAAATGAGTGCAGTGGGGAATCAAAAACTATTAAACAGGCAAGGACTAAATTTATATCACAATGGGCCAGTAACTCATGAAGGATCTCACCCGCCCCACTCGTAGACTGCTTGTCCCACTCCCATCAGTGAGGAGGCTACATAGCATCCATGCCAGGACCACCAGACTCAAAAACAGTTACGTTCTCCAAGCAGTAAGGCTGATCAACACCTCCACCCACTTGCACACCCATCTACACCCCCAACCATCACTACTTGATCATTTCCTGTCAGACACCTTACATACAGTCATTCTTTGATGGCAGTGCGGTAGCATAGTGGTCAGCATAACGCTTTACAGTACAGACGACCCGGGTTCGATTCCCGGTGCTGCCTGTAAGGAGTTTGTATGTTCTCCCCGTGACCGTGTGGGTTTCCTCCCGCAGTCCAAAGATGTACTGGTTGGTAGGTTAATTGATCATTGTAAATTGTCCCGTGATTAGGTTAGAATTAAATCAGGGGGTTGCTGGGCAGCGTGGATCGAAAGGCCGGAAGGGCCTATTCCTCACGTATTCCAAAAACACAATAAACTCCTGTGCTTAGTGTCACTTCATGGACACACAATCCATGTTTATAAACTATCTGATGTACTTATATTTATTGTGTTTTTTATTATTATCATGTTTCCTTTTTCTTGGGTTGCATCGGATCTGGAGTAACAATTATTTTGTTCTCTTTTACACGTGTGTACTGCAAATGACATTAAACAATCCTGAATTGCCCAAAATACTCTGCTGAATGGATTTTTTCTTACTCTGATGAAATCCAAGAGTTCAAAAACATCCCTTTTAAACAAAAGACTGTAATCAGTCAGATGAGACACGACAACATTTAAACCACTTGGCTTTAAAGATTATTCTTAGGTTAGGATTTATAACACAAAAACTAATTGAAGCAGATGCCAGAGGCAGTGGGCTTGGCAGGCTGGCCCCTGCCTTTGGAGCTGCCCTCTGGTGTTTGCTCGGTGGAGGACAAGCTGGATTGCACTCATCCCCTTTTCTTATTCTATTTTGTGTGATCTTGATCGGGGCAGACTGGCTCTGCGGTCACCGAATGACATAGTGGTAAACTGAACTGACCCCAGCTACACCGAACGTCGCCAAACTGACCCCAGCTACACCGAAGGTCGCTGAACTGACCCCAGCTACACCGAACGTCGCCAAACTGACCCCAGCTACACCGAAGGTCGCTGAACTGACCCCAGCTACACCGAACGTCGCTGAACTGACCCCAGCTACACCGAACGTCGCCAAACTGACCCCAGCTACACTGAACGTCGCCAAACTGACCCCAGCTACACCGAACATCGCTGAACTGACCCCAGCTACACTGAAGGTTACTGAACTGACCTGATCTACAGTGAACATTACTGCTTTTTCAAGGACTCAGTGGTTTGATGTTTAATATTCTGTATCTTATTCACTCACTTTTGCCGTTTGCACAATTTGTCCATTTTTTGCGTGCTGGGTGTTTGACATTTTCTTTGAATGAGCTACATGGCATTTCTTAGTTTTGTGGCTGCTTGTGGGAAGACAAATCTCAGGGGTTGTATACTGCATACATACTTTGATAATAGAAGTACTTTGAATCTGCACCTGCACTAGTGAGTGATGATCGGACTGCTGTGGGCTGTTCTTGCCTACAACATCCCTTGTACCATCGATCTACAGGGCAGGGCACTCAGGGACTTGGGGTATTTTTTTTGTGTGACTGTTTGGTGATTCCAATTGTAATTATTTGTGCTATATGTGCCTTGTGCTGTGCGTGAATGTTGGTACTGTGTTTTGCACCTTGGCCCCGGAGTAATGCTGTTTGGTTGTATTCATGGTAAGTGACAATTAAACTTGAACTTGAACCTGATTGTATCTACTGCTTTATCAGGCCGGACTTTGCAAAGCAGCAGTCATGCCGGTTTTGCACCCACCTCCCCAGTGTCTGAATCACAGGCTCTGATAGCAACATCCAGACAATTTAACCCGATACCTGAAACTACCCCACTACATTAAAATTCACATTATTTATTTATTGAGATACAGCACGGAGTAGCCCTTCAAGCTGCACTGCCCAGCTACCCCTGATTTAACCAGGTTTAATCACTGGACAATTTACAATGACCGATAAACCTACCTACCGGTAAGTCTCTGAACTGTGGGAGGAGACCAGAGCACCTGGAGGAACCCCACACATTCCATGGGGGGGGGGGCGAGAGAACATACAGACACATTACAGATGACGCCAGAATTCAACTCCGAACTCCAACATATCAATCTGTAATAGGGTCGCACTAACCAATATGCTACCGTGCACCCATTATGTATAATAGTGAAGCAGGAAAGCCAGAGAACATCTTTAAGAGTAGAGCTCAGGGGTTTAACATTTAACATGAGTCAAGAACTTCTACCAGAACTTTTGGGGGGAGTGTAGCAACCAAAGATGTGTGACAATACTACAAGTAAATGATTCACGGCAGCTAAGGCCAGCGGACCTTACCTTGGACGATAATCGTGCTTCTCGGTTGTACAGCAGGAAAAAAGGTGTGAACTTGGTACTTGAATTTACTGACGTCCGAAATTCAAAGAGGATTGGGTCTAAGCAGATGTCCCAGTCCTTCAGCTTGGAGTTCACTGTGTTCCTAATGGCTGTCTTCAGTACCTCACTGGTTCTGTCATCGAGGCCTGTGTACTGCAGGTGTTCAGCGGGAGTCACTTTGTTGTGAATATTCCAACATTCACGCAAGTTTTTGTTCACCTGTAGCAGACAGATGAGAACTCAGAAGTGGGTAGTCTTCAGCATGACACAATTCAGGGATACAAAAATGTTTGGATACTTCAACAACGTTGTACTGTGATATACCACAACTGCTTCATGAGAAACCAGGCGTAAGCAGTGTTTCTCACTTCTCCACCAGCTGGGAACATTAACATTAAATTGAGGAGAGTCCTAATGAATTTCTACAGATGTACCGTGGACAGCGTTCTAACAGGCTGCATCAGCGTCTGATATGGAGGGGCCACTGCACAGGACTGGAAGAAACTGCAAAAAGTTGTAAGCTCAGTCAGCTTTATCGTGGGCACCAGCCTCCCCAGCATTGAGGACATCTTCAAAAGGCGATGCCCCAAAAAGGACCCCCATCACCCAGGACATGCCCTCTTCTCATTGCTACCATCAAGGAGGAGGTACAGGAGTCTGAAGACACACACTCAACAATTCAGGAACAACTTCTTCAAAGATGTATATACCCTTTTGCACTATATATATATATCTCATTGTAATTTATAGATATAATAAAGTTTGCAGATGCTGGAAATCCAGAGCAACACACACAGAATGCTGGAGGAACTCAGCAGGTCAGGCAGCGACTATGGAGAGGAATAGAAAGTCAACATTTCGGGCCAAGACTCTTCATCAGGACTGAGGTGGGGGAAGACTCCAGAATAAAAAGGTGTGGGGAGGGGTGGTTCCTTAAGGTTGTTATAGCTGAGAGTGGTAATGGGGACAAGCTCCCACTACCTATTAAATGCGCCTCAAATAGCCTCTGACAACCAAATCTAGCTCCTGGCCTTCACACGTGGCTTAGCTACTAAGCCCAGTGGAACTGCTTCTACTGACAGGAGAAGGGGCAAAGCTGGGTTACTGGCGCCTTAAAACCAGTCGCTTCGGGCAGATGGGGCTCGTCAGCCGTGGTTGGCAGCTCTTCTCTTTAAAAGGAAAGTTCTGATCTCAAACCTTCGCTGCCTTGCGACTATACCCACTCATGGGGAAGGTTTCGGGAGTAAATCCTCGAGGGAAAAATCTGGAGCTGGAGTCCCTAAGGCAGTCCTACATTGAGTTCAATGCTGACTGGCAACTCCTGCGACACTGTACTGGTCTCGGCCGTTCCACTGGGTCCATCAGCAGCATGGAGTGGGCGAGCCTATTACATGGGCAACAGCCTGCTCTCCATATTGTACTGCCCAGGATTGCGTATCTAGACAGCTAGGACACAACATCCATGGTCGACCCTGACCGACGGAGGCCTCAGACGGGGAGGGGCAGGAGGCTGGCTGGAAGGTGATAGGTGAAGCCAAGGGGGTGGTAAAGGTAAAGGGTTGGAGAGGAAGGAATCTAATAGGAGAGGAGAGTGGACCATAGGAGGAAGGGAAGGGGGAAGGTGATAAGCAGGTGAGAAGTAAGGGGCCAGAGGGGGGAATAGAAGAAGAGGAAGGGCAGGGAGAAAGTTTTTTTATTGGAAGTAGAAATCAATAGTAATGCCATCTGGTAGGAGGCTACCAAGGCAGAAAATATAGATAGGCAGTTGCAGCTCCTGTGTCCTGCGCCAGATATGAGTGACAGTCAGGGAGGGGAAAGGGATGAAGGAGCTAATGCAGAGTACCCCTGTGGCGAACTCCCTCAAGAACAGGTATATCACTTTGGATACTGTTGGGGAGGAGGTGGGGGAATGACCTAACAGAGGAAAGTTACAGTGGTCAGGTCTTTGGCACTGAGTCTGTCTCTGTGACTCAGAAGGGAAGATGGTTGGGGGGGGGGGGAGAGGCACGCTGTGATGATGGGGTTTCATTAGTTAGGAGAATGGACAGAAGGTTCTGTGGGCGAGAACGAGATTCCCGGATGGTATGTTGCCTCCGGGTGCCAGGGTACGGGATATCTCGGATCGAGTCCTCAGCATTCTTAAGCGGGAGGATGAACAGCCTGAAGTTGTGGTCCATGTACGTACCAGTGATATGGGTAGGACAAGTGACGAGGTTCTGCATAGGGAGTTCAGGTAGTTAGGTGCCAAGTTAAAGGGTAGGACCTCCAGGGTTGTGTTCTCAGGATTGCTACCCTTGCCACGTGCTAGTTAGGGCAGAACTAGGAAGACTAAACAGATTAATACATGGTTAAAGAGCAGGAGTAGGAAGGAGGGCACCTGAACTGGAGGAGGACTAATATCCTAATTGGCAGTTTTGTTAATACTGCACGGTAGGGTTTAAACTAGAGTTGCAGGAGATGGGAACCAGAGTGCCAGAACAGGTAGTGGAGAGGTTGTGGAGACAGATGTTGGCAAGACCTCAGACAAAGCTAAGAATCAAAAAGGTTGAGCATGGCATGACTAGTGTCCTGAGCTGCCTATATTTCAATTCATGAAGTATCGTAGGAAAGGTGGATAACAGCGCTGAAAATGAGGTAGCTGGCTTACAAGCAGAGGGAATGTGTAGTGAGGAGAGGTTGTTGATAGGGCAAAATTGCAGTCAACAGGAAAAGGCAGACAAAATCGCATAGGATGAATATAGGACTGAAGGTGTTATATTTGAATGTGCACAGTATATGGAATAAGATAAATGAACTTGCAGCACAGTTACAGATTGGCAGGTATGATGTTGTAGACATCACTGAATCATGGCTGAACGAAGATAATAGCTGGGAGCTTAACGTCTAAGGATACACATCGTATCAAGAGGACAGGCAGCTAGGCAGAGGGGGCGGCGTTGCAATTAATAAAACATGAAATCAAATCATTAAAAAGAGGTGACATTGGGTCGGAAGATGTTGAATCATTGTGGATAGAGGTAAGGAACTGCAAGGATAAAAAGACACTGATGGGAGCTGTACTCTAAACAGCAGCAAGGATGTGGCCTACAAATTACAATGGCAGATAGAAAATGCATGCTAAATGGGCAATGTTACAACAGTCATGGGGGACTTCAATACGTAGGTAGATTGTGAAAATCAGGTTGGTGGGGAATTTCTGAAGTGCCTACAGGATGGCTTTTTACAGCAGCTTGTTGATCAGCCCACTAAGGGACTAGCTTTTCTGGGTTGGGTGTTGTGCAATGAACCAGAATTGACTAGAGAGCTTAAGGTAAGAGAACCTTTAAGGGCAAGTAATCATAATATGAACGAATTCACCCTGAAATTTAAGAAGGAGAAACTGAAGTCAGATGTATCATTATTACAGTGGAGTACTGGGAATTACAGAAGTATGACAGAGGAGTTGTCCAGAATTGATTAGAAAAGAACACTGGCAGGGATGATGGCAGAGCAGCAATGGCTGGAATTTCTGGAAGCAATTCCGAAGGCACAGGGTATATACATCCCAAAGAGGAAGAAGTATTCTAAAGGAAAGATGACACAACTGTGGCTAACAAGAGAAGTCAAAGCCAATACAAAAGTCAAAGAGAGGGCATATAATACAGCAAACATTTGTTGGAAGTTAGAAGATTAGGAAGCTTTTAAAACCCAATAGAAGGCAACTAAAAAAGTTTCTTCAGATACATAAAGAGTAAAAGAAAGGCGAGAGTGGATATCAAACCGCTGGAAAACTATGTTGGAGAGGTAGTTATGGGATACAAGGAACTGAATAAGTATTTTGCATCAATCTTCACTGTGGAAGACATAACTAGAGAGAAGGTTCCTGGGAAACTAAAAGGTATGAAGGTAGACGGAAGTCATGTGGACTAGATGGTATACACCCCAGGGTTCGAAAAGAGGTGGCTGAAGAGATCTTGGAGGCATTAGTAATGATCTTTTGAGAATCACTAGATTTGGGTATGGTTCCAGAAGACAGGAAAATTACAAATGTCACTCCACTCTTCAAGGGAGAGAGGCAGAATAAAGGAAACTATAGGCCAGTTAGTCTGACCTCAGTGGTTGGAAAGATGTTGGAGTCGATCCTTAAAGGTTGTGATTTTGGACTACTTGGAGGAACTCAAGGCAAAATCTCGCCTGACAGATCTGTTGGAATTCTTTGAAGAATTCCAACATGATAGGCAAAGGAGAATTGGTTGATGGTGTGGACTTGAATTTTCAGAAGGCCTTGACAAGGTCCACACATGAGTCTGCTTAACAAGCTTAAAGCTCATGGTATTACAGGAGAGATACAAGCATGGAGAAAGCAGTGGCTGATTGGTAGGAGGCAAAGAGTGTGAGTAAAGGCAGCCTATTCTAGTTGGCTGCTGGTGACTAGTGATCTGTGTTGGGACTGATTTTTTTTACGTTATATGTCAATGATTTGGATGATGGAATTGATGGCTTTGTCGCAAAGTTTGCAGACAATATGAAGATAGGTGGAGGGGCAGGTAATTTTGAGGAAATAGGCCGACAGAAGAACTTAGACAGATTAGAAGGGGTAAAGAAATGGCAGATTGAATACAGTGTAGGTCACACACTTCGGTAGAAGAAATACAAGGGTAGACTATGGTCTAGAGGGAGAGAAAATACAAAAATCTGAAGCATAAAGGGACTTGGAGTGCTTGTGCAGGATTCCCTGGAGGTTAACGTGCAGATTGAGTCTGTGGTGAGGAAGGCAAATGCAATGTTACCATGTGCTTCAAGAGGACTAGAATACAAAAGCAAGGGTGTAATGTTGAGACTTTATAAAGCACTGGTGAGGTCTCACCTGGTGTATTGTGAGCAGTTGTGGAATTCATTGGCATGGGCAGCTGTGGAGATCAAGTCATTGGGTATATTAAGGCAGAGGTTGATAGATTCTTGATTAGCCAGGGCATGAAGAGATACAGGGAGAAGGCAGGAGACTGGGGCAGCCAGGATAATTGGATCAGCCATGATGAAATAGCAGAGCAGACTCGATGGGCCAAATGGTCTAATTCTGCTCCAATATGTTATGTTCTTATATTTCTTTTCACTGTACATTACAATATCCATGTGCAATAAGCCCTTCCAACATACATGTACCCAATCTGTTCAGGTTAATTGGTCCATTGGTTAATCAGGGCAGCTGCTTATTTGGGACAGGTGACTGTTGTTGAAGAGTTTATAACTGGCATCAGTTATGTGCACTTTGCTTAGAGCGAACAACTTTTAAATAGCGTCAGTTGTGAGTGTTTGTGTTTGAAAAGCGGAGATTTTTGTCATTGATAGTTGGCGAGAAATAGGCAGTAAGACAATTCAGAACTGTTTTGCTCACTGAGGTTTCAAGCATTTAAGCTTGGAGATGCTAGATACGGCTGGGAGTGAAAATGAAATGATTTCAGTATTTCATCAAGTTAGGAACTATAAAGAACTTTAAGATATTGACAATCATCTTGAATGTTAAAATGATAATGAAGATTTGGAAGATGCAATCGTCGAAAGCATTGTATGAAGGCAATCCATTATCTGCACTAGAAGTCTGGGCTGATTTTAAGTCACTTACAGCCAATCAAAAGAACACAGCAGCATACACTGGATGTATTCCTCTCTCAATAACCATTAGGAACTAATAAACAGTTTTACAGTACTGTAGTAGTATTGGTAGTGTTTTCATTTGTTCTGTATTTCATTTAAACACTTAACTTGTTACTCAGTTAAACAGTAGTTTGTCTTTTTTATACCTTTTTAACTAATTCCATGAAACTTCGGCTAATCGACCAGTGGCTTAATTGGGCCAAACTGTACTGGTCCTGATGTGTCCCAAAGAACTAAAATCTATCTTGTATACATTTACGGCAGGTGTATGCTCTCATACACATGCACACATTCTCTCACACCACTGAAGAGCTCAAAATGTCTGTTACCTCATCACAAAATATTCTGCTTTCCTTGGAGAATGTCTCTTTTGAAGCCCCAAACCTGTGTCAAATAAATAACATTAATGAAGGAAAAAACAGAATGATGCAGATTCTGCGAAAAAGCACCACTTAATGCAAATCTTCGCAATTACTGTCCATCATTGCCAACGAGGAATGGCATATCAAATGGTGCACACTGATGCAGACTGCTAATGCTATTCATTTGCAAAAAGGTCTTGTGGTAAATCCGACAAACACCCTTCAGGGTGCAAGATGGAGAGGCTAAAAATATACAGCCACTGACATCATCTGCGCTGCAACTAGTTGATTAAAAATTCCACTGACAACTTGCCCACCCCAGCAAACTGCTCCCTAAACTTCTCGGAATCGAATAATATACGCTAGAATTTTCACAGCCTGTTACTCCAGGACGAGGGTATACAACTGCTTCAGCCTGTTCCACTTTTCAGTGAGATCTTGGCTAATCACCATTTTCAACTCTATATTACGATAGTAGATGACTTTGAGCCTGTACTCGCTGGAGTTCAGTCAACGTTGCCTGGTTTGGGAACACCAGTGCCTTTGAACAGAAAATCCCACAGAAGGTAGTAGATTCAGCCCAAGCTGTAACATCGCCAGTCAGCACACTTTCCACCACACATAAGACCATAAGATATAGAAGCAGAAGTAGGCCATTTGGCCCATCGAGTCTGCTCCACCATTCAATCATGGGCTGATCCAATTCTTCCAGTCATCCCCACTCCCCTGCCTTTACCCCATACCCTTTGATGCCCTGGCTAATCAGCAATCTATCTATCTCTGCCTTAAATACACCCAATGTCTTGCCTCCACAGCTGCTCGTGGCAACAAATTCCACAGATTTACCACCCTCTAACTGAAGTAATTTCTCTGCATCTCTGTTCTAAATGGACGTCCTTCAATCCTTAAGTCGTGCCCTCTTGTCCTAGAATCCCCTACCATGGAAACAACTTTGCCATATCTAATCTGTTCAGCCCTTTTAACATTCAGAATGTTTCTATGAGATTCCCCCCCCCCCCATTCTCCTGAACTCCAGGGAATACAGCCCAAGATCTGCCAGATGTTCCTCGTACGGTAACCCTTTCATTCCTGGAATCATTCTTGTGAATCTTCTCTAAACCCTCTCCAATGTCAGTATATCCTTTCTAAAATAAGGAGCCCAAAACTGCATGGTCTCACGAGTGCCTTACACATCACATCCCTGCTCTTATGTTCTCTGTCTCTAGAAATGAATGCCAATATTGCATTCGCTTTCTTCACGACCGACTCAACCTGGAGGTTAACCTTTAGGGTATCCTGCACAAGGACTCCCAAGTCCCTTTGCATCTCTGCATTTTGAATTTTCTCCCTATCTAAATAATAGTCTGCCCGTTTATTTTTTCCACCAAAGTGCATGACTATACACTTTCCAACATTGTATTTCATTCACCACTTCTTTGCCCATTCCCCTAAACTATCTAAAACTCTCTGCAGGCTCTCTGTTTCCTCAACACTACCTGCTCCTCCACCTATCTTTGTATCATCGGCAAATTTAGCCACAACTCCATTAATACTGTCGTCCAGATCACTGACGTACATCGTAAAAAGCAGCGGTGCCAACACCAGCCCCTGTGGAACTCCACTGGTAACCGGCAGCCAGCCAGAATAGGATCCCTTTATTCCCACTCTCTGTTTTCTGCTGATCAGCCAATGCTCCACCCATGCTAGTAACTTCCCTGTAATTTCATGGGCTCTTATCTTGCAAAGCAGCCTCATGTGTGGCACCTTGTCAAAGGCTTTCTAAAAATCCAAGTACACCACATCTATAGAAGTTTGTCAAAGTTATCGATGACATGCTGAATCTCCGCAGACTCCTGAGGAAATAGAGGTGCTGTTGCGCTTTCTTTAAAATTATATTTATATGATGGGTCCAGGACAGGTCCTCTGAGGTAATGACACCCAGGAATTTAAAGTTTCTGACCCTCTACACCTCTGATCCTCCGATGATTACTGGATCATGGACCTCTGGTTTCCCTCTCCTGAAGTCAGTGATCTGTTCCTTGGTCTTATTGACATTGAGTGGAGAGGTTGTTGTTATTTACACCACTCAGTCAAATTTTCGATTTCCCTCCTGTATGCTGGTTCATCACCTCCTTTGACACAGCCTTCAACAGTGGTATCATCAGCAAACTTGCAAATGGTGAAGAAGCTGTACTTAGCCACACAGTCATAGGTGTAAAGTGAGTGGAGCAGGGGACTAGGTACACATCCCTGCTGTGCTCCTGTGCTGATGGAGATGGCAGAGGAGATGTTTTTGCCAGTCTGAACTGACTGGGGTCGACAAGTGAGGAAATCCGGGATCCAGTTGCATAAAGGGTTATTGAGGCCCAGGTCTTGGAGCTTACTGCTTAGTTTAGAAGGGATGATGGTGTTAAATACTGAGCTGTAATCAATAAAGAGCATCCAGATGTATGGTGGGCGTCCTTGATGATGGATGCTGCTTTCCTGTGACAGCACTCCTCGTCAATATGCTCAGTGGTAGGGAGGTCTTTATCTGCAATGGACTAGGCCCTATCCATTATTTTTTAAATCCGCTTTTCAGTTCAAGGGCACTGGTCTTTCCATAGGATACACTAGAGACTGCTAAGGATGCCAAGTAAGGTACTGTGTAAAAGTCTCAGGCACATAAATATAGCCTAAGACCTTTGCACAGTACTGTAAGAATGTTATGTTTTGCACTGTACTGCCGAGGTTATGTCTCTACCAAAGGAGAAGCAAGGCGCCCCTTCTCTCCGCTAGCCTGCAGGTCACCCTTGGACAAGGTGTGGCACCAGCTTAGCCCCCGATCAGGGTCACATGAAGCCATGGGAGCAGGTGGTGGATGGTCGTATGAGCGGACGGTGCATATCGACCACTGACACCAGGCAGACAATCTCTGAAGAGTATTGATAGTCCTGTTCAGTGCCCAGAAGGCGGCACTGGTAAACCATTTCTGTAGAACAATTTGTCAGTAACAATTATGGTCACAGAAAGACCATGATCACCCACATCATACAACACCACACTTAATCAACGAACAAACTGTATTGCTGCCACAAAAAACCAAACTTCATCACATGTGAGTGGATGGGCGGATTGAGAGCGGGAAGGAAGCAGGGAGAAGGGAATTATGGTTGGGAAAAGGGAAAGAGAGCAGAAAGCACCAGAGAGAGATTCTGTAATGATCAATAATCCAATTGTTTAGAATCAAATGACCTTGCCTGGTCTCTTATGGCTGGGTGGATCTGCACCTGTGCCATGCCACTCCCCCATGCTGATAGTCCTCTGCCACCTCTGCCACATGCATCCCGCTCCACCCTCGCCATTCCCAACACCCTTTGCTCCTGCCAGGTTCATACACTCACTCTCCGCTCCACGTTGACAAATACAGTACTGTACAACAGTCTTAGGCACCCTAGCTCTACATATGTGCCTAAGACTTCCGCACAGTACTGTACAATGCCTATTAAAAAGTATTCCCCCCCCCCCCGAAGTGTTCATGTTTTATTGTTTTACAACACTGAATCGCAGTGAATTTAATTTGGCTTTTTTTGAAGAAAAAATTGCAGCGTCCAGACGTGCAAAGCTGCTAGAGACCTATCCTCACAGACCCAAGGCTGTAATCGCTGCCAAAGATGCATCAACTATTACCGACTTGAAGGGGGTGAATACTTATGCAATCAATTATTTTACGTTTTGTATTTGCAATCATTTAGATCACTTTGTAGAGATCTGTTTTTACTTTGACACCAAAGAGTCTTTTTCTGTTGATCAAAAAAGCCAAATTAAATCCACTGTGATTCAATATTGTAAAACAATAAAACATGAGAACTTCCAAGGCTGGGTGAATACTTTTTATAGGCTCTGTATGTATATGTCAGCCCCAGTACTTGCACCTGGGCCTCAGGGCCTCAGGTTTGAACAGGATCTCTCAAGAGCAAAGACTTGTTCTTACTGACACCAGCTGAAATTCTGAAGTACCCACCTGTAAAAGGTCGCAGCCAAGCCCCCAGCTACAGACAAGGCATCCCTTTTCTGTATTGGAATTGCTTCAACCCACTTTGTAAAATAGTCTGTGACTATCAGTACATAGGTATTGCCGCGGACCGTCTCTGGGAAAGGACCTGTGCCAACAGAAAGTCAATCAGATATGATGCAAAGAAACGTGAGAAAAGCAGTTTATGACAGAGTACCTTGCCTTACCAGTGCACTCAAGGCCAAGAATTTCCCACGGTCTTGTCACTTTCAACGGTTGAAATTTGCGCGAGACGTTCTTGTAGTGTTCTGCATGCTGGCAGGTATCACACATTTTAATCTATAACCCCAACAAAGAAGTGAGAAACGTTCTCATTACAAAATCAGTTTTTCGTCAACTGTCACTCAAACAGAACTACTGAAGATAAGATAAAAACAGCAGTTCCAAACATTTTTTTTATGCTGGAGCCCCTACCATTTACTGAGAGGTCTGTGGATCCAAGGTTGGCAACCACTGTTCTAACCTATGAAGGTTGTGACCCACTGAGAGATGGGGAGAAGCTGGGACTGTTCTCCTTAATCGAGAAGGCTCGGGGAGATTCAGTACTTACATTCAGAACTGTGAGAGGGTTTGGTGAGTAAGTGGGAAGAAGTGTGTTAAGAGTTTTTTTTGGGGGGGGGGGTACAGCACATATAACAAATAACTTCAGCCACCAGTCTTCAGATTCGAATATTAGCTGTGGATTAAATCTAAAATGCAACTCTGAACAATGGGTTCCAAAGAACCGTGAACCAAGTTAATTGGAAGACATTACAGTTATTGGAAGACCAGACAATGCTGATTTAAATCTGGTATTTGTGCGAATTGGGTTTCTGTGTGTAGGTGCGATGAGGTAGGTGTGAGGGTGATGTATAGTTCAAAGGAAGCATTATAAATATGGAATTGTCCTGAATTTTTCTTTGATCTTTAGCGTATAAAATGTCATGTAGTGTTGGGTCTGGCAGGCCTTTTTCCCGGAAAGGGGTCTCAATACAAAACCTAGGCATCTCGTTTCACAGAACACAGAGATTCTTTGGATCTACCAGTACTTCTCCCTGGTGACTCTGTTCACACGATAACAAAGTGGGAGGAGGCTGAGTGACAGGAGGTTTGAGGGAAAAGGAGATATCAGAAGAGCAGAGGGCAGAGAGTAATGTTACTTTCGGTGCAGCAAGCTTTGATGATATGGAACACATTCCTCAAAAATTCACTAAGAACTTTCAGATTCAACATTCAGGATTGTTTAATATCATTTCCTGCACACAAGTGTAAATGAGAACAAAATAATTGTTACTCCGGATCTGATGCAGCACCAAAAATCACACACACAAAAAGATAAAGAACACAATAATAATAAAAAAACATGATAAATGTAAATACGTAAGATATGGGTGGTGGGGTGCAGTATGTCTCTACCAAAGGGGGTATAAGGGTGCTCCTTCCCTCCACTACCCTGTAGGTCGCTCTTGGGCAAGGGGTAGCAGACAACCTCTGGAGCATTGATAATGGCTGGAGTCACCTGTCTTGTAAAGTCACTGCCCAGAAGGCGGCAATGGCAAACCACTTCTGTAGAAAAATTTGTCAAGACCATGATTGTCCACTTCACATGACACGGCACATCATGATAATGACATAAGACATGCAACATACATAAATGTTTGGAAATGATAAAGTAGTGGTGATTGGGGGTGTGGAGGGCTGGGTTAGTGGGTGGAGGCGTTGATCAGCCTTACTGCTTGGGGAAAGTCACTGTTTTTGAGTCTGGTGGTCCTTGTGTGGATGGAATGTAGCCTCCTCCCTTTGTGGGACAAAGAGTCCATAAGCAGGGTGGGTGGGATCCTTCATGATGTTACTCACAGTTCAAAAGTTTAAAGTAAATTTATTATCAAGTACATACATGTCACCTGAGATTCATTTTCTTGCAGGCAATCACAGTAAATACAAGAAGCACAATAGAATCAATGAAAGACTATACACAACTGTACAGACAAACAACCAATGTGCAAGACAACAAACTGTGCAACTACAAAAAGAGAGAAAAAAGGAAATAATAATAACAAGTAAATAATAAATATCGAGAACAAGAGATGAACTGTCCTTGAAAGTGAGTCCATAGGCTGTGGGAACAGTTCAGCAATGGGTGAGTGAAGTTGAATGAAGTTATCCCCTCTGGTTCAATAGCCTGATGGCTAAGGATTAATAACTGTTCCTTAACCTGGTGGTGTCAGTTCTGAGGCGCCTGTACCTCCTCTTTGATTGTTGTGGGCTAATAGTTGGCCCTTTTCCAGCAGCTTGGAAGGGAGATGGATGCATGCCTATGAGTGGGGAAGTGGAACAAACTAAGGAACACTTTCAAAGGGCCAACACAGGTTATGTCCCAATGACCTCATATTTCAACACATCATTTAATGAAGCTAATCTTAATGTAAACAAAAGCAGCCATTTGTGACCTATTTTCCTTACCCAATCTACAACATCCTTTACTATTCCCAACCAATAATATCGGCTTTGGATTCTGTGTACGGTTTTCTTTTGGCCCAAGTGACAGCCGACGTCAGAAAAGTGACATTCCAGGAAGATTTGCCGTCGCCTCTCCCCATCCACCACCACTTCTCTCTTCTCGTCCTTCTTTGGCCCCACATAGTATAAACAGCCACCTGAAAATAAATATCACACGTTATACCAATGCGCCAGCACCAAGATTGAGAAAAATTAAATTGCAAGACACTTCACGACAAAATGGGGAAACTGAGTCTCCTTGCTGAGGGCTGAATTAATATTAACATCCTGCAACTCTGCCATGGACTGTGAAAGCAGGAGGGTTGTGCATGGGGCTAGCAACCCCATCCTGTAAAAACCAGAGCTATAGAAATGCCAACCGTAGCTCCAAAGACCTCATCCCTGGGAGAAGGAGGAAACACCAAGAAGTTGGGCTACACCTGGGGACACCTTGAGAGACAGGCCCGCAGCCTATGCCCCAGTAGGGGTGAGGGGCTTAGGAAATCCTCAGCAACAGACACAAAATGCTGCTCAGAGGACAAGCTAAAGGTGATAGGTGAAGTCAGGTGGATGGAAAAAGTAAAGGGCTGGAGAAGAAGGAATCTGATAGGAGGGGAGAGTGGACCACAGGAGAAAGGAGGAGGGACCCAGGGTGAGGTGATAGGCAGATGAGGAGAGGTAAGAGGGATGGAAAATAAAACATTACTGGAAGGAGAAATCGATATTCATGCCATCAGGTTGGAGGCCACCCAGATGGAATACAAGGTGTTGCTCCTCCACCCTGAGAGTGGCCTCATCTTGGCACAAGAGGAAGCCATGGACTAACATGTTGGGACGGGAATGGGAATCAGAATTAAAATGTTTGGCTACCAGGAAGTTCCACTTTTGGTGGATGTAGCAGAGGTGCTTAATGAAATAGTCCCCCAATTTACGTCGGGTCTCAATAATATAGAGGAGGCCACATTATGAGCACGGTATACAATAGACAACTCCAGCAGATTCGCGTGAAGCGTTCCCTCACCTGGAAGGACCGTATGGGGCCCTGAATGGAGGTGAGGAAGAGGGAGGAGGTGATTGGGCAGGTGTAGCATTTCTGTTGCTTGCAGGGATAAATGCTGGGAGGGAGATTAGTGGGGAAGGACGGATGGACAAGGGAATCATGGTAGGAGCGATCCTTATGGAAAGCAGAGAGTGGCAGGAGGTAAAGATGTATTTGGTGGTAAGAGTCCTGGCGAAGGTGGCAAAGGTTGCAGAGAACGATGTGTTGGATGCAGAGACTCAGCAGGCGTTGTTCAAGGACAAGAGAAACTCTGTCAATGTGGTGCAAAGATGGGGTGAGCATGGATCTCTGGGAAATGGAGGAGATGCGGATGAGGGCAGCATCTGACGATGAAGTAAGGGAAACTCTAACCAGCCTGAGCAGGGACCAAAGCAGACTGGCCAGCCTGAAGGGGGACTGGCGCAGAATGGCTAGCCTGAACGGTGGCCGGCGCATTTCAACCATATACCCTCAAATGAAACAACATTCCTCATTGTACAACACAGGACATAAAACTCAAACACATAAAGGAATATTACCAGAAATAAATTAACAAATAATAAGGTGCATTTACAACACAAGTTAAAAAGTAAACAGTATAATGCTACCGATGCTTCATATGTGATGAGACCTGGGTGGTGGCAGGGAGTTCAGTAGTCTCACAACCTGGGGTAAGAAGCTGTCTCCCATTCCTAACAACACACACAAAATGCTGGAAGAATTCAGCAGGTCAGGCAGCATCTATGGAAATAGATAGACAGACTATATTTCGGGCCAAGACCCTTCTTCAGGAACTAACAGCCCATTCTAACAGTTCTTGTCCTAATACTACAGTACCTCTTGCCTGATAATAGGAGGTCAAAGATATTGTTGGATGGTTGGGAGAAATTATCAGCAATGCCCTGTGTACACAGCGCCCCTAGTAAGTATCTCAGATGGGAGGAAGAGAGATCCTCTCAGCAGTCCTCACAATCCTTTGTAGGGTCTTGCAACTCATCACCCTAGTCCAGACCCTGGGACTCAACACCTCCCTTTCAAATGGATCCTTGGCTTCCTGGCCAATCGATCACAGTCTGTATGGATGGGCAGCAACAGTTTCGCCATTCTAAACACTGGTGCTCCACGAGGCTTTGTCCTCAGCCGCCTACTCTAGTCCCTGTGCATTCAACACTGCGTAGTCAGATTCTCCTTGAACTTCCCCCTACTCTAGTCCCTGTGCATTCAACAATGTGTGGCCAGATTCTCCTCGAACTTCCCCCTACTCTCGTCCCAGAAGACATCACCGTCGTGGGCCATATCTCAAATAACGATGAATCAAAGTACAGGAAGGAGATAGAGAGCTTAGTGGGCTGGTGTCATGACAACTTTTACCTCTGTGTCAACAAAAGAGCTGGTCGTGGACTTCAGGAAGGAGGTTGGTACACATTCTGCTGTCTACATCAACAGTAGACAGGACCTTTGAGGTTGAGAGAGTTGAGAGCTTCCAAGTTCCCAAACTGTGAACATCACCAACAATCCGTCCTGGTCCAACCACATTGATGTCACGGCCAAGAAAGCTCACCGATGTCCCTATTTCGTCAGGAGGCTACAAAAATTCAGCACGTCCCTGTCCACTCTTTGCACTTTTTTATTGATGCACCGCAGAAAGCTTTCATAATGGCTTATTACGGGAACTGCTCTGTCCATGACTGCAAGAAACTACAGAGAGCTGTGGACAAAGCTCAGCATATCACAGAAGCCAGCCTCCCCTCTGTGGACTGTCTCCACTTCGGTAAAGCAGCCAGCAGAAACAAAGACCCCATCTGCCTGGGACACTCTCTTTCTGTCCCTCTCCCATCAGGCAGAAGATACAAAAGCCTGAAAACACATCTCACCAGGCTCAAGAACAGCTTCTACTCTGCTGTTATCAGATCCTTGAATGAATCTCTTGTATCATAAGATGGACTCTTGGCCTCACAGTCTACCTCGTTATGATCTTGCACTTTATGGAAACTCTTACAATTTATTGTGTGTTGTTAGTGTTTTACATTGTTCTACCTCAAAGCACTGTGTAATGGTCTGATCTGTATGAACAGTGTGCAAGACAAGCTTTTCACGGTATCTCGGTACACATGACAATAATAAACCGATTTCAATACGTGTGGGGACTTGGAGGAACAGAGAGGCTTCACCTTCACTAATTGGATCATTTCTTAGGGTTTGGGGAGGAGAAGGAAATCAGAAGTCCATGAGCCAGTCCTCATCGGAGGATCAGAAGTGGAGAGGGTCAGCAACTTGAAATTCCTCAGCACTAGCATTGTGGAAGGACCTGTCCTGGGCCCAGCATGCAAGAGCAATTATGAAGAAAGCAAGGCAGTGCCTGTACTTCCTTAGGAGTTTGTGAAGATCTGGCATGACAGCTAAAATATTGACAAGGTTTTATAAATGTGCAGTGGAGAGTGTATTGCTGGCTGCAACACAGGCTGGTATGGAAACACCAAAGCTCTCGAATAGAAAATCTTTAAAAAAAGTTAGTGGATACGGCCCAGTCCATCATGGGTAAAGCCCTCCCAACATTGAGCACATCTACACAAAATGCTGTCGGAGGAAAGCAGCATCCATCATCAGAGATCCCCACCACCCAGGCCATGCTCTCTTCTCGCTGCTGCCAACAGGAAGGAGGTACAGGAGCCTCAGGACTCACATCACCATGTTCATGAACAGTTATTACCCCTCAGACATCAGGCTCCTGAGCCAAAGGAGATAACTTCACTCACTCCAACACTGAACAGTTCCCACAGTCAATGAACTCATTTTCAAGGTCTCTTCATCTCACGTTCATGATATTATTTATTTATTATTTTCATTTCTTTGTATTTACTGTGAATGCCAGCAAGAAAACAAATCTCAAGAGTTGTATATGGTGACTTAGAAAAAAAATTTATAGACAATAGATGCAGGAGTAGGCCATTCAGCCCTTCGAGCCAGCACCGCCATTCACTGTGATCATGGCTGATCATCCACAATCAGTACCCTTTTCCTGCCTTCTCCTCATATCCCCTCACTCCACTATCATTAAGAGCTCTATCTAACCCTTTTTTGAAAGAATCCAGAGAATTGGCCTCCACTGCCTTCTGAGGCAGAGCATTTCACAGAACCACAACCCTCTGTGTGAAAAAGTTTTTCCTTAACTCCATTCTAAATTGTCTACCCCTTATTCTTAAACTGTGGCCTCTGGTTCTGGACACCCCAACATTGGGAACATGTTTCCTGCCTCTAGCTTGTCCAATCCCCTAATAATCTTATATGTTTCAATCAGATTCCCTCTCAGCCTTCTAAATTCCAGTGTATACAAGCCCAGTCGCTCCAGTCTTTCAACATATGACAGTCCCGCCATCCCGGGAATTAACCTCGTGAACCTACGCTGCACTCCCTCAATAGCTAGAATGTCCTTCCTCAAATTTGGAGACCAACACTGTACACAATATTCCAGGTGTGGTCTCACCAGGGCCCTGTACAACTGCAGAAGGACCTCTTTGCTCTTATACTCAATTCCCCTTGTTATGAAGGCTAGCATGCCATTAGCTTTCTTCACTGCCTGCTGTACCTGCATGCTTACTTTCAGTGACTGATGAACAAGGACACCTAGATCTCGTTGTACTTCCTCTTTTCCTAACTTGACACCATTCAGATAGTAATCTGCCTTCCTGTTCTTGCCACCAAAGTGGATAACCTCACATTTATCCACATTAAACTGCATTTGCCATGCATTTGCCCACCCACCCAACCTGTCCAAGTCACCCTGCATTCTCATAACATCCTCCTCACATTTCACACCGCCACCCAGCTTTGTGTCATCTGCAAATTTGCTAATGTTACTTTTAATCCCTTCATCTGAATCATTAATGTATTTTGTAAATAGCTGCGGGCCCAGCACCTGGTCACTGCCTGCTGTTCTGAAAAGGACCCATTAATCCCAACTCTTTGTTTCTTGTCTGCCAACCAATTTTCTATCCATGTCAGTACTCTACCCGCAATACCATTTGCTCTAATTTTGCACACTAACCTCCTATGTGGGACCTTATCAAAGGCTTTCTGAAAGTCCAGGTACACTACATCCACTGGCTTTCCCATGTCCATTTTCATAGTCACATTCTCAAAAAATTCCAGAAGATTAGTCAAGCATCTGTGGAATTCTCTGCCACAGGAAACAGTTGAGGCCAGTTCATTGGCTATATTTAAGAGGAAGTTAGATATTGTCCTTGTGGCTAAAGGGATCGGGGGTATGGAGAGAAGGCAGGTACAGGGTTCTGAGTTGGATGATCAGCCATGATCATACTGAATGGCGGTGCAGCATCGAAGGCCCGAATGGCCTACTCCTGCACCTATTTTCTATGTTTCTATGATTTCCCCTTTGTAATTCCATGCTGACTCTGACCTATCCTGCCACTGCTATCCAAATATGCCGCTATTACATCTTTTATAATTGATTCCAGCATCTTCCCCATCACTGATGTCGGATTATCTGGTCTATAATTGCCTGTTTTCTCTCTCCCACCTTTCTTAAAAAGTGGCATAACATTATCTACCCTCCAATCCACAGGAACTGATCCTGAATCTATAGAACATTGGAAAATGATTACCAATGCATCCACGATTTCTAGAGCCACCTCCTTAAGTACCCCGGGATGCAGACCATCAGGCCCTGGGGATTTATCAACCTTCAGTCCCATCAGTTTACCCAACACCATTTTGTGCCTGATGCGAATTTCCTCCAGTTCCTCTGTTACCCTAGGTCCACTGGCCACTATTACATTGGGGAGATTGTTTGTGTCTTCCCTAGTGAAGACAGATCCAAAGTACCTGTTCAGCTCGTCTGCCATTTTCTTGTTCCCCATAATAATTTCACCCATTTCTGTCTTCAAGGGCCCAACTTTGGTCTTAACTAATTTTTTCCTCTTCACATACCTAAAGAAGCTTTTACCATCTTCCTTTATATTTTTGGCTAGCTTACTTTTGTACCTCATCTTTTCCCCCCGTATTGCCTTTTTAGTTATCTTCTGTTGCTCCTTAAAAGTATCCCAATCCTCCGGCTTCCCGCTCATCCTTGCTACGTTATACTTCCTTTCTTTTATTTTTATACTGTCCTTGACTTCCCTTGTCATCCATGGTCGTCCCTTACTCCCCTTAGAACCTTTCTTCCTCTTTGGAATGAACTGATCCTGCACCTTCTGTATTATTCCCAGAAATACCTGCCATTGTTGTTCCACTGTCATCCCTGCTAGGTTATCTTTCCAGTCAACTTTGGCCAGCTCCTCCCTCATGTGTCCATAGTCCCCTCTGTTCAACTGTAATACTGACACTTCCGATCTTCCCTTCTCCTTCTCAAACTGTAGATTAAAACTTATCATACTATGGTCACTACCTCCCAATGGCTCCTTTACCTCGAGTTCCCTTATCAAATCTGGCTCATTACACAACACTAAATCCAGAATTGCCTTCTCCCTGGTAGGCTCTAATACAAGCTGTTCTAATAATCCATCGCTGAGGCATTCCACAAACTCCCTTTCTTGGGGTCCAGTACCAACCTGATTTTTCCAGTCTACCTGTACGTTGAAATCCCCCATAACAACCGTAGAATTACCTTTGCGACATGCCAATTTTAACTCTTGATTTAACTTGCACCCTATATCCAGGCTACTGTTTGGAGGCTTGTAGACAACTCCCATCAGGGTCTTTTTGCCCTTACAGTTTCCCAGTTCTATCCATACTGACTCTGCATCTCCTGATTCTATGTCCCCCCTCGCAAGTGACTGAATTTCATTCCTCACCAACAGAGCCACCCCACCCCCTCTACCCATCAGTCTGTCCTTTCGACAGGATGTATATACATAAACATTCGTTTCCCAGCCCTGGTTCTCTTGCAGCCATGTCTCTGTTATTCCCACAACATCATACTTGCCAATTTCCAACTGAGCCTCAAGCTCATCCACTTTATTTTTTATACTCCGTGCATTCATATACAATACTTTTAATTCATTACTCCCCTCACCTTTCACATCGATTCCTGTTGCACTTGCCCATACTCTCTGATCCCTTCCTGAGCTTTCTGCCCCTTTAATTCTGTTGTCTTTCTTAACTTTCCTTATTCTCTCTTTCCCTTTAACTCCATCCTTATATTTCCTCTCCTCCCCCCAACTACTTCGTCTAAACACACCCGTGTAGCAGTGGCAAACCTGCCTACCAGAATGCTGGTCCCCCACCTGTTAAGGTGCAACCTGGCCCTTCTGTACAATTCATCCTTACCCCAAAGCAGATCCCAGTGGTCCAAGAATCTGGTGCTCCCCGCACCAGCTCCTCAGCCACACATTCAAATCCCCTATCTCCCTGTTCTTGCCCTCTCCAGCACAAGGAACTGGAAGCAAACCGGAGATAACCACCCTGGAGGTCCTGCTTTTCAGCCTTCTTCCCAGTTCTCTGAAGTCACGCTGTAGAACGTCTCTCCTCTTCTTCCCGACATCGTTTGTGCCGACATGCACCACCACCTCCGGCTGATCACCTTCTCCCTTGAGGATGCCCTGTAATCAGCCCGTGATGTCCCGGATCCTGGCACCAGGGAGGCAACATCCCATCCTTAAATCCCACCTGTTGCCACAGAAACCCCGTTCTGTACCTCTCACTATGGAGTCCCCTACTACCACGGCTCTGCCTGACGTCTGTGTTCTCGGCTTTGTTTCTGCGCCAATTTTTGACTCGCAGACCTGACCACCTCTCAGACTGGCAGTGTCTTCTGTCCCAACAGCTTCCAAGAGGGTGAACCTGTTTTCAAGAGGCACATCCCCCAGGGTCTCTGTACTTCAAGCATCCATCCCTTCCTCATCGTCGCCCCCCCCCCCCTCTCTCTCCTCTGGTATCTTCAGTGTAACAATCTCGCTGCAGGTCCTGTCCAGAAAACTCTTGTTTCCCAGATGAACCTGAGGTCATCCAGTTGCCTCTCCCATGCCTCAACACGGTCTTTCAGGAGCTGAACCTGGACACACTTTCCACATTTGTAGCAGCCAGAGGCACCATCAACACCCCTGACCTCCCACATCATGCAAGCAGCACACTGAATCAATTGAGCTGTCATTTCTTCACCACTTCTCACCCTCACCAACTGTGGCGTAGTCTCCTCGCTGAAGACTCCCGAGCCAAAGACTTGCACTTTTCTCGCAAGGCACTTCCCTCAACAGGGCCGCTCCCCTAGAGCAAACCTTGATTATATTGGCTGATATTTGACTAATTCGTTTCAATTATCGCACCTTGGCCAACCTCGAACGTTTGTCTTGCAACCTCTCCTTCTCAGCCAATGCCCTCTGAACTTTGAAGACCCACACTCAAAGGAACAATTTCTTCCTCTTCGGCAACAGATCTCTGAACAGTCTAAGTTCAAAGTATGCATAAATTATACAGCCTTGAGATTCGTCTCCTATGGGTTTGTTTCGCCACAAAACAAAGAAAACAAAAAACATAAGAAGACTGTGGAACACCCAACACGCAGAGAAAAAAACCAAATCATGCAAACAATAACTGCAAGCAAACAGGGTTCTGAACTGAAGCACACGAAGAAAGTTTGGCCACGGACATTTATTTCAGCACAGAGCTGAGTAAACGTGGTGGAGCAGCAAGCTGAACCAGCCTGTCTCTTGCTTTCGGCCCTGACACCCTGACGGTTTTCAATCTGACCCGGCACCTACATTGTCCAAACATCGGGTTCTGTTGCTTCAATACACTTTGGGCCTGTACCCAACCTTTCCTAGTCAGCCTAGAGTTTAAAATCGATTGAATCTCAGGTCTTCCTCGCTCTTAGCAACGGGCTCGCTGCCTTGCTTTGTTCTGGCACATTGAATTGCCTTTGAGTCCAAAGGGAAGTTACAGACTATTGCTTGCCATGATCGTTTACCAGAAAAAGAGTGATTAATAAAGTATTTAATTGTCTTCCTTGTTTCATCAGCCAGAAATTGCTGAGGTTCACCAGCACCATCTTAGACTGGAAACCCATAAAACCCTGAATGCTACCTCACTATTCCTTGTTTTTTTGAAATATTTTATCTTTGTTATTTATATGTTTTTTTGTACTGTACTGCTGCTGCGAAACAACACAGTTCGTGCCATATGTCAGTGAAAGCCTCATTCTGATTCTCAGAAAGGTACCTTGGCTGGCGTGGAAGAGTCGGGCCGAAGGGCTTGTTTTCATGCTGTAGAACCACACGACTCCAAGGAAGAGAAAATAAACCACAAAGGTAAACAAATAAGGAATAAAACAACTAAAAAAGATGTTTTAAAAGAACTTGAGGGTGGCGTGTGTTCATTGGACCGCGAGGGTTTGTCACTGTGTGGTATCTCTAGATCAGGGGTTCCCAACTCTTTTTTTATGCCAGGGACACCCGACCATTAACCAGGGGTCAGTGGGCCCCAGGTTGGGAAACCACGTTTTTATTTACTCATTGAGATACAGCACAGAATACGCCCTTCTGGCCTTTCCAGCCACGCCACCCAGCAATCCCCGATTTAATCCTAGCATAATCACAGGACAATTTACAATTACCAATTAACATACCAACAGGTATGTCTTTGGACTGTGGGAGGAAACCGGAGCATACGGAGGAAACCTATGTGGTCACAGGGAGAACATACAAACTCCTTAGAGGCAGCGGCGGGAATTGAACCTAGGTCACCTGTACTGTAAAGCATTGTGCTAACCACTATGCTCTCATGCTCCCCCAGACGCAGAATTAGAAATATGTATTATATCTAGTATCCGCTGATTATTGTCCCGAATACCCAATCCCTCATTTGAAAATTGTGATCGTGGTGGAGCACAACAGTTAGGGACACATCAACTCTGTACTTAATTCATTAAGTGCCTGAACAACTTTTTACGTGTCAACATCAGCATGTCTCAGTCTCCAAAACACAAGAGGATTTAGGTCAGGGGTTCCTGGGTTTCCAACTGTTTTTATGCCAACACCCGAGCCGTCTTGAGGACCTCAGGTTGGGAACCCCTGCTCTGAATAAATAAATACATACATACGGAAAACAGAGAATCTAAGTCAATATTAGCCTGCAGAAAGTGAGGCTGGAAAATGGATACAGGAATGGGAAGAAGTATTGGAGTTACACAGGCAACAATCTCTATGGTAGAAGATACTTTGATCATTGCATTAATATGGAATAACAATAGGGAGGAATTAATACCACAGTTGGACAGGCAAACTAATGGAGACAAAGATTGGTACATCCCTCAGATGATATCTCGAATATCTATCAAATATTGAAAGGTCTTGGACAGCAGGGTGAAAATCAGTCTCTACCAAAGGAGGTGTAAGGCACTCCCTCCCTCCGCTAGACTGCTAGTCACCCTTGAGCAAGGTGTAGCACTTAGCCCCCCTCGATCAGCCACATGAAGCCATGGTGACCCAGATGGTGAAGCAGTCAGTCGATGGTACATACTGTAGATCGCAAATGTTTAGGCACCCCGGTCAAAATTTCTGTTACTGTGAATAGTTAAGTGAGTAGAAGATGAACTGATCTCCAAAAGTCATAAAGTTAAAGATGAAACATTCTTTTCAACATTTTAAGCAAGATTAGTTTTTTTTGTTTCGTACAATTTTAGAGTGAAAAAAAGGAAAGGAGCACCATACAAAAGTTTGGGCACCCCAAGAGATTTGAGCTCTCAGATAACTTTTACCAAGGTCTCAGACCTTAATTAGCTTGTTAGGGCTATGGCTTGTTCACAGTCATCGTTAGGAAAGGCCAGGTGATACAAATTTCAAAGCTTTATAAATATCCTGACTCCTCAAACCTTGTCCCAACAATCAGCAGCCAGGGGCTCCTCTAAGCAGCTGCCTAGCACTCTGAAAATTAAAATAAATGATGCCCACAAAGCAGGAGAAACATAGAAACATAGAAAATAGGTGCAGTAGGCCATTCGGCCCTTCGAGCCTGCACCACCATTCAGTATGATCATGGCTGATCATCCAACTCAGAACCCTGTACCAGCCTTCCCTCCATACCCCCTGATCCCTTTAGCCACAAGCGCCATATCTAACTCCCTCTTAAATATAGCCAATGAACTGGCCTCAACTGTTTCCTGTGGCAAAGAATTCCACAGATTCTCTGTGTGAAGAAGTTTTTCCTAGTCTCGGACCTAAAAGGCTTCCCCTTTATCCTCAAACTGTGACCCCTCGTTCTGGACTTCCCCGACATCGGGAACAATCTTTCTGCATCTAGCCTGTCCAATCCCTTTAGGATTTTATATGTTTCAATAAGATCCCCCCTCAATCTTCTAAATTCCAGAGAGTATAAGCCTAGTCGATCCAATCTTTCATCATATGAAAGTCCTGCCATCCCAGGAATCAATCTGGTGAACCTTCTTTGTACTCCCTTCTATGGCAAGAATGTCTTTCCTCAGATTAGGGGACCAAAACTGCACACAATACTCCAGGTGTGGTCTCACCAAGGCTTTGTACAACTGCAGTAGTACCTCCCTGCTCCTGTACTCAAATGCTCTTGCTATGAATGACATACCATTCGCCTTTTTCACCGCCTGCTGTACCTGCATGCCCACTTTCAAGAAGGCTATAAGAAGATAGCAAAGCGTTTTCAGGTAGCCATTTCCTCAGTTCGTAATGTAATTAAGAAATGGCAATTAACAGGAACGGTGGAGGTCACGTTGAGGTCTGGAAGACCAAGAAAACTTTTTGAGAGAACTGCTCGTAGGATTGCTAGAAAGGCAAATCAAAACCCCCGTTTGACTGCAAAAGATCTTCAGGAAGATTTAGCAGACTCTGGAGTGGTGGTGCACTGTTCTACTGTGCAGTGACACCTGCACAAATATGACCTTCATGGAAGAGTCATCAGAAGAAAACCTTTCCTGTGTCCTCACCACAAAATTCAGCATCAGAAGTTTGCAAAGGAACAACTAAACAAGCCTGTTGCATTTTGGAAACAAGTCCTGTGGACTGATGAAGTTAAAATAGAATTTTTTGGCCGCAATGAGCAAAAGTATGTTTGGAGAAAAAAGGGTGCAGAATTTCATGAAAAGAACACCTCTCCAACTGTTAAGCACGGGGGTGGATCGATCATGCTTTGGGCTTGTGTTGCAGCCAGTGGCACGGGGAACATTTCACTGGTAGAGGGAAGAATGAATTCAATTAAATACCAGCAAATTCTGGAAGCAAATATCACACCGTCTGTAAAAAAGCTGAAGCTAAAAACAGCATAAACGCGAGAAAATCTACAGATGCTGGAAATTCAAGCAACACACACAAAATGCTGGTGGAACGCAGCAGGCCAGGCAGCATCTCTAGGAAGAAGTACAGTTGACGTTTCGGGCTGAGGCATGGGATATGGGTAGAATGCAGGAGGTTGGGGCTGAAGGGAAACATGGATCAGCCATGATGAAGCAGACTCAATGGGCCAAATGGCCTAATCTTACTCCTATACCTTATGGTCTTATATCACAGCCTGGTTATGTGGCCACTGACACCAGGTGAGTGCTCACTGGAGTATTGATAATGACAATTACAGAAAAAGCACGACAGCGCCTATATTTCATTAGGAGTTTGAGGAGATTAGGTATGCCACAAAGACCTTGCAAATTTCTACAAATGTACCATGGAAAGCTGTCTAACTGGCTGCATCTCATTCCGGTGGGGTGGGGTGGGGTGGGGTGGGGTGGGGGGCGGCAATGCACAGGATTGAAATAATCTGCAGAAAGCTCTGAAATCAGTCAGCTCTATCAGGGAGACTGGCCTCCTCAGCTTTCAGACATCAAGGAGCAATGCCTCAAAAAGCTGGTATCCGTCACCAAGGTCACCCATTATCTAGAACATGCCCTCTTCTCATTGCTACCATTAGGAAGGAGGTACAGGAGCCTGAAGGCACACACTCAACGATTCAGGAAGTTTCTTCCCCTCTGCCATCCGATTTCTGAGTGGATATTGAACCATAAACACTACCTCACTAATTTTTCCTCTCGTCTAGCACTACTTATTTTACATATACTTCTTACCGTAATTTATAGTTTGTATTATTATGTATTACAACGTGTCGCTGCCGCAAAACAACAAATTGCACTATAGATGCCGGTGATATTAAACCTGATTCGGACCAGCAACCCAAGGAGGGACCGAACGGCCCACTCCTGTTCCTACTTCTCCATGTACAACCTCGGAAATCTTCTCCTTTCAGCCCTGGATGGGGTCTTTCCTCTGCTACCCAAGGGTGATGGAGGAAAGAAGCCCGGGCCAGGCCGGGCCGACATCTCCTCCCTGACGCTCCGGCGCTATCCCAGTCACAGGACCTGGGCCTGGACCCACGCACCTTCCAGCAGAAACTTCTGCGCATAGCGCTTCAGGTTCTTCTTCTTGGCCGGGCAGAATGTAGGAGGGAAGCGGCCATCAGACAGATAGCGCTGGATGTCGCGGAATTTATTGCCCACCTCGGCCATGGCTGTTGAATTGCTGCCGGCCGCTGAGGACGGACACTTTGACCGGGGATCAGCGGCAACCCGGTACCCAAACCAAACGGACAACAAAATGCGGGCGCATTTCGCCTGCGTACTGGCCCGACCTGCTGCCATGGCAACAGGCTCGTAACGTATATTTCCTATGTTCAAAGTCAATTTATTGTCAAAGTTCATATCTATCACCACATACAACCCTGAGATTCATTTTCTTGTGGACATACTTAATAAATCTACATAATAATAACTATTACAGAATCAAAGAAAGACCGCCCAAAGAGGGCGTTCCACCAGAGTGCAAAAGACAACAGACGGCAAATACAAGAAAGAAATAAAAAATAATAAGAAATAAATTTCCAGAAAATGAGTTGAAAAGTCCTTGGAAGTGAGTCCATTTGTTGTGGGAACATTTCAATTTTTTTTTCAATAATGTGCTGGTCACATCCCAGATACTGAAATAAGTTAAAAGCAAATTCCTCACAATTCACCCCTTAGAGTTGAAGATGAGCTGTCTGTCGAATTATATTTACAGTTTGTGCCCCGTGGCATTGTTTCACTCCACAAGGGATAGTGAAAACTATTGAGAGGTTCATTGGGGTCTCCCTGCCAGCTATTTGTGATATTTACCTGAAAGTGTTGAAGATCCCTACCACCCATCCCACAATCTCTTTGACCCACAACTGTCAGGAAGGAGGTACAGGAGCATCAGGACTAGGACTGACACACTGGGTAACAGCTTCTTCTCTCAGGCTGTGAGACTAATGAATACCTTGCCACCACCGAGGTCTTGTCACTAGGATAGCAGGCAGTTTACTGTTTACCTATGCTGCGCACGACATGCATTTTGAATTATATTTTATTAACTTATTCATCGTAATACGGGTTAAACACCCCTTATCCAAAGTTCTAAAATCCAAAAAACCTCAGAAAGACAATTTTTTTTTGAATGCTGATGTCACAAATGGAAAATTTCACAAAGTGCTGGAAAGGTTCCTAGGCAAAACGCAGGTCTCTGTGCACCACAGGGAATTCTGAGAACTGAGCTCACACATGTAATGACCAGAAGCTGATGAAAAAAAGGAAAACACTGCATAAAGTGAAAAATGATGATTTCATTTGTGTATTAAATTCGTCAGCGTCAGAATGAGCATATGCTGTTTGTTGCTGTTTGGGGGGGTGGGTGAGGTCTGGGCCTAATGTCCCGCTCACCCAGGGAAAGTGAACGCACAATACATCGCCTCTCCTTTCCCGATGTAGTGATCACCGCGTGGTCACTGGCTGGCCTGCTAGGCAGGAGGCCACTGCAAATGGCCTCTCCTACATTACTGCGTCCGTAGCAACACCTTCTCATCAGTGCCCCCCGTTTCCACCGAGCTTACTACGTCATGGCGTGACCGAGTGTCCGGCGGTATAACTGGATGGGTAGGCTGGGCTCATTAGCCTTGGTTGGCAGCCAGCCAGCCTAAGAGAAGGACAACTCTGAATCCAAACCCTTGTCAGGCCATCCACCTCGGAGAAGGACACTCTGACGTAAATCCTATGACCTAAGGACCTCGCTGTCACCGTCCCAGCTTGCTAGGCTATGGCAGATGAACCCCGAGTGTAAAGGGTGGGGCCAGTACTGCGCACACTGCACTCCACCTAAACTACCATTGCGCAGGCTGAAGGACGCGCCCACGTCTACAACCATCCTCTCCCTTGCAGCCGCTGTGGCCAGGCCTGCCTGTCCCGTATTGGCCTCGTCAGCCACCAGCAAGCCTGCAGAAGACATGGGCAGCCCCCTTCCTAAATCTTCATTTGCGAAACCAAGCCATGATGATGATGATGATGAAACAAACAAAGATCTATCGTGACAAGCAGAAAATTGAAGGTAATTGTGAATATTCAGCAGTCTGGTTACAGAAATGTAAGAAAAAGCACAGCATTAATTTTTTAAAATATTTGTGGAGATAGGACGTCTGTTGTTCATGCAGGGAAATTCGTTGATGAGTTTGCCAAGATCATCACTGATGAAAATCTAACAGGCTGAAGGGCTGCATCAGTACAATTGGTGTGTGAGACAAAGACTGCTTACCGGTAGCACATAAATTCAAAGTTGGGAGTGGTGGTGATGCCAAACAGATATTGACTGTCCACCGGGGCAGCAGAGGTAGCGATAGCTTACCTTTCAGATGGTTCAATGTAGACATTATCATTTCATGCACAAAAATATTTTAAAATATTATATAAAACTATCTTCAGGGTATACATACAAGCCGTATTTGTAATGTAAGTAGACTTGGTGATCCCACTTGGGTCCCATTCCCAAGGAATCATATTATATGGATACAAATATTCGAAAATCCGAAAAAATCCAAAATCCAAAACAGTTCTGGCCCAAAGCATTTCGGATAAGGGGTGCTCAACCTGGATTTTGCTTTCAGTGATGTGTATGATATGTTTTGTGGGTGCACAATGGTTCAGAGAAATGTTGTTTTCATTTGGTTGTATATATGTACAGTCAGATGACAATACACTTGAACTTGAATTTGAGAAGAGAGGGGGCAACCTGTCACAGAATGACATGGCCTCCCCCTCCCTTCCCCATCTCCTTTTCCCTTCTCTTCCCTTGCCACTGCCCACAACCTCCTCATTACCCCTTCTATTTACCCCCTCTTTCCCTTGATCCTCTCAAGGTAAGCTAATCAATAATATTAAAGGGGATACCGAAAGTTTCTTCAGATATATAAAGTGTAAAAGAGAGGTGACAGTAGGGACAAGGAAATGGCGGATGAACTGAATAGGTATTTTGCATCATTCTTCACTGTGGAAGACATTAGCAGTAAGCTGGAAGTTCAAGAGTGTCGGGGGTGGGAGGGGGAAGAAGTGAGTGAAGTTACTATAACTAAAGAGAAGGTTCTTGGGAAACTGAAAGGTGTGAAAGTAGATAAGTCACCTAGACCAGATGGTATAGGCTGAAATCAGCATGGTTTCCTTAAGGGAAAATCTTGCCTGACAAATCTGTTGGAATTCTTTGAAGAAATAACAAGCAGGATAGACAAAGGAGAATTTGTGGATGACGTGTGTTTGGATTTTCAGAAGACCTTTGACAAGGTGCCACACACAAGGTTGCTGAACAAGCTACAAGCCCATGGTATTACAGGAAAGATTCTAGCATGGATAAAGCAGTGGCTGATTGGCAGGAAGCAAAGAGTGGGAATAAAGGGAGCCTTTTCTATTTGGCTGCTGGTGACTAGTGGTCTGTGTGGGGATTGCTTGTTTAATGTTATATGTCAATGATTTGGACGAAGAAATTGATGGCTTTGTGGCCAAGTTTGCAGACGATACATAGATAGGTGGAGAGGCAAGTAGTGTTGAGGAAGCAGGGAGACTGCAGAAGGACTTAAACAGATTAGGAGAATGGACAAAGAAATGGCAGATGGAATACAGTGTGGGGAAGTGTACAGTCATGCACTTTCATAGAAGAAATAAAAGCATAGACTATTTTCTAAATGGAGAGAAAATTCAAAAATCTGAGGTGCAAAGGGACTTGGGAGTCCTTGTGCAGGATTCCCTAATTTGCAGGTTTAGTCTGTAGTGAGGAATGCAAAAGCAATGTTAGCATTCATTTCAAGAGGACTAGAATATAAAAGCAAGGATGTAATGTTGAGACTTTATAAAGAACTGGTGAAGCCTCACTTGGGAATATTGTGAACAATTCTGGGCCCCTTATCTTAGAAAGGATGTGCTGAAAATGGAGACGGTTTAAATAATGTTCCCAAAAATGATTCCAGGATTGATTGGCTTGTCATATGAAGAGCATTCGATGGCTCTAGGCCTGTATTCACTGGAATTCAGAAGAATAAGGAGTGACCTCATTAAAATCCAAATTGAATGGTGAAAGGCCTCGATAGAGTGGATGCAAAGATGCTTCCTATGATGGGAGAGTCTAAGACCAGAGGGGCCAGTCTCAGAATAGAGGGCACTCCTTTTAGAATGATGAGAAGGAATTTATTTACCCAGCGAGTGATGAATCTGTGGAATTGTTTGCCACAGGCTGCTGGGGAAGCCAAATATTTAAGTATATTTAAGGCAGAGGTTGAGTTTCAGGGCATGAAGCGACACGGGGAGAAGCAGGAGATTGGGGCTGGGAGGGAAATGAAATGGCGGAGCGGACTCGATGGGCCAAATGGCCGAATTCTGTTCCTACATCTTATGGTTTTATTCCACCACGGCCCCACCTTCCATAATACCCGCTCCCCGTCCCCTCACTCACGGTCCAGGGTGAAGTTGGCGGCGAAGCGCCGGACGCTCCTCCGCCGCAGCGGCCCGAGGCTCGGACTGTACACGCCCCGGGACAGGTAGCGCTGGATATGGCGGTAGCGCTCGGCGGTTTCGGAGCCCCGGGACGGGGGTGGCTGCCGCTCGGTCTGGGTGGCGACGCTCCACTTGTCGCCGGCCATGGCAGGACGGCGGCGGCTGGGCGGAACCAATAGGTGGCGGAACGTTTGGAGCGGAGCCGGCGGTCCGGCCGGAGCGGGACTTCTACCCGCAGCTTCGAGGGGTTTGGGATGGCGTCGGGCTGCTCCCGGAGCTCGGAGGCTGCCAGTCGCCGGCCGCGCTTCTACAGCTGCCGCTGCTTCTACACTGACAACATCTTCCTGCAGGAGTTCGGGCTCCATGTGAGCCAGGCGGACTGGGACCGGGACCTCCGCTCTGTAAATGAGTGACCGGGGATAGGGGAGAGGAGGAGAGGAATGAGGGGAGACGTTGGGAGGTGGTGAGGGGGAGATGGAGAGGAGGGGACATGGAGGAGGGTGAGGGGAGATGTTGGGAGGTGGTGAGGGGGCGATGGAGAGGAGGGGACATGGGGAGGGGGTGAGGGGAGACGTTGGAGGTGGTGAGGGGAGATGGAGAAGGTGAAACGGGGAAATTGAGAAGATGGGGTAGGGGAGAGGGGAGACGAGGAAGGGGGAACATGGGAAGGGGATGGGGGTGAGGCGGAGGAGAAAGATGGAGGGGTATGTGGGGGGATGGAGTAGCTTGAGAGAAGTGTTTCAAAGGAGAGAGAGGGTGGTTGGTCTGGGGGCAGGAAGGGGCTCTATAAACCCATAATTAAGTAATTATAAAAGAGAGTAAAAAGTAGTGAGGTAGTATACATGGGTTGAATGTCCATTCAGAAATCTGATGACACAGAGGAAGAAACTGTTCCTGAAACGTTGAGTATATGCCTTCAGGCTTCTGTACCTCCTTTCTGATGGTAACGATGAGATGAGGGCATGACCTGGGTGAGGAAGGTCCTTAGTGATGGATGATGTCTCCTGGACGCATCGCTCCTTGAAGTGTCCTCGATGGGGCGGGGGTCGGTGCCCATGGTGGAGCTGGCTGAGTTTACAATTTTCTGCAGCTTTTTGTGATTGTGTGGTTGGAGGGAAGGTCAAGTTGGATGGGGGAGGAAGGCAGGGGGAGTGGGAAGTGAGGTAGGAGCAGGGTATTGGGATAGTCAGAGGGAATATTGTTACATTATTCAAGATGGAACCAGGGATAATCCTGGAAACTATGGACTGTTGAGTCTCATGTCAGTCATTTGGAAGGTTGGAGAGGTTTTTTAGGGAGATGATTTATGAGCGTTTGGAAAAGCATGGCCTAATCTCTTTATCCAGGCCCGTTCCACTCGTCAGTATGTTGTGGATTGTCTAGTCTTGCCACCAATGCCACTTTCTGCTCTCTCGTCATACCCCTCGAGCCTTTTGCAATTTAAATGTTTGTCATTCTTTGCCTCAGTTGTGCTCAATGCCTCCATCTTCACAGGGGTAGAGCAACCAAAGGTGCCTGACACTCTGCGAGAAAACCATTCTTCTCCAATTCCCCCTTCCCTCTTATTTCAAATTGGGCAAACAGTCAGGGTGGTCAGAAATCTTAGACAGATATATATCCCATTCTTCAGCCTGTTATAGAAATATGGGCGACGTCGCAGTTAGTTAAACACTTTACAGTGCCAGGGTTTATACTTACTGCCTGTTACGCCACTGGTACTGGGGGCAGTAATGAAGGTCTCCATCTCTGGTGGTGTTCAGGGCTTCCTTCATCGTGTCAGTAGCTTCCTCTCAGTTTTCACTACTGTCAGTCATGCAAGTCCCGGGTGGAGACTCAGGAATACCGTCGCACTCAGATGTAGAAGGATTCTTTCATTGCTGTTTCGGTAACAGATTTGGTTGGCCAGTCAGGGTTGTTAGCCCTGAGCTGAACCCCTGAACCTGGAAGGACCAGAGGCCGACTCTTATCTAGCCTCTACCCTTTGACCTGTGTGGCATGGATGACCCTACCAGGAGCCAAAGCACAAAGCCTTGACTCCAGCCATCATAACTGTCCAGTCATTGAGGCATGCAAACCTCCAAATCACGACAAGGTTGTGGTCCTTTTGGAGGGCAGTGCCCACAGCCTGGGTTCAATTCCTGCTGCTGTCTGTTCGTTCACCCCTTGACTGTGTGAGATTCCTCTGAGTGCTCCAGTTTCTTCCCCCCCCCACCCCCACGTTCCAAAGACACACCAGTTGGGATGAGTGAATTGTGGGCAGCGAAAGCATGGCAACACTTGCACATCCCCGGACTGTGTTTGTCATTAACATAAAACTTTGCATTTCACCGTACGTTTTTAGATTAGATTATGAGAACACTCAGTCCTCTTTTTTATTGTCATTTAGAAATGCATACATGCATTAAGAAATGATACAATGTTTCTCCGGAGTGATATCACAGAAAACAGGACAAACCAAAGACTAACACTGACAGAACCACATAATTATAACATATAGTTACAGCAGTGCAAAGCAATACCATAATTTGATGAAGAACAAACTATGGGCACGGTAAATAAAGTCTCAAAAGTCCCCGAGTCGATCAACTCCTGAGTCCCTGATAGCAGGCGGCAAAAGGGAGAAACTCCCTGCCATAAACCTCCAGGCACCATCAACTTGCCGATGCCCTGGAAGCAGCTGACCCTGAGTCCATCTGTCCGAAAACTCCAAGCTTCCGACCAGCCTCCCGAGTGCCATCCTCTGCCGAGCACATTTGACCTCGCCCCGGCCGCTGAAACTCGCAAAGCCGAGGATTCGGGGCCTTCTGCTCCGGAGATTCCAGTTACCACACAGTAGCAGCGGCAGCGAAGCGGGCATTTCAGAAATTTTCCAGATGTTCCTCTGTGCTCTCACGTCTGTGTCCATCAAATCAGAATTGTGCACGGTCCCCTACTTGACAGATAACAGACATCATCACCGAAGTGGCCGCGCGTGCTGCCGTCGCGCCGCCATCTTCTCCCCTTCAACGTAGATGTGAGAAAGAAAGCTGATCTTCACTCTTTCGGCTCTTGTGTTGGCGACGGTTGGGCCCCTCCCCCACAAGCACTGCACAGTTGCACTGGGACTGGGCTTATGGTTTTCACTAGGCCTTGCATTTCATTTATTAACTCAGAAAACGTGCTCTATTCCAGATTTTACGGAGCAAAGGATGCAAGACTGATGAACAGCTGAAAGAGGTTCAAGCAAAGGTAAATACTGGCCTATTGATTACCCAATTCCACTTACTCTCAAGCTTGGTGTCATAGTGCTGGCTCTACTTCCAGTACCCCCGCTGTACCTCATGGTCTTTGTCACAGTGAACCAGCATACGTTTCGATAATTGGTCCCTCAGATTATTGGAATCAAATCCATCATTTATTCAAATTTGTTTATCACATGTATATCACTGTGGTAAGGACCATACTGAGGGAGGGTCACTGTTGGAGGGGTGATACTGAGGGAGGGTCACACTGGGAGTGGTACTGAGGGAGAGTCACACTGGGGGAGGGTCACATTGTTGGAGAGGTGGTACTGGGGGGGTCACTGTTGGAGGGGGCGATACTGAGGGAGGGTCACACTGTTGGAGGGGCGATACTGAGGGAGGGTCACACTGTGGGAGTGGTGTTACTGAGGGAGAGTCACACTGGGGGAGGGTCACGTTGTAGAGGTGGTACTGGGGGGGGTCACACTGTTGGAGGGGCAATACTGAGGGAGGGTCACACTGTTGGAGGGGTGATACTGAGGGAGAGTCACACTGTGGGAGTGGTGTTACTGAGGGAGAGTCACACTGGGGGAGGGTCACATTGTTGGAGAGGTGGTACGGGGGGGGTCACAATGTGGGAAGGGTGGTTCTGGGAGAGGCTCACATTGTCGGAGCTCTCTCTCCTAAAGTTGAACATTTGCTGCAAAATTGCCAAAGGTCGGTTTTGGACTTTGGGAGTGTGGACTATTACTTCAGCAGCGGACCGAAACAGTTTCCTTGCCTGGAAGGAATCTGTTTGGTGAAGTTTCTCAGCCTGTGTCTCTCAGCACTGAGCAGTGGATGCGGCTGATGGATTGCCAAAGTTTGAGTCTAACTTTGCCGGGAGTAGGGACGGATTTATTCCATGTGTAACAGTGGAAAACCGCTGCCGTTCGGAGTGCCTAGCCCAGGGCGACTGGGTGAAGAGGACTTAGGAGCGGCTGGAGGAACAGCAAACTGGCCCGGTAAAGCTTTCATTGTCACGGCTGCATGGACAGCGCTGAGGTTTTTAACACTGCCCAGACTTCCCTGCCAATCCACTCCTCTTTCCCCTCCCGTCCTGCCTTGGCTTTGAATTGTTTCTTTTTGACTTTGCTGGTGTTCTGGGTGTAGACTGTGTTGTATCCCAGCGGAGGTGTTGAACTTTGAATTCCAACTGCGTCATGGCGGGGTGCGGCTCTAAGATGTCTGCCCCAAAGTCTGTAGGGAAGCTGCTGGGTCGGAAGTTGCAGCTCACAAAGAGGATATAGCTGTTCAAATTACTGACTTTAAAGAACTCTGTACAGAGTACTGTGCCTACTTCAGTTGGTAGAACGCCACCGTAAAAGTTTTGGCAGAAAGAGTACATCAGGTAGAGCCGTGGTAGTAGGGGACTCCATAGTGAGAGGTACAGAAAGGGGTTTCTGTGGCAACAGGTGAGATTTAAGGATGGTGTGTTGCCTCCCTGGTGCCGGGATCCAGGATGTCACGGACCGATTGCAGGGAATCCTCAAGGGTGAAGGAGAACATCCGGAAGTGGTGGTGCATGTCGTCAGAAATGACGTGGGGAAGAAGAGGAAAGACATTCTACAGCGTGACTTCAGAGAACTCGGAAGAAGGCTGAAAAGCAGGACTTCCAGGGTGGTTATCTCCGGTTTGCTTCCAGTTCCCCGTGCTGGAGTGGGCAAGAACAGAGAGATAATGGATCTGAATGTGTGGCTGAGGAACTGGTGCAGGAAGCAAGGATTTACATTCTTGGACCACTGGGGTATGTTTCGGGGTAAGGATGAATTGTACAAAAGGGACGGGTTGCACCTTAATAAGCGGGACACCAGCATTCTGGCAGGCAGGTTTGCCACTGCAACACCGGTGTGTTTAAACTAAGTAGTGGGGCGGGGGGGGGGGAGACGAACTGGAAACATAAGGATGGAGATGAAGGGAAAGTGAGAATAAGAAAAGAAAGACAGCAGAATCAACAGAGCAGAAAGCTCAAGAAGGGATCGTACAGTATGGCCAAGTGAAATAGGAATTGATATGGGAGGTGAGGGGAGTAATGAATTAAAAGTATTATATATGAATGCACAGAGTATAAGAAATAAAGTGGATGAGCATGAGGCTCAGTTGGAAATTGGTAAGTATGATGTTGTAGAATAACAGAGACACGGCTTCAAGTGGACAGGGCCTGGGAAATGAATATTCAAGGGTATACGTCCTATCGAAAGGACAGACTGATGGGCAGAGGGGGTGGGGTGGCTCTGTTGGTGAGGAATGATATTCAGTCCCTTGCGAGGGGGGAACATAGAATCAGGAGATGTAGAGTCTGTATGGATAGAACTGAGAAATTCTAAGGGCAGAAATACCCTAATGGGAGTTATCTGCAGGCCCCCAAACAGTAGTCTGGATGTAGGGTGTAAGCTGAATCAAGGGTTAAAATTGGCATGTTGCAAAGGTAATGCTACAATTGCTATGGGGGATTTCAACATGCAGGTAGACTGGAGGAATCAGGATGGTGCTGGACCCCAAGAAAGGGAGCTTGTGGAGTCCCTCCGAGATGGGTTCTTAGAACAGCTTGTACTGAAGCCTACCAGAGAGAATGCAATTCTAGATTTAGTGTTGTGCAATGAACCGGATTTGATCAGGGACCTCGAGGTAAAGGAGCCATTAGGAAGTAGTGACCATAATATGATAAGTTTTGATCTACAATTTGAGAGAGAGAAGGGAAACTTGGAAGTGTCAGTATTACAGTTGAACAAAGGGAACTATGGAGCTATGAGGGAGGAGCTGGCCAAAGTTCAATGGAACAATACCCTAGCAGGGATGACAGTGGAACAGCAATGGCGAGTGTTTCTGGGAATAATGCGGAAGGTGCAGGAGCAGTTCGTTCCAAAGAGGAAGAAAGATCCTAAGGTGAGTAAGGGGAGGCCGTGGCTGACAAGGGAGGTAATGGACAGTATAAAAATAAAAGAGAAGAAGTATAACATAGCAAAGACGAGTGGGAAGCCGGAGGATTGGGAAACTTTTAAAGAGCAACAGAAGGTAACTAAAAAGGCAATACACGGAGAAAAAAGTGAGGTACGAAGGTAAACTAGCCAAGAATATAAAGGAGGATAGTAAAAGCTTCTTTAGGTATGTGAAAGGGAAAAAAAATAGTTAAGACCAAAATTGGGCCCTTGAAGACAGAACCGGTGAATTTATTATGGGGAACAAGGAAATGGCAGACGAGTTGAACAGGTACTTTGGAACTGTCTTCACTAGGGAAGACACAAACAATCTCCCAGATATAATAGTGGCCAAAGGACCTAGGGTAATGGATGAACTGAAGGAAATTTATATTAGGCAGGAAATGGTGTTGGATAGACTGTTGGGTCTGAAGGCTGATAAGTCCCTGGGACCTGATGGTCTGCATCCCAGGGTACTTAAGGAGGTGGCTTTAGAAATCGTGGATGCATTGGTAAACATTTTCCAATGTTCCATAGATTCAGGATCAGTCCCTGTGGATTGGAGGGTGGCTAATGTCCCTCTCTTCAAGAAGGGAGGAAGAGAGAAAACAGGGAATTATAGACCGGTTAGCCTGACGTCGGTGGTGGGAAAGGTGCTGGAGTTAATTATAGAAGATGAAATTACGACACATCTGGATAGCAGTAACAGGATTGGTCAGAGTCAGCATGGATTTACAAAGGGGAAATCGTGCTTGACTAAGCTTCTGGAATTTTTTTGAGGATGTAACTATGAAAGTGGACAAGGGAGAGCCAGTGGATGTAGTGTACCTGGACTTTCAGAAAGCCTTTGATAAAGTCCCACATGGGAGATTAGTGGGCAAAATTAGGGCACGTGGTATTGGGGGCCGAGTACTGACATGGATTGAAAATTGGCTGGCTGACAGAAAACAAAGAGTAGCGATTAATGGGTCCCTTTCGGAATGGCAGGCTGTGACCGGTGGGGTACCGCAGGGTTCAGTGCTGGGACCGCAGCTGTTTACAATATATATTAATGATTTAGATGAAGGAATTAAAAGTAACATTAGCAAATTTGCCAATGACACAAAGCTGGGTGGCAGTGTGAAATGTAAGGAGGATGTTATGAGAATGCAGGGTGACTTGGACAGGCTGGGTGAGTGGGCAGATGCAGTTTAATGTGGATAAATGTGAGGTTATCCACTTTGGTGGTAAGAACAAGAAGGCAGATTATTATCTAAATGGAGTCAAGTTAGGAAAAGGGGAAGTACAACAAGATCTAGGTGTTCTTGTACATCAGTCACTGAAAGCAAGCATACAGGTACAGCAGGCAGTGAAGAAGGCTAATGGCATGCTGGCCTTCATAACAAGGGGAATTGAGTGTAGGAGCAAAGAGGTCCTTCTGCAGTTGTACAGGGCCCTGGTGAGACCACACCTGGAGTACTGTGTGCAGTTTTGGTCTCCAAATTTGAGGAAGGACATTCTTGCTATTGAGGGAGTGCAGCGTAGGTTCACAAGGTTAATTCCCGGGATGGCGGGACTGTCATCTGTTGAAAGATTGGAGCGACTGGGCTTGTATACTCTGAAATTTTGAAGGCTGAGAGGGGATCTTATTGAAACATATAAGATTATTAAGGGATTGGACACGCTAGAGGCAGGAAGCATGTTCCCGCTGATGGGTGAGTCCAGAACCAGAGGCCACAGTTTAAGAATAAGGGGTAGGCCATTTAGAACGGAGTTGAGGAAAAACTTTTTCACCCAGAGAGTGGTGGATATATGGAATGCTCTGCCCCAGAAGGCTGTGGAGGCCAAGTCTCTGGATGCTTTCAAGAAATAGATGGATAGAGCTCTTAAAGATAGCGAAATCAAAGATTATGGGGATAAGGCAGGAACTGGATACTGATTGTGGATGATCAGCCTTTTAAAAAAGGAGGGAGAGAGAAACCAGGGAATTATAGACCGGTTAGCCTAACATCGGTGGTGGGGAAACTGCTAGAGTCAGTTATCAAAGATGTGGTAACAGCACATTTGGAAAGCGGTGAAATCATCGGACAAAGTCAGCATGGATTTGTGAAAGGAAAATCATGTCTGAGGAATCTCATAGAATTTTTTGAGGATGTAACTAGTAGAGTGGATAGGGAGAACCAGCGGATGTGGTATATTTAGATTTTCAAAAGGTTTTTAACAAGGTCCCACACAGGAGATTAGTGTGTAAACTTAAAGCACACGGTATTGAGGGTAAGGTATTGATGTGGATAGAGAATTGGTTAGCAGACAGGAAGCAAAGAGTGGGAATAAATGGGACCTTTTCAGAATGGCAGGCGGTGACTAGTGGAGTACCGCAAGGCTCAGTGCTGGGACCCCAGTTGTTTACAATATATAAATGACTTGGATGAGGGAATTAAATGCAGCATCTCCAAGTTTGCGGATGACACGAAGCTGGGTGGCAGTGTTAGCTGTGAGGAGGATGCTAAGAGGATGCAGGGTGACTTGGATAGGTTAGGTGAGTGGGCAAATTCATGGCAGATGCAATTTAATGTGGATAAATGTGAAGTTATCCACTTTGGTGGCAATAACAGGAAAACAGATTATTATCTGAATGGTGGCCGATTAGGAAAAGGGGAGGTGCAACGAGACCTGGGAGTCATTATACACCAGTCATTGAAAGTGGGCGTGCAAGTATAGCAGGCGGTGAAAAAGGCGAATGGTATGCTGGCATTTATAGCAAGAGGATTCGAGTACAGGAGCAGGGAGGTACTACTGTAGTTGTACAAGGCCTTGGTGAGACCACACCTGGAGTATTGTGTGCAGTTTTGGTCCCCTAATCTGAGGAAAGACATCCTTGCCATAGAGGGAGTACAAAGAAGGTTCACCAGATTGATTCCTGGGATGGCAGGACTTTCATATGATGAAAGACTGGATGAACTAGGCTTATACTCATTGGAATTTAGAAGATTGAGGGGGGATCTGATTGAAACGTATAAAATCTTAAAGGGATTGGACAGGCTAGATGCAGGAAGATTGTTCCTGATGTTGGGGAAGTCCAGAACGAGGGGTCACAGTTTGAGGATAAAGGGGAAGCCTTTTAAGACCGAGATGAGGAAAAACTTCTTCACACAGAGAGTGGTGAATCTGTGGAATTCTCTGCCACAGGAAACAATTGAGGCCAGTTCATTGGCTATATTTAAGAGGGAGTTAGATATGGCCCTTGTGGCTAAAGGGATCAGGGGGTATGGAGGGAAGGCTGGTGCAGGGTTCTGAGTTGGATGATCAGCCATGATCATACTGAATGGTGGTGCTGGCTCGAAGGGCCGAATGGCCTACTGCATCTATTGTCTATTGTCTATGAGAGCATTGTTGTATCAGTGGTTTTGAATGAGAAGATTATTTTCTAATTGAAGTCGACAAGGGTTGTGTTTTTGGGCTGGGCAGTGTTTGGTTCTGTTTGTTTGGGCTATATTGCCGTGTTTACATTCCCTGTTATGGGCATGCGCGCGAAGGTGGTGGGGGGAATGTTGGATGAGAAAATGACAGCCTGTGTACCGAACATGAATGGAGAAAGTAAAATTGTTAAAACGAAAGAAGATCTTGTCTTTGTTGTTTTGAGCGTTAACATTTTAGCAGAGGATGGTTACTGACTATCGGATCCTGTCGGCATTTGACGAGAGTAAGCCTTAAGAGAGCTAGAAAAATGAAATTGGAATATAGACTGGTGTTACGGAGCTTCAGAAGAAGCAGGCCCTTGTAGTTGTACTGTCGCTTTCAGGAAGACCACCATGGAAATTTCACTGGAAGACTTGAACAAAGATGACGTATGACTACACTAATAAATGCACTTGGCTCTGTTCTTCTGAAGGAAGAAGAGGATCGGATACATGAGGCATATTCAGACTTCGAAAAATTTGCAGAGACAGTTCTTCAAATATGGCTGATTATATCATTGATTTTGAACAAAAGTACAGTTGCAGGCGTAAATACAAAATGGAACTTCCTGACATAGTATTAGCTTTTAAGTTGTTGTTTACCGTGTGTGTAGACATTAAGAACAAACAGCTAGCGTTAACTGCATGTATAGAACTTGCATTTGCATCTATGAAATATGCACTGACGAGGATTTTTTTGGAGATAAGGTCGCCAAGACAACAGTCGGAAAGTTTGAGTCAGGAAACGGCATTCTTCACAAGCAGAAACTAGAGTGGTTCCCCAGGAAACGGCATTCTTCACAAGCAGAAACTAGAGTAGTTCCCCAGGAAACGGCATTCTTCACAAGCAGAAACTAGAGTGGTTCCCCAGGAAACGGCATTCTTCACAAGCAGAAACTAGAGTGGTTCCCCAGGAAACGGCATTCTTCACAAGCAGAAACTAGAGTGGTTCCCCAGGAAACGGCATTCTTCACAAGCAGAAACTAGAGTGGTTCCCAGAGTGACCAGATGAGGGGACCATTACCTGGCACAAGTCCATAGATCAGTATGACAGGAGATAGAAATGTGCTGTTGGTCCTGGGCAAAAAACTGCCCACACAGAACTGAACAAGTTAAACTAACAGAAGAAAATAATAGATCTGAATATGTAGAAGAGTGGCATATAATATTGTTTGCAAAGAAATCACTTACTAATGCAGATATTTTGATATAATCTATAAGATCTGCTTATTGATACAGCATGCCTGCACACAGTGTATGGAGAAAAGTGGCTTGATAGACCATAAGATATAGGAGCTGAATTAGGCCATTTGGCCCATTGAGTCTGCTCTGCCATTTCACCATGGCTGATCCATTTTCCCTCCCAGCCCCAATCTCCTGTTGTCTTCCTGTATCTCTTCATGCCCTGACTAATCAGGATTCTATTAACCTCTTCCTCAAATATACCCAAAGACTTGGCCTCCACAGTCACCTGTGGCAATAAATTCCACAGATTCACCCCTCTTTGGCTAAAGAAATTACTTTGCAATGTAAAGGATAGCTATATAAGTGAACTAACCCAGAATGAAGTGCATAAACTGGTGAACACAGATACACCCAGTTACAAAGCATTCGAAATGTGGAGATAGAAAGATTGTACATTCTACCAAAAGAGTGAAAAATCCTACAAAAGTTGGGCAGACCAAATGTTATGTGGAAACGGAGGTGGTACCAGTGAACGTTCCATTACTCTTGAGTAAAACTTCCCTAAAGAAAGTAGAAGCAGTACTAGATATGGAGAATGGCCGAGCATTGATATTTCAACAGCCAGTGTCTCTCGAGCTCACCAGCTCTGGATGTTACTGTTTGACCATTCTAGATAAAGACTTCACTGAGAATCGATGTGAGAATGGAGTACTAACTGTCACACAGAACGTGACCCCAGATGAGAAGTGCGAAGTGTTGCTCAAGCTTCACAAACAGTTAGAACACACTTCGACTTCAGAAACTGCTCAGGAGTTCAGGAAACAAAGATGCAGATTATTTTTCCATTCTAAAGCAGATAATTGACATCTGTGAGACAAGTCAAAAGTGGTTGGTCTGCCACTTGCATCTGGATACAATGAAATAGCCATAGATCTACATGAACTGCAACAAGGAGTATGGTACATTGATGAGTTCACACGTTTCAGTGCTGTTTGTATTGTAAATACAAAGAGACACTCAGAGGTAGTAAAAGTGTTCGTCTGTTCAGCCAAGGTGGCATACAGAGGGTGAGAAACGTTGTCCAGAATTGCCAGGATTTTCCGTAGGATTTTCTGTTGTTCTACCACAGCCTCCAGGTGTCCAGTTTGACACCTATAACAGAGCCAGCCTTTCTAATCAGTTTATTGATATGTACAGAATAAATACAGAAAATGCCCAGAGAAACCAGAAACAATCCAACACATTACAGGAGGCCTGTCATAGTTTAAATCAACCTGATACTTACACAGACACAATCAAGTGTCAAACACCATTCACCAAAATCTTGCTTTAAGATACAAACTCATAAAAGCAACCATACCTTGCTATAGATACATGGATATCACCCATGTTGATATCATTGCCCCAGCACACCACCACATAGAAGATTGCACTGGTGACAACAGACTGGTAGAACATGTGAAGGAGAGGCCTGCATACTCCAAAGGACCTCAGTTTCCTCAGGAAGTAGAGGTGACTCTGGCCCTTATACACAGCCTCTGTGTTGGTGCTCCACTCCAGTCTGTAATCCAGGTGCACCCTAGGTACGTGTAGCTCCTCACCACATCTATATCCTCACTATCAGGAGTAGGCAAGGAGCAGTGCAGGGTTAGTCTTCCTAAGGTCCATCACTATCTCCTTTGTCTCACTGATATTGAGCTGCAGATGATTCAGCTTGCACCATCTGACAAAGTCCTCCACCAGGATCCTGTATTCATCCTCTCATCTTCCCTTCATTCACCCAACTATTCCTGAGTCATCGAAGAATTTCTGCAGATGACATGACTCAGTGTTGTATTTAAAGTTCAAGGTATACAGGGTAAACAGGAAGGGAGACAATACAGTCCCCTATAGGGCCCCAGTGCTGCTTACAGCCATGTCTGACACACAGCTCTGAAGCTGCACAAACTGTGGTCTGCAGTTATCCCGGATACAATGGAAGTGCCAACCTGCATCGAGTGGAGCTTTCCCCCCCCCAGCAATGAGAGCTGTGTGGTATTGAAGAAATACTTCCTTGAGAAATTAAAAAAACATGATCCTCACAGTGCAGCCCTTCTTATCCAAATGGGAGCAGGCTCCGTTCAGCAGGTAGATGACAGCATCGTCAACTCCAGTGTACTCCTGGTAGGCAAACTGCAGGGGATTGAGGGCTGATCTGACTGGGGTCTGAGGTGAGCCAGGACGAGCCTCTCTAGGGTCTTCATGATGTGTGAGGTCAGGGCCACTGGACAGTAGTCATTCAAGACTTTCAGTTGGCCCTTCTTGGGTACTGAGACCGCACGGGATATTTTCCATACAGTTGAGACCCTTTCCAGGCCGAGACTCAGATTGAAAATGCGCTGGAGAATTCCACACAGCTGCTCAGCGCACTCCTTCAGGACCCTGGGGTTCACACCATCCAGTCCCAAAACTTTGCCGTGTCTGGGTTTCCCCAGAGCTCCTCTCTCCTGCTCAGTAGTGAAAGTGAGTCCATGATAACTGGGGAGTTGGTGGAAAGTGGGCTGAGGGAGGTAAAGATTGGGACGATAGCATTTGGTATGTGGAGGTGTGGATGGTAGGTGCAGAGATATGGACTGTGATAGCCTGTGTTGTTCATCCGTGTTGAACTGGAGGGGGGAGGAGGGTAGGGCCCTGGTGCTGAGGAAGCATTGGGTTGCTTGGCACCTGGACTGGTGTGCTGAGGACAATTGTCAAATATCTTGAAGAATTGGTTTAACTCATTAGCCCATTCACGGCTGCATTCTGAGGCTCTACAACTAGGCTGATTGAAGCCAGTGATGTTCCTCATGTCTCTCCTCACCTCCCGTGTGCCTCTCTGCCGAAGCTTGATGTCACAAGTGGATCTGCCTATTTTTTACTGGCAAGATTCAGGACGTCATATGATTGGAGTACTTGTCTGTCATGTAGATGACCTCGTATGGGGAGGCTCACAAAAGTTTGCCACAACAGTTATCTCTCAGCTAAAGTCAGCCTTTCAGATTAGCCGAGATGAACATGGTGGATTCTGCCATGTAGGAATAGACGTCCTTACTGTTGACAGAACAGTACAACTGCACCAAGAAAGCTACTTCAGGAATCTTCAGTCAAAGTGCTTGCAATTGGGATGCACCCCTCAGTGCAGCTGTAGCTGAGCAACTCAGGTCAAAGATGAGTCAGATTCTATGGGTGGCAAGACAGAGCAGACCTGACAATATGTTTGATGCCTGCAGCTTGGCATCCAGCACAAAAAATGGCAAACAAGATGGTGTGCAGAATTCAGTCTGAAAAAGTAGTCTTGGAGTTTCAACAGCTTGGAAAAGAAAGCTCACTGAGGCTTATTGTCTTCGGTGATGCGTCACGTGGAAATCTCTGATGGAGGTACTCAAGGAGGGCACTTTATTGTATTGATGGGAGAAGAGGGAAGATTTTCACCTCTCTGTTGGCAATCAAAAAGGATCGGAAGAGTTGTACAGAGTACGCTGGCAGGAGAAGCCCTTGCAGTGTCTGAAGATATTGCTGTTTATCTGGCCACACTCTATTCTGAGTTTGTCCATGGTGGTCCAAAGAATAACTTGTGTCACAGACAACTACTCTCCAGTTGATGTAATCAAATCCACCAAGTCAGTTGCAGAGAAGAGCCGTCGTCCAGAGTTAAGCAGCATTGAGGAACTCATCCAGGCACAGAAAATTCATCGCGTGCTATTGTCAGCTACAAAGGAACAACTAGCTGACTGTCTTACAAAGGAGGGGCATTAGCTAAGTGAAGGCATTAAGAACACCAAGGGTTAGAACTGATTCCCATATCCTAGTGGCATTCAAGTGGTAGAATTATTTCCCATATAGATGTTTTTTATTTTGTAGAATTATGAAGACATTAAGTGATGATATCTTGGAAATTTATTAAGCCTAACAACTGGAGTTAAAGTAATACATCTAAACTAATAGATATATTTATACACACTCACACATTAAGAAGGATGGGAGGTTGTTGAGTTCTGTTCATTTGGGTTATGTAAGCATTTAGTTGGGCTGTTCACTTTCCCTGTTATGGGCATACGCGTGAGGTTGGGGGGTATCGGTGGTTAGAAAATGCCAGCTTTGTGTACTACACGTGAATGGAGATATTAAAGTTGTTAAAATGAAAGAAAATCTTATCTTTGTTGCTTGAACGTTAACAGGCAGTACTGAGGGAGAGTCACACTGTGGGAAAGGTAGTATTGAGGGAGAGTCTCACTGTGGGAGGCTGGTACTGAGGGAGGGCACACTCTGGGAGGGGTGGGATGTGGGAACAAAGTTGCCTCCCTCCTTTCCAGTCCTGATGAAGGGCCTAGCCAGAAAGGTTGACTCTTTAGTCCCCTTCATAGATGTTGCTTGACTTGTGAGTTCCCCCAGCATTTTATGTGTGCTGCTTTCCAGCACCCGCAGAATCTTTGTGTTAAGACCATTTGACGTAAAAACAGAATTAGCCCACTTGGTCCATGAAGTCGACATCTCCATTCCATCATAACTGATTTAGTTTCTCTGCCAGCTCTATTCACCTGCCTTCTCCTCATAACCATTGTTGCCCTGACTAATCAAGAATCTATCAATCTCTGCCTTAACTATTCCACAAATTTCATCTCCCTCAGTCCAAAGACATTTCTTCTTGTCTCTGTTCTAAATGGATGTCTCTCTATTCTGAAGCTGTGCCCTCTAGTCCTGGACTCCCCAACTATAGGATGCATCCTCTCCAGAGCCACTCTGTTTAGGCCTTTGATAGGTTTCGATGAGATCACACCCCTCCCCCCTTCTTCTAAACTTCAGTGAGTTCAGGTCCAGAGTTATCAAACATTCCTCAAAATGTAAGACTGTCATTCCCGGTATCATTCTTGTGAACCTCCTCTGGACGCTCACCAGTGCCAGCACATCTTTCCTTAGATAAGGGGCCCAAAGCTGCTCACAATACTGCGATGCCTTATCAAAGTTCAAAGTACATTTGTTATCAAAGTATATATACACTATACAACCTTGACGTTCGTCTCCTTACAGGCAGCCACAAAACAAAGAAACCCAAAAGAACTCTTTTTAAGAAAAAAGACTGATAAACACCCAATGTGCAAAGAGAGAAGGAAAAAAACCAAATTGTGCAAACAATAAAAGTAAGCAAATAGCATTTAGAATAAAAGTGGGTCCTCAGACACGAAGCCCAGGCCATAGCCGCAGCCTCAGTGCAGCCCAGAGCAGAGTAAGTGTCACAGAGCATCCTTTCTTTGATATTCTAGTCCTCTTGAAATGAATGCCGACTTTGCATTTGCCTTCCTCACCACCGACTCAACCTACAAGTTAAAATTTAGGGAATCCTGCACAGACCCTCTTGAACTTTCAATTTCTGAATTTGCTTCCTGTTTAGAAAATAGTCTAATAATGCTTGTACAGTATTCCTTCTCCCAAAGTGCATGATCATACACATCTCTACAATGTATTCGATTTGCCACTTCTTTGCCCACCCCCTTAATCTATCCAAGTCTTTCTGCAGACTCCCTGCTTCCTCAACACTACCTGCTGCTCCATCTATCTTTGTATTGCTGCAAACTTGGCTTCCAAGCAGTTTACGATTAGCAAATTAGCAATGGCACAATTTTGTCATCCAAGTCATTAACATATAAAAGGAAAAGTAGTAACCCCAATACTGACCTCTAAGGAAAACCATTAGTCACTGGCAACCAACCAGAAGAGTTTCCTTTGCCTTCTGCCATCGGCCAATCTTCTGTTCATGCTGCTATCTTTCCTTACATCGGTGCTCTATCATCTTTCAAGACTCAGAGAAAGACTTTTAAAGATCAGCTTTATTTGCCACATGTGCATGGAAATGTACAGTGAAGTGTATCACTTGCATCAATGGCCAACACACTGAGGATGTGCTGGGGACAGCCCGCAAGTGTTGTCACACTTCTGGTGACAACATGGCATGTCCACGACTTAAGGCTGATTTATACTTGTGCGTCAAATGTATGTTGTAGGTATGGCGTAGCCACGAACCCTACGCTGTAGCCTAATGCGCACCTCTCCCAAAATGTAACTACGCATTGCGGCATCGCAGACCGCAACAACTGTGATTGGTCCGCTTGGCAGCATCGCATTTCCTCCTACGCTGCAATAGCTTCCCATTGGGCGACTGAAGGGCAGGGAAGGAACTCTGGCTGCAATGCTTTCCATAAAGCTTTACAGACCTCTGAAATTATGGAGGACCCTGTGCTTGATGCCAGTTTGTAGCTAGCTGCTACAGCCTGCTGACTTCCACCTGAAGCTAAAACTCGAATGGTGACTGCCAGTCTCTGAGTATACTGTGTGTACACTGATGCGAAATAAATGGTTGGAGACGATGAACCAAATCGCCAAATCTACCTGCTGACATCCGAAAATATTTGAAATGCATTTCCTCATCCATGTCTCTCAGTGGCCGGACAAACACAGAAAATTCACCCTCCTTCAGTTTCAGTCGCCATTGTTTGAAGTTTGAGTTTCTTCGTGTTGAGTTTCAACATGAAGAAACTCAACACAGTGCATAGAAACCCCACCGCCAACTAACGTTTCGGTGGTGAATTGCAGAGCGACGCAGACACACCAACACACAAGTATAAATGCTCACAACAGCGTAGCCCACGTGCGTAGGCTAGTACACACAAGTATAAATCAGTGTTTACTCTCCCTAACACGTGTGTTTCTGTAATGTGGGTGGAAACCCACACAGCTGCAGGGAGAAAGTACAAACTCCTTACAGAGCAGTGGAAATTGAGCCCCAATCTTTCGTCATTGGCGCTGTAAATTATGCTAACTGATACGCACCTGTGCCACTCTGCGGTATCTTTTCTAGATTATGATGTTCTGACCGGCCTTCCTCACTAGTGGTCGTCTTGTGAACTTATCTTTGTTCTTTGTGGGATCTTGCTCTGTGTGACTACGTCTGTTGTGCGAGGCCTTTAAGGGGGGAATTCTGAGAAAAGTATTTTAATAATTGCTTTTCCTTGCCCCCTCAGATTGATCAGGAAGTTCAGAGGAGGAGGCAGCTGACCCAGGCCAGTTTGGAGAGAGCGGCAATCATTTCGGCACATTATAAACCACTGACTCCTGCTGTCTATGTTTTACAGGTATACCCAGCATTGTCAAACCACAGCACACCTAGCGCATATTTAAAGATCGGCTCATTACACAGAACACATAATAACGCACGAGAATACCAGACACACTCTGTGGTTCTCAAACTGAGGGCTTCAGTGTCGGAGTCCCTGCAGATGTACAGAAGTCTTAGTAGGCACGTATACAGTGCCTATGAAGTGTATACACCACCCCCCCCAGAGGTTTTCATGTTTTCATGCTTTATTGTTTCACAACATTGAATCACAGTGGATTTATTTGGCTTTTTTTGGCGCTGATCAACAGAAAAAGACTCGTGTCAAAGTGAAAACAGCTCTCTACAAAGTGATCTAAATTAATTACAAATATAAAACACAAAATAATTGCATAAGTATTCACCCTCTTCAAGTCAGTGTTTAATAAATGCACCTTTGGCAGTAATTACAGATTTGAGTCTCTATGGATAGGTCTCAATCAACTTTGCATGTCTGGACACTGCAATTTTTCCCCATTCTTCTTTACAAAACTGCTCAGCTCTGTTAGATTGCATGAGGATCATGAGTGAACAGTCCTTTTCAAGTCCAGCCTCAAATTCTCAATTAGATTGAGGACTGGACTCTGACTTGGCCACTCCAGGACAACTTTGTTGTTTTTAAGCCATTCCTGTCTAGCTTTGGCTTTATGCTTGGGATCATTGTCTTTCTAGAAAACAAATCTTCTCCCAAGTCGCATTTCTCTTGCAGACTGCGTCAGATTTTCCTCCAGGAATTCCCTGCTTTTCGCTGCATTCATTTTATCCCCTACCTTCACAAGCCTTCCAGGGCCTGCTGCGGTGAAGCATCCCCACAGCATGATGCAGCCACCACCATGCCCCACAGTAGGGATGGTGTGTTTTTGGTGATGTGCAGTGTTTGGCTTATGCCAAACGTAGCATTTAGTCTGATGGCCAAAAAGCTCAAGTTTGGTTTCATTAGGCAATAGAACCCTCTTCCAGCTGACTTCAGAGTCTCCCACAGGCCTTCTGGCAAACTCTGAGATTTCATGTGAGTTTTTTTTAAACAGTGGCTTTCCCTTTCTCAGTCTCCCATAAAGCTGTGACTGGTGAAGCACCCGGGCAACAGTTGTTGTATGTGCAGTCTCTCCCATCTCAGCCGCTGAAGCTTGTAACTCCTCCAGAGTTGTCATAGGTCTCTTGGTGGTCTCCCTCACTAGTCCCCTTCTTGCATGGTCACTCAGTTTTTGAGGACAGCCCGCTCTAGGCAGATTTACAACTGCCATATTCTTTCCATTTTGTGATGATTGATTTAACTGTGCTCCAAGAGTTACTCAGTGCCTTGGAAATTTTCTTGTATCCATCTCCTGACTTATGCTTTTCAATAGCCTTTTCACGGAGTTGCTTGGAGTGTTCTGTTGTCTTCATAGTGTAGTTTTTGCCAGGATATTGACTCACCAGCAATTGGACCTTCCAGATACAGGTGTATTTTTACTACAATCAATTGAAACGCCTTGACTGCACACAGTGATCTCCATTTAATTAATTACGTGACATCTAAAACTAATTGGCTGCACCAGTAATGATTTGCTGTGTCATATTAAATGGAGCGAATACTTACACAATCAATTGTTTTGTTTTTTATGTTTGTAAGTAATATAGATAACTTTGTAGAGATCTATTTTCACTTTGACCTGAAAGAGTCTTTTTCTGTTGCTCAGTGTCAATAAAAGCCAAATTAAATCCACTGCGATTCAATGTTGTTAAACAATAAAATATGAAAACTTACAAGTGGGGTGAAGACTTTTTATAGGCACTGTATTTAGCTAAGGTGCCTAGAACCTTTGCACAGTACAGCGTTTGTCAACTTGGAGCAGAGAGCAAGTTTGTAAATCTGGCAGGAGGAAAGGATGTTGGGAGTGATGAGGGTTGAGCGCCGTGGGAGGGTTGTGGGACAGGTGGCAGAGAAGTAGTGCGTGAACATTGACTTCTCAAACTTCCGCTAATGCCCCACCTCCCCCTCGTACCCTATCTGTTATTTATTTTTATACACACATTCTTTCTCTCTCTCTCCTTTTTCTCCCTCTGTACCTCTGACTATACCCCTTGCCCATCCTCTGGGTTTCCCCCCTCTTGTCTTTCTCCCTGGGCCTCCTGTCCCATGATCCTCTCATATCCCTTTTGCCAATCACCTGTCCAGCTGTTGACTCCATCCCTCCCCCTCCTGTCTTCTATCATTTTGGATCTCCCCCTCTCCCTCCCACTTTCAAATCTCTTACTAGTTGTTCCTTCAGTTAGTCCTGACGAAGGGTCTCGGCCCGAAACGTCGACTGTACCTCTTCCTAGAGATGCTGCCTGGCCTGCTGCGTTCACCAGCAACTTGTATGTGTGTTAATTAATTAGGTGCTGCTCGGCACGTAAATGTCGGCCCAGGTTCCAGATTGGACACGCTGAACAATTGCACATACATATGTAACCACTAGGGGACACACTGAACAACTGCATATACACACTGTGACCACTAGGGGACACACTGAACAACTGCATATACATACTGTGACCACTGGGAAACATACTAAACAGTAGTTATATAAAATACAAGCAGACTATTAATTAGCAATTAAGTCCTGAAGAAAGGTCTCAGCCCGAAATGTTGACGGTTTTCTCTTTTTTTCCATCGACAATGCCTGGCCTGCTGAGTTTCTCCAGCATTCTGTGTGAGTTGCTTTGGATTTCCAGCATTTGCAGGGTTTCTTGTGTTTGTATTAATTGCTAAGCCGCAAAGAGATTAACAATCAGAAAACTACAAGTAACAGACCAAACCAATGCCTCTCACCCTAAATCTAGGCCCCCTAGTTTTGGACTCCCCTACCCTGGGGAACCTGCTGTTACCATCCACCTTGTCGGTGCATCTTGTAATTTCAAACATCTTATATCTCGACCAAAGGAGATGTAAGTCACTCCTTCCCTCCACTAGCCATCAGGTCACCCTTGTGCAAGGTGGCAAGGTGTAGCACCTGCTTAGGAACCCCCCCCCCCCCCCCCGGATCAGGGTCAGGTGACCATGGGAGCAGGTGGTGACGGTCGTTTGAGCAGCTGGTGCAGATCACAAGTCCTGGTCATGTGACCACTGACACCAGGCAGACAATCTCTGAAGAGTATTGATAATGGCTGGGGTCACCCGTCTTGGAAAGACACTGCCCAGAAGAAGGCAATGGGAAATCACTTCTGTAGAAACATTTGCCAAGGACAATCATGGTCAAAGAGCATGATTGCCCACATCATACAACATGGCACATCAGATTTGGGCAATTGTATTTAGAAGTACAGCAGTAACAGGCCCTACCGGCCCATTGGGCTGCACCACCCACTTACACCCACTTGACCTATTAATCTACTAATCTGTACATCTTTGAACTGTAGGAGGAAACCTGAGCACCTGGAAGAACAAATTACAAACAGAGCATCGCACAAAATGCTGAAAGAACAACTGGTCAGGCAGCATCTCCGAGACACTTCATCAGGACTGCCAAACCGCCAGACCCTTCACCAGTGCTGATGAAGGGTCTCGGCCCAAAACATCAATTGTTTCTTCATTTCCATAGATGCTGCCTGACCTGCTGAGTTCCTCCGGTACTTTGTGTGCGTTGCACCCGAAGGAAACCCACACAGTCACAGGAGAACACAGAAACTCCTTACAGACAGCAGTGGGAATTGAACCTGGGTGGCTGGTGCAAGAACACATTACGCTAACTGTTTTACTACTGTGCAGTACCGTGCTTACCTCAGCAAGCAGTAGCCCAGCTTTAAATCTGGTGACTTGTGGCCACTAGATTTCTGCTGTACAGAAAGGGAATCTTTTATATTTGGGGCAGTATAAACAGGATGTTGCTTTGTCTTTTCAAGGACAGCTTCCTCGCTCCGGAATTCCGTGAAATTGTCGCTTATTCCAGAAGTAAGGATGCGGATTTCGAAGGGCTGTTGGACCGAATCCAGGAACTACCAGGCACGCCTTGAAAATCTCTGATCGAGGGAAAGCAATGAAATGGTGCTTTATACTGGGAATGACAGAGTCATAGAGCAGGGAAAGTGGCCGTCCATCCCACCATGTCTGTGCTGATCCATTTGCCCATACGCTAATCCCACTTGCCTCCATGAGCACCATCTCTACCTATTGAAATGTCTCTCTAAATGCTTTTAAACCATAGTGACCGTATCTGATTCCAACATCACCTGCAGTGCAAAAATAAACCAGCCCATAAGACATTGGAGCAGAATTGGTCTATGTGGCTCATCGACTCTGCTCCACCATTCCATCATGGCTGATTTATTATCCTCCTCAACCCCATTCTCTTGCCTTCTCCCCATTACCTCTGATGCCCTGACTAATCAAGAACCTATCAACTTCTGTTTTAAATATATTCAATGACTTGGCCTCCACAGCCGTCTGTGGCAATGAATTCCACAGATTCACAACCTTATAGCTAAAGAAATTCCTCCCCATCTCCGTTCGAAATGGACGTCCCTTTATTCTGAGGCTGTGCCCTCTGGTCCTAGACTCCCCCACCATAGGAAGCATCCTCTTCACATCCATTCTATCAAGGCCTTTCAACTTTCAATAGGTTTCAATGAGATCCTCCCCCTATTCTTCTGAATTCCAGTGAGAAGCCCAGAGCCATCAAACATTTCCCAAACTCTAACCGTCCCAGAATCATTCTCATGAGCCTCCTATGGACTGACCCCAATGTCAACACTTCGTTTCATAGATAAATGGAACCAAAATGCTCCCAAAACACTCAAACCCGTCAGATCCTCCTCATAACTCTTGGTTTTGGTACCTCTAGCAGAGGGAAAACTCCCAGCTATCAACCATGTCTAAGTCTCTCCTACAATCCTCCATCACATCACCCCTTGGCCTTCTTGCAAGAGGAAATGCAAGCCCAGTGCTTGTTCTGAGGGTCAGTCACCTGCACTACATTGGACCAGACAGCACACAATATTGTGGAGACTGATTTTGTCTTTTTCCTGCAACTGAAACCCTCCCACCCCGAAAAACATCTTGTTGAATCTCTCTGCATTCTCTCCATCCCTCCCGTAATGTAGTGACCGGAACTGCACACAGTACTCCAAGTGTGGTCGCGCCAGTGCTTGTAAAGTTCCAACTTCGATCAGAACTTCATAGGTCAGGATTTATTGTACATCCTATTCTGGCATGTTGGTCCATGGCCTCCTGTGGCCTCTGTCAGGTTGAAGGAGCAATACCTCATACTCTGTCTGAGTAGCTTCCAACCTGATGGCATGAACATTGATTTCTCTAACCAGATAATTACTCTGCCCTCCCTCTTCCCTCTTTCCCCATTCTGGTTCCCCTCTCATCTCTTCTCCTCACCTACCTATCATCTCCCCTGGTGTCTACCTCCTTCCCTTTCTCGTATGGTCCACTTTCCTCTACTATCAGATTCCGTCTTCTCCAGCCCCTTTACCTCTTCCATCTATCACCTCCCAGTTTCTGCCATCATATTCCGCGCCCCCCCCCCCATCCACCTTCCTTTCCACCTAGCTGAGTGTGAGTGGGTGCAGACTACGAGTAGTCTAGCAAGATCAGGTTCAGGGGGAATGGCGTAAACAACGCAGACTCAGTGTTAGCTGGGCAGTGTCGCTGGTCTGATATCTGTAAGTGTTGGAAAATATCTTGTGTTATGGTAACACTAGGGGCATGGAATTGTACAGTGTGGTCATAGACCATTCAGCCCATCATCTCCATGCTGCACTTTTTGTCCATCCTATTTGCTCATATGACGTTTGCCTATTTAAATGTCTGTCTAAATGCTGCTTCAATGTAATACCCTGTATTTGATATCACAACCTCCTCTGGCAACCAACATCTCCCTATCACTAGTTAAGACTGTTTAATGTAATTTCCAGTACACAGGGGTAAAGGAGAATGAAATAATTGTTACTCCAATCTAATGTGAGTCCAAAAGACACAGTAAGATAAAGAACACAATAATAAAAAAACCACAATAAATATAAATACATAAGGTTGCTTATATACATTGATTGTATTTCCATAAAGTGATGCTAGGCACAGGAGTGTCTGTACATAAGGTGACTCTGACAGGAAATTATAAAGTAGTGGCGGTTGAGGGTGTGGAGGGGTGGGTTAGTGGGTGGAGGTGTTGATCAGCCTTACTGCCTGGGGAAGGTAACTGTTTTTGAGTCTGGTGGTCCTGGCGTGGATGCTACGCAGCCTCCTTCCTAATAGGAGTGGGACAAACAGTCCGTGAGCAGGGTGGGTGGAATATTTTACCTTGTTACTGGCCTTTCTCCCAGCACCTTTCTGGTCCATGTCCTTGAAGGCAGGTACGCTACTGCCGTTGATGGTCCTCCAGTCCATGCAATTCCTTGAGGATCCCTCTTTGCAGGGATCCAAGGTGAGTCAGGGGTCTGTGACCAGTGTCGTACCACAGGGATCAGTGCTGTGACCCTTGTTCGTGATTATTATTAGTGACTCAGACATCAACGTAGGAGGCACAATTAGTAAGTTTACAGGTGACCCAGAAGTTGGTGTTGTGATGGTGAGGAAGTTTGTTCAAAGCTACAGTGAGATTCAGACCAGTTGGAAACACGAGATTCTGCAGATGCTGGAAATCCAGGGCAATACACACAAATTGCTGGAAGTACTCAGCAGGTCAGGCAGCAGTTGACATTTTGAACCAAAATCCTTCTTCAGGACTGGAAAGGAAAGGAAAGGAAAGAGAAGGAAGCAAGACTACAAAAATGGGGTGAGGGAAAGGAGAAAGGTGATAGGTGAAGCCAGGTGGGTGGGAAAGGTAAGTGGCTGGAGAGGAAGGAATCTGATAGGAGAGGAGTGGGGACCATAGGAGAAAGGGAAGGAGAAAAGGTAAGTGCCAGAGTGGGAATAGAAGAGGGGGGGGGTTTACCTGAAGAAGAAGGAATCTGATAGGAGGGGAGGGTGGGCCATGGATGAAAGGCAGCAAAGAAAGTTGGGTGAAGTAGTGGCAGATCGGATTTAATCCAAACAAGTGTGAGGTGAGACGAGATACTTTGGGGTTTTGAGTTCATGGTTCTGGAGAAATCAATATTCATGCCATCAGGTTGGAGTGTTAGAATGATCACAGCAGGACTGGTAGAACGATGTCTGGTGGGGGGTGGGGGTGGAGAGAGGGAGGGGGTGTAGCAGAACAGAGAGACCGATATGTACAAGTGTATGGTTCCCTGAAACTGATTTCACAGATAGACGGGGTGGTGAAGAAGGTATTCTGTTATGGGGGGGAGTAAACAATTGAGTTCAGGCCGAGACCCTTCATCAGGACTGGAAAGGAAGAGCAGAAGCCGGAATAAAAAGCTGGAGGGGTGGGGGAGGGGGAGGAGTACCTGGTGGCAGGTGAGACCAGATGTCGGGGAGGGGGAATAAAGTAAGAAGCTGGGAGGCGATAGGTGGAAGATGTAAAGGGCTGAAGAAGGAAGAATCTGATTGGAGAGGAGAGTGGGCCATGGAAGGCAAGGAGGAAAGTTGGGTGATGTGGTGGCAGATCAAATTTAATCCAGAGAAATGTGAGGTGCTGCATTTTGGGAAGTCAAGTAGGGGTTGGGTGCAGTAAATGATAAGATGTTAATAATCAGAAGGACCTTGGGGTTTTGAGTTCATAGTTCTCTGAAAGAGGAAGCACAGTGAATGGTAGGGCACTGAGGAATGTGGTAGAACAAAAGGATCTGGGAATACAGGTCCTTACTTCATTGAAAGTGGCTGCGCAGGTTGATAGGGGGTCATAGAGAAAGCTTTTGGCACGTTGGCCTTCATAAATCAAAGTATTGAGTACAGGAGATGGGATGTTATATTGAAATTGTATAAGACGTTGGTGAGGTCTAATTTGGAGTATTGTGTACAGTGTTGATCACCTACCAACTGGAAAGATGTAAGTAAGGTTGAAAGAGTACAGAGGAAATTTACAAGGATGTTGCCAGGTCTGGAGGACCTGAGTTATAAGGAAAGATTGAAAAGGTTAGAACTTTATTCCTTGGAACATAGAAGATTTGATAGAGGTATACAAAATTATGAGGGATATAGATAGGGTAAAAGTAAGCAGACTTTTTCCACTGAGGTTATGTGGAACTACAACTAGAGGTCTTAGGTTAAGGGTGAAAGGTGAAAAGTTTTAGGGGTACATGAGGAGAATCTTCTTCACTCAGGGTGGTGAGAGTGTGGAATGAGCTGCCTGTGTAAGTGGTGTATGTAAGCTCGATTTCAACATTTAAGAGAAGTTTGGATAGGTACATAGATGGTAGGGGTATGGAGGGCTGTGATCCCGATGCAGGTTGATGGGAGTAGGCAGTTTAAATAATTCGGCATGGACTAGATGGGCCAAATGGCCTGTTCTGTACTGTGCATTTCTCTGACTTTATAGGGTGGTGAAGAAGGCACTCTTGCTTCTTAGGTCAGAACATAGAATCTAAAAGTCAGAGTGTAGTTTTGCAACCTGCCTTACAAACACTGTTTAGAAAACCCTGGGATATTATGTGCTTTTCTGTTGGCCCCAGTAGAGAAGGGATGTGGTTGTTCTGCAGGAGACAGAGATTCACTAGGATACTGCCTGGATCCGAGGGCTTTACTTACTGGGACAGATTGGACAGGGTGAACCAGTTCTCTCTGGAGCCATGGAGGCTGAGAGGTGACCTGATTTGATGCCCTCAGATGGGTGAGGTCGACAGTGGATGTTGCATCTGAGCTGTCTGGGTTCAGTCGATACACAAGCCTGGCCAGTACGATTTGGAGAGCAAGTTGTTGCCCACATTGCAAGCACCCCCTTTCCATACAGCCGATAAATCCGAAGGAACAGTAGAGGACGATATGGTTTGGCACCAATGGTATCACAGGATTTGGCAGTCAACATAGGACTGCCTTTGGACTCCACCTCCATATTTCCCCTCGGAGTTTACTCCCAAAGCCTTCTCCATAAGTGGGTATACTGTACCCGCAAGGCAGTGAGATTTGAGATCAGAGTTTTCCTTCTAGATGAGCTAACAACCACGACTGATCAGCCCCATCTGCCCAAAGTGACTGGTTTTAAGGTGCCAGTAACCCTGCTTTGCTCCTTTTCCCCTCAGTAGAAACTGTTTCAATGGGTGTAGTAGCTAAGCCACTCGTGAAGACCAGGAGCTGGACTTGGTTGTCAGAGACCATTGGGAGTATTTAATAGGTGTTTGGAGCTTGTCTAACACCCACCCCCCTCCTGGCTCTGACAACTTTAAAGAAGTAGTGACAAAGAGGCAAGGGCAGGATAGACGGTCAGAAGCACTCTTACTTCCCGTGGTATTGAAAGAAAATGGCAAAGGTTCGAGCTGAGTGGGATAAGGTATAAAAGGGATTTTAGGGGAAAGTTTATTACACAGAGAGGAGTGCTTCATATCCAGAAGATACCTGTCCGAGGAGGTGGTGCAGTCAAATACAGGCATTTAAATAGCAAATCAGAATCAGGTTTAATATCACTGGCACATGTCATGAAATTTGTTGTTTTGTTGCAGCAGTACAATGCAATACATAATTTTTAGAAATACTATGCATTACAATAAGAAGTATACATACAGTGATGTGTAAATGTCTTAGTCACATATACATATAGCTGGGGTGCCCCAGACTTTTGCACAGTCCTGTAGTAATTTTATGCATTGCACTGTACTTCTGCCACAAAAACAAATTTTATGACATATGTGAGTGATGATAAAGCTGATTCTGATACGGGTCTCTATTGTGGACTGAGAGTGGGAAGGGGGCAGGGAGAGAGGAATTATGGTTGGGAAAAGGGAAAGGGAGAGGAGGGGGAACAGGAAGCCCCAGAGAGACATTCTGTGATGATCAGTAAACCAATTGTTTGGAATCAAATGACCTTGCCTGGTGACTCAGGGCTGGGTGTGTCTGCACCCCTGCTATCTGCCCTGCCCCTGGCACCCCTTCTCTGCCACCTGTCCCGCACTTTTCCCATGGTGCTCCACCCTCGCCATTCCCAGCATCCTTTGCTCCCACCAGATTTCCAAACTCGCTCTCCACTCCAGTACTACACAGAATTCTTTGGCACCTGAGATATGTAGATGTATCCAAGACTTTTGCACAGTACCCTAATAAAAATAAAATTAAATAAGTTGTGCAACAAGAGGGTAAAAATAGTGAGGTAGTGTTCATGGGTTCATTGTCCATTGAGAAATCTGATGGCAGAGGGGAAGAAGCTGTTCCTGAATCACTGAGTGTGTGTCTTCAGGCTCCTGTAGCTCCTCCCTGATGGTAGCAATGAGGAGAGGGCATGGCCTGGATGGTGAGGCTCCTTAATGACGGACGCTGCCTTTTTTTGAGGCATCGCCTTTTGAAGGTGTCCTTGATGCTGGGGAGTCTAGTGCCCATGATGGAGGTGGCTGAGTTTTCTGGCCCTGTGCAATGGCCACCCCCCATCCTGGACGGTGATGCAACCAGTTATAATGCCGAGTGGCTAAATCAAGGGAGGAACTGGACCTCATGTGCACAAGGGGGTTGATGCAGATGGTAAAGAGGTTAGAATGGATGATGTGGGTCGAAGGGCCATTTGTGTGCTGTACACTCTGTGACCGTATGAATTGGTGGATGATTGTTCCATTTTAATTCTCCTTGTAGCCAAGAGAGTTTACTCCTTCCCGGTGTTCACCGTGGAGTTCTGCAGTCAGCTGATGGAGGAGCTGGAGAACTTTGAGCGCTCAGACATGCCGAAGGGTCGGCCCAACACCATGAATAACTATGGGGTAACGTACGGGGAACGGGCCGGGTCAGTCTGCTGCGATAAGCCTCTCACTACTACTGCGTTCAGTCAGAAAGCAAAGATGTGATGCTGAGGCTTTATAAAGCATTGTCAGTCCACACTCAGAGTATCGGGAGCAGCTCTGGACCCTTTATCAAAGAAAAGATGTGCTGGCACTGGAGAGGGTCCAGAGGAAAAATAAACATTTAATTAATGCTTGCACTTTATCCCATTGTAAAGCACTTTGAACTACGTCTGTATGAAAAGTTCTCAATAAATGACAAAGTCAGCATGGATTTGTGAAAGGAAAATCATGTCTGATGAATCTCATAGAATTTTTTGAGGATGTAACTAGTAGAGTGGATAGAGGAGAACCAGTGGATGTGGTATATTTGGATTTTCAAAAGGCTTTTGACAAGGTCCCACACAGGAGATTAGTGTGCAAACTTAAAGCACACGGTATTGGGGGTAAGGTATTGGTGTGGGTGGAGAATTGGTTAGCAGACAGGAAGCAAAGAGTGGGAATAAACGGGACCTTTTCAGAATGGCAGGCGGTGACTAGTGGGGTACCGCAAGGCTCAGTGCTGGGACCCCAGTTGTTTACAATATATATTAATGACTTGGATGAGGGAATTAAATGCAGCATCTCCAAGTTTGCGGATGACACGAAGCTGGGTGGCAGTGTTAGCAGTGAGGAGGATGCTAAGAGGATGCAGGGTGACTTGGATAGGTTGGGTGAGTGGGCAAACTCATGGCAGATGCAATTTAATGTGGATAAATGTGAAGTTATCCACTTTGGTGGCAAAAATAGGAAAACAGATTATTATCTGAATGGTGGCCGATTAGGAAAAGGGGAGGTGCAACGAGACCTGGGTGTCATTATACACCAGTCATTGAAAGTGGGCATGCAGGTACAGCAGGCGGTGAAAAAGGCGAACGGTATGCTGGCATTTATAGCGAGAGGATTCGAGTACAGGAGCAGGGAGGTACTACTGCAGTTGTACAAGGCCTTGGTGAGACCACACCTGGAGTATTGTGTGCAGTTTTGGTCCCCTAATCTGAGGAAAGACATCTTTGCCATAGAGGGAGTACAAAGAAGGTTCACCAGATTGATTCCTGGGATGGCAGGTCTTTCATATGAAGAAAGACTGGATGAACTGGGCTTGTACTCGTTGGAATTTAGAAGATTGAGGGGGGATCTGATTGAAACGTATAAGATCCTAAAGGGATAGGACAGGCTAGATGCGGGAAGATTGTTCCCGATGTTGGGGAGGTCTAGAACGAGGGGTCACAGTTTGAGGATAGAGGGGAAGCCTTTTAAGACCGAGGTTAGGAAAAACTTCTTCACACAGAGAGTGGTGAATCTGTGGAATTCTCTGCCACAGCAAACTGTTGAGGCCAGTTCATTGGCTATGTTTAAAAGGAAGTTAGATATGGCCCTTGTGGCTACAGGGGTCAGGGGGTATGGAGGGAAGGCTGGGTTCTGAGTTGGATGATCAGCCATGATCATAATAAATGGCGGTGCAGGCTCGAAGGGCCGAATGGCCTACTCCTGCACCTATTTTCTATGTTTCTATGTTTCTATAAAGTTTTTTTTTTGCTCTTAACTCAAGCTGGTAAACCCTAAGGTGCACAAAGCCAAGCACACTCATTTCTCAATCGTTAGGAACTTTCAGACTATTCTAGTGGTGCTCAGTATTATGGTTTTCCGGAGATTTACATAGATATTGCTGTGTCGGCCTAATTGTTTAATGCTATTATGTAGTGACTTTTGAGATAACACCAGTTGCAGATATTGCTGTTGGGACAATGTATCCCCTGTTCATGTTCCAAAGTCTTTCAATTTCCTCTATTAATTCAACAAATTTCTGGTCTTTGTCACTTATTGATTTCCGTGTGTTACATGTGTTTAGAATGGCTGTATCTATTAAGTTATTCTTGCTTGTTTATCCTGTAACATTATATCTGGATATTATTATAGAAACATAGAAAACCTACAGCACAATACAGGCCTTTCGGCCCACAGTGCTGTGCCAAGCATGTACTACTTTAGAAATTACCTCAGGTTACCTCTGATCCTCCAATGAGGACTGGGTTACATGTATTTTTCTGAGCTCCATGTACCTATCCAGGAGTCTCTTAAAAGACCCCACTGTTTCTTCCTCCCCCACCGTCGCCAGCAGCCCATTCCACGCACTCACCACTCTCCACGTTAAAAAAAACTTAGCCCTGACATCTCCTCTGTACCTATTTCCAAGCACCTTAAAACTCTGCCCTTCATTATATATTGTTCAATCAGTCGTAATATAATTTGTAGGACTCTGACTCTAAAACTCGATTAGCCTTGTATTTATAGTAAGGTATGGTTGCTTTTATGAGTTTGTATCTTAAAGCAAGATTTTGGTGAATGGTGTGTTTGACACTTGATTGTGTCTGTGTAAGTATCAGGTTGATTTAAACTATGACAGGCTCCTGTAATGTGTTGGATTGTTTCTGGTTTCTCTGGGCATTTTCTGTATTTATTGTCTTGAATTTGTTGTTCTTTTATTATGTATTTTTGATCATTTTTTATGTTAACCACCTGGTCCGGTATTGCCACAAGGAACCCTTCTGTATCTGGGAAGTGTCTCCAACTCTGAGCCAGGTGTTTGACGCTTCCTTGTCGACATCTAGTCTGCTGAGATCGTGGAGATGTCTTCCATGGAGGGTCATGCTCTTCCATTGGTTAACATTTTCTTCTTCAGTGATAATGTCTTCATTTTTTTTCAGGGTTGTGCTTTCATTTAAGTTTAGTGGTGTGTACTTCTTAACAAAATTGTATATGATTGGATAAAGTGCTGATTCCTGTTTTCATTGATGAAAATACATCCTTAGAAGTTCTATTATTACTATTATTTCTGCCCCATCCCTATATCCCTCCATGGCTCCAATAACAAAGTGTCCATCAACATTAGTTTCAAATGACAGCAGTACTTGGTCTCCAAAAACCAACAGGGTGGACAATTATAAAGGGTCGTCTCCCTCTGAGTGAAGAACATCCTGGAGAAGGTCATCCAGTGAGGCATTGTGGGTAGAGGTCAGGAATAAGAAAGGGTTGTCCTATCAGCCTCCCAGTAGCCAATGGCAGGTAGATCCAGATAGATTATCTGTCATTAACAAGTCTCCCTCACACTCTCTCAGCTGTTTGTTCTTGGCCTGACCCTAACCCAGACACCCACCCACTCCTGCAACTTTCATCTTACTGTTTGTTAAATTTTCCCAGTTCTGACAGTGAATCATCAATGTGAAATTAATTATAGGCTCACTTTCAAGGACTCTTCATCTCATGTTCTCAATATTTATTTTATTTTTTCTTTCTGTTTTTGCACAGTTCATTGTTTTATTTTTACCCACCAGTTATTTGTGTTTCTCATGCAGTTTTTCATTGATTCCATTGTGTGTCTTGTATTTACTGTGAATGTTGCAAGAAAGTGAATCTCATGGTTGTATATTGTGACATCTACAGTGGATCTGGTTAATTGGAACACATCAGGACTGATACATTTTGTTCCAATTAAGTGGCTGCCCAATTACCCAAAGTTTCATGGAAACAGTTAAAAAGGTATAAATTCTAAAAAAAACTATAGTTTAATTGAGTAACAAATTATGTGTTTAAATGAAATACAGAACAAATTGAGACACTACCAAAACTACTACCATACCATAAACCTATATTAGATCCTAATAGTTATCGATGGAGGAATTCATCCAGTGTACGCTGCTATGTTCTTTTGACTATAAATGAACAAAGTCAGCGCAGACGCTTAGTGCAGATAATGGACTGCCTTCACACAATGCATCTTCCAAATCTTCATTGTCATTGTAACATTCAAGATGATTGTTGATACCTTCAAATTCCTCGTAGTTCTTAACTTGTTGAAGTAGTGAAATAATTTCTTTTTCACTCCATGCCATTTCTGGCATCTCTGAGCCTGAATGCTTGAAACCGCAGTGAGTAAAACAATTTTGATTTGTCCTACTACTTATTTCTCACCAACTATCAGTGACAAAAATCACTGCTTTTCCAACAGAAACACACACAAGTGCACGCGACTGGCACTAATTAGAAACGGTTCGGCAACAATTTCCTGTCCCAGTTAAGCAGCATAGTGTCCCAAATAAATGAAAGGAATCTATCTATTTTCTTGACTAGTTTTTGTTCTTTAAGAGTTGTTACAAATAAGTGGCTGCCCCGATTAACCAATGGCCTAATTAACTGGAATCCACTGTAGGTACTTTGATAATAAATTAATGTTGAACTTTGAACTATTTGTTTCACTACAGGTGTCACCTGATCTACTGCATCTTTCTAGTATTTCCTGTTCTTCAGCTATCAGCTGACAGCTTGTACTCCTTCCCCTTCCCCCACCTTATTCTGGTTTCTTCCCCCTTCCTTTCCAGTCCTGATGAAGGGTCTCGGTCCAAAACATTGACTGTTTATTCATTTCCATAGATATTGTCCGATCTGCTGAGTTCCTCCAGCATTTTGTGCATGTTACTCTGGATTTCCAGCATCTGTAGGATCTCTTGTGTTTATGTGCTCGAATCTGGAAACCTCTTGGAATATTCTGCCCATAGTTTAATAATCCTTTGCTAAAAATAATCTTGCAAACCTCTAGAAACTTAAGCTTTTAGAGCTCAAAGTTCCAGCATTGAATTAGCCATAGTTGATCCAGTCTTTGCTTTGAGGTAACACTTCCCAGACCAGGAACTGAGTTGTCAGAGTTCTGAACCACCTCTGCTGCTAAAAGTGCTCCCGTATTTTGCGCACTTCCTGTTTTTATTTCAGATTTACAGCATCTGCAGGTGTTTGTTTTGATTATAACTTCAGTTTGCCTTGAAGGTCTCTGCTCGTTGTTCGAAAGCTGACGTAAGCGGTGCAGAATAAAACTCTTTTGTCTCCTCTGCCATTCTAGGTACTTTTGAACGAACTTGGGTTTGATGAGACGTTTATCACGCCACTCCGCGAGGATTATCTTCAACCAATCACGTCACTTCTTTACCCAGACTGTGGGGGTCAGGCGATGGACAGTCACAAAGCATTTGTAGTGAAGTATGCTGTAAACGAAGACCGAGATTTAAGTTTCCACTATGACAATGCTGAAGTCACATTGAATGTGTCACTTGGGAAAGATTTTAATAAAGGAAACCTCTACTTTGGAGATATGAGGCAGGTACTGTAGAAAATATCTTGCATCTTCTATTGTTCCACAAGTAGTTTGTTTATTTGGAGAAACAGCTGGGTTACAGGCCATTCCAGCCCATGACGCCTGATTGCACCTGTGTGACCAATCAATCAACTAACCCGTACGTCTTCAGAATGTGGGAGGAAATGTAACACATGATCATAGGGAGAACGTACAAACTCCTTACAGAGAGCGGCGGGAGTTGAACCTGGGTTGTGGTACTGTAATAATGTCATGCTAATTGCTACACTACTGTGCCATCCTGTGTTTCCACCCTAATGATTCCCACATTATTCTCCTCTTTTCTCCTGAATCACTGCCTCTCTAACCAGTAGCTGAGATAGTCCTGGCCATTTAAATTTTGGCAATGGGTTCGTGGGTGTTTCAATTGGCTTGTTATTGTCACAGAATCAGGTTTAATATTTTATTTATTGAGATACAGCACAGGATTGGCCCTTCCAGCCCTTCGAGCCACACTGCCCAGCAATCCCCTGATTTAATCCTAGCCTAATCACAGGACAATTTACAATGAGAAGGCATTCAAGCCACATGTAAAAGAGAATAAAATACAGTCACCACCAAAAAAATGGTCTGAGTCATTGACTGTTGCAGCAGTCTGCAGTCGAACACAATGCAGCTTGTCTTCTGCTGGGCGAACACTGGAGGGCAGCACTGACTCCAGCATGGACAGAACACACCAACTCCGACACCCGTCCCCTGGGTGGCCAGGTGACACCGTGGCTTGAGGTCTGGTCCTCACTGTGGCCGAGGCCATAGAGCTCCCCGGCTGACCGCCAGTAAATCAGTGAATCGGACTTGCAGCATTCCACATTGACAGTGTCCAACAGGGTCTTGTGATCACAAGAAAAGTGACTAAGACGATCACTCTCTGTTAGACTGTGAGAAAATGTATCTCAAGATAGCTTACGGTAACATATACATAGAGTATTTTGATAATAAGTTTACTTTTAGTCAGGCAGTAGCTATTGAAATGAATAAACATTCGAGACCCTTTATTAGGCCGGAAAAGGAAGAAGCCAGGTGGTGGGGGGGGGGGGGGAGTAATGCAAAATGGTGATAGGTGAGACCAGGTGAGGAGGAAGGTGGGTGGGTGGGAGAGGGAGGTAAGAAGCTCAGAGGTGATTGGTGGAAATGGTAAAGGGCAGAAGAAGGAGGAATCTGATAGGGGAGGAGAGTGGACCATGGGAGAAGGGGAAAGAGGAGGGGAATCAGAGGGAGGTGATAGGCAGGTGAGGAGAAGAGGAGGGGTGAGAAGGGAACCCGAATGGGGAATGAAAAAATAGATAAGGGGGAAACAGGGTGGGGAGGGATGGTTACTGGAAGTTAGAGAAATTGACATTCATGCCATCAGATTGGAGACTACCCATACAGAATAATAGGTGTTGCTCCTCCAACCTGAGTTTGGCCACATTGTGGCAATAGAGGAGCCATGGCAGACATATCAGAATGGGAATGGGAAGTTGAATGAAATGAGTAGCTGTCTTGTGGCAAACAGAACGAAGATGCTCTGAAACTTGCTCCCTACACTTCGCTAACATCGTCTTCAACTTCACCGAAAACAGACTCAGTATGGTGGGGTTTTGAAATCTCATGCAACTGTGAGTGCAAGGACTAGGACTGTCAGCACCCGGCTCTGTGTTGGTAGTAACTGGCGCCCTGTCTGTGTGTGGTTTCAGGTTCGGGTGAGTCAGAACGAGTATGTAGAAATCGAGCACAGAGTGGGCCACGGCGTGCTCCATCGGGGTCAACACCGTCACGGGGCGCAGCCCATCTCCTCGGGGGAGCGCTGGAACCTGATCGTGTGGATGCGTTCGTCACCCGTCCGTAACCACCTGTGTCCGATGTGTGACGGAACGCCAGAGCTGGAGGAGGCTGTCGGATTTGGCAATGGATTTACCAGCGAGCCTGTCCAGGACCAGCATCAGTCAGTGGATGTCTGTTCGTTATACTAGTAAACTAGTGGTGTGACCTTGGTCACCACCCGGTTCCTGTGGGATCCTGCACCCGTCCTGTCGCTCTCTTGATCCTCAACACCAGGCTAATTCACAACCATCAACACAGTGCCTTCTGTAATCAAACTGACAAAAACCTCAATTTCTTTCTTCAAATGGATATTCCTTTCTAAAATCTGGTAATCCCTGAGTCTGTGTCACTCTGTAAGGGTGGCAGTGCAGGAGTTCCTAACCTTTGTCAATCCGGTGAAGCCTATGGACCCCTTCTCCGAATCATGTATTTAAATATATAAAATAAAATACATCGGATTACAAAAGGAACTGATTATATTGAAATACAGTTATCGAAATAATAAAAAACAGATTTGTAATTTTGTAATAGATGTGTGTCTTTATTAACACGTTAGACACCTTCTGCTTTAAGGTGCCACTACTGAAGATGGGCGGCGGCTTTACTGGTGGTTCATAAAGCAAGAAATACAATTAAATACTTCATTAATAACACCTTTTCTGTGGAAAGTGATGACAAATGATCATCGCAAACAATGAAGAGGTGAGTGAAGGCGAGGCTGACCCGATGGCCGAGACACGTGGGTGCGAGGCAAGGTCGGAGAGAGATCAAGGCAAGTTTGAGAAGTGGTTGGAGTGAGGTTGAGACGGAGTCAGGACATATGAAGTAGAGAAGTTTCAGAGCCCATCCACCAAAACCACGCACAAGGTTGGATCATTCTAAGCACCGGGCCGATTTGTAAAGGTCAGATACGGGTTTTAACTTGGTGCAGGGTCCAGGCCCAGAGTGTGTTGGTGTGATAGGGCCCGGCTCCTCTTGCAAGGGATGGCCTGGTGCCTGGACCATTTAAATACCAGGCTGGATGGATTGAAAACACGGTGTGGGGACTGGAGACGAGGGTCGAGCTGGTTCTGCTCGCTGCTCCGGGACGTTTACTTCACTCTCTGCTGCATTGGGGCCGAGCTTGTGTGCTACTCCAGCTGCTCTGGGCTTCGTGCCTGCGAGCTCCGTGACGATTCGTTCTGCCGTGTGACGAACTGAGGCTGAGGCTGTGGCCTGCTCTGGGCTTCGTGTCTATGGACTCACTTTAGTTCCGAATGCTGCTACTTGCACAATTCCTGACATGATTTGTGTTTGTCTTTCACTCTGCGCATTGGGTGTTAGTCTGTTTTTTAATGGTTCTTTCAGGTTTCTTGTTTTGTTGCTGCCTGTAAACAGAGGAATCTCGAGGTTGTATAACTGATACATACTTTGATAATAAATGTATTTTGAACTTTATATAAGTTGAAAGTAAATGTTATTATCAAAAGTGCATATATGTCACCATGTATAACCCTAAGTTTAATTTTCCAGTGGGCATACTTGGTAAATCTATAGAATAGTAGCTATAATAGGACCAATGAAAGATCAACCAGAGTGCAGAAGACAACAAAGTGTGTAAATGCAAATATAAATAAGTAGCAATAAATAATGAGAACATGAGATAACGAGTCCTTAAAGTGAGATCATTGGTTGTGAGAACATTCCAATTGATGGGCAAGTGAGTGTAGTTACCCCTTTTGTTCAAGAGCCTGATGGTTGAGGGGTAGTAACTGTTCTTGAACCTGGTGGTGCGAGTCCTGAGGCTCCTGTACCTTCTACCTGATGGCAGCAGCGAGAAGAGAGCATGTCCTGGGTGGTGAGAGTCCCTGACGATGGTTACTGCTTTCCTATGACTGCGTTTCATGTAGATGTGCTCAATGGTTGGGAGGGCCTTACCTGTGAAGTACTGGGCCAAATCCACTACTTTTTGTAGGACTTTCCTTTCAAAGGCGTTGGTGTTTCCATACCCGGTCATGATGTAGCCAGTCTCCACTACATGTCTATAGATTATACATTTAAAATATAGACAAGTCAAAACTAAATTTATTTTGTTGAAGACGTCATTGCTTAGCTTGAATAATCACATTAAATTGTGGAGTGGTCTTACAAAGTTACACATGGTGGACGTGCAATCGATTTCAGTTTTTTGTTATCACAGTAACAAGTGTTGAAAATCTTGTTTGAGAGATACGTTGTTGCAAACGGAATTAAAGCTTTCCTAGCTCACTTTAGAAGGGATGATAGGCTTCTCTCAAGGAATACCAGAATTCTTCAAGGCTTTTTGAGTTAAACTCCAATTGTAGTAAGTTTTTTTGTCCCAAGGTCAATAGGGTCATCTTTGGCAAGATCAATGTCTTCGATACAGTTTTATACCCAAAAGGATTATAGATCCATGGTTCATCTTGAATGGCATCAAGATGGAAGTAACTTTTGAAAGAGTTCTGAATTGTTTCCAGGTGTTTGCAGATGTCTCTCTTCAAAGAAATTGCAGAGAATTTTGTATCTCAGCTCCATCTTGTTAAAGTACTTCCCTCAGCATCTGAAAGTTCACAAAGATGTCAGCCTCTACTCTTGGCTTCCAGTACTGCTAACACCACCGTGGTTTGTTGCCCACATTCATAATTCAAAGTACATTTATTATCAAAGTAGGTAGTATACAACCCAGAGATTTGTCTTCCCACAGACAGCCACAAAACAAAGAAAACCATAGAACCCGTTCAAAAAACAAACATCCACCTACCCCCGCCACGCAGATAAAAAGACATAAACGACAACAAGAATATCAATACTTCCCTACCCACGTGCACGCAAAAAACAAATAGCTTAAACATAAACAAGAAAGAATGAGTGAAAACAGAATATAAAAACACAAAATCGAGAGAGTCCAGACCCAGAACCTCCTGACAGGCAGGGAGGGAGGGGGAGAGAGTGAGACCATTTGAACGCAGGGACCTTCTCTTGGGAGCAGCAAGTGAGAGAGAGAATTGAAGGCAATGCTGAATTTCAGTTAAGGTTAGTGAAAATAAAGAAATAATTTTTACCTATCGAAGTTTACAGACCCTCTGGAATCTATCCCGGGACCCCAGAGGTGTGTGTGTGATTAAATTAAAATTAAGGCATCCGTTGGTCTTGCGAGACCATGGGTCTGCGCCTGGAAAGTCTTCACTCTCCAGGGCGCAGGCCTGGGCAAGGTTGTATGGAAGACCGGCAGTCTCCCCTCTCCACGACATCGATGTTGTCCAAGGGAAGGGCATTAGGGCCGATACAGCTTGGCACCAGTGTCGTCACAGAGCACTATGTGGTTACGTGCCTTGCTCAAGGACACAACATGTTCCCTCGGCTGGGGCTCGAACTCACGACCTTCAGGTCACTAGTCGAATGCCTTAACCACAAGAAGAGAACATGAGAGAGGGAAAGGTGAAGGGAAATGGTGAAGGGGTGGAGGCATTACTGGAAGTTTAAGAGATCAATGTTCATATCATCAGGTTGGAGGCTACTCAAACGGAATATAAGGCGTTGTTCCTTCCACTGTAGGGATGAGGTGTGGCCTTATCCCGACAGTGGAGGAGGCCATGGATGGGGTGGACATATCAGAATGGGAATGGGAAGTGGAATTAAAATGCTTGCCCTCAAATTAACCTGGTCCATTTCCGAGACTTCCCTTCCCTTTCTCAATCTACTGTTTCTATCTCCAGAGACAGCTTATCCACCAATGTCTATTATATATCAACAGACTCTCACAGCTACCTGGACTATACCTTGTCTCACCCGCTACTTGTAAAAATGCCATCCCATTTTCTCAGTTCCTCCATCTCTGCCACATCTGCTCTCAGGATGAGGCTTTTCATTCTAGAATGAAGGAGAAGTCCTGCTTTTTCAAAGAAAGGGGCACCACCCCACCAGCCTCTGTGTCCAGAACATAATTCTCCAAAACTTCTGCCACCTCCAACTGGATCCCCCCAGCAAACACATCTTTCCGCCCCTCCCCCTAATCATGGATTATGATCAGAGATTAAGGGAGCTAGGGCTTTACTCTTTGGAGAGAATGAGGATGAGAGGAGACATGATAGAGGTGTACAAGATATTAAGAGGAATAAGGTGGATAGCCAGCGCCTCTTCCCCAGGGCACCACTGCTCAATACAAGAGGACATGGCTTTAAGGTAAGGGGTGGGAAGTTCAAGGGGGATATTAGAGGAAGGTTTTTTTTACTCAGAGAGTGGTTGGTGCGTGGAATGCACTGCCTGAGTCAGTGGTGGAGGCAGATACACTAGTGAAGTTAAAGAGACTACTAGACAGGTATATGGAGGAATTTAAGGTGGGGTGTTATATGGGAGGCAGGGTTTGAGGGTCGGCACAACATTAATGCCCACCCCCCCACCATTTCCCATCCCCTTGTCCCTCTCTCATGTTATTTCCTTGCCCGCCCGTCACCTCCCTGGTGCTCCTATCCCCGTTTTTCCTTTCTTCCATGGCTTTCTGTCTCTTTCACCATTCAACTTCCCAGCTCTTTACTTCATCCCTCCCCCTCCAAGTTTCACCTATCGCCTGGTGTTTCTCTCTCCCCTCCATCCCCCCACCCCACCTTTCAAATCTACTCCCCAGTCCTGCCGAAGGGTTTCGGCCTGAAACGTCGACTGTACTCTGCTTCCATAGATGCTGCCTGGCCTGCTGAGTTCCTCCAGCAATTTGTGTGTGTGTGTGTGTCGCTCTTATTACCACTGATACACGTCATGAGATTTGTTGTTTTATGGCAGCACAATATTCTGTAAGTTACAAGAATATATATTGAAAACAGAGCAATATAGTGAGGTAGTGTTCAGATTTCTGATGGTGGAGGCAAAGAAGCTGTTCCTAACACACTGAATGTAGGTACATCTTCAGGCTCCTGTACCTCCTCCCCGATGGTAGCAATAAGATGATCTTTGTAATTGCACTTAGATGCTGGCCCCAGGACAGACCCTCTGAAATAATAACACCAGGAACTTAAAGCTGCTGACCCTCTCTGTCTCTGATCCTCCGATGAGGACTGGCTGATGGTTTCCTCTGGTTTCCTCCTCCTGAAGTCAATAACCAACTTCTTGGTCTTGCTGACATTGAGCGAGAGGTGGTTGTTGCGGCAACACACAATCAGATTTTCAATCTCCCTCTTACATGCAAATTCATTACCACCTTTCATTCACAAACTATAACAGTGGTGTCATCGGTAAACCTAAATGAGGCGTTGGAGCTGTGCTTAGCTTCACAGTCATAAACGTAAAGTGAGCAGAGCAGGGGCTAAGCACACAGCCTTGTGGTGCACCTGTGCTGAGCAGGATTGTGGAGGAGATGTTGCCAATTCGAACTGTCAAGTTAGGAAGTCGAGGATCCAGTTGCACAAGAAGGTATTGAGCCCAAGGTCTTGAAGCTTATTGATTAGCTTTGAGGGGATCATTGTATCAAAGCCAAGCTGTGGTTGATAAAGAGCATCCTGGTGTATGCACCTTTGCTTTCAGGTGTTCAGGGTTGAGTGAAGAACCCCAAGGAAATGGCATCTGTTGTGGACCTGTTGTACTGGTAGGCAAATTGGAGTGGATCCAAGGTGTTTCTCACACAGGAGGTGATATGCTTCATCACCAACCTCTCAAAACACTTCACCACAGTGGATATAAGCGCTGCTGGACGATAGTCATTGAGGCAGGTCCCCACAGTCTTCTTGGGGACCGATATAAATGAAGCCAGGTTAAAGCAGGTGGGTACCTCCAGACTGCTGAAGTGAGAGGTTAAAGATCTCAGTGAACACTCCAACCAGTTAATTAACACAAGTCTTCAGTATTTGGCCAGGTATCCCATTTGGGCTGGATGCTTTCTGTGGGTTCATCCTCCTGAAGGCAGCATCCATCACTGAAGACTTTCACCAGCCAGGATATGCCCTCTTCTCTTACTACCAGAGGCATGAGTGAGGAGCTGGTGCAAGTTGATTGCAAGGGGACACTAGCAGGGATGATGGCAGAGTAGCAATGGCTGGAGTTTCTGGGAGCAATTCAAAAGGCGCAGGATAGATACATCCCAAAGATGAAGATGTACTCTAAAAGCAGGATGACACAACCATGGCTGACAAGGGAAGTCAAAGCCAACATAAAAGCCAAAGAGAGGACATAGAAGAGAGCAAAAATTAGTGGGAAGTTATAGAAACCATAGAAACTACAGCACAGAAACAGGCCTCTTGGCCCTTCTTGGCTGTGCCGAACCATTTTCTGCCTCGTCCCACTGACCCACAGACGGACCATATCCCTCCGATACACCTCCCATCCATGTATCTGTCCAATTTATTCTTAAATGTTAATAAAGAACCCTCATTTACCACCTCACCTGGCAGCTCATTCCATACTCCCACCACTCTCTGTGTGAAGAAGCCCCCACTAATGTTCCCTTTAAACTTTTCCCCCCTCACCCTTAACCCATGTCCTCTGGTTTTTTTCTCCCCTTGCCTCAGTGGAAAAAGCCTGCTTGCATTCACTCTATCTATACCCATCATAATTTTATATACCTCTATCAAATCTCCCCTCATTCTTCTACGCTCCAGGGAATAAAGTCCTAACCTATTCAACCTTTCTCTGTAACTGAGTTTCTCAAGTCCTGGCAACATCCTTGTAAACCTTCTCTGCACTCTTTCAACCTTATTAATATCCTTCCTGTAATTTGGTGACCAAAACTGAACACAGTACTCCAGATTCGGCCTCACCAATGCCTTATACAACCTCATCATAACATTCCAGCTCTTATACTCAGTACTTTGATTAATAAAGGCCAATGTACCAAAAGCTCTCTTTACGATCCTATCTACTTGTGACGCCACTTTTAGGGAATTTTGTATCTGTATTCCCAGATCCCTCTGTTCTACTGCACTCCTCAGTGCCTTACCATTAACCCTGTATGTTCTACCTTGGTTTGTCCTTCCAACGTGCAATACCTCACACTTGTCTGTATTAAACTCCATCTGCCATTTTTCCAGCTGGTCCAAGTCCCTCTGCAGGCTCTAAAAACCTTCCTCACTGTCTACTACACCTCCAATCTTAGTATCATCAGCAAATTTGCTGATCCAGTTTACCATATTATCATCCAGATCATTGATATAGATGACAAATAACAATGGACCCAGCACTGATCCTTGTGGCACACCACTAGTCACAGGATTGACTAAAAATTTTTTTTAAAAACCCAACAGAAGGCAACTATGAAAAACCACAAGGAGGGAAAAGATGAAATATGAAGCCATTAATATAAAAAAGATACCAAATTTTTCTTCAGATATATAAAGAGAAAAATAGAGGTGAGTGTGGATATTGGACCACTGGAAAATGATGCTGGCGAGGGAGTAAAGGGAAACAAGGAAATGATGGAGAAACTGTATAAGTATTTTGCATTAGTCTTCATTGCAGAAGACACATAGTATGCTGGAAATTCCAGAGAATCAAGAGGCAGAAGTGAATGGAGTTATTATTATTAGGGAGAAGGTTCTTGGGAAACTGAAAGTTCTGAAGGTAGGTAAGTCACCTGGACCAGACGGACTACACCCCAAAAAAAGAGGAAGCTGAAGAGATTGTGGTGGAGGCTTTAGTAATGAATTTTCAATAACCACTAGATTCTGGAACGGTTCCGGAAGACTGGAAAATGGCAAATGTCACACCACTCTTCAAGAAGGGAGAGGGCAGAAGAAAGGAAGCTATAGGACAATTAGTCTGACTTCAGTGGTGGAAATGGAAAGATGTTGGATCAATTATTAAGGATGAGGTTTTAGGGTATTTGGAAGTATATATAGTTCCATCCCTTCTTGTTTTACCCGCTTCTTCCATCAATCCAACAGTTTTATGGATTCTGTAAAGGTGTCTTCACTTATGCCCATTATCCCACAAGTCCTGCCATAATCCCCTAATTCTTAACCCGTCCACCCCCTTAGCTTCTGGTTTGCTAAGTGGAAGGTCTATATCCACAGCTGAACTTTTAACAGCTTTTTTTGGTCAAACAATCAACCCGCTCAATCCCTTCAACATCTCTATGTGCAGGGACCCATAAGAAGAGAAAATAGGCTGTAGTCAGCATGGTTTCCTCAAGGGAAAATCTTTCCTGACAAATCTGTTGCAATTCTTTGAAGAAATAACAAGCAGGATAGACAAAGCAGAATCAGTTGATGTTGTGTTCTTGGATTTTCAGAAGGCCGTTGACAAGGTGCCACACATGAGGCTATTTAACTGTTTATGAAACCATGGTATTACAGGAAAGATTCTAGCATGGATAAAGCAGTGGCTGATTGGTAGGAGGCCAAGAGTGGGAATAAAAGGAGCCTTCACACATCAAAGTTGCTGGTGAACGCAGCAGGCCAGGCAGCATCTCTAGGAAGAGGCGCAGTCGACGTTTCAGGCCGAGACCCTTCGTCAGGAGGCCTTTTCTGGTTGGCTGCCAGTAACTAGTGGTGTTCCACAGGGGTCTGTGTAGGGACCAATTCTTTTTATATTATATGTCAATCATTTGGATGATGCAACTGATAGCTTTGTGGCCAAGTTTGTAGACAATACGAAGAGAGGCAGGTAGTCTTGAAGAAGTAGAGAGGCTACAGAAGGACTTGGATAGGTTGGGAGAATAGGCAAGGAAGAGGCAGATGTAACACAGTGTCAGGAAGTGTACGGTTATGCATTTTGGTAAAAGGAATAAAAGCATAGATTATTTTCTAAATGGGGAGAAAATCCGAAAACAAAACTGAGGTACAAGGGGACTTGGGAGTCCTTGTGCAGGATTCCCTAAAGGTTAGTTTGCAGGTTAAGTTGGTGGTGAGGAAGGCAAATGTGATGTTAGCGTTCATTTCAAGAGGACTAGAATATAAAAGAAGGACGTAATGCTTGGGCTTTATAAGGCACTAGTGAGGCCAATCAGAGTACAGCAGCCGTGACCAGAGTGCCCTTTCCCCCTCTCCAGCCGACAGGAGCCCCGAACCGCATTCCAACGTGCAGGCTGTAATTACTTCCAAGATCATGGTGCATACCAGAATTGCTATCTAAAGCCAGCAGCTGGACTCCAATTCCTTTTCATGATTAAGAAAATGTGGGGGGGGGGGGAGAGTTGGGGATTTATAGAGACAACAATATTCCAGCATTGATCACTAAGGGCAAAATGACCGTCAGTGAAATAAGGAAGGCCAAGCCACTGGCTAGGTCATTTGCTGTGATTCACAATCACACACAAGTGAAGAGGTTAAACAACGTAGGGATCAGACTCATGCTGTTTTGGAAGCCAGCTATAGCCAAAAACTTGTGACATTCAAAGTTCAAGGTACAATTTATTATCAGAGTACATACATGTCACCACATACAACCCTGAGATTCTTCTTCTGCAGGCGTACTGGGGGAATCTAATTGTAACTGTAAACAATGGATAACAAACTGGGCAATTGCAGATATAAATAAATAGCAATAAATAACGAGCGTGAAATAACAAGGTAAAGAGTCCTTAAATAAGTGTAGTTATCCCCTTTTGTTCAAGAGCCTGGTGGCTGAGGGGTAGTAGCTGTTCTTGAACCTGGTGGTCTGAGTCCTGAGGCTCCTGTACCCTCCACCTGATGGCAGCAGCAAGCAAAGAGCATAACCTGTGCAGTGAGGGTCTCTGATGGATGCTGTTTATCTACGGCAACGTTTCATGTAGATGTGCTCAATGGTTGGGAGGGTTTTACCTGTGATGTACTGGGCCAAATCCACCTCCTTTAATAGGATTTCCCACTCAAAAGCATTGGTGTTCCTGTACCAGACTGTAATGCAGCCAGTCGTCATACTTTCCATGCACATCTATAGATGTTTGCCAAGGTTTTCGATTTCATGCCAAACCTCTGCAGGCTCCTGAGGAAGTAGAGGCACTTCTGTGCTTTTTCACAATTATATTTATATGATGGGTCCAGACAGGTCCTCTGAGATAGTGACACCCGGGAACTTAAAAGTTACCGACCCTCTCCACCCCTGATGATTACTGGCTCATGAACCTCTGGCTTCCCTCTCCTGAAGTCCACAACCAGTTCCTTGGTCTTGCTGACACTCAGTGAGAGGTTGTTGTTACTACACCACTCAGCCAGGTTTTCAATCTCCCTCCGATTCATCACCACCTTTGATACAGCCCACAACAGTGGTGTCATCAGCAAACTTGTATATGGTGTTGGAGCTGTGCTTAGCCACACAGTCAGGGGTGTAAAGTGAGTAGAGCAGGGGCTGAGTACACATCCCTGTGGTGCGCCTGTGCTGACGGAGATTGTGGAGATGTTTTTGCCAATCCGAACTGACTGGGGTCTGCAAGTGAGGAAGTCGAGGATCCAATTGCACTGAGGCCCAGATTTTGGAATTTACTGATCAGTTTTGAGGGGATGATGGTTTTAAATGCCGAGCTGTAATGGATAAAGCCCATCCTGATGTATGCATCTTTGCTGTCCAGATGTTGCAGAGTTGTGTGAAGAGCTAACGGGATGGCATCTGTGGTGGGCCAGTTGCTCCTACTCTGCCGGTCACTTTAAACAAAGTGTCGCTCCCTCCTTGGCCAGCCCCCTGTCAAACCAGCTGATGGAGTCTCTTGCATTTACCGCGTCTCTCCCTTCATTCTGGCCAGTCACATTCCCACCAGCTACACTCCGTCATTCCCAGCGCCCGCATCCTCCACATCACTTCTGGGCGCTGACCTGCTTCCTCTCCTGACTTTTCCTGGCAGTTGGCAGTCCAACTTAAAGGTGCAACTGGGCTGGAGTGTGGTGCAAAGAGCTGGGAAATAAAACCCATAACTGTACTACTTACTGAAAGCTAGATTGCCCCAAAAAGCCCTATAGATTGTAAGCAGGGATTGTAGGGTTTGGGGGCTCGTGTGGCCTCAATGTCCCGGAGAGCTACGTTGGCTGGAGTCAGGGCTTTATGCTTTGGCTCTTAGTAGGGTCACCCATGGGTAGGGTAGAGGACAAACTAAGAGTGGTCCACTGGTCCTCTGGGTTCGGGGGTTCAACTCAGGGCTAACAACCCTGACTGGTCAAACAAAATTGTTACAGAAACGGCAATGAAGAATCCTTCTACATCTGAGTGCGACGGTATTCCCGAGTCTCCACCCGGGATCTGCACGACTGACAGTTGTGAGAGGAAGCTAACACAATGGAGGAAGCCCCAGACACTGTCAGAGATGGAGGATCTTCATTGCTGCCCATGGCATAACGGGCAGCAAGTAACTGTTTCACAATGACGACAAAACCTCCACACCCCAGAAAGATTATTTTCTGTCAAGATACAAGGAATAATTAAGCATACTATACCTAACTCTATATCGAGTCTATATAGCTCCTTCCCTTCTTGTTTTACCCCCTTCTCCCATCAATCCAACAGTTTGATGTATTCTGTAAAGGGGTCTCCGGTTATGCTCAGTATCCCACAGGTCCCGCCATAATCCCCTAATTATTAACCCCACCACCCCCTTAGCTTCTGGTTTGCTAAGTGGAAGGTCTATGTCCACAGTCCAACTCTTACGAAACAATCAACCCACTCAATCCCCTCAACACTTCTATGTGCAGGGGCCCATAAGAGGAGTACATGTAGACCAATACTTTGAATATGAGATAAAGTTTGATGAGCTTCCAGCAGTAAATCTGACCGACTGCCAGAATGACCTGATTTAAGACTCATCAAAACTGAAAGGGAATCTGAACAAATTATAACTTCGCCAGGACAACTTTCCCCCACCCACTGTAAGCTTAAAATGAGGGCAAGCAATTCTGCGGTATCTACTGATAAATGGCTGGTATGTTATTTCTCTATACTTGGTCCCCCATACCAGACGGTGATGCAACCAGTCAGAATGCTCTCAGTTACCTGCAATTAACTAACTTACAAACTAACTTCAGAGAAGACAGTCAAAAAACAGAATGGAGTTCTGCTGAGGTTGAAAATAATTAAACCCTATGGATTCCGGAAGTCTGAAATGAAATCAGAAAATGCTGGAAACATCATTCTTTGGGATGAGAGAATGAGTTAATGTTTTAGTTTGGTGATTATTTGTCTAAACTTTGATCAAAGGTCACAGGCTTGGGACATTATTTCTGTTATCTGCCTTGCAAGCCAATAGAAACAGAAACATAGAAAACCTACAGCACAATACTGGCCCTTCAGCCCACAAAGCTGTGCCGAACATGTCCTTACCTTAGAAATTACCTTGGGTTACCCATAGCCCTCTATTTTTCTGAGCTCCATCTACCTATGCAGGAGTCTCTTAAAGGACCCTATCGTATCTGCCTCCATCACCGTTGCCGGCAGTCCATTCCACACACTCACCACTCTCTGTGTAAAAAACTTAGCCGACATCTCCTCTCTATCTAATTCCAAGCACCTTAAAGCTGTGCCCTCTCCTGCTAGCCATTTCAGCCCTGGGAAAAAGCCTCTTTACAGAAATTTAAGGGAGAGTTTGATAGATTCTTGATTGATCAGGGCATGAAGGGATATGGGAAGAAGGCAGGAGATTGTGGCTGGAGGGAAAATGATGGAGTGGTGGATCAGACTCGATAGGCCAAATGGCCTATTTCTACTCCTATTTCTTGTGGGCTTATATCTTGTATATAAGGTAAGGGGTGGGAAGTTCAAGGGGGATATTAGAGGAAGGTTTTTTATTCAGAGTGGTTGGTGCGTGGAATGCACTGCCTGAGTCAGTGGTGGAGGCAGATACACTAGTGAAGTTTAAGAGACTACTAGACAGGTATATGGAAGAATTTAAGGTGAGGGGTTATATGGGAGGCAGGGTTTGAGGGTCGGCACAACAATGTGGGCCGAAGGGCCTGTACTGTGCTGTACTATTCTATGTTCTCTGACTATCCACACAATCAATGCCTCTCATCATCTTATACACCTCTATCAGGTCACCTCTCATCCTCTGTCACTTCAAGGAAAAAAGGCTGAGTTCACTCAACCTATTCTCATAAGGCATGCTCCCCAATCCAGGCAACATCCTTGTAAATCTCCTCTGCACCCTTTCTATGGTTTCCACATCCTTCCTGTAGTGAGGTGACCAGAACTGAGCACAGTACTCCAAGTGGGGTCTGACCAGGGCCCTATATAGCTGCAACATTACCTCTCAGCTCCTAAACCTCATCCCACAATTGATATAGGCCAATACACCGTATGCCTTCTTAACCACAGAGTCAACCTGCGTAGCAGCTTTGAGTGTCCTATGGACTCAGACCCCACGATCCCTCTGATCATCCACACTGCCAAGAGTCTTACCATTAATACTGTATTCTGTCATCATATTTAACCAACCAAAATGAACCACCTCACACTTATCTGGGTTGAAGTCCATCTGCCACTTCTCAGCCTAGTTTTGCATCCTATCAATGTCCCACTGTAACCTCTGACAGCCCTCCACACTATCCACAACACCCCCAACCTTTGTGTTATCAGTAAACTTACTAACCCATCCCTCCACTTCCACATCCAGGTCATTTATAAAAATCATGAAGAGTAGGGGTCCCAGAACAGATCCCTGAGGCACACCACTGGTCACCGACCTCCATGCAGAATACGACCCATCTACTACCACTCTTTGCCTTCTGTGGGCAAGTCAGTTCTGGATCCACAAAGCAATATCCTCTTGGATCCCATGCCTCCTTACTTTCTCAATAAGCCTTGCATGGGGTATCTTATCAAATGCCTTGCTGAAATCCATATACACTACATCTACTGCTCTACCTTCATCAATATGTTTAGTCACATCCTCAAAAAATTCAGTCAGGGTCATAAGGCACGACCTGCCTTTGACAAAGCCATGCTGACTATTTCGAGTCATATTATGCCTCTCCAAATGTTCATAAATCCTATTTCTCAGGATATCCTCCATCAACTTACCAACCACTGAAGTAAGACTCACTGGTCTATAATTTCCTGGGCTATCTCTACTCCCTTTCTTGAATAATGGAACAACATCCGCAACCCTCCAATTATCCGAAACCTCTCCCATCCCCATTGATGATGCAAAGATCATTGCCAGAGGCTCAGCAATCTCCTCCCTCGCCTCCCACAGTAGCCTGGGGTACATCTCACCCGGTCCCAGTGACTTATCCAACTTGATATTTTCCAAAAACTCCAGCACATCCTCTTTCTTAATATCTACATGCTCAAGCTTTTCAGTCCTCTGTAAATCATCCCTGCAATCGCCAAGATCCTTTTCCATAGTGAATACTGAAGTAAAGTATTCATTAAGTACCTCTGCTATCTCCTGCGGTTCCATACACACTTTTCCACTGTCACACTTGATTGGTCCTATTCTTTCACGTCTTATCCTCTTGCTCTTCACATACTTGTAGAATGCCTTGGGGTTTTCCTTAATCCTGTCCGCCAAGGCCTTCTCATGTCCCCTTCTGGCTCTCCTAATTTCATTCTTAAACTCCTTCCTGCTGGTTTTATAATCGTCTAGATTGCTATCATTACCTATTTTTTGAACCTTTCATAAGCTCTTCTTTTCTTTTTGACTAGATTTTCAACAGCCTTTGTACACCACGGTTCCTGTACCCTACCATCCTTTCCGTCGCATTGGAACGTACCTATGCAGAACTCCACACAAATATCCTCTGAACATTTGCCACATTTCTTCCGTACATTTCCCTGAGAACATCTGTTCCTAATTTGTGCTTCCAAGTTTCTGCCTGATAGCCTCATATTTCCCCTTACTCCAATTAAATGCTTTCCTAACTTGTCTGTTCTTATCCCTCTCCAATACTATGGTAAAGGAGATAGAATTGTGATCACTATCTCCAAAATGCTCTCCCACTGAGAGACCTGACACCTGACCAGGTTCATTTCCCAATACCAGATCAAGTACAGCCTCTCCTCTTGTAGGCTTATCTACATATCATAGAAACATAGAAAATAGGTGCAGGAGTAGGCCATTCGGCCCTTCGAGCCTGCACCGCCGTTTATTATGATCATGGCTGATCATCCAACTCAGAACCCCGCCCCAGCCTTCCCTCCATACCCCCTGACCCCCGTAGCCACAAGGGCCATATCTAACTCCCTCTTAAATATAGCCAATGAACTGGCCTCAACTGTTTCCTGTGGCAGAGAATTCCACAGATTCACCACTCTCTGTGTGAAGAAGTTTTTCCTAATCTCGGTCCTAAAAGGCTTCCCCTCTATCCTCAAACGGTGGCCCCTCGTTCTGGACTTCCCCAACATCGGGAACAATCTTCCTGCATCTAGCCTGTCCAATCCCTTTAGGATCTTATACGTTTCAATCAGATCCCCCCTCAATCTTCTAAATTCCAACGAGTACAAGCCCAGTTCATCCAGTCTTTCTTCATATGAAAGTCCTGCCATCCCAGGAATCAATCTGGTGAACCTTCTTTGTACTCCCTCTATGGCAAAGATGTCTTTCCTCAGATTAGGGGACCAAAACTGCACACAATACTCCAGATGTGGTCTCACCAAGGCCTTGTACAACTGCAGTAGTACCTCCCTGCTCCTGTACTTGAATCCTCTCGCTATAAATGCCAGCATACCATTCACCTTTTTCACCGCCTGCTGTACCTGCATGCCCACTTTCAATGACTGGTGTATAATGACACCCAGGTCTCGTTGCACCTCCCCTTTTCCTAATCGGCCACCATTCAGATAATAATCTGTTTTCCTATTTTTGCCACCAAAGTGGATAACTTCACATTTATCCACATTAAATTGCATCTGCCATGAATTTGCCCACTCACCCAACCTATCCAAGTCACCCTGCATCCTCTTAACTGCCACCCAGCTTCGTGTCATCCGCAAACTTGGAGATGCTGCATTTAATTCCCTCATCCAAGTCATTAATATATATTGTAAACAACTGGGGTCCCAGCACTGAGCCTTGCGGTACCCCACTAGTCACCGCCTGCCATTCTGAAAAGGTCCCGTTTATTCCCACTCTTTGCTTCCTGTCTGCTAACCAATTCTCCACCCACACCAATACCTTACCCCCAATACCGTGTGCTTTAAGTTTGCACACTAATCTCCTGTGTGGGACCCTGTCAAAAGCCTTTTGAAAATCCAAATATACCACATCCACTGGTTCTCCCCTATCCACTCTACTAGTTACATCCTCAAAAAATTCTATGAGATTCGTCAGACATGATCTTCCTTTCACAAATTCATGCTGACTTTGTCCGATCATTTCACCGCTTTCCAAATGTGCTGTTATCACATCCTTGATAACTGACTCCAGCAGTTTCCCCACCACCGACGTTAGGCTAACCGGTCTATAATTCCCCGGTTTCTCTCTCCCTCCTTTTTCAAAAAGTGGGGTTACATTAGCCACCCTCCAATCCTCAGGAACTAGCCCAGAATCTAATGAGTTTTGAAAAATTATCACTAATGCATCCACTATTTCTTGGGCTACTTCCTTAAGCACTCTAGGATGCAGACCATCTGGCCCTGGGGATTTATCTGCCTTCAATCCCTTCAATTTACCTAACACCACTTCCCTACTAACATGTATTTCGCTCAGTTCCTCCATCTCACTGGACCCTCTGTCCCTTACTATTTCTGGAAGATTATTTATGTCCTCCTTAGTGAAGACAGAACCAAAGTAATTATTCAATTGGTCTGCCATGTCCTTGCTCCCCATAATCAATTCACCTGTTTCTGTCCGCAGGGGACCTACATTTGTCTTTACCAGTCTTTTCCTTTTTACATATCTATAAAAGCTTTTACAGTCCGTTTTTATGTTCCCTGCCAGTGTTCTCTCATAATCTTTTCTCCCCTTCCTAATTAAGCCCTTTGTCCTCCTCTGCTGAACTCTGAATTTCTCCCAGTCCTCAGGTGAGCCACTTTCTCTGGCTAATTTGTATGCTTCTTCTTTGGAATTGATACTATCCCTAATTTCTCTTGTCAGCCACGGGTGCACTACCTTCCTTGATTTATTCTTTTGCCAAACTGGGATGAACAATTGTTGTAGTTCATCCATGCAACCTTTAAATGCTTGCCATTGCATATCCACCGTCAATCCTTTAAGTGTCATTTGCCAGTCTATCTTAGCTAATTCACGTCTCATACCTTCAAAGTTACCCCTCTTTAAGTTCAGAACCTTTGTTTCTGAATTAACTATGTCACTCTCCATCTTAATGAAGAATTCCACCATATTATGGTCACTCTTACCCAAGGGGCCTCTCATGACAAGATCGCTAATTAATCCTTCCTCATTGCTCAAAACCCAGTCCAGAATAGCCTGCTCTCTAGTTGGTTCCTCGACATGTTGGTTCAAAAAACCATCCCGCATTCTTCCGAGAAATCCTCTTCCTCAGCACCTTTACCAATTTGGTTCACCCAGTCTACATGTAGATTGAAGTCACCCATTATAACTGCTGTTCCTTTATTGCACACATTTCTAATTTCCTGTTTAATACCATCTCCGACCTCACTACTACTGTTAGGTGGCCTGTACACAACTCCCACCAGCGTCTTCTGCCCCTTAGTGTTATGCAGCTCTACCCATATCGATTCCACATCTTCCCGGCTTATGTCCTTCCTTTCTATTGCGTTAATCTCTTCTTTAACCAGCAACGCCACCCCACCTCCCCTTCCTTCATGTCTATCCCTCCTGAATATTGAATATCCCTGAACGTTCATATCGTGTCAAGAAACCTTCCTGAACACACCTGACAAACTCTATCACATCTACACCTCCCGCTCTGGGAACATGCCAATCAATATTTGGGAAATTAAAATCTCGCACCCCAACAACCCTGTTATTATTACACCTTTTCAGAATCTGTCTCCCTATCTGCTCCTCAATGTCCCTGTTACTATTGGGTGGTCTATAAAAAAGCACACAGAAGAGTTATGGACCCCTTCTTGTTCCTAACTTCCACCCACAGAGACTCCGTAGACAATCCCTCCATGTCTTCCTCCTTTTCTGCAGCCGTGACACTATCTCAGATCAACAGTGCCACGTCCCCACCTCTGTTGCCTCCCTCCCTGTCCTTTCTGAAACATCTGAAGCGGTGGAAACTCTCGGCAGGTCAGGCAGCATCTGTGGAGAGAGAACCTGAACGATTTTGGACCCAGTATATAACAGAAGCTAACCTAACGGACCTGCTGGGAAATTAACAACATTTGCTGTTTCTACTGCAGATTCCCAGCGAAAGCGCCTCGAAACTTTGAGATCTGCTTTCTGCCCACGTGCTCAGTTCAGGGTCGCGTCACCCCGCGGCGGAGAGACTCGTCCCGGGAGGCGGAACTCATGAGCAGGCGTGGGTTCCGCCCGGACACGGATGTCTGTCGCACACAGCGGATAACCGGATGTGAAGGTGAAAACCCAGTGACCGCGGGGAGTCCGGTGTCGGGGGTTCGTAGCTGCGACCCGCTTCCTCCCTCCTCTGCCCTCCCTCCACCTACCCGTCCGCCCCCTCCCCTCCCTCCCTCCACCTACCCGTCCGCCCCCTCCCCTCCCTCTCCCCTCCCCTCCCTCCCTCCACCTACCCGTCCGCCCCCTCCCCTCCCTCCCTCCACCTACCCGTCCGCCCCCTCCCCTCCCTCCCTCCACCTACCCGTCCGCCCCCTCCCCTCCCTCTCCCCTCCCCTCCCTCCCTCCACCTACCCGTCCGCCCCCTCCCCTCCCTCCCTCCACCTACCCGTCCGCCCCCTCCCCTCCCTCTCCCCTCCCCTCCCTCCCTCCACCTACCCGTCCGCCCCCTCCCCTCCCTCCCTCCACCTACCCGTCCGCCCCCTCCCCTCCCTCCCTCCACCTACCCGTCCGCCCCCTCCCCTCCCTCTCCCCTCCCCTCCCTCCCTCCACCTACCCGTCCGCCCCCTCCCCTCCCTCCCTCCACCTACCCGTCCGCCCCTCCCCTCCCTCTCCCCTCCCCTCCCTCCCTCCACCTACCCGTCCGCCCCCTCCCCTCCCTCTCCCCTCCCCTCCCTCCCTCCACCTACCCGTCCGCCCCCTCCCCTCCCTCCCTCCAACTACCCGTCCGCCCCCTCCCCTCCCTCTCCCCTCCCCTCCCTCCCTCCACCTACCCGTCCGCCCCCTCCCCTCCCTCCCTCCACCTACCCGTCCGCCCCCTCCCCTCCCTCCCTCCACCTACCCGTCCGCCCCTTCTCCTCCCTCTCCCCTCCCCTCTCTCCCTCCTCTCCCCTCCCTCCCTCCACCTACCCGTCCGCCCCCTCCCCTCCCTCCCTCCACCTACCCGTCCGCCCCCTCCCCTCCCTCCCTCCACCTACCCGTCCGCCCCCTCCCTCCACCTACCCGTCCGCCCCCTCCCCTCCCTCCCTCCCTCCACCTACCCGTCCGCCCCCTCCCCTCCCTCCCTCCACCTACCCGTCCGCCCCCTCCCCTCCCTCCCTCCACCTACCCGTCCGCCCCCTCCCTCCACCTACCCGTCCGCCCCCTCCCTCCCTCCACCTACCCGTCCGCCCCCTCCCCTCCCTCCCTCCACCTACCCGTCCGCCCCTCCCCTCCCTCTCCCCTCCCCTCCCTCCCTCCACCTACCCGTCCGCCCCCTCCCCTCCCTCCCTCCACCTACCCGTCCGCCCCCTCCCTCCCTCCACCTACCCGTCCGCCCCCTCCCCTCCCTCTCCCCTCCCCTCCCTCCCTCCACCTACCCGTCCGCCCCCTCCCCTCCCTCCCTCCACCTACCCGTCCGCCCCCTCCCCTCCCTCCCTCCACCTACCCGTCCGCCCCCTCCCCTCCCTCCCTCCACCTACCCGTCCGCCCCTTCTCCTCCCTCTCCCCTCCCCTCTCTCCCTCCTCTCCCCTCCCTCCCTCCACCTACCCGTCCGCCCCCTCCCCTCCCTCCCTCCACCTACCCGTCCGCCCCCTCCCCTCCCTCCCTCCACCTACCCGTCCGCCCCCTCCCTCCACCTACCCGTCCGCCCCCTCCCCTCCCTCCCTCCACCTACCCGTCCGCCCCTTCCCCTCCCTCTCCTCTCCCCTCCCTCCCTCCACCTACCCGTCAGCCCCCTCCCCTCCCTCTCCCCTCCCCTCTCTCCCTCCTCTCCCCTCCCTCCCTCCAACTACCCGTCCGCCCCCTCCCCTCCCTCCCTCCACCTACCCGTCCGCCCCCTCCCCTCCCCTCCCTCTCCCCTCCCCTCCCTCCACCTACCCGTCTGCCCCCTCCCCTCCCCTCCCTCTCCACTCCCCTACCTCCACCTACCCATCCGCCCCCTCCCCTCCCTCTCCCCTCCCCTCCCTCCACCTACCCGTCCGCCCCCTCCCCTCCCTCCACCTACCCGTCCGCCCCCTCCCCTCCCCTCCCCTCCCTCTCTCCTCCCCTCCCTCCACCTACCCATCCGCCCCCTCCCCTCCCTCTCCCCTCCCCTCCCCTCCCTCCACCTACCCGTCCGCCCCCTCCCCTCCCTCTCCCCCTCCCACTCCCCTCCCCTCCCTCCACCTACCCATCCGCCCCCTCCCCTCCCTCCACCTACCTGTCCGCCCCCTCCCCTCCCTCTCCCTTCCCCTCCCTCCACCTACCCATCCGCCCCCTCCCCTCCCTCCACCTATCCATCTGCCCCCTCCCCTCACTCCACCTACTCATCCGCCCCCTCCCCTCCCCTCCCTCCACCTACCCATCCGCCCCCTCCCCTCCCTCCACCTACCCGTCCGCCCCCTCCCCTCCCTCCCTCCACCTACCTGTCCGCCCCCTCCCCTCCCTCCCTCCACCTACCCGTCCGCCCCCTCCCCTCCCTCCACCTACCCGTCCACCCCCTCCCCTCCCTCTCCCCTCCCCTCCCTCCACCTACCCGTCCGACCCCTCCCCTCCCTCCCTCCACCTACCTTTCTGCCCCCTCCCCTCACTCTCCCTCCCCTCCCTCCACCTACCCGTCCGCCCCCTCCCCTCCCTCTCCCCTCCCCTCCCTCCACCTACCCGTCCGCCCCTCCCCTCCCTCTCCCCTCCCCTCCCTCCACCTACCCATCCGCCCCCTCCCCTCCCTCTCCCCTCCCCTCCCCTCCCTCCACCTACCCGTCTGCCCCCTCCCCTCTCTCTCGCCCTCCCTCTCCCCTCCCCTCCCTCCACCTACCCATCCGCCCCTCCCCTCCCTCCACCTACCCGTCTGCCCCCTCCCCTCCCCTCCCTCCACCTACCTGTCCGCCCCCTCCCCTCCCCTCCCTCTCCCCTCCCCCTACCCGTCTGCCCCCTCCCCTCCCCTCCCTCTCCCCTCCCCTCCCTCCACCTACCCGTCCGCCCCCTCCCCACCCTCCACCGACCCGTCCGCCCCCTCCCCTCCCTCCACCTACCCATCCGCCCCCTCCCCTCCCACCACCTACCCGTCCGCCCCCTCCCCTCCTCTGCCCTCCCTCCACCTACCCGTCCGCCCCCTCCCCTCCCTCCCTCCACCTACCCGTCCGCCCCCTCCCCTCCCTCCCTCCACCTACCCGTCCGCCCCCTCCTCTGCCCTCCCTCCACCTACCCGTCCGCCCCCTCCCCTCCCTCCACCTACCCATCCGCCCCCTCCCCTCCCTCCACCTACCCGTCCGCCCCCTCCCCTCCCTCCACCTACCCGTCCGCCCCCTCCCCTCACTCTCCCCTCCCTCCACCTACCCATCCGCCCCCTCCCCTCACTCTTCCCTCCCCTCTCCCCCTCCCCTCCCTCCCTCCTCTGCCCTCCCTCCACCTACCCATCCGCCCCCTCCCCTCCCTCCACCTACCCGTCCGCTCCCTCCCCTCCCTCCACCTACCCGTCCGCCCCCTCCCCTCTCCCCACCTACCCATCTGCCCCTCCCCTCCCCTCCCTCCACCTACCCATCCGCCCTCTCCCCTCCCCCTCTCCCCCTCCTCTCCCCTCCCTCCACCTACCCATCCGCCCCCTCTCCCCCCCCTCCCCCTCTCCCCCTCCCCCCTCCCCCTCCCCCTCCCCCTCCCCTCTCCCCTCCCCCTCTCCCCCTCCCCCTCCCCCCTCCCCCTCCCCCCTCCCCCTCCCCCCTCCCCCTCCCCCCTCCCCCTCCCCCCTCCCCCTCCCCCTCTCCCCCTCCCCCTCTCCCCCTCTCCCCCTCCCCCTCTCCCCCTCTCCCCCTCCTCTCCCCTCCCTCCACCTACCCACCTGCCCCCTCCCCCTCTCCCCCTCCTCTCCCCTCCCTCCACCTACCCACCTGCCCCCTCCCTCTCCCCCTCCCCTCTCCCCCTCCCCTCTCCCCCTCCCCTCTCCCCCTCCCCTCTCCCCCTCCCCTCTCCCTCCTCTCCCTCCTCTCCCTCCTCTCCCTCCTCTCCCTCCTCTCCCTCCTCTCCCTCCTCTCCCTCCTCTCCCTCCTCTCCCTCCTCTCCCTCCTCTCCCTCCTCTCCCCTCTCTCCCTCCTCTCCCTCCTCTCCCTCCTCTCCCCCTCCTCTCCCCTCCCTCCATCTACCCATCCGCCCCTCCCCTCCCCTCCCTCTCCCCTCCCTCCATCTACCCTCCCTCTCCCCTCCCTCCACCTACCCATCTGCCCCTCCCCTCTCCCCTCCCCTCCCCTCCCCTCTCCCTCCCCTCCCCTCCCCCCTCCCCTCCCCCCTCCCCTCCCCCCTCCCCTCCCCTCCTCCCCTCCCCTCTCCCTCCCCTCCTCCCCTCCCCTCTCCCTTCCCCTCCCCTCTCCTCCTCCTCTCCCCTCCCTCCATCTACCCAAACGCCCCTCCCCTCCCCTCCCACCCCCTCTCTCCACCATCCCATCCGCCCCTCCCCTCCCCTCCCACCCCCTTCCACCATCCCATCTGCCCCCTCTTCCCCCTCCCCTCTTCCCCCTCCCCTCTTCCCCCTCCCCTCTCCCCCCTCCCCTCTCCCCCCTCCCCTCTCCCCCTCCCTCCACCCACCCATCCGCCCCCTCCCCTCCCCTCTCTCTCCCCTCTCCCCCTCCTCTCCCCTCCCTCCACCTACCCATCCGCCCCCTCCCCTTCCTTTCCCCTCCCCTCCCCTCTCCCCTCCTCTCCCCTCCTCTCCCCTCCCTCCACCTACCCATCCGCCCATCGCCTCCCCTCTTCGCCTCTCCCCTCTTCGCCTCTCCCCTCTTCGCCTCTCCCCTCTTCGCCTCTCCCCTCTTCGCCTCTCCCCTCTTCGCCTCTCCCCTTCGCCTCTCCCCCCTTCGCCTCTCCCCCCTTCGCCTCTCCCCCCTTCGCCTCTCCCCCCTTCGCCTCTCCCCCCTTCGCCTCTCCCCTCTTCGCCTCTCCCCTCTTCGCCTCTCCCCTCTTCGCCTCTCCCCTCTTCGCCTCTCCCCTCTTCGCCTCTCCCCTCTTCGCCTCTCCCCTCTTCGCCTCTCCCCTCTCCCCTCTCCCCTCTCCCCTCTCCCCTCACCCCTCTCCCCTCCCCTTCCCTCCCCTCCCTCCCCCCTCTCCTCCCCTCCCTCTCCCCTCTCTCCCCTCCCTCCACCTACCCATCCGCCCTCTCCCCTCTCCCCCTCCATTCCCCCTCCCCTCCCCCTCACCCTCCCCTCTCCCTCCTCTCCCCTCTCCCCCTCCTCTCCCCTCTCCCCCTCCTCTCCCCTCTCCCCCTCCTCTCCCCCTCCTCTCCCCCTCCTCTCCCCCTCCTCTCCCCCTCCTCTCCCCCTCCTCTCCCCCTCCTCTCCCCCTCCTCTCCCCCTCCTCTCCCCCTCCTCTCTCCTCCTCCTCTCTCCTCTCTCCCCCTCCTCTCCCCTCTCTCCCCCTCCTCTCCCCTCTCTCCAGCTACCCATCTGCCACCTCCCCTCCCCTCTCCCTTCCCCCCTCCCTTCCCCCTTCACCCTCCCCTCCCCTCTCCCCCTCCCCTCCCCCCTCCCCTCCCCTCCCCCCTCCCCTCCCCTCTCCCCCTCCCCCCTCCCCTCCCCTCTCCCCCTCCCCCCTCCCCTCCCCCTCCCCTCCCCTCTCCCTCCCCTCTCCCCTCCCCTCTCCCCCTCCCCTCTCCCCCTCCCCTCTCCCCCTCCCCTCTCCCCCTCCCCTCTCCCCCTCCCCTCTCCCCCTCCTCTCCCCCTCTCTCCACCTACCCATCCGCCCCCTCCCCCTCCCCCCTCCCCCTCCCCTCTCCCCTCTTCCCACCCTCACCCTGCCCTCTCCCCTCCCCCTCACTCTCTGCTCTCCCTTCCCCCTCACCCTCCCCTCCCCCTCCCCCTCCCCTCCCCCTCTCCTCCCCTCCCCCTCTCCTCCCCCTCCCCCTCTCCCCTCTCCCCTCTCCCCTCTCCCCTCTCCCCTCTCCCCCTCCCCTCTCCCCCTCCCCTCTCCCTCCTCTCCCCTCTCTCCCTCCTCTCCCCTCTCTCCCTCCTCTCCCCTCTCTCCCTCCTCTCCCTCCCTCCTCTCCCCCTCCTCTCCCCTCCCTCCATCTACCCATCCGCCCCTCCCCTCCCCTCCTCCCCTCCCTCTCCCCTCCCTCCACCTACCCTCCCTCTCCCCTCCCTCCACCTACCCATCTGCCCCTCCCCTCTCCCCGCCCCTCCCCTCCCCTCTCCCTTCCCCCTCCCCCTCCCTTCCCCCCTCCCCCTTCTCCCTCCCCTCTCCCCCTCCCCTCTCCCCCTCCCCTCTCCCCCTCCCCTCTCCCCCTCCCCTCTCCCCCTCCCCTCCCCCTCTCCCTCACCCCTCTCCCCCTCCCCTCTCCCCATCCCCCCTCCCTCTCCCCATCCCCTCTCCCTCTCCCCCTCCCCATCCCCCCCTCCCCCTCCCCTCTCCCCCTCCCCTCTCCCCCTCCCCTCTCCCCCTCCTCTCTCCCCCTCCTCCTCCCCTCCTCCCCTCTCCCCCTCCCCTCTACCCCCTCCCCTCTACCCCCTCCTCTACCCCCCTCCTCTACCCCCCTTCTCTACCCCCCTCCTCTCCCCTCTCTCCACCTACCCATCTGCCCCCTCCCCTCCCCTCTTCCCCTCCCCTCCTCCCCTCCCCTCCCTCTCCCCCTCCTCTCCCCTCCCCCTCCCCTCCCCTTTTCCCTCCCCTCCCCTCCTCCCTCTCTACACCTACCCTTCTGCTCCCTCCCCTTCCCTCTCCCCCCTCCCCTTCCCCCTCTCCCCCTCCCTTTCCCCTCCCTTTCCCCTCCCTTTCCCCTCCCTTCCCCCCTCCCTTCCCCCCCTCCCTTCCCCCCCTCCCTTCCCCCCTCCCTTCCCCCCTCCCTTCCCCCCTCCCTTCCCCCCTCCCTTCCCCCCTCCCTTCCCCCCTCCCTTCCCCCCTCCCTTCCCCCTCCCTTCCCCCCTCCCTTTCCCCTCTCCCCTTCCCCCTCCCCTTCCCTCTTCCCCTTCCCTCTTCCCCTTCCCTCTTCCCCTTCCCTCTCCCCTCTCCCCTCTCCTCCCTCTCTACACCTACCCATCTGCCCCCTCCCCTTCCTTCTCCCCCCCTCCCCCTTCCCCCTCTCCCCACTCCCTCTCCCCTCTCCCCCTCCATTTCCCCTCTCCCCCTCCCCTCCCCTTCCCCCTCTCCCCCTCCCCCTCCCCTTCCCCCTCTCCCCCTCCCCTTCCCCCTCTCCCCCTCCCCTTCCCCCTCTCCCCCTCCCCTTCCCCCTCTCCTCCCCTCCCCTCCCCTTCCCCCTCCCCTTCCCCCTCCCCTTCCCCCTCCCCTTCCCCCTCCCCTTCCCCCTCCCCTTCCCCCCTCCCCTTCCCCCCCTCCCCTTCCCCCCCTCCCCTTCCCCCCTCCCCTTCCCCCTCTCCCCTTCCCCCTCTCCCCTTCCCCCTCTCCCCTTCCCCCTCTCCCCTTCCCCCTCTCCCCTTCCCCTCTCCACCTACCCATCCGCCCCCTCCCCTCTCCCCCTCCCCTCTCCCCCTCCCCTCTCCCCCTCCCCTCTCCCCCTCCCCCCCCTCTCTCCACCTACCGCATCCGCCCACTCCCCTTCCCTCTCTCCCACCCTCCTCATCCCTCCCCCACCCTCCATCTCTCTACCCACTCCCCTTTCCCACCCTCCTCATCCCTCCCCTCTCCCCCTCTGTCCCCACTTCTTGCCCAACTCCTCACCCCTTCCCTCCTCACACAACTGCAATGGGGTTGTGGTTGGAGATAAACTGTTGAGGTCAATGGGGGAGAGAGAGGGGGGAGTTGAAGTGGGTGTTTGGAGATTCGGAGACTTTGGGGGGGGTGCCAGTGTGGGGCAGAGAGGGTGTTTTGGGTGGAACAGACTCTTCCCTAACCACCCCTTCTCCACCCCCACTGACCCGCTCTGTTCTGCTCTAGTTGCCCCCCCTTCGCCCCGGCCATGGATGGTGACGGTGAAGGCGCCGGTCAGGGGGTCGGAGGGCAGCGGCCGGTCACCCTGCACGGCGCCCAGGACAGGAGGAAACGGAGCCGCTCGTCCTCGTCCTCGTCCTCCAGCCGGTCCAGCGAGAGGAAGAAGCACAAGAAGAGGAGCCACACGTGGAAGAAAAAGAAAGAGGCCAGGCGGAAGAAGAAGAAGTCTAAGAAGCTGAGAAAGGTGAAGAGAGAGCGAGAGCCCGAGCCCGGGGCCACGGGCGGCGGGGCAGTCGGCCCTCCACAGCAGCTGAGCGAGCAGCCCGGGGATCCTGGGACAGGTAACGCTGGGGTGGCTCGAGTTCAGGCCGGCCGAGTCTTTACCCATCACTGCCGGTCTGTTATTCCCAACCTGACTGACTGGCTCCAGGGTTGGACAGGGCCATTAGGCAAGGGTCTGCTGGAGGAAGCTACAGGTCCAGTGGCAGCTGGGAAGGGAATGAAGCTGGCAACAATTTGTGTCGGCATTGATGTCTGACTCAGTTTGGACCTGAAACATTGATGTATGCTCTCCATCCACAGATGCTGCTCCATCCGCTAAGTTCATCCAGTGGATTGTTTGTTGCCGCGGTTTCATCTGCCCCCTCTCGTGTCTCTATTTCACCGGGAACGACTGTTCCAGTCCTGTCTCTTCTCCCTGGGTTGTCCCTGTGGCCCCGTCCCTTTCGCGTGAAGCTATTGCTCGGGCTCCGAGTTCCGAGTTCATTTCCAGCGCCGTCTTGTTACGAGTTGCTTCCTTCTGCCAGTGATCCGAGTGGGTTTCCTCTGGGTGCTCTGGTTTCCTCCCACAGTGCAAAGACCTATCGGTTAGTGGGTCAGTAATACACCCCCAGTGAAGACACAACAGCCTTTCTGTGTGTTTCTGTTTTTGCGCTCACACCCTCATTAGAGGAGCGTCTGAGGACTGAAACGTGTGCCACATGGTGTGCAATGTGTTCGAACAGCCCACCGTGACCGACACTGCCTCTTCAGTTCTTACAGATGAGCAGAAAGCTCGAATTCAGGCCATGCGACCAATGACTAAAGAGGAGTGGGAGGCCCGGCAGAGTGTCGTCCGGCATGTTGTGGACCCAGAGACCGGCAGAAAGCGGTAAGCTTGTGGCTTCAGGGGACATCCAGGCTGAAACCTAGGTAAAGAAATAAAACGATGGGGCGAAACAAGGGGTGTGGGGTGGGTGGAGGGGTATGGCAGGAGATGGAGCAGTACGAGGGGGTGGTACGAGGGAATGCTGAGTGATGGGGTGGAACCAGGGGTACAGTGGTCAAGGTGGTAGGTGGAGGGTTACGGTGGGTAACAGGGCGGTATGGGGGGTACAGTGGGTAACGGGGTGGTGTGGGGGGTACGGTGGGTAACGGGGCGGTATGGGGGGTACGGTGGGTAACGGGGCGGTATGGGGGGTACGGTGGGTAAGGGGGTGGTATGGGGGTGGGTAACAGGGCGGTATGGGGGTACGGTGGGTAACGGGCCAGTATGTGGGTGGGTAACAGGGCGGTATGGGGGTACGGTGGGTAATGGGGCGGTATGGGGGGTATGGTGGGTAACGGGGCGGTATGGGGGTACGCTGGCTAACGGGCCAGTATGTGGGTGGGTAACAGGGCGGTATGGGGGTACGGTGGGTAATGGGGCGGTATGGGGGTACGGTGGGTAATGGGGCGGTATGGGGGTACTGTGGCTAACGGGGCAGTACGGGGGTACGGTGGGTAACGGGGCAGTATGGGGGTACGGTGGGTAACGGGGCGGTATGTGGGTGGGTAACAGGGCGGTATGGGGGTACGGTGGGTAACGGGGCGGTATGAGGGTGGGTAACGGGGTGGTATGGGGGGTACGGTGGGTAACGGGGCGGTATGTCGGTACAGTGGGTAACGGGGCGGTATGGGGGGTACGGTGGGTAACGGGGCGGTATGGGGGGTACGGTGGGTAACGGGGCGGTATGGGGGTACGGTGGGTAACGGGCCGGTATGTGGGTGGGTAACAGGGCGGTATGGGGGTACGGTGGGTAATGGGGCGGTATGGGGGGTATGGTGGGTAACGGGGCGGTATGGGGGTACGGTGGCTAACGGGCCAGTATGTGGGTGGGTAACAGGGCGGTATGGGGGTACGGTGGGTAACGGGGCGGTATGGGGGTACTGTGGCTAACAGGGCAGTATGGGGGGTACGGTGGGTACCGGGGCGGTATGGGGGTACGGTGGGTAACGGGGCGGTATGGGGGGTACGGTGGGTAACGGGGCGGTATGTGGGTGGGTAACAGGGCGGTATGGGGGTATGGTGGGTAACGGGGCGGTATGGGGGGTACGGTGGGTAACGGGGCGGAATGTTGGTGGGTAACAGGGCGGTATGGGGGTATGGTGGGTAAAGGGGCAGTATGAGGGTGGGTAACGGCGCAGTATGAGGGTGGGTAACAGGGCGGTATGGGGGTACGGTGGGTAACGGGGCGGTATGAGGGTGGGTAACGGGGCGGTATGAGGGTACGGTGGGTAACGGGGCAGTATGTGGGTGGGTAACGGGGCTGTATGGGGGGTATGGTGGGTAACGGGGCAGTATGTGGGTGGGTAACGGGGCGGTATGGGGGTACGGTGGGTAACGGGGCAGTATGTGGGTGGGTAACGGGGCGGTATGAGGGTGGGTAACGGGGCATTATGGGGGTACGGTGGTTAACGGGGCAGTATGGGGGGTACGGTGGGTAACGGGGCAGTATGTGGGGGCACGGTGGGTAACGGGGCAGTATGTGGGTGGGTAACGGGGCGGTATGTGGGTGGGTAATGGGGCTGTATGGGGGGTACGGTGGGTAACGGGGCAGTATGTGGGTGGGTAACGGGGCGGTATGGGGGTACGGTGGGTAACGGGGCAGTATGGGGGTACGGTGGGTAACGGGCCGATATGGGGGTACGGTGGGTAACGGGGCGGTATGGGGGTACGGTGGGTAACGGGGCAGTATGTGGGTGGGTAACGGGGCGGTATGAGGGTGGGTAACGGGGCATTATGGGGGTACGGTGGTTAACGGGGCAGTATGGGGGGTACGGTGGGTAACGGGGCAGTATGTGGGGGCACGGTGGGTAACGGGGCAGTATGTGGGTGTGTAACGGGGTGGTATGGGGGTACGGTGGGTAACGGGGCGGTATGTGGGTGGGTAACAGGGCGGTATGGGGGTACGGTGGGTAACGGGGCGGTATGGGGGTACGGTGGGTAACGGGGCGGTATGAGGGTGGGTAACGGGGCAGTATGGGGGTACGGTGGGTAACGGGGCAGTATGTGGGTGGTTAACGGGGCGGTATGGGGGTACGGTGGGTAACAGGGCGATATGGGGGTACGGTGGGTAACGGGGCGGTATGGGGGTACGGTGGGTAACGGGGCAGTATGTGGGTGGGTAACGGGGCGGTATGAGGGTGGGTAACGGGGCATTATGGGGGTACGGTGGTTAACGGGGCAGTATGGGGGGTACGGTGGGTAACGGGGCAGTATGTGGGTGGGTAACGGGGCGGTATGAGGGTGGGTAACGGGGCATTATGGGGGTACGGTGGTTAACGGGGCAGTATGGAGGGTACGGTGGGTAACGGGGCAGTATGTGGGGGTACGGTAGGTAACGGGGCGGTATGTGGGTGGGTAACAGGGCGGTATGGGGGTACGGTGGGTAACGGGGCGGTATGGGGGTACGGTGGGTAACGGGGTGGTATGGGGCTACAGTGGGTAACGGGGTGGTACGTGGGTGGGTAACGGGGTGGTATGTGGGCGCGAAATGGGACGATAAAAGCGGTATGTAAAACCCCCCTCCCCCCTCACTGGGCTTGTATGCATACTTGCCTTGTTGCTGGCCCTCCCCTGCTTACAGCTGCGGGACTCAGCAGTGAGGGGGCCACCCTTCATAAACAGTATACGTCTAGGGTCGGAATGATTTGGGGTTCAAACAGGAACATAGAGATGTTCCGATTGAAGATATCTCGATTGGAGTGAGTGCTGTGGAAATGCTGCACGTGCACAATTGTTGGTTGGCAAGAATTATCAAATTGTACACTGCATAAAATTATACAGAAAGTATATTTACAAATTTCAGCTTTATTGAACAGTTAGTAAGAAAAAAAAAGGAAAAATAAAATAAAATGGCCCATTACAGTTGACCCAGTCCAAATGCTCGCGTAAAGTTGGAGCTCGTACTGGAGTCATCTTTAACTTGCGTGCTGGACCCATGGTCTGTGTGAAAAGACACCACATCCCGAACTTTGCTCGAAATCCATCTCAAACAAACAGGCATTCTCTCAGGGTATTGGCCCTTCCTCCTTGGAGCCAGTCACCTGCACAAAGCATCTTGTGCAACAGAGATGGCAACCTCAGCCATCTTCCCTTCTGTCCTCTCCACAGCTGCCGCCAAAAAAAAAACATGAACCCCACTGTCCATCACAAATCTCTCTCCACCTTGCTCTCTTGAACTTTCCCAATTCCGCCATCCTGATTGGCTGACATGACGTTCCTAAGTTGAACATCATAGCCCTTTACCTTACAGCCAAAACCAAAAGATTCTAAAAGCAGAACACTGCTAAAATGAAATAATTACAGCACAGCAATATAAATCTTAGACAGAGGCTGATGGGGCAGTACGTGGGGTATGGTGGGTAATTGTTTCAGAATCGGGTTTAATATTCACTGGCAAATGTTTTGAAAGAGGTTGTTTTGTGGCAACAGCACAGTGCAAAGGTTTCTTAAGTAAGTAGTGCGGAAAGAGACCAAAAAAGCAGTGAGGTAGTGTTCATGGGTTCAATGTCCATTCAGAAATCTGATGGCAGAGGGGAAGAAGCTGTTTCTGAATCGTTGAGTGTGTGTCTTCAGGCTCCTTTTGTCATCTCTTTAATGGTAGCACTGAGAAGAGGGCATGTTCTGGGTAGGTATGTCACATCCAGAATTTTTCCAGTTAGCGGACAACTTCCTCCCACGCCACTCTGACGTAGTTGGGAATCGTGTACAAGGCAAGTTACAGAAGCCGTTGCCTTCTGCTGGGTGAGTTTTTCAAAGTGATCACCAGCTCTTAACCCAGCACGGATGAAAGGCGTGCAGGGGAGCCGGCTGGCTTCGAACTCGGGACTTCCCACCCCGCAGTCCTGTGTTGATGCCGCCATGTTCTGGGTGATGGTCCTTAATGATGGACGCTGCCTTTTTGACAATCAATATAAATTGGCATCAAGGCCGACACAACCTTTGGGTAAAGGCAAGATGCAGGGATGTGATACTTTGTTCCTGAGGATTGGAAATGGTCATTCCTGAATTCTTCCATCACGGGTTTCACTGCTCCCGATCCAACTACACGAACGAGGACTTGCTTTCATCTGCCTGTACTTTATCCACTGAGGTTAGCTGTGGGCAAGTGGGAAAATTTCCCCTCGTGGTTGTTGATCTTGTTACTGGAGGTTCAGTCTCACTGGACCCTGTCACTCTGATCTGGCTCAATACCTGGGCCAGCTGCACCCACCTTTACTGGCATCTTTACCTAGTGTATTGTCCAGTAGGGCAGGATAGGGGTCCCAGCTATTCTGTTGTGGGTGGGAACTTGTGTGGGTTGGGGTCCTGTTTAGAGTCATGGGTGCATTGGATGCCTTTGGAGAGGGTGTCATTTGGTGTTTTTGTGGGCCCTTGCATTAATTTCAGACCCAGGGTTAGAAACGTTAGAGTGTAGGTCAGGAACCCAGGCAGGAGGGTTGCAGGAGAATTTCAGGGATCGGGATCATTGAGGTTAGAGATGGGGAAGGGGGTGATGGGGTCTAGGTTTAGGGATGGGATCGAGATGCAGATGCAACTGTAACTGTGAGGATGAGGGTTGGGGAAGGTAAGGGGTAGTGGAGGGTTGGGGTATTCAGTCTGGAGTTTGGGGTTTATGCTTGGGATCTGGGTTTGGGGTTTGTGGGGTTTGGTTTGAGGTTTGGAGTGGGGGCTTTGTGGTTTGGGTTTGAAGGCTGGGGTTTGTGGGTGAGAGATTGGAGTTGGGATTTTATGGGTTTTGGGATTTGGGGGTTGCGGTTTGGGATCGGGTCAAGGGTTGGGGTTTGTGATTTGAAATTGGAAGTTTGGGTTTTCGGGATTGTTGGGTTTTGAGTTAGAGTTTATGGTTGGAAGTTTGGATTTGGGGGTTGGTGTTGGGGTTTGTGATAGGAGATTTGGAGTTTGTATTGGGGGTTTGAGGTTGGGATTTGGGGGTTTGTGGTTGGAGGTTTGGATTTGGGGTTTGTCTTGAGTGTTGTGGCTGGAGGTTTAGATTTGAGGTTTGTAGTTGGAGGGTTGTGGTTGGATTTGGGGTTTTGCTTCTGTGGAGAAGCTGCTGTCAGTGTTGACAAGAGGAGGTTCATGTTTCTAAAGAGGTCAAGGATTGGGGTGAATTCACACATTGTCAGTGTGACAGGCAAGCCTGACTCACTGTCGAGGTCACCTAGGCACCTGATTTCCATAGCTCGATACTATTTGTCCAAATTCTGATTTTGTACTTTTGGATTGAAAGTAAAAATGGCAAAACTTGGTAACTAATTTTCATGTTATGTTGCAGGCTGATTAAAGGTGATGGTGAAGTTCTGGAAGAAATTGTTAGCTTTGAGAGACACAAAGAAATTAATAAGGTAAAAAAAAATTCAATTTTGATTGTACTTTGGAGATTTTTGATGAAGTCACTGTGACTCTACCAAAGAACTGGCCTTTATTCAGCTCAGTTCTAAATTTATTATGAGATTGTCGTTGTAATTCTGGGCACAGATTGGTGAAGAATGTAAATAAAAATCTCTTGTTGTTGCCCAAACCAAGAGGACAGTTGGGTTCTGCAGTCAACAGTGTTCACCTTCTCCAGTCCCTGACTGTGTAAGAGGCTGTTGGATGGAAAGAGCCTTTTCTCGGAACATCGGAAGTTTTGAGAGGAGAAGACTTCAATCAGGTCCACTGCTTGAGTACAAAAGGCGGCAGCAGGTTGCTACAGAGAGAGAGAGCTTTGAGCTGCGACCAAATCAGCATTTGAGATTGATTAGCAAATTAAAGGAAGGCGGGGGAAGCACAGTGACCATTGTTGCAGCGGCCGTTGTCTGAGTGGACAGAGTCAAATGTGATCCTGAGGCTTCAACAAAGAGAGGCTTTTGTTGGAGAAGGCAAAGAGGAGAAAAGCTGTTTCTTCCCATCTTTATATCTGCTCAGCTAGGACAGTAGAGATGCCAGGCAAGGGAGTTGAATGCTCCTCTTGCAGGATGCAGGAAGACAGGGGGGCAGGGAAGCCAGGGTCTGGGATATCTCGGATCGAGTCCTCAGCATTCTGAAGTGGGAGGGTGAACAGTCAGAAATTGTGGTCCATGTAGGTACCAATGACATGGGCAGGTTGAGTGATGAGGTTCTACAGAGGGAGTTCAGGGAGTTGGTGCTAAGTTAATGTGCAGGACCTCCAGGGTTGTGATCTCAGGATTGCTACTTGTGCCACGTGCTAGTGAGGCTAGGACTAGGGGAGATTATATAGTTTAGTATGTGGCTAAGGAGTTGGTGCAGGAGGGAGGGCTCAAGATTTTTAGATCATTGGGCTCTCTTCCAGGGAAGATGGGACCTGTATGGAAGGGACGGTTTGCACCTGGATTGGAAGGGGACAGATATCCTAATGGGCAGGTTTGTAAATGCTGTACGATGGGGTTTAAACTAGAATTGCAGGGGGTTGGGAACCAGAGTGTCAGAACAGATAGTGGAGAGGTCGTGGAGGCAGATGTTGGTAAGACCTCAGACAAAGTTAGGAATCAAAAGGTTGAGCATGATGCGTATATTTCAAGTGTTGTTGTAGGAAAGGCGAATAACAGTGCTGAAGGTGAGGTAGCTGGTTTACAAACAGAGGGAATGTGTAGTGGGGAGAGGCTGTTGGAAGGGAAAAATTGCAGTCAACAGGGTGAGTACAACATAAAAGGTGGACAGAATTGAAAGTGTGAATATAGGACAGAAGGTGTTTATCTGAATGTGCGCAGTATATGGAATAAGGAAGATGAACTTGTAGCACAGTTACAGATTGGCATGCATAATGTTGTAGGCATCACTGAATCATGACTGAAAGAAGATTATAGCTGGGAGCTTAATGTCCAAGGATAAACATTGTATCGAAAGATCAGACAAGAGGCAGAGGGGGTGTTGATCTGTTGGTAAAAAATGAAATCGAATCATTAGAAAGAGTTGACATTAGGAAGGTGCTGAATTTTTGTTGATAGAGCTAAGGTACTGCAAGGGTAAAAAGACCTTGATGGGAATTGTATATAGACCCCAAACTATATTAAGGATGTGGCCTACAAATTACAATGAGAGGCAGAAAATGCATGCCAAAACGGCAGTGTTAACAATAGTCATGGGGAACTTCAATATGCAGGTGGATTTGGCAAATCCAGTTGGTGCTGGATGCCAGGAGAGGGAATTTCTAAAATGCCTTTAGAGCAGCTCGTGGTTGAGGGGATCAGCCAGTCTGAATTGGGTGATGTGCAATGAACCAGAATTGATTAGAGACCTTAAGGTAAAAGAACCCTTAGGAGAAAGCGATCATAATATGATCAAATTCACCATGAAATTTGAGATGGAGAAGCTAAAGTCAGATGTATCAGTTTTACAGTGGAGTAAAGGGAATGTTGTTGTTGTTCATCCTTCGTAGTCGAAGATGACCTTGGCTTCAAAGTCAAATGGGAGATTGGTGGCTGTGGGTCCGGAGGTGACTGATGAGGCCAATCCGGGCCCTGAAGGCTCGCCCACCTGTGGGACACAAGTGGGTGGGTGCTGTCGTGACAGTGGATGCTGCTCAGGCCTTGCGCACAGCACGCTTTCGTTGCACCTCGATGATGCACCTGACTTCAGCTGCACGGGCTCCTGTGGTGATCTTGCTGCGCCAAGCTGGACGGTCGAGGGCAAGCGTCTCCCACGTGTTGATGTCGACACCCAGGCCTTTGAGGGACGCTTTGAGGCAGTCTTTGTAACGTTTCTTCTGTCCCCCGACTGAGCGCTTGCCCTGACACAGTTCTCCGTACAGCAGCTGCTTAGGCAATCGGCTGTCTGGCATTCTGACCACATGTCCAGCCCACCTGGCTTGGGCTTTCAGCAGGAGAGTGTAGACGCTGCAGAGCCCAGCTCATTCCAGGATTTCCGTGTCGGGGACTTTGTCCTGCCACCTGATGTGGAGGAGTCTGCGGAGACAGCTCAGGTGAAAGTGGTTGAGCTGTTTGGCGTGTCTGCTGTAGACAGTCCCGGTCTCGCTGGCGTAAAGGAGGGTGGTAAGGACCACTGCACAGTAGACCTTCAGCTTGGTGGTAAGGCTGAGTCCTCTACT